>NC_059211.1:5411989-6046307 GCF_020615455.1 Coregonus clupeaformis
TTACGCTGACTCCATCACGTTTTTTCCATCTTCTTCCCCGGTTCGCCGATCCCATCATTTACCAGGCCTATGTTGGCGTCGAGCTTGTTGCTCACTCGGACTAACATGTGGTACGGACACGTAAGAGGTTTTAGGAGTCACTTGTCTCCTCCAAGGTAATTTAAAGTCCACGCCGAGCCCCAGGTGCCAACATTCGGAAGAAACCTCAGCTTCTAGTGTGGCCTCCATGTGGCTCTTATGGTCAAGCCAGGGGAAGGGCGCTGCTGTCAGGCAGCTCACACCGCCTTCCTGTACAGCGAACTCCCTCCAGACCTTCCCTCATCAGCCTCCAGAGTCCAGCCTGATGATCTCGTGGGCGCTGAGTTGCAGAGCCTTCTCCCGCAAACCTTTCCTGGGCAAAACTGTTGTCGCTCTCCGCATATGGCAATCAGACATGGTCGCAGAGCACCACGCGCCAGAATTGACGAGCTGACGCTCAGGTTGGGATGTGGTCATGCCCGGTGAAGTTGATTACTAAATGAAAGGGTCTGACCGCTTTCACTATCGTTCCATGTTTGGCTTCAACCAATCGGGGTGTGACACTGTAACATCAGTCCACAAACCACAAACGCCCATGCTGTGTGTGTAGTAACCCAGGTTGTAAGCGGTGCACACCTTGTTCACGGGAGGCACGATGACGACGTGTTTGGAATCCAGGATGCCTACCATGTAGTGGCTATAGTTAGGGGTTGATGTTGGACTGCGCATCTGTGGAGGCTTATGGACACAGCGGCGGTTGCAAGACTCGAGCTTGCAAATCGGCAATGTAGATTTTATCGTAGTGCGTACAACCTCAAGGGCCTCTTGAATATGGGGCCCACCGTGACAAGCAAGTGGGACACAATTAATGTGCTACACAAGCCTATGTTGTATGGGTCAAGACAGTTCTGAACCTGAGGCTGGGTCTGTATTGGTGATGTTTAGACCACGTAGTCCAGCTTCACCACCAATCAAGGAACATCCGAAGCGACCCACAATGATACAGCCTCGCTGCAACAGTGGACATGCCTGCCGCTGTCTGCTGTCTCTCCCAGTCTCTCAGCCTGTGCACGGCGATTTGACACCCAGTGGTCGCCGGGGTGTGGATCTAACGCCTTGAAATCCAGAGTCAACTGGGCTACTTACAAACTGTTGATTCGACGCGACCGCTAATTAAAGCTGGGGAACTGAGGTGAATGAGGTGAGGTTACAGTGATGTTCACCATGACGCTCCCTAGCCCACACACAGTGACATATGGACCCTGAGCAAAGCACTTGGTGTTGAGGTTCTTCGCAATTTAAACAGTGTTGGTTTCATGTCGGCCACGATAGCTCAATGCCGAGATTGAACTGATGTGGAATTTCGAGGATTTCACTGCCCAAAAGAACAGTGTGAAGATTACCTGTTGGCCCGCACTCCCTGCCTTAGCAGAGTCAAGAGGTACGATATGACCCCAGGGAGGATCTCTGCTCCCGGACGCCCACATGTTCTGACAGTGTCGGCTCGACTCCATGGCGACTCAAAACCTTGGGGTGTGATGAAATGGGCGAACGCTCAGCGTGGAGAAGTCTGCGCGGCTCAAGAGCTAGTGGGATCTGGGAAACTGAGGAAAAGTTTCAAACCCCTCTAGAGCAGAGGCGAGATAAATGGATGGTGAAATTCCGAACTTTGCCAGTTTGCTGAGAGCACGCCCAGTAGTATATGATAGAGTTGGAGTGTGTGGACACTCTCACCTTGGGATAGCTACGGTTTACAACCCGGGGGAAACGCAGGCTTTGCGGATGAGATGGGAACGAGGCACTCACAAAGGAGACCTTCATGATCACATGTCCCGTTCAGCCACTGTGTGGAATGTGGCAAACGTCGAGAGCCACCGAAAGATAGGGAAGTGGTGTCACAGAGAGAAATGGTCACAGCCGCACGGAAGAGGGTATGAGGAAGTCCCTGATCTCTGCTGGGGTGGGGTTTGTAGGCCCGATTTAGGACTCTCGCGCTTGACACCTCGCAGATTGCAATAGGGGCTGATGCGGCAATCGTTGGGTGGTTGGTTGGTGCCCATGTTTAGAATCTGCCTATGCAGAACCTGTTACCTGGACACAAAACAAGTTTTCCCCTAGTTGATGAAAACATATGATGGAATCAAACGAGTCCAGCAGTGTAGGTGAGCACACAGTGGTAGAGGAGTTAAAGACATCTGTGGATTCGCAGCGGGGACGTATGGCTTAAGGAGCTTGAAAGCTGGCACTGAGACTCGGGTTACAGTGAAATTAATCAGGGGTCTCCCCGAAGTAATAGGTCTGAGGGCTGGGGAGCAGAATGATATCTTGTTAACGTGTTGGCGCATAACGCCGTCGAACACTCTGAACCCTCCGGGAAACCGATGTGAAGACTTAAGAAGTGGAGATTACCAGCTGGGTTGGAAAGGGTCTCAGTAAGGAGATATCGGCAAAAGGCAGAGGGAAGGGGGTTGTAGTGTAACACAAAGCAAAGAGCTGTTGCTCCTGCCCTGACACCAGCCAGTTTGTTTGATGTGGATGTACCTGACGGTGATCCAAACGTAGGGACGAGCGTATCAGTTGTTGTTTGACCTGAGGCACTGGAGGAACATAGGAGAGGGTGCATTGAGCTCAAGTGAGGGCAGATCGATGTACACGGTGTGGGGTGGTAACGACTCATAATGCAGACAACGATGGCAAAGGCCTCTGACACACACTAACGAACCAACTACAACAACTTTGGTTATATCTATGATATGGGAAGGGGTATAGTAAGTTGTTATTTGTGAGAAAGTGTTACAACAGAGGATTTGACGCGGGAACCTTTTTCGTTGTGGGGTGCTTATATTTATCAAAGCCTGACATGGAGACGCGAGGCCAAGGAACTGTTTAACGGGGCATCATTGTGAACCTTAGCCAACATCCTGATCGGGGACGCAACACATGTGTGTTTGGACGCGGAGGATGCGAAGAGAAGCAGCGTTGGCAAGCGAGCATTGATTTGCTCATCAGGTCGACGGGCCATGTTTGTATACACCAAAATTTATCCTTAGCTGTGTGCCAGATGAACGCTCACTTGCTCCTCGAATGTGTGGTTGTAGGAGTCAGGTAGCCCTCTTCACCTCGTGGGCTTGGAGCACTTTGGATGGAGTCAAAAAGATTTCTGGTCTACCTGACAATAAAGAGACATTGGGTCCCATTCTCGTAATGCACATCGACTATGGAGGGGTGGTATGAGCGTTGAGGTTATGTAAGCATGGATTGTTTTTGAGGAATGATCAGTAGATTATTTCACCATGTTGTACACGGTCCCCGATCATGCTGGGGGCCGGGAATCGGAATATAGGGTTATGGGTGTATGGCCTGGTAATAGCAATGAAGCTTTAGAGTTTGGGCCGTGAGCATGTCTGAGGCTCCATGGTCTGAGGCTCCGGGAGATCCACACATTGGAGCATGTTAGGATTACTAATAGAAAGAGGTGATGGGATCGCTTCCGGCGACACCCGGCCTGGTCACCGGCGCTGGCAGCGGCTCTCTACTAGGAGGTTGTTGATTGATGGTTCAGTTTCACCTCACCCTGGTTGTCCTGGGTCCCCCTGGGGAGCTGGCTCAAAAAAGATGAAGCTGAGAGGAAGACCCCAAGAGCGAGGAAAAATTTTAAGAAAAGCAACGCCCCATCTGCTCACTCTCTTCTCGGATGCCGGTAAAAGAGGACAATTCGTACGGTGTGGCTGAGTTATTTAGAGTGACAAATTTTAATGTGAGGGCGGAGGACTTATAGTTCGGGGGTGGCGACTTTGGGGTAAAAATGATGTAAAAGCACGAATATAGTGAACAGAACATTGAAATGGTGCAAAGGTGTTAGAAAACGTAAAAAGAGAGAAAGGAGTGATAGCACTTACGGGTGTGCTCACTAACTTGTTTGGACCTATGAAGCATCCAAGGATATCTAGAAGCTCACGCTCACTCCAAAATAAGCAAGCGACAGGTGCAGCGTAATACCGGACCCCCCCCATTGCACAGGGAGAACGTGACACACATCTCTGATCTCGCACTGCGGAAATGATCGAAAGTGGAAAGGAGTTTGTTGGGGAGAGGATTTAACACTAAGGTGAACATTGTTCCCAGTAGGGTTAGACTAAAGTGATAGGGTGGGGAGCCCTAGGTCCTGGCCAGGCATTGCCTAGTCGCACGGGATAAAGGGGGGGAGTCGCGATGTCTCAGGCGTAACCTTAGAGAGTGAGGGGTCAGGGTAGGACCAGGTTTGCAGAAAGAACAGTGTGCTTTGAGAAAGTGTGAAGCGAGGACAAGAAGAGAGCCGAATAAATATGAAGCATGACCCTGAGTGGATATACGACAGAGTGTCCGGGAGGGGGATTTGACTGACCAGTCTCGTTTGTGCCGATCCTCTGCAAAAGAGTGCTAGGCACCAACGACGAATACACCGAGGCGGAGTATGGGGAGTGACAAGTTCTGGGGATGTGTATGGGGGGCGTGGGCAGGTGAGTGGTACGGAGTCTAGGAAAAATTTATTGTGGACAAGACATGTGTATCGGGAGAGTGTGTACCCCTAACCCGCAAGGGGTTTACACAAGTAAGTAAGGACATCGGTAGAGTCAAGTGTTATTGGCATCGTCCACAGCAGGTTGTGAAAAAGTCCTGTACTTGCTGTGTGGGTGTAACATTTTAAACAAATGTTGAGGGGATTGGGGATGGCTTCAGTTTAGGCACAGTGGGAGACAACAATAGTGGCCGTGACTGGGAGGAGTGAGTTAGTAATGTGGTCGGGCTGCGTTTGCAACCTGGAGACAGTAAGGGATCGGGCCAGAAAGAAGATGGGGGCTTCACGCTGAAGTACTCGGTCCCCCGACGAGGCCTTGATCTGGAAGGATAGCGCCGGTTGGGACCAGACCGAAACCCTGATGTGGATCGAGAGCTCGAGGGGGAGAGTTGTCAAGAGACTGTTGAATCCTGAGAAGGGCCGGGGTAGACCAAGGGCGCATGATGCGAGAGGAAGGATGTATAGAATCAAGGTGAGGAAGGGATAACTCAGAGACTGAGATGTTGAGATCCGAAATATACTAGGAGCAAGATTTCACCAGACGAACGCGTGTGAAAACTTAAACTTGAGCTGGTATTAAACCTACTGACAAAGATACTAACTGGAGTAACAGACCCAAAGGAGAAAAAAAACAGATGAAGATAAATGTATCAACAAATAGATAATTGATCAAGCTGGTGCAGAGATAAGCTCTGCCTCCACAGCAACAATATCAGCAGTCTCAACGCCACAAAGATCTACAGAGTGATGCAGTTGGCACCCAACTTGAAATCTTAGCCAAACTCAACCCCAAATCTGCGGGACAGCAGCAGGAGAAGGTTAATGGGAGCTGTTGACACCCCGAGCGGTGTATCAAATCGGGGAGACAAAATTGTTTCAGCAGGACTTGAATCGAGGAACAAAAAGAGGAAGATAGCAATGGAGTATATACAAGGGGAATTGGAGAGACAGGCAGCCTCGAGAAAGAGAAGATAAGATGCCTGACTGGGATCAAGGGCCAGCATAAGAGACGGCATACTGGAAACAACAGCGCAGGCCCGGTGTCACTCGGAGTCCTCGGCAACCAGTACAATATGGAACGTGGTAGACTTTGGACAGAGACACTATAAGGTGGCCGAAACAAGGAAGGAGACTGAGGATCCCGGATATCTCTAAATTGATGAACGAATTCACGGGAAATTACGAGGCAGACTGAAGGGAAGGGGAGGACAGAGGGAAGCGGTAGCGAGAAGGAACCAAAAACGCTCCAACAACTAACAGCTCCGCCGCCTGCAGCAGCGTCCAGTACGTGCGTGACCAACAAAACAGCAAGCTGGATATTGGTACCCCCAGGTGGAGCCATAGCTTGAAGCCTTCCATCGCCCTGTGGCAGATTTCATCTAGTGGTGTTGTCACAAAGATATAAAACATTAGGCCCATAGGTGTTAGCCTGCCAGGGTAGGAGGGTTGGTAGATAGAGTTGAAAACAAGGTGATGGTTTGTTATTATGATGTGATGTATGGAACATAAAAAACTCAACAAGATCCGTGGTTCTAAAGTGTATGTATAGAATATAAATAAATAAAATATAAATGATGGGGTGCTTGATTAGGGATGTGATGAAGGATCAAATATAACACCAGTAAGCAAACAACTAATGACAAGATAACGGTATAAGAATCTGACACTATGATGCAGAAAACATGGCTCGCACAAGTCATTGCGAAGAAATAACAAGATGGTAGAAGGCGGAAGGGGGAGGGAGGCCCTTGGTGACAGATGAACCCGTGGACAACGACGCGGTGCATTGGGCTGAACGGGTAAAGGGAATGGAACAACTAGTGGGTAATTTCTCGATTTCAAGCACGCACTCTCGAACTGATCGCCCACTACCAAACACAGTCCTCGAGCTCATGGGGGTGCTCATGCTATCCTCACAATCAGAAGACTACTTTCGATCGAGGACCTGTACAACACTCAGATAATCGCTAAGGATCTCTGATAGCCAGGAGGTGTATAAACATCTAGATGCACTGGAGGAGATGTAATACCGCATATCCCTATCCACACGTTTGTCTCCGAGTGGAACAAATCGCTCCAAAGGTTTACGTATATGATCAGGTGACGGCCGCCCAAACGAACGTCAGACCCAGGGCAAAGGGCGCATGAAGGTGTGGTTTCCAACGTGGAAGACTCGCAGATGACAGAGTGACATTTGAGGTTGAGAAAGCATGTAAGCAAGTTGTGAGGGGGGATCGAAATCGGGCGACTGTGTAACAACAGGTGAAGTGGAAAATAACAGATCTGGTGATGCCGTATCACGCCCTGTGAAATGTACTGATAGCCAAATCGGTGCCCGCCTACGGAAACAATGTCACCATTCTTGGAGAAGAAGAGGTTTTGCGACACAGGCTATTGGGTGAGGAGAAGAGGAACTGACGACCACAAAAAAAAATAGGAGAGGGAAATCAGGTGCAACGGGTTTGCGAAAGTGGGATATAACCACGGAGTAAAGGATGAATTAAATCGGAAGGAGAGTGGTAGTTAGAGCACTACCCTTTGTGGTAAAAGATAAGCAGATTGGCCAAACTAAGCTTAGTTGTCTAACAAGTTAAGGGCTTTTGGTATACATTAAAAAATAAAGACAACCGCATTGTAACTCAGTGCCTTTCATACCTTATCGACGAATTAATCAGGAAGGTTTCTGATGAGATTTCTGATCATGCGCATTCCTGAACAACAGGATATGATGACTGGCAAATACCCCTTGTGAAATTACCTCCTACCGTGGAAGGCTCAATCGAACTCAGTGGAAATGAATAAGGGTTATATAACTTACTCATAAGGTATCTCGAGGGGTTAGTTGGGCTTGAGCTATCTTTGTGCACATAATCAGATTGTGGAACTTGTTCGCATGGGGTTTGCTTGGCAACCTGTGTTCTGATGGCATGCATCACCTGATAGGAGGTTCATTCTTACCATCTGAGCTGGAGACGGGGCGAAGCAGCACACCGGCGTGATCACCTCGATCCAATGTCGGGAAGGAATGTGTCAGAAACTCCCTGCTTTTCTTAGGCCACCTGCATTTACACCTGCGGGCCACACGACTGGCAGCCACCGGGAGGTCCTGCGGATCTAATGCCCTCGACAGACGCAGGTCCGTCTCCTGCTCCTACCCTGAACTGGGATAACGCTTCGTGGTTTATTGGATTACCACGAACGTTTGAGACTTGTTAGATCCAATTGAACTCATGCTATCTCCATTTGTGGACTCGGTTATACCTTCCGTTCATAATCTACCTGGCATACGACTCCGGCACAGGACTGACGCCACAGAACTCCCATCTGGCGCTTTGGGCCGGGTACAAGGTGATTTTTCTTGGTTGCAGCTGTGAAATTCATGACATCCTACGAGATGGGTGGTGGGAACTGAACACTATACCTGAGAGACCAGGCAGCTGCAATGCTCGGTTTATACTACAAGTGTATGAAACGTGCTCAGACTGTACAGGGAAGAGAGACTGACTGACTTTAACACGGATTTGCGTTTCTCTACAGCAGACAAGCTTTTGGACATGGACAGCAGATACCATTTCAACCTCATGACAAATACAACTCAGGCTCTGGT
This sequence comes from Coregonus clupeaformis, assembly GCF_020615455.1. NCBI lineage: Eukaryota > Metazoa > Chordata > Actinopteri > Salmoniformes > Salmonidae > Coregonus > Coregonus clupeaformis. Next base: position 5,420,173 of record NC_059211.1, read on the forward strand.
GTTCTGGTGGGGTTCATGGCAAACATTCTCCTCTACAACACAGCCCATCTTGTATATAGTTCCCTTTGGTCGCACACACCCTATATTCTTCGCATGCCCGCACACGTGGCGGTACTGGGGTTTGAGAACGCCTAGACCACCTTAAGACGTTACGCTGAACATATATATAATATATTTATTTTTATTAAGCAAGAGGAACCCATTTCCTAGGCTGTACTACACAAGTAAGGTGACCCGGATCTACAACGAGGCCAAAGGTGATTTTAAGTGAACGTGAATCAGTACTGGAGAAACATTGGGACAGTGTATTACTGTAATCCCATGTATACTGGTCTCACTGAATATCGCCTGTGGTCTGCTAGACCTGCTCTGCATACAGCGCATTAGTTGGAGTAAGAGTGAGACGACTTAGAAAACCTTGTGAGACATGGGTATTTGAGGAGGACAGCTTGTGGATGAATTTTGGTGGAAGACAAGCCACTATCATACAGCCAATAAAGACTCTTTTGGATATGGACACACCGAAGGCTGGTCGCTTCGAACTCGGACACGGAATATCCCATGATCACTTGAAGCAATCATGCGAGGCATCGAGCCAGGGTGGGCCGGCAAATGGTGGAGATATATTTGTTTGGGGAAGACAGAGGTTGATGTGGTTGGTCATACACACAGCCTCAGACAATAGGTCGCACCTCTGACAACCCATTCGACAGCTCCTAAATGGAAGTGGCTGCTGCTGCTGCTGGTGACTATAACCACCTGATGTGAGAGCCGGGCTGCCACGGCTGCTGCTGCTGCTACAGTGACACCAAACCAAGTTAGTAAACCTCAGTACATATTAAATCTAACATGCTAGAGATGTTGATGCTAAAGTCGACAATGTGAACCCCAGCGCCTGCCAGCTCAACAGTGATGCTGATAACTGGAAGGACATCAAGAAGTGTATCAAGAATTCCATTGGGAACTCCTGATCGCCAGTTGAAAAAATGTTACCAAGTGTGGTTGATGTTAGTGGATCATCATGTGGTTAGTACTATTGTGGTGTGTACTGTTATGGTGTGGGAAACGTGTAATAAGAAATGAAGATGTATGGGGACAGGTACCTGTTGTATAGTTTCTTTATTTGTTCATTTTTGTTCGTCGTCTTACAGGAACACATAAAGTAATCCTTATAAATGTGACATAATCAACTAAAAATAACCAAACGTGACAATGGGGTAGACATGAATGGAGATACAAGATAAGAGTGGAACACAAGGACACACGCAGGGGAAACAGAGTAGGAAAATTGTCATATCGTGGTTAACTTTGGTTCCACTGAACCTCTCCTTGGCTAAAGCCATCTGTTCACATATTCAGCTGGCCCATGAATCTGTCACTGGTCTTGATTGTGTGCTGAAATTATAACCACAGCAGGCTCGTACTCACTCTGTCCTCCTGCAAAGCTTGCACATTCCACTATGTTCATGGCATGCCCGACCACGCCTTAGAAACCTTGACACCGCTGCCCCCAATTTCTATAGCGTTGATGGTCCCAAAGGCACAAAGTCCTGGCTGACGGCAGCAGCAGCACTGTTTGTCATTACATCAGTGACCTGGTGATAACCAGCCATGCTACAACCAGAGTCATCATTGATGTGTATACGGGGGGTGTAGGGACATGAGTTGAAACACGAACCCGTTCGTTTAATAGCCTGTGACACCCCCTCCACGGGCCGCCTGACTCACAACCACTCTTCCAGTAGCCAGCAGTCCTCCCAGATGCCCTTTGTTCACTTGACAATATAACGATCGACCTCAACCTCCCATGCGCCCGCCACATCCCCTCGGCTGGGGAGCTGCACTGTGAAACGGTCTTTCTGTTTGAGGGACTCCGGGGTCTCAGAAAAGACCAGCTCAACTTCGTGCACAGGTGGGGGTGTTAGGAACGTTATTCGCAACATGTGCTGCTGGTGGCGCAGACCGCCACCTCCTTTAGGTTTCGTATGAACTCGGGAGCTCAGTCCGTGTAGCGTGGGCATGTAATGCACTATAGTTCTTGATAAAGTGGAACAGGCCACCGGCAGTATATTTTGGCCGACTCGTGTTTGCAGCAATCTGTATGGACCTGGGTGGTACTGCCGCTGATCACTCAGGTAGGGGGAGGATTGTGTGTACGCACGAATCGGTTGGTGCACTGGTGGATTTGCAGGACTACAAATAGAGTCAGAGGTAGAGCAGAGGTTTTGGCTTTGCTAGACTAGCAGACGAAGCGGGGTACATCGTCGCAAGTCGCCTGGGATAAGAGCGTCTGCTAAATGACTAAACAAATGTAAATAAAATAATTGTCAGTGAGAATGTAACTGTAGAATAGGAACCTGTCTGCCTGAGATGGATCCTCACAGGCCGGCGAGAGCAGGGCATCGTTGGGATGCTTGAGACGAGCTACTTGCTGCGGGAGTAGTTCAGGAGGATAGGGCTCACTGCTGAGCTGAGCAACCTGATCGCAGGCATGCTAAGATCAAGGCCCAGAGCACCTGCTGCTCAAGTAAAACCAAGGCACCACCTAGAATGATGTAGAATTCAGACTCAATTGTGCAATGCTGGGGTGGTGTGAGACTCTTGTCAGGAGGAAACAGTAGACTCCTTGCGTGTGGGATGAACAACAGAACCCATCCCTTCATCTCAGACTTCCTTCTAGTAAGTTCAGTTAGAGACTTGGATGATTTGAGGTATATCAACTCCTCCAGTGTTAGCGTGGTGCCATGCAGCAGCAACCCAGCTCATCTCCTCACACAGGAGCATCTCGCTGGTCCCAAAGGGTGTGGACGCAGACAGTTCAAAATGAGCCCGTCTACTACACAGGGATAAGTGTTTATAGAGGTGCGTGGTTGGGAGAGTGAAAGTACATGATAGTTATTCACCCTTCTGCAAGGGAGTAAGCCACCAGCCCTCTCAAGACAAAAAGCGGCCACCCCACCTTCTCGGCAAAGTTACAGTTTGCCGATTTTTTCATCACCCGGCAGGAGCACAACGATAATGAAGGCCTTTATCGCAGACATGGAGAAATATCTGCCGGTGGTAGAGCACTTGCTCGGGCATCGTGCAGCCTTGGCAGTGTGATTTGTTCATCGCTAAAATAAGATGACAGGCCAGCGGTGTGTGGTACTGTCAGTTCATGGTAAGTCCACATGGAAGGAGCCACCTTGCACATGGTCCCCGCCTCGATCCCCGTTCACGTAGAACTCAAGGTGAACTGGCCCTGTACATTGAAATCTTAAATGCTCAGTACCTTTACACCTTCCATGTCTGGATTAAAAGGAGTTGCCGCTGCTGCCGTATCCTCATTTGTGTGCCCGCCATGGCAAATGAGACCTAAATGTATTTTGTTCTGCAACCTGTATACCGTTGAAGTCAATGCCAGATCATTCGCACCTTGCAACCCACCCACAGTCATCCACTTTCAGATACTCCCTTTCCGTGGGTGCGGATCCTGGACGGTATTTGGGCACTAAAAGATCTGGGCAGCGCCTGAGCGGTCTGCTTCCAGGCACTTCTCGTACGCTGCTCGTCTTTTGTAGGCGCCTCCGGTTCCAGGACACACTGAGAAACTTTTTCCTCACGCGGCACACAAGTTGGCCTCAGCCTCGTCATGCACGTTGCACAGTATCTAATCTGCTGTTGTCCTGGTGGAAGATCCTCAGCTTCGTTGGCTCGTAGTGGGTTGGCACGCCTCGCGGATAGCCACTTGGTTCGGAAATGCGCTAGACTCTTCCGTGACCGTGTTGAACTGAAGGTACGTCACAGCCTCAGCGTAACCCGGGTCCTTGGAACTGTCGCCCTGTTGACAAAGAGCCAGATGGAGTGAAGGGAGACCTTCGAATCAGCCCGCTTGCCAAATGCTGCAGATTGGGACCCCACGGGCTGCAACCAGACACGCTGCCCGGGAGAAGATTATGGAGAGGAACCCCACGGGTCCGTAGAGACAGGCAGCACAACATCCCCCCTCAATAGCCCCAATGCTCATCAGACCGCACTCGGTTCACAATCAGCACGTTTACTCCTGCAGAAACGCAGGGGGTCTCCATGGGTGCCAGTTCCGAGGGGTTTCTAGATATCCTAAGGCGCGCCAGCATTTTACTTACACGTGCACAAGACTCCGGGTCTCACAACTGCTCAAACGAATGCCTCGCCTGATCCCATCGCCCCGCTGGGGGGCACCGGGGCCCGTAGTGACAAATTCGAGATATCACGCTCCAGTACACGAATGCTGAAATTGTTTGAATAAGCTTCTCTCGCTCCAATGCCGAACTCATCAACTTGTGGAACGTGGTAGACGTGGGTCAAGGTCGCAGATTCATCAGGGTTCGCCCTGCTGGTCATAGCGCCTCAGCCACGCTGATGTTCATGCTCTCAAATTTCTTCTCCAGCATGATATGGGTACGCATTTGAGCCAAGAAGCCGGCGCCTTCCGCTCAGCAGAGCCACTTTCATACGCTCGCCTCGAGACATGTGCAGCTTCTGGACTACTGTCCCTGGCACCCAACGATCCTGGAGTATCTAGACATGGCCAACATTGCCTCGTCTCCCAGGTCCCCTTGTCTCCCTTCCAGACACTGTCTTCTTTTGCTGGCTGCCCGGCACACTACTAGCCTCATCTCTGTGTCGCCGTGACCTGCCTATGTCCGCATGGCTGACTCATCTCGTGCCTACTCTCTAGGCATATATATAACCTGCCTACTCTGTCCTTGTAACGCTTACAGAGCAGGTGAATTTTACCAAGGTGAATGGAACAGCACCGGCTAAGAGTTCATAGGAGACTTGAGGAAGCTGGTGACCGTTGTCTCGGGTTATCATGAAACAGCAGACGGTCCAGCTTTGTCCTGACCCTCCAGACCTCTAAGTTTCATGAACGCAGAGAGGACTGCTTTCAGGGGCTTAAGTAGACACTCTGTCTACCACCAGCTTGACAACACGCTGATGAGGATTAATCCCTTCCAGTACAGACGCAAGAACCGTTTCTGAGCAGAGGGAACTCTGCTGACGGTCGCCTGATCAGCACCAGCCTGCAGTAAGAGGCACGAAAACGACACCAGCTACCTAGACTTCCGAGCTTCCTTCTGTTGACGACGCGCATAACACCCTCAGATGGGGTTGACAATGTTGGTTCTGTAGTAACAGTGTTACGAGCTGTACATGTGCTTGCTCGTGGTATAGAGATGCCGTGGGTCACTCCTCCCTGCCCGCACTGCTTAGAACATTTTGGAGCCCTAGCAGCACTTCTCATCAACGCAAAAGGGGTGAGCTCTATGACTAAAATAGCAGCCACGAAAATCCTCAGGTGTCTAATTTCTGTCTGTAGATTTGTATTTATTATTATGCACGAGGGTTAAGAAGCCAAAGTGTGTTTGATGATACCTTCAGTTGATATAGCAGGGTGTTCATATTCTCCACCATCAGACTGAACCACTGCCAGTTTATCGCCTACCCTGATTCCTTAAATAGCTTGTGTAACACCCCGACAGTGATAAATTGACCAGGTTTTAACATGGTGTCCTCCGGGAGCGACACCGATAAGGCCAAGGCTCTTCCTACCTAGTCTAAGTGAGGGTGTGAGTCTCTCTGTCTTGCGCGGCTCACGTAGTTCTGCATCCTTGCGTATGGCGGCTTCTGACAGCTTGATCCTCAAGGCTCTCGTCTCACAGGCTTTGAAGAATGTGTTCAGTTCCTTTGTACACAATCTGCAGTTCATATATGGTGTGCGGGTAGACAACTTAAGGTGTGGCAGCTTTTGTATTCCCTACCATACAGCCTCACCTACCAATGCCACATTTCCTTCTGCTGCTTGTCTCCGGGCTACTCTGGCTTAGGCCTCTAACCTAACATCTCTTTCTCTCAGCTGACAGCCTCCATCCTCAGTCTGCCCACATCCAGTGACTTCGTGGGTTGGAGGATCTTGCACGTTGAGGTTGGCTATCATCGCGAGCACACATACACGCACTCCGTACCGGAGGACTCTTCTGGTCCTCTTGACAAGACACATGCAAGGATGTTACACAAACCCCAGTCCTGGTCAGATACAGAAGAATAATAGGAACTGGCCTCATATATGTGGGGTACCCCAGACACGCATTTAACATAACACACACTGATTTATAGTAATAATTGGTATAAGCCTTGGCACATCACACAGGTTTTATTTAATAACAAAGACAATATCAACACACAACCTGGGCTGAGAGAGGTTTGTCAAGAAAACAAAAGTATGATTGTTTCATGATAGAAACCGATCACCTCAGTCAGTGTGTAACTCAAGCCCGTTTCGTTTCGCAGGGATGGTGCCACCATCTCCAAGGGTCCGCTGCATTGCTCTTTTGAGTAAGCAACAAGACCTTTAGGTGCTTAGTATAGATTATAATCAGAACACGTTTGAGAACTACACACCAATTGATCCACTGGAACCACGAGTACTTGATTCGATCAAGAAAAGGTAAAAAAGTGTGAGGTTAATGTAGGGACTCTGGAGAATTTCTGAGCTGAACCGACCGGCATTCAACGATGCCCTTATGGTTTCTTTGGGTCCACCAACACAAATAATGTGGCAGGGTTGCACACGTAAACTGGAACATTGAGTACATTACGCCCGCAGGGTGGAACTTGACGGGTGGTACTGTGAAGATATCCTAGAGAAAAGAAGCTGTCGCTCTATGCGTGATAAGCTTAGGTGGGGGAGTAGACGGGAAACGGAGATGCCACTCGTTTAGCATGATAACATGGGAAGTGTTGTATCAGGTGGAGGATCCCTGCAGGAATAATAAATCATAATGTTATAACAATAGTCCTGATATCTGCAGAAAGCATGATTTGTCAGAGCTTCCTGAGCAGTACAATGTCCTCGCAGGTGACACTGTATCGTGCAAATCGCTGTTCACATCGTGAATACGAGGCCGACGAGGTGGTGAGACATCCCGCAGCACAACACCCAGCATGTTCAGTTCCACCTGAATGGCTTGTAGCTGTGAGTCCTGGAGATGATCTCTCCCGAGAGTGTAGATTGCGCGCTCGGGAAGATAGAGACATGGCATGGTGGTTACAAGGTTGCGACAAAGTTCAAACCACACAACTCCAATACTTCAAGTTCCAACCCAAGTACAAGTCAGCGCGTATTCAGTTATTCTTGTGCCATGTCTACACTGGGGGGTTCCTTGTCATTGACTATATTGGATTAGCATCCCATTCATCCAGCCATAGGGTCAGCCGAGGTTGGGTATCACAGTCAGGGTCTGAACGGCTGGAACTAACATTGGTCTGATATGTGGTGGCTTGGATGGATATGTAGTTCTTCTGGAGTTTGTATTTAACTAATCATCATACTCCTATAGAGGTGCTATTGATGTACAGCATTGGGTGGATCAAAGGGTTGGTGAGGTGTGTGAGTGTCAGGCTCCAAAGGGCAGAGCAAGAAGTTAAACAGCTCCTGGTGGCAGAGAGGACTGTGCCCCGCCTGTGAAAGTAGCATCAACAGGACTAAGCCGTATCAGACTTGTCTACAGCACCACGCCCTATGACAATGTACTTCCTATCACATTTCTGAGTATGCTGTATGGAGCAATAACCCAGAGTGCTTTTGTGGAGAGTTAAAGTGTGGGGGCACAGGTAGACGGATGACAGACATAAGTTCCGCCACCATTGTAGGTAATGGGAACCCCCTGTCAGGCTGCCCGGTATGGACAGTCCACTCAGTCTTTCTTTATAAAGACAATAAAGCCGTTCCGCTAGGTAAAAAAAAGAGGTCAGAGATGTTGGTCAGCATTATGGAAGAAGATTGTTGACACATTCAGAGGGCTACAGGACTGGGCTGAAGTGCTATAGCTCCACACACCCCCAGGGATGGACTGTCTTTCTCTGTGATAGGCAGTTAGATAGGCAGGTTTCATGTCCTCTTTTGTGAATGTCAATTTAGAATATACATGTTGAATACACACCTTTATATATACCACTTTTGACCGTGTGTAGTGAGTGGAGATTTGGTATATCTATCCCTATGTAGTGTACTGTCGAGTATTGCATTGACATGTAAAGAATTAATTGAAATAAATAAACTGCTCACAGTCACACCTCTGTGTAGACATCATTTTATTTTCACATATTGTCACAATACAAGGACCCGATCACACATACGCATATGCCTGCCTGAGAGCTGCGCCCTCAGTCAGCCATTATCAGGTCAGTCATTGTAGTTGTTTCTGAATCTCAACATGTTAGCTCTGTGCCCAGGGTATCCGCCTCGACGTGAACGTTCTCTATGAGGGTGAGGTCGATGAGGGTGAGCTCTATGGCTACTGTGTCTGCCAGTGACCATGTTGGTACCAGTACACTCAGAGTGCTTGTTACCCATCCTGTGCACCGGTCTCAATCTGAATCCTCTCTCTCGCCTCCAGTTGTTGGCTCTCCACGGGACCCCCATTCGGTCCCTTGCGGAGACACGTCGCTCACAGTTGGTGACAGTGGAACCCATGTCTGTGTCACGGGGTGAAGAGTTGAAGAATATTCTCCTGACGCCTCAGTCGATCCTTGACCGATAGTCTCTTCATGGTCGACGCTAGACCGCTGGGATCTGTGCCTGTACTTTTCCATGGCGTAGGTGTAACAGCGTCTGTCCGATCTACCAACAGTTTCTGCATCAGCGCTTTTCGTAGAGTATCGCAAAGGTTCGATGGTGCTTAGCGAAAACTTCTCCGTATGCAGCCATCACCTGTTTGTTTGGGATGGCTAGGAACCTATCGAATGTGACATCCTTGAGTTTGTCACTCAGGTGACATTGATTCCATCTCTTGAGGTATACGTGTACAGCCATGACTTGCAGCTGTGGGTAGTCTACATGAACCTAGGTTGAGATGTATAAAATGGTAAGTAACAGCATCTATGGGACCTCTTGTCACAAGCCGGGTTAGAACTCCGGTCTCAGATGTGTAGAGCTGGGGGTACTACCCCTTAGCCACAGAGGAAATGTTGTAGGACCCAAATGAAACACCCAAGGCAATACTCCAGGCAAGTAGATTTAATATTCCAAAACAGGAGGCAAAACAAAACAACTCCACGAGGGGAGAAAAACAAACTAAAGATAACTTCAACAACTTACTAGGACAGACACGGTGAGACAAAGCAGGAGACACACAGTCAGGACGCAATAACCAAGTGAGAAACAAGGGGAAAACACACAGCTAAAATACTCAAGGGGAAACAAGGCACAGGTGACATAGATAAGCTAATTAGGACACATGAGGAAAAACTAAGGCAAAAGGGGAACACAGCTGACCTCTAGAGGCCAGGAGACAAACAGGGGAAGCAGGAAGCTGACAGGACCCCCTCCTCTAGGAACGACTCCTGACGTTCCTTCCAGAACACCCTGGCCCCAGGGTGCGAAAATCTCGGATCAACCCTGGGTCCAGGATGTCCCTGGCTGGAACCCAGGAGCGCTCCTCTGGCCCGTAGCCCTCCCAGTCCACCAGATACTGCAGAGAGTTCTGGACCCTCCGGGAGTCCAGTATCCGGCGGACTGTGTAGGCTGGCTGGCCGTCTATGATCCTGGGAGGTGGCGGGGGTCTGTGTGGGGGGGCAAAAGGAGAAGACAAGACAGGTTTAAGGAGGAAACATGGAAAGTGGGGTTAACTCTAAGGGAGCGAGGCAGAACTAAACGATACGACACAGGGTTAACCTTTCTAGAAATGCGGAAAGGGCCGATGTATCTCTGGGAAAGCTTCTTGGATTCGACCCGGAGGGGCAAGTTCTTAGTGGCCAACCAAACTCTCTGACCAGCTCGGAAACTAGGGGCCGTCCGGCGGTGGCGATTAGCCTGACTTTGGTATCTCTGGGAGGTCCGAAGGAGGGTACACCTGGCCTTCTTCCAGGTCCGCCTACAGCGTTGGACAAAGCGCTGGGCCGAGGGAACACCAACTTGCGCCTCTTCCTCTGGAAACAAAGGAGGGTTGTAACCGAACTGGCATTCGAAGGGGGACAATCCGGTGGCTGAGGACTGGAGGGTGTTGTGGGCATATTCAGCCCAAATGATATAGGTGGCCCAAGACGTGGGATTACTGGCCGCCATACACCGCAGGGTGGTCTCCAGATCCTGATTAATCCGTTCCGTTTGGCCATTAGACTCTGGATGGAATCCTGACGATAGGCTGGCTGTGGCCCCAATAAGCCTGCAGAAGGCCCCCAAAACCGGGACGAGATTGGGGACCTCGGTCAGAGACCACGTCCAGGGGAATGCCAAATATCCGGAAGACATGGTTCATGAGGAGCTCAGCAGTCTCCTTAGCCGAGGGCAGCTTGGGCAGGGGAATAAACCGGGCAGCCTTAGAGAAACGGTCTACCACCACAAGGATGACGGTGTTGCCCTGGGATAGAGGAAGTCCCGTAACAAAGTCCAGCGAAAGGTGTGACCATGGCCTTCGAGGAACAGGTAAGGGATGGAGCAGTCCCTGGGGTCGCTGGCGTGTCGACTTTCCCTGGTTGCACACAGGGCAGGCCTCAACGTAGACCTGCACGTCCTTCTTGATGGACGGCCACCAAAACCGCCGTCGGAGGAACTCCAGTGTGCGAGCACTGCCAGGATGGCATGTCAAGGGCGACTCATGACCCCACTGCAAGACGCGGGCCCGAACCGAGAGAGGAACGTACAGGCGACCGGCAGGACCACCGCCTGGATCGGGCTCATGGGCAAGAGCTTCTCGTCCCTCTTTCTAGTTCCCACTGAAGAGGTGCGACGATCCTAGACCTCGGAATAATCGATGCCAAGGGCTTCTCTTGTACCTCGGGAGAATAGACTCGAGACAGAGCATCCGGCTTGACGTTCTTGGTGCCAGGTCGGTAAGTCAGGATGAACTGGAATCGATTAAAGAAAAGGGACCATCGTGCTTGCCGAGGGTTCATCCGCTTAGCCTGTTGGAGATATTCCAGGTTCTTGTGGTCTGTGAGAACCTGGAAAGGGTGCTGAGCCCCCTCAAGCCAATGGCGCCACTCTTCCAAGGCCAGTTTAACCGCAAGCAACTCTAGATCCCCCACGTGGTAGTTGCGCTCGGCCTCAGACAGGCGGCGAGACATGAAGGCACAAGGGTGTAATCTCCCATCCGCACCCCCTCTGTGACAGGACGGCTCCCACCCCCCACCTCTGAGGCGTCCACCTCCACCACGAAAGGTCTCTCTGGGTCAGGGGTCACCAGAATCGGAGCAGAAGTGAAGCGGCGCTTGAGATCCTCGAAGGCCCCTGCTGCTTCCGGACCCCAGTGAATCTTGGTCCCTCCTCCCTTGGTAAGCGTCGTCAAGGGGGCTACCACCGAGCTGAAATTCTTGATGAACTTCCGATAGAAGTTAGAAAAGCCAATGAACCGTTGAACCTCCTTGACCGTGGCAGGTGTGGGCCAATCGTGGACCGCCTTGACCTTCTTGGGATCCATCTCTAGGTGCCCGGGAGTGACAATAAACCCGAGAAACTGAGTCTGAGAAACATGAAATTCACACTTCTCAGGCTTAACGTAGAGGTGATTGTCAAGGAGCCTCTGGAGTACCCGGCTAACATGCCCCTCATGCTCCTTCAGTGACCTCGAGAAGATGAGGATATCGTCCAGGTACACGAAGACGAACAGATTAAGCATATCCCGGAGAACATCATTAATCAGGGCTTGGAATACTGCGGGGGCATTGGTGAGCCCGAACGGCATCACCCGATATTCATAGTGTCCCGTGGGCGTGTTGAACGCCGTCTTCCATTCGTCTCCTGGCCGGATCCGCTACGAGATGGTAAGCATTGCGGAGATCCAGCTTAGTAAAAATGGAAGCCCCTTGAAGCAGCTCAAAAGCAGTGGCCATGAGAGGAAGAGGGTATCGATTCCGAACCGTGATCTTGTTGAGTCCCCGGTAATCAATACAAGGCCTCAGACCCCCGTCTTTCTTTTCAACAAAAAAAGCCCGCCCCAGCCGGGGAAGTAGAGGCATAGATGAGGCCGGCTGCCAAGGACTCCTTAATGTAAGTGTCCATAGCTGCGTGCTCGGGGAGGACAAGGAAAAGATCCGACCTCTAGGAGGGCAGCACCCAGGGAGTAGATCAATGGCACAGTCATAAGTGCGATGAGGCGGTAAGGCAGTAGCCCGGGCCTTGCTGAACACTGTTTTGAACCGATGGTAAACACTGGGGACTCGGGAGACGTCAACAGACTCTTGAAACTGGGTACTAGGGGCTGAGGAACTCTGAAGCATGCAGGTGAGTTGGCAAGTGGGACCCCAGCTAAGAATGGTGCCAGTAGGCCAGTCGATCTGGGGATTATGTCTGCATAGCCAAGGGTGACCCAGGATAATAGGATACTCGGGAGAGTCAATGAGATAGAAGGTCTCCTCCTGCTGGTGTTGAGAGATGGTAAGTCGCAGGGACTGAGTCGCCTCAGTAACTTTTCCTGGTTCCAGAGGTCGGCCATCTAAGGCTGTAACTGCCTGGGGTTGAGGAAGTAGTTGGGTAGGGATCTTAAGTTCCTTAGCCAAGGTTACATCCATAAAATCACCTGCGGCACCGGAATCGATCATAGCCTGGACCCGATGCTGGTGGCCCTCCCAGGACAGAGTGGCTGGAATAGCTAGGGACCGCGTTAGTAGGAGGAGCTCTAATTTTTCCCCATCACAACCCTCCTGTAGCTGGGTGGGGACAGGCGTTTCCCGAAAGCTCGGGGCAAGTGGAGCGGAAGTGGCCGGCAACCCCGCAGTAGAGGCACCGACGCTCCCTCATGCGACGTTCCCTTTCGTTGGAAGAAAGCCTGGAACGGCATAACTGCATGCACTCCGGGGAATCTTGGGGCAGTTCAGGAGCCGGGGCAGCTCTGAATGACGGAGTCCAAACAGGAGAAACAGAGCTGCTCAGAGGAACTTGGGACTGAGACACCTGACGGCGAGCCGTTCTCCGCTCTCTTAGACGATTGTCCAGGCGGATGGCCAAGGCTATGAGGGACTCGAGATCTTCAGCTGGTTCACGGGTGGCTAACTCATCTTGAAGGGGCTCAGATAACCCTCCCTGAAAGCAGACCCTCAGCGCTTCATCATTCCATCCGCTCCTTGCTGCTATGGTTCGAACTCAATGGCAAAATCTGCCGTGCTTCGGGGGCCCTGACGGAGAGACAGTAGGCGCTTGGAAGCCTCCCGCCCACTGACAGGATGATCGAACACCCGCTTGAATTCTTCTACAAATGCAGCGTGGGAGTCACAACAGGCCTCCTGGGACTGCCACACCGCAGAGGCCCAGGCGAGCGCCTTGTCTGAAAGAAGGGTAATGAGGTAGGCAATCTTGGAACGGTCTGTGGGAAAACTTGAGGGTTGGAGCTCGAAGGTGAGGGAGCATTGGGTGAGGAAACCCTGACAAGAGCTTGGATCCCCAGAAAAGGGCTTGGGAGGTGGTAGTCGGGGCTCCGCCAACCGAGAAGGCCTGTCGTCACTGGGAGGTGACCGGGGGGAAGGAGGAGAACCAAGGAGGCGTTCAAAGAGCTGGTGAAGGGAACTCATCATTTCGGCCAGGAGTTGAGAATGTCTAGCCATCAGCTCCTCTTGTCGGCTGAGAACGGCTTCATGGCGCTGGAAAGAAGCCTCATGTCGAATGATCACCGCCAACAGGTCCTGGGAACTGAGTGTTTCTGGGTCCATGATTGACTTGGTTATTCTGTCACAAGCCGGGTTAGAACTCCGGTCTCAGATGTGTAGAGCTGGGGGTACTACCCCTTAGCCACAGAGGAAATGTTGTAGGACCCAAATGAAACACCCAAGGCAATACTCCAGGCAAGTAGATTTAATATTCCAAAACAGGAGGCAAAACAAAACAACTCCACGAGGGGAGAAAAACAAACTAAAGATAACTTCAACAACTTACTAGGACAGACACGGTGAGACAAAGCAGGAGACACACAGTCAGGACGCAATAACCAAGTGAGAAACAAGGGGAAAACACACAGCTAAAATACTCAAGGGGAAACAAGGCACAGGTGACATAGATAAGCTAATTAGGACACATGAGGAAAAACTAAGGCAAAAGGGGAACACAGCTGACCTCTAGAGGCCAGGAGACAAACAGGGGAAGCAGGAAGCTGACACCTCTAGACTTTGTCCACTTTCCACTTTGTCTCTCACCATGCGGTAAGGTCTGGATGTATTACACAGGGTTGGAGGACCGATACAACGATATAACAGGATCACATACAGTATTTACACAGTTGCATGTCCAGCTCTCTGAGAGGCCAGAGCAGACAGACAGAATGGAACTGACTCAGAAGTTCAAAATGGCCAACTACCTAATGAGACATAAAGATGTCTATGATAAAGTAGTGGCAGCTATACAAGACCACAAAGGTCTTGGCCTAGATGGTAAACTGACAGACAGCATTGCCATGATGAAAAGGAAGCTGAGGCCTGATATGAAACACCCCGAGAAGCTGATCCATATGATGGAGGCCTACCTGAACAATAATGTAGCCTGGGATGTTCTGGTCCACATACTCAAAAGGCACAACCCTGACTTCAAAGTGTCGGATCTCGAGGCTCACGGCCTTGAGAAACTTGTGAAGTATGATATGCTTTGGAACCCGGAGATAAAGACATCATTTCAAGACACAATGTGGAACCTCAGTGATGCTACTGTGAAACGAGTGAAACTGTTGCTGACATGGGAAATCATCAAGGGGTATGAGCGTATTCCCTACGGACGTAGTGAGAGGCTAGACGTTTGTGACCTAGCAGACATTATTGTATCCCATCACCATAAACGCACATTGGTTGTGATGAGTCTGATCTTCACCTATCTCGAGGAAATTGACCTGGTTGTGGAACTAACCTCAGCTGCGGACAGATCAACAACACAGTGATCCCGGGTGACTACACTGATTTTAATGGAGCTGCAACGACACCGCACACTGTTTAAAACATGGACAACACTGAAGGCTATTTGCTTGCAATGCGGTTCCAATGTACTGTCACGATGTATGTGCCACCTGTGTATATTAAAATGAAATAATTCTTTATATACTAATAGTGTGTGGCGAGTGGTCATTGTCAAAGTGGACATAAAATAAACAACTGTCAGTGCAGGTGTGGGGTTGTCTAAACTACTAACAATCGGTGATTTTATATATAAGTATATGTCTAGGGCATGAAATTTGGATTCAAGTAAGCTACACAAAGTAGTGGGCTCTCAGCTCTTCACAATAGTTGACACAATGGTTGACTACTACGACTACTACAGTACTAAGTCTTGGTGGAGTAACAACAAAGACGGGTGGCTCAAAATCAGCTTGATCGGGGCTCCATTGTTAATTGTTTTTGGGCTGGTGTTGATCACCTACTGGACCCGTAGCAGACGGTCCCGTATTTATAAACCATGTTCGAGTCCACATTCACCTTTGTACCACCCTGTGTACGTTCCCACGACTTGTTCGTTTGGCGATACGAGGTATGATGTGACAAACATGCAGGAGGACGTACATGTCATCTGCGCTACAGATGTGTCGGTGATCGGAGCTGTGGAAAGGGGTAAGGACATCTTACGTTCGTACATATAAAAGCAGCAACTGTGACCAGTGGTCAGGTTACGGTTGTCTCACTCCCACTCTGTGTTTCACTCTACAGAACCTGAAAAGATCGTGTGACACCGAGACCTGTGGTTAGGAAGACAGCGTTCGGCCTAGCCCTTCTACACCCTGGGACTTTTCTTCTTCTTCTTCTTCTTCTTCTTCTTCTCACCAACACAACTGTCGGATGTACATACAATACACTATATACAACATATATCTGTAATCATCATGTCCTTGCTGTGTTTATATGTGTGAGACAAAATAAATGATGGAATACCTCACTACACATAATGCCTGTGGATGTTTATTAGCCGATGATGCATTGAGTAACCACAAACATTATACAAGTATGTAATTGGCAAAGGTGCTGATATTTCAGCAGAGGTTGGGTAGATCCAAGATCATGGCTCTTGTATCCAAACAGGGGTACCTCTACTAGACCATTCATCCAGACATGGGGTATATATATATGAAGGATTAACGCATTACCACATATACATTCACAGTCACACATATGAAGGAGTAACCCCTTTACCACATATAGTTATTCACGGTCACAAAACAACATCAGCCTGTATAATGGAGTATCGTAATACATTGGAGCGGTTCAAGGATGACATAGCAGAGAGGCATACAGTGATCGGAGGTACCGTTGAACAAGTCCTCACGCGATACCCGGATGGTGGGGATACACTCAGGTCATATGACAGTAAGACCAATAGGGTCACGACGATGTACAAGTTAATCGACCACTGCCTCAAGACCGAGGAACGGGCATTTGGATTCCTCGAGGTTATACGTGAGAGAGATCGCTACCTATATGATGACCTGTTTATGTGCGGACCAGGGGGAAAATTCGGTGAGTGCAAACAACTGTACTGTGAAGTCAAGGCCTGGATATGTTGATCATGACTCGCTCTTAACTTAAGGTACTCTATGTGTCTGTGTGTCTGTTTCAGTCAGGACGGATCCTCCCGAATATAACCTCACAACCAAGGTGCGACGCGCACTTGGTGATAGAGTCTACGATTTACTGTCTATGCCTGCGATGTGTTCCTACATCCAGAGGATCACTAGTATCATGCCCGCAATAGAAGTACTGATTGATCATGGTCAACTGCTTCCTGAAGAAGAATCAGAGTTCCGTGTACACCGAAAAGATCAAATGGCATTGATTAATACACTGGAACAACTGTTCAGGGGCAATACACCCTTCACTACGGTCCCTGAGGCCAATAGGAGTTTCATCTCCTTGGTAGTGTTTTCGTTTAACATGCATGTGTTTGATATGCCAACAATGTCTATGGAAGATGTCTTTGTGTTATGTAGTGCCTGACTAGTAGAGCTGAGTCCTTTACCAAACCAACCAAGATCTGTGTACTACAAACGAAATAAACACCTGTGAGTGGAAAGAGTGAAACACCTGTGTCTCCTTGTTCATTTCAAGGCCAGAGGGTTACATCCATACAATTATTCCATTGTCAAAGGCAGTCTAACAGTGGTAAGTGGTCTGATATGCCAGCCTATCTTGGGTCCATCCTCGCTCATATATCCAAGCATGGGTATGTGTGCATCTACTACACCATTCAGACCATTCAGAGAAGATGTTATTGCATGTGCACGTATACTTTAGCGAGTATAGTATATCCTATACATATTGTCATATGTATGTTATCGTATGTTGTCCTCATTACTGTCCACATTAGGGCACATGTGGTGCACATTGACAAGGGCCCCGTGATGTTCCAGACCTTATCAAATGACAAGCTTTATAAGTAAGAGACTAGAGTAAGAGACTAGATGTATTTCAGTCAGATAGGTATGATAGAGTTTATTGTATACAGCATAACACACTTCGTACAGACAGACCACAGTCACCTCACATCCTCTGCTGTCCATATAGAACAGCATGTAAAACATCATCATCACGGCCTCAAGGTTCCATTTCATTAGAGGTGTCACAGTCAAAGCGGACTATGCCACCGCCGTCGTGTACAGAGAACCCATAGTTGGGTCCGGGTCTAGGCCTCTCCAGGTTCCACAATTCCCAGACATATTTCATGGTCTTAGCCATTAATCCGCAATTCAACTCTGTCCAGTACCTAGACCGGGTCTTTGTTGGGATCTTTGTGATATCAGCCAGCTTCATACCCATAGTGTGATAGTCACACTCCCGAGGAGATCCTGCTCCCCACAGTAGCATCTTCACCTCTTTGCACCAAGACGAAAATGACTGGTAGTTGGTCACCACTCCGGTCAGCAATCTCTTCATCCCTAGTCCCATAGGAACGATGTTATAATCGGTCCCACATAGAATCATGAAAGCCAGCTTTTCCGTTCGGTCTGTCTCTTCTCGGAGTACATCTCCTTTCACGCGCATGTAAAAGTGGGGCCCTGATCGGTTCAACCTCAAGAAACGTCCGTAACTGCCCTCGGTATCATCCCGTTCATGTACGCTTTACTCAACCGCTTGAGGCAATTCATTACATGTTTCTGTTCTTTCATCAGGACCACCTTATATTCTGCGTCTTTGTCTAGGTAGAGGTCGGGGACTTGGTGTCCCTCGACACAGGAGATCGTCCTCTTCTTGCCGGTAGACGGGGGGTTATCCGATTCGGATCTCGATAGCGGACTCTCGTCAGATATGGGGCACAGGGTTTCGAAGATATAACAGGCTGTTTCGGCACAGAGACGGCCGTTGTTTACAGCCAGGGCCAAACCGTGCAATCTGTTCCGTGCGGTTGACTCAAAGAACCTATACAGAAAGGTGCAGTAGAGAGATCCCTGATCCCGCCTAGGTAAAGGTACCTAGCTAGTTTCTCTTTAAAGTTGACATTGCCGTGATCATCCAGAATGACCTCCAAAGCGTCGTGTTGTTTTCGAGGCGCCGGGAGC
Organism: Coregonus clupeaformis; assembly: GCF_020615455.1. Taxonomy (NCBI): domain Eukaryota; kingdom Metazoa; phylum Chordata; class Actinopteri; order Salmoniformes; family Salmonidae; genus Coregonus; species Coregonus clupeaformis. The sequence continues at coordinate 5,438,649 of NC_059211.1, forward strand.
AGGTATTCTTCCTCGGCTGAGATGTCGGAAAGCACTCGGAACCTATTCTCGCTCGAACCCAGCTCCCCAAATGCCATGTTTCTTTGGGTGCTGTGGTCGGGAATGGCAAACAGCAGCTCTCCAAAGGTTGACATGTGCATGTCTCGATCCTCGTGGTAGCTCTTGTTGTCTAGCCTCATGGTAATGCCCTCGCGGCCGCAAGCCGTCAGCACGGCCACCACATCTGAATCTCCGGTGCACACGGTCACACTACCCTTCAGAATGTTTGCCAACTCCACGAGCAGCGTGTCGGCCTCTGTGGTGGTACACCGTAGACACGCGTCCCGCAATACAGACACTTGTATAGTCTCGGGGTCCGCGAAGGTCGCCACAAAGACGCCCTCGAGTCCCTCGGGTCTGTCTATCGAGCCGTCTGCGGGATCTACGGCGGAGAGTTGACACTCTGCGGGATTCAGATCTTGAAACGGTCGAGCGTGTTTGCGAATAACATGTCGTCCTGGCACTCCCGGTACTCCAGGTACTTCTGGTGGAAAGACACCAGGTTATCGACCGAGGTTCCCTTTAGGAGCTCGCCCTCGGAGGAGTCTCCCTTGGCACCGGTCACTAGAAACAAGTCGTTTTTCATACCCATGTCGGCTAACAGCTTCATCATGGTGTATTCTATGGCGCACAGATTACGCTTACAGAACTCTATGTGAGGTACAGGGGTTCGGTTGAGTCTGAGCTCCCTCACGGATGGTTTCTGGGCCCCGGAGCCGTCCCTTTACGAGCACTACACACAGGCTGGCTGCAGTCTCAGAGATGTAGCAAAGTGCCAGAGTTCTGGCCATGTTCACTATGGACGCCTGAGAATCACCCTCGATGTAGTCACTTTCCTTCACTTTGTGGATTACCATGAGATGGTCTATCAGAGTCCAATCCTGTCGTTTGCAGGGTCTGTCGATCAATTCGAACGGTGCCAGGTGAGGGTTTGCGAGCATTGCGTGGATAGCCTTGTGTTTCAACCCCATTTCGGTTCAAAGCGTTATCCGATCGAGTAACAGCCAAATGGAGTAGGTCTATAGTCTGTGCCCATGGACAGTCTAACCTGGCCAACATGTAAGCCCAGTGCACACCTTGGTTGGATGTGGTTATGCACCCTTTGACAAATGCTCTAGGCTAGGGGCCCGGGGTTGGTCAAATGAGCCCTAGTTGGGCTACACGCTCTACGTGTGGAGATGTTAGTCCTGGTTCGGTAAGTGTTTTCCTTGGTGCTTGGTTGCTGCTGTGGTGTTGTGGCGTAGGGAGAGTCCTGCTAAAGGACTATACAAAGTGAACATGTAAAATGTACACCGCGTGTACGTTTTTATTCCTCTTAGCCGTGATCTTCCTTGTCGTGACCTTGGTCGATTTCAATACGAGAGACATCATCCGAACCCCAGGTCAATGGCCCATCTACAGTCTTCCTGTTTTTAATTTTTTCCTGGTTGAACATTATGTTCCTATAACACAGGTCTTTAGGGTCTACCCAGGATACCCGTCTACTTGCCGAGGAGGCCAGCTGAGTTTCGACTCTCATGTTCACACACATAGGGGCTAGACAATTAAGCACCTGGGTGCAGAAACAGTTGAGCCACGGGAACTTGCTGCGTATACTTTTAGATATCGTGGGCCTTAAACAACTCCGTATGGTAACCTGGTTGGTCCCCGGTCTGATTATCACAAGGTATGCGGCTGACCGCTCTGCCATGCTCGGGTACGTGAGCGAGAACATCACCCAGGTCAGCCACAGCTGAGTGTTGTATCGCCACAGGGTAGTCTGGTCGATAATGTCGTTGTTCCTGGTCTTGAGCTCCAGCAGCGCTATGTTGTCATTTACTGTGTCGTGGGCAACAAGGTCCACCTCGGTGTAGGAGCCCCATGTGTCACGGATGGCCTTGCAGCCTCGCGTACAGCCGTTGTGGTACGTGTAGGATCCGGGTTCACCGAACATATCGGGCGTGGGCAAACCGGCAACCTTGAGGCCTGCGCAAATGGGAGTCAGGCACAGGGCCTCGAGCTGTGTGAGAATGAGGCGAGACACGGGCCCCGCGTCACTTATCTTCTTCTTTCCGTTGAACACGTCCCTTGCACTGTGCGTCTACCGCAACGCCTATACCGGTGGACATACGGCTCCTGTCCCACAGGCGTCTGCAGGCATCTGGGGTCAGGGCTTTAGACCTCACCAGTTGCAGCAGGTCTTCCGTGAACTTGGTGCCCTTGGACTCGGGAGCATTCAGGTTTCTTACATACTCAGGCACCCACTGGAGCGAGCTCTCCGGGTTGGCGTTCAGGTCCTTTACAACCCTGGTGAACAGATCCATGCTTATCATGTTGTGACCGGATGGCCGCTTCCTGCAGTACACCATGGAGTGTATGGTTTTGGTGATACCCTGAACCTTGTACCAACGGTGGTCGCCTGTAGACTTCGCACATCGTTCACCTCCTGAGCCTAAGAACTCGATCACGGGGTCTTGGAGCTTCATTGTATTAAATGTTCAAGGATTGGTAGGCTGATACTATAACCGGATCCCATTGATAAACAAAACCACAGAAAAGAGGACCGTTCGGGTACTCCCAATCTTGCAACGTGAGTAAATAAGGAAGGACAAAGAGAACCCGGGTAACCTAGGAACCCAGGGAGGAGGCCAGCGATTCCCTAAAACAGATATGAATCGCAAGAAACCAAGCCTTGGAGGCTTCGAGTCATTGATATCCAAGAGCAAAGATCTGTTTAACAGCAGAATGTCAGCGATACCTAACGGCCCCATGCTGAGCAAGGTCCGTTTCAGGGGGCAAGCTGGGAGGTGCCATTGCAGTCATCACCTCTCTCATCGTGGGATTTCTCACCATTCCCAACAACGTTCTCTACTTCATTGACAACAGGCACGTTACCAGGACCACGGGCCGGCTGGACTCAGCCGCAACGCAGTCGCCTCCTTCAGAAGGCAGACCCGAATACCAGCACGCTTACATCCACGCAGGGATAGCCCTCATCACGCTCGGTTGCCTGGCCATGGTGGTGAGCATAGTGCTCAGCTACTTCGCAGCCAAGAGCAAAAGGAAACTGGACGACTCCGAGGGCTCCTACGGGGGTCCGGAGTCTACCAATAGCACCAGGACCGTGCTGACGTGCCTGATCATGATGAACATTGAGCTGTTCATGGCTGTGATCGCAGGCTGCATGGAGTTGCTGTACCGACCTCTGATCAGCAACCAGCAGAGGTTGCATAACATGGAGTGCGCTATCGCCGTGTTCAATATCATAATCTACCTCATGTACGTGGTGACCATGGTGCTGACATCTACCATCCTAAAGGGGAAGCACGAAAGGATCCCGGTTGATTGTCAGAGAGACATCCCGGATGTGGTGACCATACCCTCCTCAGCTCGAGACTACATGAGCAGCAGAAACGTCAACCCTTACAATTCGCAGTCCAGCTTCATGTAAGGACCTCCATCCATCGTCTCTGTAATCTCCACCTCTGTCTGAGCTGAGAACCGAGGGGATGGTAGCGCTAGACCTTACCCAGACCGTTTGGTATGGCTATAGTAGTGATATTTTCATGGAACCCAGAGTATGTTGAGCGTTGTGCACGGTGTTGTACGTTGTGTTTACAGCCCCAGTCCCCGGTGTAAAGATGTGCATCGCCCGAAACACAAAGCTGTCTACAAGACCCGGAGCTTCAGAAGGAATGAAAAACAATCTTGACACTGTCCCTCATGGATAGACCCTAGGTCTCCTTACAATGTAAAATCAGTTGTGTAGCTTAACACATGTTGTCCCTATTGTGCCTTTGTTACTTGGTTGTTGGCGATGAACATTACGTGTCCCACTAGTGGACTACCCTCCCGTGTGCATTTCAACCTGAAATATATATGTGATTTTTTGTGGTGTAAATGTGAGTAAATGACAGTGAATAAATGACAAGGAACAAATCGTCTTAGCCTCTGGTGTATCCTTTATTGACACAGGTTCATCACTTCAACATAACAATACTATGCATAGGAACATAGACAACATTCACAGGTGTAGGTAGGGATGATATGAAAGCGTACATGAGCTGGGTACATATTACCGACTCACGCCACTTCTTTATTCCAACCGGACAAGCGTGGCAGATAGAATAGTGGTAGACTGTGTAAAGACCTTCACTATAGGGCTATGCGTGCAGTGTGTACGGACATATATATTTACATGCGAATGGCACACATTAATACATCTCACACCACACTACATTACCCATATACACACACACACACACACACACACACACACACACACACACACACACACACACACACACACGGATCCCATAGACGCTACAGTATAATAATCATAGAACCGAGTCATTAGGTTTCGAACAGCATACATGATGTCTCACGAGGCCAATATCGATACACACAGACCTAAACCCAGACCGATTACCAAGAAACGGTGCTTGGGGCACAACGATCACAACCTCTCTACCGAGACAGCCCAATCCTCCATGACATCCCAATGCAATGCCCTGTGTGACGTGCAAAATGAGTGCTCAAATCACGAAAGTCCTCCACGACGCAGACGCCGAAGCAGACGTTACCAGGTACAGGGCGAGGATGAAGTGGAGACAACCGTGAATGAGAAGAACAACAAGAAGCAACAAGACCAACACCGCAGTGTACATTTCAGCAAGCCCATAGCCCAGGTACCGGGCGAGGATGAAGTGGAGACAACCGTGAATGAGAAGAACAACAAGAAGCAACAAGACCAACACCGCAGTGTACATTTCAGCAAGCCCATAGCCCAGGTACCGGGCGAGGATGAAGTGGAGACAACCGTGAATGAGAAGAACAACAAGAAGCAACAAGACCAACACCGCAGTGTACATTTCAGCAAGCCCATAGCCCAGGTACCGGGCGAGGATGAAGTGGAGACAACCGTGAATGAGAAGAACAACAAGAAGCAACAAGACCAACACCGCAGTGTACATTTCCAGCAAGCCCATAGCCCAGGTACAGTTCGTGTCCATGTCGGAAGACTCCAGGGAGGCACGCTCATCATATTGGTGGCGGGTTGCAGTCAATACCAAACTGCTCCGAAGGAGGATACGTCAGTTAGAGCCGTCAATATCTAGATGTCTAGACGAAAATCACCGGGACCGCATGAGGAACTATATACGGGTTAGGCTCGAGAGCGATTGTCACTGAGCGCTCCTCTGGGGAAACCTTATCTGGGCACAGCAAACTCTGCCCAGTCCATCACTGTGACAACAACTCGCTCTGCGCTCTCATCAAACCCACCTCGGATAACCCAAGCAGGCCTTCCTATACACTCCTACATCGCCACCAGTAATCTACACCAGGATCACCCACCGAATCGACTAACGCAATGGCCTCGTGGTACAACTGTCTCCTGTTGAAGAACAGGACCCTGACAGATCACGAGAAGGAAACCCTGGACCGTGTCAATGTGAAATCCCTCAGCTGTGATGGAGTCAATGCAATGATAGGACCCAAGGACAGTCCCTTCACAAGACCCATGTACCTAGAGTTGACACACTACCACCATCTCGACTCTCTGTTAGCCATGCTTGCGAGCTACGTCGACCCGTCAGTGAAAAGCTTGTCTGACTACCCCGTGAGACACGTGCAATTTGCAGCACCGCAGCAACTCCTAGTCCAACCTTCACAAGACTCAAAGTAAATAAGATGACAGGGGCAACAGTCATCGCTGGAAACAACCAACACCACAAGATTTCCTGGACCCTGGATCTAGCACCAGCTGAGGCCGATCACTAATACCAACCCCAGTTCCATACCCTCCTCAGCTCGAGACTACATGAGCAGCAGAAACGTCAACCCTTACAATTCGCAGTCCAGCTTCATGTAAGGACCTCCATCCATCGTCTCTGTAATCTCCACCTCAGTCTGAGCTGAGAACCGAGGGGATGGTAGCGCTAGACCTTACCCAGACCGTTTGGTATGGCTATAGTAGTGATATTTTCATGGAACCCAGAGTATGTTGAGCGTTGTGCACGGTGTTGTACGTTGTGTTTACAGCCCCAGTCCCCGGTGTAAAGATGTGCATCGCCCGAAACACAAAGCTGTCTACAAGACCCGGAGCTTCAGAAGGAATGCAAAACAATCTTGACACTGTCCCTCATGGATAGACCCTAGGTCTCCTTACAATGTAAAATCAGTTGTGTAGCTTAACACATGTTGTCCCTATTGTGCCTTTGTTACTTGGTTGTTGGCGATGAACATTACGTGTCCCACTAGTGGACTACCCTCCCGTGTGCATTTCAACCTGAAATATATATGTGATTTTTTGTGGTGTAAATGTGAGTAAATGACAGTGAATAAATGACAAGGAACAAATCGTCTTAGCCTCTGGTGTATCCTTTATTGACACAGGTTCATCACTTCAACATAACAATACTATGCATAGGAACATAGACAACATTCACAGGTGTAGGTAGGGATGATATGAAAGCGTACATGAGCTGGGTACATATTACCGACTCACGCCACTTCTTTATTCCAACCGGACAAGCGTGGCAGATAGAATAGTGGTAGACTGTGTAAAGACCTTCACTATAGGGCTATGCGTGCAGTGTGTACGGACATATATATTTACATGCGAATGGCACACATTAATACATCTCACACCACACTACATTACCCATATACACACACACACACACACACACACACACACACACACACACACACACACACACACGGATCCCATAGACGCTACAGTATAATAATCATAGAACCGAGTCATTAGGTTTCGAACAGCATACATGATGTCTCACGAGGCCAATATCGATACACACAGACCTAAACCCAGACCGATTACCAAGAAACGGTACTTGGGGCACAACGATCACAACCTCTCTACTGAGACAGCCCAATCCTCCATGACATCCCAATGCAATGCCCTGTGTGACGTGCTAAACGAGTGCTCAAATCACGAAACTCGTCCACGACGCAGACGCAGACGCAGAGGCGGAAGCAGACGCAGACGCAGAGGCGGAAGCAGACGCAGACGCAGACGCAGACGCAGACGTTACCCGGTACCGGGCGAGGATCAAGTGGAGACAACCGTGAATGAGAAGAACAACAAGAAGCAACAAGACCAACACCGCAGGGTACAGTTCAGCAACCCCATAGCCCAGGTACCGGGCGAGGATGAAGTGGAGACAACCGTGAATGAGAAGAACAACAAGAAGCAACAAGACCAACACCGCAGTGTACATTTCAGCAAGCCCATAGCCCAGGTACCGGGCGAGGATGAAGTGGAGACAACCGTGAATGAGAAGAACAACAAGAAGCAACAAGACCAACACCGCAGTGTACATTTCAGCAAGCCCATAGCCCAGGTACCGGGCGAGGATGAAGTGGAGACAACCGTGAATGAGAAGAACAACAAGAAGCAACAAGACCAACACCGCAGTGTACATTTCAGCAAGCCCATAGCCCAGGTACCGGGCGAGGATGAAGTGGAGACAACCGTGAATGAGAAGAACAACAAGAAGCAACAAGACCAACATCGCAGGGTACAGTTCAGCAACCCCATAGCCCAGGTACAGTTCGTGTCCATGTCGGAAGACTCCAGGGAGGCACGCTCATCATATTGGACGCGGGTTGCAGTTAATGCCAAACGGTTCCAAATGAGGTTACTTCAGGTAGAGCCGTCAATATGTAGATGTCTAGACGAAAATCACCGGGACCGCATGAGGAACTATATACGGGTTAGGCTCGAGAGCGATTGTCACTGAGCGCTCCTCCTCTGGGGAAACCTTATCTGGGCACAGCAAACTCTGCCCAGTCGATCACTGTGACAACAACTCGCTCTGCGCTCTCATAAACCATCGGAACCCAAGCAGGCCTCCTATACACTCCTACATCGCCACCAGTAATCTACACCAGGACACCCACCGAATCGACTAACGCAATGGCCTCGTGGTACAACTGTCTCCTGTTGAAGAACAGGACCCTGACAGATCACGAGAAGGAAACCCTGGACCGTGTCAATGTGGAATCCCTCAGCCATGACGGAGCACCAGCTGAGGCCGATCACTAATACCAACCCCAGTTCCCCGTACAGCATGTTGTATGTCAATGACACCGAATAAACGTAAACAACTAAACATGTCATTGAACACGTCTGTGTCTCTCATTTCATTGGTTATGTTTATTTATCCTTTAGATCTGTCTCTCCGTTATTGCTATCATATCCGAACTAGCATATTCATTACACTTGTATCAGATCATTGCAGCCGCTATTGCCTATGCCTGAATAGGTAAGGACACTATAGGAACGCTAGGGGGAGACGATGAGAATGCACACACAAGCACACCTAGATAAATGTGCTCATGATCATTGCAAGGCTCAGTGAAGCCTAATCTAGGTTCCATTCAACTGTCCAAGGACAGCGTGTTAGAGTGAAGTTATTAGAAAAGCATCGTTGCAGCCGCTATTGCCTATGCCTGAATAGGTAAGGACACTATAGGAACGCTAGGGGGAGACGATGAGAATGCACACACAAGCACACCTAGATAAATGTGCTCATGATCATTGCAAGGCTCAGTGAAGCCTAATCTAGGTTCCATTCAACTGTCCAAGGACAGCGTGTTAGAGTGAAGTTATTAGAAAAGCATCGTTGCAGCCGCTATTGCCTATGCCTGAATAGGTAAAGACACTATAGGAACGCTAGGGGGAGACAATGAGAATGCACACACACAAGCACACCTAGATAAATGTGCTCATGATCATTGCAAGGCTCAGTGAAGCCTAATCTAGGTTCCATTCAACTGTCCAAGGACAGCGTGTTAGAAAAGCTATTAGTTATTAGAAAAGCACAGTCCACAAGCCGGTGAAGCCCCTCTGGCGGTTATGCGTTGTGTTTGCATGTGTTTTCGTTCACCCTGTATGTTGTATGACCACTAGATGTCGGCATTGTACCGCTGTAAAATGATAGGTCTTTGATAACCCTCCCGTTGTCCTGTCCGGGTCAAAAAGACCCAGGCTACGTGTTAGAGTGAGTGGCTGTATAACCCCTAGCGTTGTCCTGTCTTGTCCGGGGTCAAAAAGACCCAGGCTACGTGTCAGTGCCTATGTGTTAGAGGGAGTGGCTGTATATCCCGTGCCGCTGTCCTGTCCTGTCCTGTCCTGTCCTTTCTTGTCCGAGGTCAAAACGACCCAGCCTACGTGTCAGTGCCTATGTGTTAGAGCGTGTGGCTGTATATCTCCTCCCGCTGTCCTGTCCGGGTCAAACAAAAATAAAAAAATAAAAATAAAAAGACCCAGGCTACGTGTCAGTGCCTATGTGTTAGAGCGAGTGGCTGTATGACCCCTAGCGTTGTCCTCTCGTGTCCTGGCTGGGGTGAAAACGACCCAGGCTACGTGTTAGAGTGTTAGAGCGAGTGTGTGCTGTGCTGTGAACGGGACCCTTGCAAATGAAATTAAATCAACTTTTTATTGGTCACATTGTAGGTACAGACATTACAGTGAAATTTTTAACTTGGTAAAAGAATCTGGTGATTTCCTTGTAATATTGTAGGTGTGTGTGTGTCACTAGTCGAGGACAATGCTGGAAACCCAAGATAACCATTTCCTCGACAAGTGAATATATGTCATCTGCTCTTCGGCTTGCTGACAATTGAACATCTCCGCACGTGTTTCATTCTGACAGTCTGTCAACTTGTATACTTGCGGTACAACATTTTGGGTTTTCGTGAAATCACAAGGTATGCCTAGGCTCGCACGGATCCCCATCATGGCGTGTTGTTTGGGGCCAACAGAAAAGCCTTGAAATATCCAGGCGACTTTCTTCATCAGAAGTGTCTGTTCCTCATCTGAGAGATCTGTCATGTGGACACCGCTACACACGGATGAGATGTCGCATGGCATTTGCCGATATGTCCGATAATATGTCAACAAATGGTCTCGGACGTGGCTGTGACGAACGTCCATGTCCCACATGTCGTAGTACAAAGCACAAGTACAAGACTCGCTGTCGTCGAAACCCGGTCAACGTTGCAGCACAGGGACACCATCCCACAGCTTGACGGTGTATCTTCTGCACATGGTGGTCCCGGTGTGTCACCATGATGTGTGACACTGCACCGTGGTAAAACCACAAGAGGAGAGCCTGTCCTACGACCCGAACGAGCCACAGCTCATACCTCAACAGACTATATTTGGGTTCGACAAATAGTCTCACCTCCAGTTTGTTGTTGGGCATGACCGAGAGGCTTTTCACCGTGTACCCGAGAAGTATGGGTATGTTGTTCACTACTCGATTGAACGCAGAATAGATGTCGTTGAAGTTGATGGTGCTCAGATTCAGTCGAGTCGACCCTCCGACGATGCCCAGACCGATCACGGTGGCGACGACGGTGGTGGTGGTGGTGGTGGTATTGTCGGTAGTAGTAGTTACGTGACTGGAGTCCGACGTGTGTATGTCAAACACTGCAGTGATGCAGCAAGAATCCCCCTTGACGTTTTCTGTGTTCTGGAAAGTCGACATAGCTTCGATCGATGTTGTTTGTCTGTGAGACACGAACCTGTTATATTGTGGATTCAATGACCACTCCCATACAAAAATAATTAATTATATTATATTCATTTTTTTGGGGGGGTTAATGTTAGAGCCTAGGTGTTAGAGCGAGTGGCTGTATATCTCCTCCCGCTGTCCTGTCCTGTCCTGTCCTGACCGGGTCAAAAAGACCCAGGCTACGTGTTAGAGCCTAGGTGTTAGAGCGAGTGACTGTATGTCTCCACCTGCTGTCCTGACCGGGTCAAAACGACCCAGGCTACGTGTCAGTGCCTATGTGTTAGAGCTAGTGGCTGTATATCCCCTCCCGCTGTCCTGACCGGGTCAAAAAGACCCAGGCTATGTGTCAGTGCCTAAGGTGTTAGAGCTAGTGGCTGTATATCCCCTCCCGCTGTCCTGACCGGGTCAAAAAGACCCAGGCTATGTGTCAGTGCCTAAGGTGTTAGAGCTAGTGGCTGTATATCTCCTCCCGCTGTCCTGACCGGGTCAAAAATACCCAGGCTACGTGTTCGAGCCTAGGTGTTAGAGCTAGTGGCTGTATATCTCCTCCCGCTGTCCTGACCGGGTCAAAAAGACCCAGACTACGTGTTCGAGCCTAGGTGTTTGAGCTAGTGGCTGTATAACCCCTAGCGTTGTCCTGTCCTGTCCTGTCCGGGTCAAAAAGACCCAGGCTATGTGTCAGAGCCTAAGGTGTTAGAGCTAGTGGCTGTATATCTCCTCCCGCTGTCCTGACCGGGTCAAAAAGACCCAGGCTACGTGTCAGTGCCTATGTGTTTGAGCTAGTGGCTGTATAAGCCCTAGCGTTGTCCTGTCCTGGCTGGGGTCAAACGGACCCAGGCTACACGTTAGAGGCATAAGCTCTGAGGCAGAGGTACTAGGTAAGCCGTAAACAAAAAACAGCAACACCAAGAACACCAAGAACAACAACTAGAACTACTACTACTACTACTACTACTACTACTACTACTACTACTACTACTACTACTACTACTACTACTACTACTACTACTACTACTACTACTACTACTACTACTACTACTACTAATATTGCCTCCGTGGCATGTCCGGACACGTGCCGAAGAGAGAGGTCTTGGGGACTTCCCCAGTCTGGGTGCCGAAGCTATTATGAGTGCTGTGCGATTCACGGCCAAACAGGTCCTAGAACAGATATTTTCCAATGACTCTGACTGCGATGAGGAAGCGGACGAGGAAGCGTCCGAAGAAGAAGACGGGGAGGAATACAACCCAGAGGACGAGGAGACCACAGAGGACGACGACGACGACGACTACGACGCCGCAGCCGCCGACGCCGCCGATGACGAGGACGATGTCCAAGTAGAAGAAGGTCAAGGCGTAGAAGACGAACGAGACGATGACGACGACGACGACGACGACCAACAAGAAGAAGAAGAACAACAAGGGGAAGAACAAGGGGAAGGTGAAAGTGAGCGAGGAGAGCGAGGAGACCTCCGCCGCTTCCGCAGCCGCAGCAGCCGCCGCCGCCGCAGCATCAGCCCCAGAACACAACACGATATCCCTCGAGTGGAAAGAGAGACATTCGTGTCGAGAAACGGCCAAATCCAATGGTGCTCGGTGCCCTGTGACAACAATCGGGGCGTCGGAGGGGCCGCGGCAGCGGCAAATAGTAACAGGCCGGTTGCTGAGGTGCCGGAGGACATGAGGCCCGGGCCTACTAGGCAGGCCGTAGGCCAAGCCCGCGACATCCTCTCCACGTTCCGCTTGTTTTTCACACCCGAGATAGAAGACATCATCCTGGAGATGACCAATCTGGAGGGCGTTCGAAAATACGGAGCCCGAGGCGACGGCGACGACGGCGACGACGACCACCGCCGCCACTACGCCGACGACGACGACCACGAAGACCACGAAGACCGCGACCGCGGCGGCGGCGGCCGCTGGAAAGCGATGGACTCCACAGACCTGCGAGCCTACGTAGGGCTGCTCATCCTAGCCGGCGTGTACAGGTCCCGAGGCGAAGCGGCCTCTAGTCTCTGGGACGCCGAGAGCGGAAGGACCATTTTCCGCGCAACCATGCCGCTCAAAGTCTTTCACGCTTACTCGAGACTCCTTCGCTTCGACGACCGCCAGACCAGAGCCGAGAGACGCGCAGCAGGCGGCGGTGACAAACTTGCGGCCGTGAGAGAGGTCTGGGACAAGTGGGTCGAGAGGCTGCCGCTCCTCTACAACCCCGGGGCCGACGTGACGGTGGACGAGCAACTGGTCCCTTTCAGAGGTGTGCCGGGGCCAACAACACCGTACAAGAGCACAACAACAACAACAACACTGAACACAACACTGAACACAACACTGAACACAACACAACACAACACGCTAAAGCTAATCTCTTGTCTTTCGTCTTTCCTCTCCTCCTCTCTCTCTCTCTCTCTCTCTCTCGCTCTCTCTCTCTCTCTCTCTCGCTCTCGCTCTCTCTCTCCTCCAGGCCGATGTCCTTTCCGCCAGTATATCCCAAGCAAGCCGGCCAAATACGGCATCAAGACATGGGTGGCCTGCGACTCCAAATCCAGCTACGCCTGGAAGATGCAGGTCTACACCGGCAAGGCCACATGCGGAGGCCCCGAGAAGAACCAGGGGATGAGGGTCGTGCTCGATTTGACGCAGGGACTCAGGGGTCACAACGTCACCTGCGACAATTTCTTCACCTCATACGAGCTCGCGCGCCAGCTCCTGACCAGGAACGTCACCGTGGTCGGCACAGTCAGAAAGAACAAGCCAGAGCTCCCGCAGGCGCTGCTCGCCTCAAAGGACAGGCTCCTCTTCTCCTCCAAGTTCGCCTTCACGTCCACCACCGCTCTAGTGTCCTACCTGGCAAAGAAAAACAAGAACGTCTTACTCCTGAGCACGCTGCACACCGAGGCTCACGTTAGCCGTCGCCAGGACAAGAAGCCGGCCATCGTCCTAGACTACAACAGCAACAAGGGAGGTGTGGACAACCTAGACAAGGTGATTGGAACCTACAGCTGCAGGGAGGATGACCGCGCGCTGGCCCCTGGTCATCTTCCACAACATCCTTTGACGTGTCCTCTTACAACGCTTTTGTCATATGGCGAGAGCTCAACCCCACTTGGATGCCTGGCAAGCGAAACAAGAGGAGGGTGTTCCTCGAGCAGCTGGGAAAGGCACTAGTGACTCCCGTTCATACAAAGAAGGGCCCGTCTCCCTCGCACCGAAGCCTCTGCGGCGCTCGTCAAAGCTGTTCAGAGGGCTACGTATCGTGATCAGCCCCGGCGGGATCACGCCCCCGCAGCACCGGACCACGCAGCACCACCGGCCCAAGCACCCAACCCCGCACAACCCAGTAAGAGGAAGAGGTGTCAGGTCTGCCCCACAAAGAAGGACTGTAAAACACACACGGTGTGCACCAGGTGTAACAAATACATCTGCAAAGGCTGCTCGCACCCATACTGTCCCACATGTTCCAACTGGGCCTTTAGTGAGAGGGGGGACAGTTCGACCCGGAGGGCACGGCGTGTGTACAGAATACCAGGACAACGGGAGGGTTATTATACACCATCGCAATAAATCTAAAGAAACATGCTATGAGGAAGAACATAATATGAGTCGGCCTACTGTATGTTATCTGGCTTTGCTCCATGCCATAGGCTGTAGGCTTGTTCATTTAGCTGACATGCTTATAAGTCCCCTACCATTATTTTATATTATATGATTTATAGTAAGAATATAATTGAACTTAGCTGAATAAAATAGAAAGGATATTTTTCCCATTCCAGAGCGAGTGTGCTATGTTGAGCGTAAAAGTTATAATTTGAAACAGGTCCTATGCGCTAGATTTAGAGTTATTTGGCAACTTTAGTTGTGAATGATACAAACCTTAGAATGTCTTAGAAATCAAAACATACGGTATATGGGCTGCATGATGCAGCTAGGCTATTGATGATTTGAGAAAGGGACTAAAAAAGTGTGTGCTCTGTTCGTTGCTTCAGGCTGCACAGCTGTTCTCTCATCAAGTGATCATATTTTCACCCATCAGACTATTCTCAATTTAATCTTGTCTTTACTAATATGTAAAATGTGTTTAGATTTAGTATGGCCCATTATCAAATGGGCAGGAACAGAGACAGGGGAAAAAAGACATAATCTGTATGCACTGGAATAGAAAATGGAGGCCGCACGCTTTCCCCCACTGGTCCATTTTTGTGATGCCGGGCAGGCTACTTGGGTTTTATAGTGGAGCATGTGCTTCATATGAACAGCTGAGAAATAAATATAAAAACACTTATTTCACTCCAAGCATCTATTTCAGGAGTATTCTCTCACTGAGCGACAGGTGATATTCCGCCCAAACTCTGTATGCCATGGGCTCTCCAACCCTGTTCATGCAGCTACCCAGTGCTTAATTTTGGAAACCAAGTGAAATCTGTTTGTGAACATCGATATAAACATGTTTTCACAACTAAACATATTTCACTAAACTGTTGACAGCACCTCTGCGCGCTCGAGAAAGGAATAAAGGAGAGAGAGGAGGAGATGGAAACGCATGGTTGTAAGATATTCTGTAAAGCTAAAGGTAATGTGTCACCCAATTAATTATGAAAATACAAAAACATCACTATTACTAGTGTCACGCTCTGGCTCTGGGACTCTGTTATGTTGAGCCAGGGTGTGTGGTTTCTATGTGTTTTGTGTGCTAGGGTGATTGTCTAGTTCGGTTGTTTCTATGTTGGCCGGTGTGGTTCTCAATCAGAGGTAACGTGAATCAGCTGTTGCTTGTTGTCTCTGATTGGGAACCATATTTAGGTAGCCTGTTTTTCCAGTGTTTGTGGGATCTTGTTCCGTATGGTTTGTGTTGTAACCAAGGACTTCACGTTTCGTATCGTTTGTTGTTTTGTTCGTGTGGTGAATAATAAATAAAGTATGTTCACATTCCACGCTGCGCATTGGTCCTCTCTTCCCGACGATCGTGACAACTAGGCTATTCAAAGTCAAATGGTAGGCTAACTGTAAGCCGCCCTGCACAATCAATGACCCAACAGCATTGCCTAGGGCTACACGTTCTCTCCCAGACTTGTGAATAGACATTTTGGAGTGTAGCATAAGGTAATCAGTCCATCCAGTATGCATAATAATGCAGTCTAAACTCAAAGCAATTACTCTAATTTGTTTAATTTTAGAGTATATGCTGGACCAATTACATCTTGTTTTATGTTTTTCTGCCAGTGGTTCCCAACCTTTTTCGGTTACTGTACCACCAACTAAATTTTGCTCTGCCCGGAGTACCCCTAAAGTACCCCCTTGTACATTTTACCAGTAAGCCTTTGGTCTCATGAGTCTTCTCAAGTACCTGCTGTGGATAGGCCGAGTACCCCCAGAGGTCCTAGTAACCCTGGTTGAGAACCACTGCGGTAGGCTATGTATTGTATAAAGGCACGGTCATAATATTAATTCAGGTTATTTTTTTCGGCCTTGGGTTCATAAGCCTATGCGTATGCAAAAGCTCTAATATGTGTATGGATGTTTTGAATTAATCATCACCTTAGAAAGCGCTGTCCATTTCGTTGTGTTAGGCTTTGAAACAACATCCACAACGACCATGTTTTACACTCAGTTTCAACCTGCTTTTTAACTTCTTTCTTCAAATGGATCATCACAGTGAGGTGAGTTTAAAAGCAGGATACTGTTTTGATGATGTGTTTGTTGTGAGTTTCGATTTCATTTGCATTGATGTCAGAGTGTTTAGAGGGACAATAGAGCCCTGAGTACAAATGCCATTAGTGACCTAATGGTCATTAGCAAGTTGGCTACTACCAAAGCATGTCCAAAGTGCATAAAAGGAGATTACCGTGACTCGACGGTCACGTCGAATTTTACTGCGGTCATGACTCACCGCAACAGCCCTACACACACAAACAAATATTCACATTCCTTCACATTTTTCACATACGCTGCTGCTACTCTCTGTTTATTATCTATGCATAGTCATTTTACCCCTATCTACATGTACATATTACCTCGACTAACCCATACCCCTGCACATTGACTTGGTACCGGTACCCCTTGTTGTTACTATCTTTCCTTTAGTTTATTTATGTATTGTTTCTTACTTACTTTTTTAAAACTATGGATTGTTGGTTAAGGGCTCGTAAGTAAGCATTTCATGGCAAGGTCTACACTTTTTGTATTCGGCGTATGTGACAAATATATATTTATTTGATGATTTTTAATAAGATGCACTGAGGCTAGATAGCTATAACATTAGGCTACAGTACATTTTAGGTATAGCAGACAAAGCTAGCTAGCGCATCTTGGCTTGTAGTGGTACTAGCATGCCCCATTATGGCCGACTCGATCACGAAATTCTACTGTACTGAACAACACTGCCTTGTGTGAAAAGAGAGCTGATATTGCTATCTAGCTGCCAACAGCAAAACATCTTACTCATTTGTCGTTTGCCCTCCTGGTCCAGCTGGTCTAGGCTGCCACCGCCAAAAGATCTTGGAGGTTCTGAAGAACGTCTCCAGCACACCTCAATCCATATGTGCATCGAAACTTAGATGGTCTGTCACAGACACACGATCCATGGGGTCTGCAGTGACCCTCTCCAGTAAGAACTGTCCGCGATCGAACTTGTTGCAGTACAGACATTCTTCTTCTGTCGGCAGGGCTGGACAGCACCCTCATAGGCACTACCAGTCAGAGTCTGACTGTAACTCCCCATCGCTGCTTGCTGGTCTCGCAAATTCTTGTTCTCGCTGTCTCAACTCCTCTTCAGTGTATTCCGTCTTAAAACAATAGGGCAGTATGTCCCTACGTTAGTATGTAAAGAACATCAAAAACTGTTTCGTTGTCCAGCTCTTCATGGAAAGAGGAAGCATCAGAAGCAGCCATTGTAATTATTTAACTATCTCGGATAGACAGTACACGGTAACATACAGTGAGGGAATTAAGTATTTGATCCCCTGCTGATTTTGTACGTTTGCCCACTGACAAAGACATGATCAGTCTATAATTTTAATGGTAGGTTTATTTGAACAGTGAGAGACAGAATAACAACAAAAAAATCCAGAAAAACACATGTCAAAAATGTTATAAATTGATTTGCATTTTAATGAGGGAAATAAGTATTTGACCTCTCTGCAAAACATGACCTTAGTACTTGGTGGCAAAACCCTTGTTGGCAATCACAGAGGTCAGACATTTCTTGTAGTTGGCCACCAGGTTTGCACACATCTCAGGAGGGATTTTGTCCCACTCCTCTTTGCAGATCTTCTCCAAGTCATTAAGGTTTCGAGGCTGACGTTTGGCAACACAAATCTTCAGCTCCCTCCACAGATTTTCTATGGGATTAAGGTCTGGAGACTGGCTAGGCCACTCCGGGACCGTAATGTGCTTCTTCTTGAGCCACTCCTTTGTTGCCTTGGCCATGTGTTTTGGGTCATTGACATGCTGGAATACCCATCCACAACCCATTTTCAATGCCCTGGCTGAGGGAAGGAGGTTCTCACCCAAGATTTGACGGTACATGGCCCTGTCCATCATCCCTTTGATGCGGTGAAGTTGTCCTGTCCCCTTCGCAGAAAAACACCCCCAAAGCATAATGTTTCCACCTCCTTGTTTGACGGTGGGGATGGTGTTCTTGGGCTAATAGGCAACATTCCTCCTCCTCCAAACACGGCGAGTTGAGTTGATGCCAAAGAGCTCGATTTTGGTCTCATCTGACCACAACACTTTCACCCAGTTCTCCTCTGAATCATTCAGATGTTCATTGGCAAACTTCAGCAGGGCCTGTATATGTGCTTTCTTGAGCAGGGGGACCTTTCGGGCGCTGCAGGATTTCAGTCCTTCATGGCGTAGTGTGTTACCAATTGTTTTCTTGGTGACTATGGTCCCAGCTGCCTTGAGATCATTGACAAGATCCTCCCGTGTAGTTCTGGGCTGATTCCTCACCATTCTCATGATCATTGCAACTCCACGAGGTGAGATCTTGTATGGAGCCCCAGGCCGAGGGAGATTGACAGTTCTTTTGTGTTTCTTCCATTTGCGAATAATCGCACCAACTGTTGTCACCTTTCACCAAGCTGCTTGGTGATGGTCTTGTAGCCCATTCCAGCCTTGTGTAGGTCTACAATCTTGTCCCTGACATCCTTGGAGAGCTCTTTGGTCTTGGCCATTTTGGAGAGTTTGGAATCTGATTGATTGATTGCTTCTGTGGACAGGTGTATTTTATACAGGTAAGAAGCTGAGATTAGGAGCACTCCCTTTAAGAGTGTGCTCCTAATCTCAGTTCGTTACCTGTATAAAAGACACCTGGGAGCCAGAAATCTTTTGGATTGAGAGGGGGTCAAATACTTATTTCCCTAATTAAAATGCAAATCAATTTATAAAAATTTTTACATGCGTTTTTCTGGATTTTGTTGTTGTTATTCTGTCTCTCACTGTTCAAATAAAAATACCATTAAAATTATAGACGGATCATTTCTTTGTCAGTGGACAAACGTACAAAATCAGCAGGGGATCAAATACTTTTTTCCCACACTGTAGCTCCAGGTAACCTGTAGAAACTAGTACCGCCCCATTTTGAAAAGCATGCCTTCGAGGGTGGGAACACAATTGGACAATGAAAAATCAAAAATAATTCATAATTGACTTCTTTCTGCACAACATAGGTACAGCAGATCCCCTTATTGAATGGGACACTTTTAAATGTAATTTGAGAGGCCATGCGTCCAATAAAGGAAATAGAGGAAATAACAGCGCAGGTTCAGTGGGGAAAAAAAGTATTTAGTCAGCCACCAATTGTGCAAGTTCTCCCACTTAAAAGATGAGAGAGGCCTGTAATTTTCATCATAGGTACACGTCAACTATGACAGACAAATTGAGAAAAACAAATCCAGAAAATCACGTTGTAGGATTTGTAATGAATTTATTTGCAAATTATGGTGGAAATAAGTATTTGGTCAATAACAAAAGTTTCTCAATACTTTGTTATATACCCTTTGTTGGCAATGACACAGGTCAAACGTTTTCTGTAAGTCTTCACAAGGTTTTCACACACTGTTGCTGGTATTTTGGCCCATTCCTCCATGCAGATCTCCTCTAGAGCAGTGATGTTTTGGGGCTGTCGCTGGGCAACACGGACTTTGAACTCCCTCCAAAGATTTTCTATGGGGTTGAGATCTGGAGACTGGCTAGGCCACTCCAGGACCTTGAAATGCTTCTTACGAAGCCACTCCTTCGTTGCCCGGGCGGTGTGTTTGGGATCATTGTCATGATGAAAGACCCAGCCACGTTTCATCTTCAATGCCCTTGCTGATGGAAGGAGGTTTTCACTCAAAATCTCACGAAACATGGCCCCATTCATTCTTTCCTTTACACGGATCAGTCGTCCTGGTCCCTTTGCAGAAAAACAGCCCCAAAGCATGATGTTTCCACCCCATTGCTTCACAGTAGGTATGGTGTTCTTTGGATGCAACTCAGCATTCTTTGTCCTCCAAACACGATGAGTTGAGTTTTTACCAAAAAGTTATATTCTGACCATATGACATTCTCCCAATCCTCTTCTGGATCATCCAAATGCACTCTAGCAAACTTCAGACGGGCCTGGACATGTACTGGCTTAAGCAGGGGGACACGTCTGGCACTGCAGGATTTGAGTCCCTGGCGGCGTAGTGTGTTACTTTGGTCCCAGCTCTCTGCAGGTCATTCACTAGGTCCCCCCATGTGGTTCTGGGATTGTGATCATTTTGACCCCACAGGGTGAGATCTTGCGTGGAGCCCCAGATCGAAGGAGATTATCAGTGGTCTTGTATGTCTTCCATTTCCTAATAATTGCTCCCACAGTTGATTTCTTCAAACCAAGCTGCTTACCTATTGCAGATTCAGTCTTCCCAGCCTGGTGCAGGTCTACAATTTTGTTTCTGGTGTCCTTTGACAGCTCTTTGGTCTTGGCCATAGCGGAGTTTGGAGTGTGACTGTTTGAGGTTGTGGACAGGTGACTTTTATACTGATAACAAGTTCAAAGAGGTAACGAGTGGAGGACAGAGGAGCCTCTTAAAGAAGTTGTTACAGGTCTGTGAGAGCCAGAAATCTTGCTTGTTTGTAGGTGACCAAATACTTATTTTCCACCATAATTTGCAAATAAATTCATAAAAAATCCTACAATGTGATTTTCTGGATTTTATTTTCTCAATTTGTCTGTCATAGTTGACGTGTACCTATGATGAAAATTACAGGCCTCTCTCATCTTTTTAAGTGTGAGAACTTGCACAATTGGTGGCTGACTAAATACTTTTTTCCCCACTGTAGATGGTAATGGAAACTGTACTATAGAGGCACAAAATAGGTTAGAGGAAAAACAAAAATAATTTGAGGTACTTATTCAAGAACGATCAAGTGTAATTTATTTCAGAAATAAAGCGAATTGAATCTTCAACATAGAAAAAGTATTCAACTCGTTACAAATGATGGAGTCATCCTTGATTCACCAAAATGATATTTTTAAAGAGGAAGCAACATTTTATTTTCAGTCTGCTCCATTTCCACTGAATGATGTTAACTTACAGAAAGACCTGAGTGAATGCCAACCTACAGAGGAGGAACTTTTTGAGGCAATTACATATTTTCAGTCTGGAAAAACACCAGGGCTTGATGGTACAGTGCCTTACAAAAGTATTCATCCCCCTTGGCGTTTTTCCTATTTTGTTGCATTGTAATTAAAATTGATTTTTGTTTGGATTTCATGTAACGGACATACACAAAATAGTCCAAATTGGTGAAGTGAAATGAAAAAAAGTACTTGTTTCAAAACATTAAAAAAAAATTAGTAACGGAAAAGTGATGCGTGCATATGTATTCACCCCCTTTGCTATGAAGTCCCTAAAAAAAATCTGGTGCACATAATTAGTTAAATAAAGTCCACCTGTGTGCAATCTAAGTGTCACATGATCTGTCACATGATCTCAGTAAATATACACCTGTTCTGAAAGGCCCCAGAGTCTGCAACACCACTAAGCAAGGGGCACCAACAAGCAAGCGGCACCATGAAGACCAAGGAGCTCTCCAAACAGGTCAGGGACAAAGTTGTGGAGAAGTAGAGATCAGGGTTGGTTTATAAAAAATATCAGAAACTTTGAACATCCCACAGAGCACCATTAAATCCATTATAAAAAAAATTGAAATAATATGGCACCACAAAAAAAACCTGCCAAGAGACGGCCGCCAACCAAAACTCACGGACCAGGCAAGGAGGGCATTAATCAGAGAGGCAACAAAGACACCAAAGATAACCCTGAAGGAGCTGCAAAGCTCCACAGTGTTGGTTGGAGTATCTGTCCATAGAACCACTTTAAGCCGTACACCACACAGAGCTGAGCTTTACGGAATAGTGGCCAGAAAAAAGCCATTGCTTAAAAAAAAGAATAAGCAAACACGTTTGGTGTTCACCAAAAGGCATGTGGGAGACTCCCCAAACATTTGGAAGAAGGTACTCTGGTCAGATGAGACTAAAACTGTCCATCAAGGCAAACGCTATATGTCTTGTCTGGAACAAACCCAACACCTCTCATCACCCCGAGAACACCACCCCCACAGTGAAGCATGGTGGTGGCAGCATCATGCTGTGGGGTTGTTTTTCATCGACAAGGACTGGGAAACTGGTCAGAATTGAAGGAATGATGGATGGCACTAAATACAGGGACATTCTTGAGGGAAACCTGTTTCAGTCTTCCAGAGATTTGAGACTGGGACGGAGGTTCACCTTCCAGCAGGACAATGACCCTAAGCATACTGCTAAAGCAACACTCGAGTGGTTTAAGGGAAAACATTTAAATGTCTTGGAATGGCCTAGTCAAAGCCCAGACCATAGTTATGCACGCTCAAGTTTTCAGTTTTTTTGTCTTTTTTTCTTGTTTGTTTCACCCAAAACATTATTTTACATCTTCAAAGTGGTAGGCTTGTTGTGTAACTCAAATTATACAATCCATTTTAATTCCAGGTTGTAAGACAACAAAATAGGAAAAATGCCAATGGGGGTGAATAATTTCGCAAGCCACTGTATACCAGTAGAGGTATATCAGACCTTTTTTGATGTATTCAAAGATCCATTATTAGCATGTTTGAATTACTTTTATAAAAATGGTAGACTTTCAGGTACTCAGCAAGAAGGTATGATTGCAATACTACTGAAACAGGACCCAGGTGGTAAGTATAAAGATCCAGTCTATTTAAAAAACTGGAGGCCTCTTACACTTCAATGTTATGATGTGAAAATCCTGGCGAAATGCATAGCACATAGAATAAAAAAGATTTTACCAGATATTGTTCATTCTGACAGGTTTTTTACATGATGATATATTGGAGATACAGTGGGGAAAAAAAGTATTTAGTCAGAAACCAATTGTGCAAGTTCTCCCATTAAAAAGATGAGAGAGGCCTGTAATTTTCATCATAGGTACACGTCAACTATGACAGACACATTGAGAAAAAAAAATCCAGAAAATCACATTGTAGGATTTTTAATGAATTTATTTGCAAATTATGGTGGAAAATAAGTATTTGGTCACCTACAAACAAGCAAGATTTCTGTCTCTCACAGACCTGTAACTTCTTCTTTAAGAGGCTCCTCTGTCCTCCACTCGTTACCTGTATTAATGGCACTTGTTTGAACTTGTTATCAGTATAAAAGACACCTGTCCACAACCTCAAACAGTCACACTCCAAACTCCACTATGGCCAAGACCAAAGAGCTGTCAAAGGACACCAGAAACAAAATTGTAGACCTGCACCAGGCTGGGAAGACTGAATCTGCAATAGGTAAGCAGCTTGGTTTGAAGAAATCAACTGTGGGAGCAGTTATTAGGAAATGGAAGACATACAAGACCACTGATAATCTCCCTCGATCTGGGGCTCCACGCAAGATCTCACCCCGTGGGGTCAAATTGATCACAAGAACGGTGAGCAAAAATCCCAGAACCACACGGGGGGACCTAGTGAATGACCTGCAGAGAGCTGGGACCAAAGTAACAAAGCCTACCATCAGTAACACACTACGCCGCCAGGGACTCAAATCCTGCAGTGCAAGACGTGTCCCCCTGCTTAAGCCAGTACATGTCCAGGCCCGTCTGAAGTTTGCTAGAGTGCATTTGGATGATCCAGAAGAGGATTGGGAGAATGTCATATGGTCAGATGAAACCAAAATATAACTTTTTGGTAAAAACTCAACTCGTCGTGTTTGGAGGACAAAGAATGCTGAGTTGCATCCAAAGAACACCATACCTACTGTGAAGCATGGAGGTGGAAACATCATGCTTTGGGGCTGTTTTTCTGCAAAGGGACCAGGACTGACTGATCTGTGTAAAGGAAAGAATGAATGGGGCCATGTATCGTGAGATTTTGAGTGAAAACCTCCTTCCATCAGCAAGGGCATTGAATATGAAACGTGGCTGGGTCTTTCAGCATGACAATGATCCCAAACACACCGCCCGGGCAACGAAGGAGTGGCTTCGTAAGAAGCATTTCAAGGTCCTGGAGTGGTCTAGCCAGTCTCCAGATCTCAACCCCATAGAAAATCTTTGGAGGGAGTTGAAAGTCCGTGTTGCCCAGCGACAGCCCCAAAACATCACTGCTCTAGAGGAGATCTGCATGGAGGAATGGGCCAAAATACCAGCAACAGTGTGTGAAAACCTTGTGAAGACTTACAGAAAACGTTTGACCTGTGTCATTGCCAACAAAGGGTATATAACAAAGTATTGACAAAACTTTTGTTATTGACCAAATACTTATTTTCCACCATAATTTGCAAATAAATTCATAAAAAATCCTATAATGTGATTTTCTCATTTTGTCTTTCATAGTTGACGTGTACCTATGATGAAAATTACAGGCCTCTCTCATCTTTTTAAGTGGGAGAACTTGCACAATTGGTGGCTGACTAAATACTTTTTTGCCCCACTGTAATATATGACAAGTACTTGAAACAATTTAACATTATGAAACATCAAAGATACCAGGCCTGGTCTTCATATCATATATTGAAAAGGCGTTTGATAATGTATGACTAGAATTTATATATAAATGCCTGCATTACTTTAATTTCGGTGAATCTCTTATACAATGGGTTAAAGTTATGTACAGCAACCTCAGGTGTAAAATAGTAAATAATGGTTACTTCTCAGAAAGTATTGAGCTTTTAAGAGGAGTAAAACAAGGCAGTCTGTTGTCTCCATATCTAATTATTATGGACATTGAAATGCTAGCTAGTTTGCAAAAACAGATAAGATTCTGCGACCATGGAGAGGTAAATACTTGTCTATTTATGGAAAGATCACATTGATTAACTCTTTGGTCCTATAAAAGTTTACTTACTTACTAATGGCGCTGCCTACTCCAGACAACTCGTTTTTTTTAAATCATATGAGCAAACAATATTTCATTTTATTTGGGATGCTAAGCCAGACAAAATTCAACGTGCCTATTTATATAATGAATATGAGTTTGGGGAGCTAAAATTATTAAATATTAAAGCTTTAAACCTCTCACTAAAAGCTTCACTCATAAATAAGTTATACTTAAACCCAAAATGGTTTTCCAGTAGATTATTAAGTAAGGCTCATCCTTTGTTCAAAAATTGCCTTTTTGCCTTCATACAGATTACAACTTTTCATTTCCAACCAATTGAAAACATTTTGTTTAACATATCACCCTTTCTTAAACAAGCCATACAAAGCTGGTTACAATTTCAGTTTTATCCTCCAGAAAAGATAGAACAAATATTATGGTTAAACTCAAATAAATAGATTAATAAAAAAAAACATTCTTTATGGATTTGTTTTATTTTTATGGTATTATATTTATTATGATATTATGAATATAAACGGTGGAGTGCAGCTTTCGAAAATATATGGGAACGTCTGCTCAATCCAAACTTATAACCAACTGATTGCAGCATTACAACAAAAATTGAGGAGGCAATTGGAAGAGGGAGAAGGTAGGGAACTTGTTTGTCTGCCAAATATTAAACATACAAATTGGCAGAAAATAATTGGCATTCATAGAAAAATATACCAGTTTCATTTGAGGACAAAAATGTTGACAGCTGCACCATACAGGTTGCAAAATAAATGAGATTTTCGATGTACCGATTCCATGGCACATGGTTAATGAACTGATACAAAAAAACAACACAAGATTCAACACTTCGAGTTTTTCAATGTAAATTATTCTACAAAATTCTTGCCACCAACATAATGCTATATATATGGGGCATGCAACCATCTCAGCTCTGTAGATTTTGCTGCGAAGAGACAGAATCACTAGATCATTTATTCTGGTATTGCCCCTATGTAGCTTATTTCTGGTCACAGGTTCAGGAATGGTTAAAAAATCACAACATTCACTTAAAATAAACCTTACAAATAGCAGTGTTGGGCAATTTGGAAAGCCATAGTCAGTCAACAAATAATATAATAATACTCATAGGAAAGGTTTTCATCTTTTGCTCACAGTCTGTGGATACTATACAATTAGAAAGGTAAAACATCACAGCACATGGAAACCAAACGAGGGTGGTCTATGGTGATAGGTGGGATGGGCTGAGAGTGGCTGAGGGTTGGGATTAAAGAGCTTATGTTCAGTAATGTATTATTGTTATGTGATTGCTGTACCTAAAAGTACCATGTATGCAAAATGTGTATGTAAAAAGTATGTACATGTAGCAGAAAAGCGGTAAAAAAAAAAACTAAAAAGATGTGTCCTCCGAAGATGGGTGGTGGTGGTTGATGGGTTAATAAAAAATATATGTACACTACCGTTCAAAAGTTTGGGGTCACTTAAAATGTTTATTGTTTTCCATGAAAACATACATGAAATGAGTTAGAATAGGATATATAGCAAAATGCATAGGAAATGTAGTCATTGACAAGGTTAGAAATAATGATTTTTAATAGAAATAATAATTGTGTCCTTCAAACTTTGCTTTCGTCAAAGAATCCTCCATTTGCAGCAATTACAGCCTTGCAGACCTTTGGCATTCTAGTTGTCAATTTGTTGAGGTAATCTGAAGAGATTTCAACCCATGCTTCCTGAAGCACCTCCCACAAGTTGGATTCGCTTGATGGGCACTTCTTGCGTACCATATGGTCAAGCTGCTCCCACAACAGCTCAATAGGGTTGAGATCCGGGAGACCCATGGGGCAGCGCACAATTGGCCCAGTGTTGTCCAGGGTAGGGCAGGGATGTAGCTCAGTTGGTAGAGTTTGCAACGCCAGGGTTGTGGGTTCGATTCCCACAGGGGGCCAGTATGAAAAAATAAATGAATAATGTATGCACTCACTAACTGTAAGTCGCACTGGATAAGAGCGTCTGCTAAATGACCAAAATGTAAATGTAATTCTCAAGAAGGCCATTTGTATTGCTTCTTTAATCAGCACAACAGTTTTCAGCTGTGCTAACATAATTGCAAAAGGGTTTTCTACTGATCAATTAGCCTTTTAAAATGATAAACTTGGATTAGCAAACACAACGTGCCATTGGAACACAGGACCGATGGTTGCTGATAATGGGCCTCAGTACGCCTATGTAGATATTCCATAAAAAATCAGCCGTTTCCAGAAACAATAGCCATTTACAACATTAACAATGTAAACATTATACTTCTGATCAATTTGATGTTATTTTAATGGACAACTTATTTTTTTCTTATTTTTTTAACATGGAAATGTCTAAGTGACCACAAACTTTTGAACGGTAATGTATATATACACTACAAGTCAAAAGTTTGGACACACCTACTCATTCAAGGGTTTTTCTTTATTTGTACTATTTTGTACATTGTAGAATATTAGTGAAGACATCAAAACTATGAAATAACATATGGAATCATGTAGTAACAAAAAGTGTTAAAGAAATCAAAATATATTTGAGATTTGAGATTTTTCAAATAGCCACCCTTTGTCTTGATGAAAGCTTTGCACACGCTTGGCATTCTCTCAACCAGCTTCACGAGGTAGTGACCTGGAATGCATTTCAATTAACAGGTGTGCATTCTTAAACGTTAATCTGTGGAATTTCTTTCCTTCTTAATGCGTTTGAGCCAATCAGTTGTGTTTTGACAAGGTAGGGGTGTATACAGAAGATAGCCCTATTTGGTAAAAGACCAAGTCCATATTATGGCAAGAACAGTTCAAATAAGCAAAGAGTAATGACAGTCTATCATTAGTTTAAGACATGAAGGTGAGTCAATACGGAACATTTCAAAAGCTTTGAACGTTTCTTCAAGTGCAGTCGCAAAAACCATCAAGCGCTATGATGAAACTGGCTCTCATGAGGACCACCACGGGATTGGAAGATCCAGAGTTACGTTCATTAGAGTTAACAGTCTCAGAAATTGCAGCCCAAATAAATATTCACAGAGTTCAAGTCACAGACACATCTCAACATAAACTATTCAGAGGGGGCTGTGTGAATCAGGACTTCATGGTCAAATTGCTGCAAAGAAACCATTACTAAAGGACACAAATAATAAGAAGAGACCTGCTTGGGCCAAGAAACACGAGCAATGGACATTAGACCGGTGGGAATGTGTCCTTTGGTCTGGGGTGCAAATTGGAGATTTTTGGTTCCAACCGCTGTGTTTTTGTGAGACGCAGTGTGGGTGAATGGATGATCACTGCATGTGTAGTTCCCACCGTAAAGCATGGAGGAGGAGGTGTTATGGTGCTTTGCTGGTGACACTGTCTGTGATTTATTTAGAATTCAAGGCCCACTTAACCAGCATGGCTACCACAGCATTATGCAGCGATACGCCATCCCATGTGGTTTGGGCTTAGTGGGACTATCATTTGTTTTTCAACAGAACAATGACCCAACACACCTCCAGGCTGTTTAAGGGCTATTTTACCAAGAAGGAGAGTGATGGAGTGTTGCATCAGATGACCTAAATGGCATATTATGACCTGTCCTCCACAATCCCCCGACCTCAAATCAATTGAGATGGTTTGGGATGAGTTGGACGGCAGAGTGAAGGAAAAGTAGCCAACAAGTGCTAAGCATATGTGGGAACTCCTTCAAGACTGTTGGAAAAGCATTCCAGGTGAAGCTAGTTGAGAGAATGCCAAGAGTGTGCAAAGCTCTCATTTGCATTTACATTTACATCATTTAGCAGACACTCTTATCCAGAGCGACTTACAAATTGGTGCATTCAACTTATGATAGCCAGTGGGACAACCACTTTTTTTTTTTTTTTTTTTTTGGTGGGGTGGGGAAGAAGGATTACTTTATACTATTCCAGGTATTCCTTAAAGAGGTAGGATTTCAAGTGTCTCCGGAAGGTGGTCAGTGACTCCGCTGTCCTGGCGTCGTGGGGGAGCTTATTCCACCATTGGGGTGCCAGAGCAGCGAAAAGCTTTGACTGGGCTGAGCGGGAACTGTGCTTCCGTAGAGGTAGGGGAGCTAGCAGGCCAGAGATGGATGAAGGTAGTGCCCTCGTTTGGGTGTAGGGTTTGATCAGAGCCTGAAGGTAAGGAGGTGCCGTTCCCCTCACAGCTCGGTAGGCAAGCACCATGGTCTTGTAGTAGATGCGAGACTCAACTGGAAGCCAGTGGAGTGTGCGGAGGAGCTGGGTGACATGAGAGAACTTGGGAAGGTTGAACACCAGACGGGCTGCAGCATTCTTGATAAATTGTAGCGGTTTAATGGCACAGGCAGGGAGTCCAGCCAACAGCGAGTTGCAGTAATCCAGACGGGAGATGATAAGTGCCTGGATTAGGACCTGTGCCGCTTTCTGTGTAAGGTAGGGTCGTACTCTGCGAATGTTGTAGGCATGAACCTGCAGGATCGGGCCACCGCTTTGATGTTAGCGGAGAACGACAGGGTGTTGTCCAGGGTCATGCCAAGGTTCTTTGCACTCTGGGAGGAGGACACAATGGAGTTGTCAACGGTGATGGCGAGATCATGGAGCGGGCAGTCCTTCCCCGGGAGGAAGAGCAACTCCGTCTTGCTGAGGTTCAGCTTGAGGTGGTGATCCAACATCCACACTGATATGTCATCAAGGCGAAGGGTGGCTATTTGAAGAATCTCAAATATGAAATATATTTTGATTTGTTTGACACTTTTTTGGTTACTACATGATTCCATATGTGTTATTTCATAGTTTTGATGTCTTCACAATTATTCTACAATGTAGAAAATTGTAAAAACAAAGACAAACCCTTGAATGAGTAGGTGTGTCCAAACTTTTGACAGGTACCGTATATACAGTGAGGGGAAACAAGTATTTGATCCCCTGCTGATTTTGTACGTTTGCCCACTGAGAAAGAAATGATCAGTCTATAATTTTAATGGTAGGTTTATTTGAACAGTGAGAGACAGAATAACAACAAAAAAATCCAGAAAAACGCATGTAAAAAATGTTATAAATTGATTTGCATTTTGGCTCTGGGGACTCTTTAATGTTGAGCCAGGGTGTGTAGTGTCTATGTTGTATTTTCTATGTTTCGTTCTAGTTCGTGATTTCTATGTTGGCCAGGGTGGTTCCCAATCAGAGGCAGCTGATTCTCGTTGTCTCTGATTGGTAACCATACTTAGGCAGCCGGTTGGCACTAGTTTATTGTGGGATCTTGATCTGTATAGGTTTGTGGTGTTTAACCTTTAGACTTCACGTATCGTTTTGTTGTTATTGTTAAAGTACTCATTAAAAGATGTACGCATATCACGCTGCGCCTTGGTCTGCCTCCTATGACGATCGTGACAGAGGGAAATAAGTACCATCGCCAAGTTGGATTTTCTAACAACAGTTTGAATTAAGGTGTGTTCCTTCTCGTCATTAATTCACATAAGAAGTAGCCCATTTCATTGTTGCCGACAATTTATGTTTGAGGCTTTACTGAGCTGGACAAACTTCTCTCTTCAACGAGAGCCCAAGCACTTCCTCAGTGTTTCTCCAGATCATGTATGAAGACATTGTGCATCTCTACTCAGAACAGGCCTCATGCAAAGTTTTTCCGGCTGACGCACGCATTGCCTTCATTGTTGTTTTTCTTACAAATATAATAACGTTGGACATTTTTTTTCAGAGTTCCCAGTTTTCTTGAACGTACTGAAGTCTGAGATTTCCGAGTTCCCTGTTGTTTTGAATGTTGCATCAGATTGTAACTATGATACCTCAGGGTTGCCAACTCAGACCCCCCTTTCCAGGAGTTTGATTTTTATTTAGCGAATATAAGTCTCCTGTGTTTGCCCCCCGTTTATTGATAAATCCCCCATCATAGTAATATTTCCTGCATATCCCCCCATGATACCTTCCATGATTCCTACCCCCCATGGACTTAAAAAAAACAAAAACACAAATCAAATGAACCCCCTACAAACCCCCCTAAAATGGTTTCATCCCTGTTTAGCTTTCGCGTTACGGTTAGGCTAGGCAGTAGGCTTGTGTTTGGGGTGATGATATGTGAGGTGATAACATTTTATTTGCTTTGTGATTTGTCAAAAATGGCAAACTACTTGTAAAGTAATCTGCTCCGGTTCTTGTATACACTGTAACAAGTACATTGAAGATTTGTAATATGCTGAAAAGTGGCCAAACTAAGTTAATATTTTTTGGGGGTCAAACATAAACAAACATAGCTGCCATTATAAAGAATTTAGCTGCTGTTAGCTTAGCTGACACGTATCTCTTTTCTAAGCAATATTACATTTCTCCATTGTGCTCACCAGAGATGTGGTACATTGTAAACAAGTCTAGCTGTTAGGTCGCTAACTTACGTTTTGTTTTTTGTCATTGCAACCTGTTATTTAGACTGGTTTATGTAATGAGTTTGGCTGTGGATGTGTTCCGTGTGATGTTTGAATGATGAAGTTCCCATTTATCTTTTACAGTAAAAGGTGAAATTGAGAAATAAAGTTGTTAAGACCTTTTCCAATCAGTACAAAACATTGTTTAGATGCTTTTCAGACAACAATGCTGTTTCGACGAGTTTGTTGCATCATACATTCTGTTGCTACTGTTCCAATCATGCTGCAAGGACCACTCAACAATAATCACAAAAATGTGATCGTAGGCGTCAAAGGGTTAAGCCTGCAGCTAGTTACTTGAAATGAGACATAATCATGCCTAAACTTGATTGAACATTTTTATTCACTGACAGAGATGTCTAATGAAACACTAGCCTCTTGAGCAGACAAATTGACATTTACAGTAGCTGGCTAGTCAAACTGTAACTTTCAATAAATTGGCAAAATGGTCAGAGGAGTTACCTATTCAAATCAAATCAAATCAAATGTTATTTGCCACATGCGCCGAATACAACAGGTGTAGACATTACCGTGAAATGCTTACTTACAGCCCTTAACCAACAATGCATTTATTTCTTAATAAAAAAGTAAAATAAAACAACAACAACAAAAAAGTGTTGAGAAAAAAATAGCAAAAAAAGTAAAATAAAATAACAGTAGGGAGGCTATATACAGGGGGGTACCGGTGCAGAGTCAACGCGGCTAATTGAGGTAGTTGAGGTAATATGTACATGTGGGTAGAGTTAAAGTGACTATGCATAAATAATTAACAGAGTAGCAGCAGCATAAAAAGATGGGGTGGGGGTGCAAATAGTCCGGGTAGCCATGATTAGCTGTTCAGGAGTCTTATTGCTTGGGGGTAGAAGCTGTTGAGAAGCCTTTTGGACCTAGACTTGGCGCTCCGGTACCGCTTGCCGTGCGGTAGCAGAGAGAACAGTCTATGACTAGGGTGGCTGGATATTTGACAATTTTGAGGGCCTTCCTCTGACACCGCCTGGTATAGAGGTCCTGGATGGCAGGAAGCTTGGCCCCAGTGATGTACTGGGCCGTACGCACTACCCTCTGTATTGCCTTGCGGTCGGAGGCCGAGCAGTTGCCATACCAGGCGGTGATGCAACCAGTCAGGATGCTCTCGATGGTGCAGCTGTAGAATTTTTTGAGGATCTGATCACATCACCATGCCAAATCTTTTCAGTCTCCTGAGGGGGAATAGGCTTTGTCGTGCCCTCTTCACGACTGTCTTGGTGTGTTTGGACTATGATAGTTCGTTGGTGATGTGGACACCAAGGAACTTGAAGCTCTCAACCTGTTCCACTACAGCCCCGTCGATGAGAATGGGGGCGTGCTCAGTCATTTTTTTTCCTGTAGTCCACAATCATCTCCTTTGTCTTGATCACGTTGAGGTAGAGGTTGTTATCCTGGCACCACATGGCCAGGTCTCTGACCTCCTCCCTATAGGCTGTCTCATCGTTGTCGGTGATCAGGCCTACCACTGTTGTGTTGTCGGCAAACTTAATGATGGTGTTGGAGTCGTGCCTGGCCATGCAGTCATGGTTGAACAGGGAGTACAGGAGGGGACTGAGCATGCACCCCTGAGGGTCCCCCGTGTTGAGGATCAGCGTGACAGATGTGTTGTTACCTACCCTTACCACCTGGGGGTGGCCCGTCAGGAAGTCCAGGATCCAGTTGCAGAGGCAGGTGTTTAGTCCCAGGATCCTTAGCTTAGTGATGAGCTTTGAGGGCACTATGGTGGTGAACGCTGAGCTGTAGTCAATGAATACCATTCTCACGTAGGTGTTCCTCTTGTCCAGGTGGGAAAGGGCAGTGTGGAGTGCAATAGAGATTGCATCATCTGTGGATCTGTTGGGGCGGTATGCAAATTGGATTGGGTCATTTAGGCAGGTTATCTTAGTGTCCTTGGGCACGGGGACTATGGTGGTCTGCTTGAAACATGTTTGTATTACAGACTCAGTCAGGGACACGTTGAAAATGTCAGTGAAGACACTTGCCAGTTGGTCAGCACATGCTCGGAGTACACGTCCTGGTAATCTGTCTGGCCCTGCAGCCTTGTGAATGTTGACCTGCTTAAAAGTCTTACTCACATCGGCTATGGAGAGCGTGATCACATAGTCATCCAGAACAGCTGGTAGAAGTGGTTTAGCTCGTCTGGTAGGCTTGTGTCACTGGGCAGCTCGCGGCTGTGCTTCCCTTTGTAGTCTGTAATAGTTTTCAAGCCCTGCCATATCCGACGAGCGTCAGAGCCGGTGTAGTACGATTCAATCTTAGTCCTGTATTGACTCTTTGCCTGTTTGATGGTTCGTCGGAGGGCATAGCGGGATTTCTTATAAGCGTCCGGGTTAGTGTCCCGCTCCTTGAAAGCGGCAGCTCTACCCTTTAGCTCAGTGCGGATGTTGCCTGTAATCCATGGCTTCTGGTTGGGGTGTGTACGTATGGTCACTGTGGGGACGATGTCATCAATGCACTTATTGATGAAGCCAGTGACTGATGTGGTGTACTCCTCAATGCTATCTGAAGAATCCCGGAACATGTTCCAGTCTGTGCTAGCAAAACAGTCCTGTAGCTTAGCATCTGCGTCATGTGACCTATTTTTTATTAACCGAGTCACTGGTGCTTCCTGCTTTAGATTTTGCTTATAAGCAGGAATCAGGAGGATAGAGTTATGGTCAGATTTGCCAAATGGAGGGTGAGGGAGAGCTTTGTATGCGTCTCTGTGTGTGGAGTAAAGGTGGTCTAGAGTATATTTTCCTCTGGTTGCACATTTAACATGCTGGTAGAAATTAGGTAGAACGGATTTAAGTTTCCCTGCATTAAAGTCCCCGGCCACTAGGAGCACTGCCTCTGGATGAGCGTTTTCCTGTTTAGTTATGGCCTTATACAGCTCATTGAGTGCAATCTTAATGCCAGCATTGGTTTGTGGTGGTAAATAGACAGCTATGAAAAATATAGATGAAAACTCTCTTGGTAAATAGTGTGGTCTACAGCTTATCATAAGGTACTCTACCTCAGGCGAGCAAAACCTTGAGACTTCCTTAGTATTTGATTTTGTGCACCAGCTGTTGTTTACAAATATACACAGACCCCTTGTCTTACCGGAGTCAGACGTTCTATCCTGCTGATGTAGCGTATAGCCCGCTAGCTGTATGTTGTCCATGTCGTCGTTCAGCCACGACTCTGTGAAACATAAGATATTACATTTTTTAATGTCCCGTTGGTAGGATAAGCGTAATCGTAGGTCATCTAATTTATATTGAAGATTGGCTAATAGGATTGATGGAAGAGGCAGTTTACTCGCTCGCCGTCGGATCCTTACGAGGCACCCCGAACTACGTCCACGATATCTCTGTCTCTTTCTCCTGCGAATGACGGGGATTTGGGCCTTGTCGGGTGTCTGTAGGATATCCTTCGTGGCCGCCTCATTGAAGAAAAAAATATTTGTCCAATACGAGGTGAGTAATCGCTGTCCTGATATCCAGAAGCTCTTTTTGGTTATAAGAGACGATGGTAGAAACATTATGTACAGAATAAATTACAAATAATGCGAGAAAACACACATAATAGTACAATTGGTTTGAGGGCTGTAAAACGGCAGCCATCTTCTCCGGTGCCACCAGGGTCTATCATACGATCAAGACAATTCGTATTGCATGCTGCATATTTCAAGTACACTCAAAAACAGATACTTATCTTATTTCAGTCACACATAAATTATATACACAGCTGAAATATCTTATTATTTCATAGTAATTTCCAATTTTTCTATTGATGTTTACACAATTTGGAATATTTTCAATGTTTTGGCAATTTAAATGTCCACTATTTTTGGCTTAGGAATTTCCATTAAAAAGCTCTAAAATCATTTTTATTTCATAATGCATTTAATGTTTAAAATAATTATTGGAACCAAAATCGAAACCGTGATAATTTTTTAAATATTGTAACCGAAACCAAACTGACCTCAAAAAACACAAATCGTTCAGCAATAGACAGCAGGCATAATCAACCAATGACGTCGTTGGCTGAACTCTCCCAGTGCAAAAATATAAAAATACTTCTATATTGCATCATTATATCTAAAACACCTCATGATTTGTCTCTCAACCAGAATTATGTAGGGAGACAGTGTCTAGCGGTGAATTTTTCCTTTAAAAGGTGGTCTCGTTTCCCTCGCCCTCTTCTCTTTCTCTTTCCGAAGTGCCTTCTGCTTTTTCCAGCAGGCTAGCTTTTTAATTCTCTCCTCCTGCAGTGTCTGAGAAAAAGAACGAGGGATTACATAATGTTAGTGGGACTGGATGAAGAGGCATGAGGGTGAAGTTGGCTCAGGCTCATATGATTTTTAGACAAACTCCACAGTTACAGAGAGCATACTGTATCTAGCAACATACAGCAGATTTACCTGTAAAGGCGGAAGCAGATCCAGTCAAACGTGGCTGGGCCTCATTATTCATCAGATAAGTAATCATGGTGTTGTCTGCCGAATTAATTTTCATTAAAGACTCCACCTACATTCCACACTTGTTGCAGAATTTCACAACTATCAACTCTTGAAGCCTCAGCTCCCCCGTGAATACCTGTATTTAATCTCGGCTCTGCATTTAAACGGACAGAGTTCACAATCCACTGGGCACAGATGTCAATTCAATGACCACGTTTACATGCGCAGAGTATTCCGGATAGTAGCTCATATCTCGCTTAAGGTCTTATTCGGGAAAAGCTGTTTACAAGCACCTTTGATATCCTACTCACGAGTATCCCTATATCCATGAATAAACAGAATATTCCTAATTTAAATTCAAATGGGTTAAATGGAATAGTAACTGAAATTTGGACACTGACTGTAGGCCTATAACCTCTCACATGTAGCCTAATATAATATTAACTCCTGCAGAATTATCAGTTTCTTGCAGTAAAACGACACACAACATTTTGTCTCGGGAACAGGAGTGGAGAAATATGATTTCTTTCTCTCTTGAGAAAATGTGAATGCACCTGTAATGTGTTATATTTGACACTGTAATGCAAGCAGACAGTATTTCAACCAAATAAATTATGCACCTAAGAGGAACTGAAGCCTTATCAGAAACGTGTTTCGTCGTTTTCTCAGCTTTTAATTTCCTTAAAACCGGTCAAACTCATGACATTTGGACATTTCGCACCGGAACAATCTTTCCACTGTTTTGGAGTTATTGCGTTTTTCTACCGGTGGCCCTGTCCCTAAACATCCTTTCTCAGCGAGTGTACTGCCTAGCTGAAGTGAAACAGACAACTTTACCGGTGTTAACTAGATTAGTGATGCATTCATTCTATCAATTTAAGACATTATTCTGGTGAGCACTGCTTTATTTATTTAGTCTTGTAGGGCAACAAGGTATGACAGAAGAGAAGCTGCATGTAGGCCTATAGTTGACAAGAAATGGCCAACCAAATGTCGGAAATTATAACCAGAAATGTATCTAAATTAGGGGTGAAAGTAGCCTAAGCCAGTCGTTCCAATACGGAGTATAAGCAAAATAAATCATTATGGAATTATTATGGTGGATCAAACTGCACAGGTAGCCATGGGTGTTGTGTGATGAAAACATCATCACACAACACCCATGATATGTGAAACTGAGCTTGCACAGACTGCGAAAAACAACAGTAAGTGGGATAAGATGTTAACATGCCACAGTATCCAATCTAAGATCAGCGTATCCCAGGCATCTTATCCGGGTGTCACGATCGTCGTAATGAGTGGACCAAGGCGCAGCGTGAAATGCGTACATCTTTTATTGAGTACTATTAACAATAACAAAACGAAACGTGAAGTCCTCGGTCATAAACACAAACCTACACGGAACAAGATCCCACAAATGACAAGTGCACAACAGGCTGCCTAAGTATGGTTCCCAATCAGAGACAACAAGACACAGCTGCCTCCGATTGGGAACCACCCCGGCCAACACAGAAACACACGATCTAGAAAAGAACACATAGAAAACAAAACATAGACACTACACATATAAACTAACACCCTGGCTCAACATATAAGAGTCCCCAGAGCCAGGGCGTGACACCGGGTTTCTCATAACCAGGATGCAAGCTTTTTCAGGTTATTGTAAACAGGATATGATGTTTATATGTCTCAACTCAAAAACAGAGTACTTGAGTATCCTGAATAAAAATGGGATATTGGTGTGCATGTAAACATGGTTGGTTCAACGTATTGTCACTGAAATTATGTGGAAACAACGTTGATTCAACCAGTGTGTGCCCAGTGGGAAGTAAGCACAGGTGACAGCAATTAGATTTGGTGACGCGGTTTCTTGCTAGCTGTTTCACAGCTTCACCACAGTACAAAAGGCTGGTTCTTGCTACGTCAAGTCTCGCTTAAGCTAGGCATACATTAGACGACGCTAAAAATCTTGACATTGTTGGAGCACTCACATTTTGCGAATTGTCTGCATATTCTTGTCATCCTAAAGTCTGCAACTGGTGTGTTCACATTGCGACCTGTCTTCACCCCTCCCTGTCCTGCGATTTCCAGATGTGTCGTGGTCCGCCTCCTGCTCTGTGGCTGTAGCCGAGCAACAGAGGACAAGTTGCAAGCCGCATCAAAGCACCCCCTCACTACACAAGATACGAATGAACATTTCTGGCATGTTAGAAAAATAATCGGGACCTAAGACGTGGATCGGGAGAGTGCAAGACCCCATAATCGCTCGTCTTTCACCCTCACGCTCATATTATGCGTTCTACAACGTTAGGATTTACCTGCGATCCCAGAAATGTGTTGTGGATCCCAAATTGTGGCAAAATCACAGTTTAATTTATGGCCTGCTTTAAAGAACAGGTCCAATTAAATCAACCCAACCATACAAAGTCTACTGTATGTGGACCTCACCTCACGTGTTTTGGCATGATCAAGTGGACCTCACCTCATGTTTTTGGCTCCTTTGAAAAATATTGTTTATTTTCCTCCCTTTTCTTAGTCTGTGGAGGTAATAGACCTGTCGCGGCTGTAATAATGATGAATATCTCTGGGCTACTGGGGGGAAGATGGGAAGATGGGAGACGGGCCTGATATGGATGTGAGGGGCCAGGACAGTCGAACTGGGATGAAACCCGAGTGAAGAAATATAGAGATTATGACTGTGGCACGGTGTAATAAATCAAAGAACCTCTGCCCCCAGACAAAGACTGTCACAGCTACAATAAGACACCAGGCCTGGCCTGTGCCAGATAAGGATTGACACTGTTGAATGTCCAGACCCCTATATGGCCCATTTGGATTCATTATAGAGCCCTCCCCGGAGTAGTAGGTGGTTATTTTATTTTATTTGGTGTGGTTTGGTTCATTTTAGGCCAGGATTCAATCAGATCAGCGGTAAGTAGCGTTAGCATAGCTCTTGTTTAGGCGGTGTTGGAGGTGTAATTGCAGTATGAACTGACAAATCGGTGAGCGGCTGCTCTTGTAGACATTTTCACAAACCACTCTTGTCCTTAGTATCCCTACCATGTTAGAAGTTCAAAACATCCACATAAAGACTAGGCCCCAGATAGCAAAATTATTCTGGTGCAGCTGTGGGCCACATATTTGTTTTTCTGGCCCAGTATATGCCTGGGTCCCCGGCCCAAAACTGGCGTTTCAAAGGAGCCAGATTCAGGCTTTCACACAGACCTTATATGGCGCTACATTAAACCAGCTATACTCCCAATTACATTCAGATACTGTGCTATTAAATTATTTATTTAAACAAAAGAGAACATAAACAAAAGAGAAGAGCACTTGCAGATAGTCAATCAAAACATTTGGTTTATTACAAGGGAACATGAAGTAGTAGAAAAACAGGCCACAAAAGCCCATAAAACATTATAAAATAAGTACTAATTGCTAGGTTTCCATCCAATTGGCGACACATTTTAATGCTAATATTTTGTGTTAAATTCACATGTACTGAATAAAAAATACAAGTAAAATGGGTTTCTACACATTCTTTGGCACAAAACATCTGCCGTTACATAGCGAATGTGCCCACTCTACTGATGGTTGTGTCACTACAAATCTTGCGTAATATAGCGAATGTGCCCACTCTGGTCTTGGCATGTGCGCTCTAGCCAACAGGTAGCATACAGTGCATTCGGAAAGTATTCAGACCCCTTTACTTTTTCCAATTTGTTTTACTTTACAGCCTTATTCTAAAATTGATTAAATAGTTTTTTCCCCTCATCAATCTACACACAATACCCCATAATGACAAAGCAAAAACAGTTTTTTTGTATTTAATTTTTACATTTTTGCAAATATCACATTTACATAAGTATTCAGACCCTTTACTCAGTACTTTGGTGAAGCGCCTTTGGTAGCGATTACAGCCTTGAGTCTTCTTGGGTATGACACTACAAGCTTGGCACACCTGTATTTGGGAACTTTCTCCCATTTTTCTCTGCAGATCCTCTCAAGCTCTGTCAGGTTGAATGGGGAGCGTCACTGCACAGCTATTTCAGGTCTCCAGAGATGTTCAATCGGGTTCAAGTCTGGGCTCTGGCTGGGCCACTCAAGGATATTCAGAGACTTGTCCTGAAGCCACTCCTGCATTGTCTTGGCTGTGTGTTTAGGGTCGTTGTCCTGTTGGAAGGTGAACCGAGTGCTCTGGAGCAGGTTTTCATCAAGGAACTCTCTGTACTTTGCTCCATTCATCTTTCCCTCGATCCTGACTAGTCTCTCAGTCCATGCCGCTGAAAAACATCCCCACAGCATGATGCTGCCACCACCTTGCTTCACCGTAGGGAAGGGGCCAGATTTCCTCCAGATGTGACGCTTGGAATTCAGGCCAAAGTTTCAGGCCTTCCCCAGATCTGTGCCTTGACACAATCCTGTCTCGGATCTCTACGGACAATTCCTTTTACTTCATGGCTTTGGTTTTTGCTCGGACATGCACTGTCAACTGTGGGACTTTAAATAGACAGGTGTATGCTTTTCCAAATCATGTCCAATCAATTGAATGGACTCCAATCAAGTTGTAGAAACATCTCAAGGATGATCAATTACATTTTGGAAACAGGATGCACCTGAGCTCAATTTCGAGTCTATTGCAAAGCGTCTGAATACTTCTGTAAATAAGGTATTTCTGTTTTTTATTTTTAATAGATTTGCAAAAATGTCTAAAAACCCATATTTGCTTTGTCATTATGGGGTATTGTGTGTAAATTGATGAGGAAAAACATTGATTTAATCAATTTTGTAATAAGGCTGTAACATAACAAAATGTGGAAAAAGCGAAAGGGTCTGAATACTCTCCGAATGCACTGTATACAACAACATAGGCCTAGGACTATACATCCTTTAAGCAGGGTTCATACAGGAATTGGCAAGTCAAATTCAAGGACTTTCAGGGACTTTTTCAAGCACTTAAATGGTCATTTCAAGGAACTCAATGTTATACCGTTGAAGTCGGAAGTTTACATACACTTTAGCCAAATACATTTAAACTCAGTTTTTCACAATTCCTGACATTTAATACTAGTAAAAATTCCCTGTTTTAGGTCAGTGAGGATCACCACTTTATTTTAAGAATGTGAAACGTCAGAATAATAGTAGAGAGAGATTTATTTCAGCTTTTATTTCTTTCATCACATTCCCAGTGGGTCAGAAGTTCACATACACTCAATTAGTATTTGGTAGCATTGCCTTTAAATTGTTTAACTTGGGTCAAACGTTTTGGGTAGCCTTCCACAAGCTTCCCACAATAAGTTGGGTGAATTTTGGCCCATTCCTCATGACAGAGCTGGTGTAACTGAGTCAGGTTTGTAGGCCTCCTTGCTCGCAGAAACTTTTTCAGTTCTGCTCACAAATGTTCTATAGGATTGAGTTCAGGGCTTTGTGATGGCCATTCCAATACCTTGACTTTGTTGTCCTTAAGCCATTTTGCCACAACTATGGAAGTATGCTTGGGGTCATTGTCCATTTGGAAGACCCCTTTGCGACCAAGCTTTAACTTCCTGACTGTGGTCTTGAGACGTTGCTTCAATATATCCACATAATTTTCCTTCCTCATGATGCCTTCTATTTTGTGAAGTGCACCAGTCCCTCCTGCAGCAAAGCACTCCCACAGCATGATACTGCCACTGGTTTTGGAGCAGTGGCTTCTTCCTTGCTGAGCGGCCTTTCAGATTATGTCGATATAGGACTCGTTTTACTGTGGATATAGATACTTTTGTACCTGTTTCCTCCAGCATCCTTACAAGGTTCTGGGATTGATTTGCACTTTTCGCACCAAAGTATGTTCCCATGATGTTTATACTTGCGTACAATTTTTTGTACAGATGAACGTGGTACCTTCAGGCATTTGGAAATTGCTCCCAAGGATGAACCAGACTTGTGGAGGTCTACAATTTTGATTTCTTTTGATTCTCCCATGATATCAAGCAAAGAGGCACTGAGTTTGAAGGTAGGCCTTGCAATACATCCACAGGTACACCTCCAATTGACTCAAAATATGTAAATTAGCCTATCAGAAGCTTCTAAAGCCATGACATCATTTTCTGAAATGTTCCAAGCTGTTGAAAGGCACATTCAACTTAGTGTATGTAAACGTCTGACCCACTGGAATTGTGATACAGTGAATTATAAGTGAAATAATCTGTCTGTAAACAATTGTTGGAAAAATGACTTGTATCATGCACAAAGTAGATATCCTAACCAACTTGCCAAAACTATAGTTTGTTAACAAGAAATGTGTGGAGTGGTTGAAAAACTAGTTTTAATGACTCCAACCTAAG
Organism: Coregonus clupeaformis; assembly: GCF_020615455.1. Taxonomy (NCBI): domain Eukaryota; kingdom Metazoa; phylum Chordata; class Actinopteri; order Salmoniformes; family Salmonidae; genus Coregonus; species Coregonus clupeaformis. Next base: position 5,480,777 of record NC_059211.1, read on the forward strand.
TGTATGTAAACTTCCGACCTCAACTGTATATATATACACTGCTCAAAAAATAAAGGGAACACTAAAATAACACATCCTAGATCTGAATGAATGAAATAATCTTATTAAATACTTTTTTCTTTACATAGTTGAATGTGCTGACAACAAAATCACACAAAAATTATCAATGGAAATCAAATTTATCAACCCATGGAGGTCTGGATTTGGAGTCACCCTCAAAATTAAAGTGGAAAACCACACTACAGGCTGATCCAACTTTGATGTAATGTCCTTAAAACAAGTCAAAATTAGGCTCAGTAGCGTGTGTGGCCTCCACGTGCCTGTATGACCTCCCTACAACGCCTGGGCATGCTCCTGATGAGTCTGTGGTGCAACGTGGCGTTGGTGGATGGAGCGAGACATGATGTCCCAGATGTGCTCAATTGGATTCAGGTCTGGGGAACGGGCTGGCCAGTCCATAGCATCAATGCCTTCCTCTTGCAGGAACTGCTGACACACTCCAGCCACATGAGGTCTAGCATTGTCTTGCATTAGGAGGAACCCAGGGCCAACCGCACCAGCATATGGTCTCACAAGGGGTCTGAGGATCTCATCTCGGTACCTAATGGCAGCCAGGCTACCTCTGGCGAGCACATGGAGGGCTGTGCGGCCCCCCAAAGAAATGCCACCCCACACCATGACTGACCCACCGCCAAACCGGTCACGCTGGAGGATGTTGCAGGCAGCAGAACGTTCTCCACGGTGTCTCCAGACTCTGCCACGTCTGTCACGTGCTCAGTGTGAACCTGCTTTCATCTGTGAAGAGCACAGGGCGCCAGTGGCGAATTTGTTAATTTTGGTGTTCTCTGGCAAATGCCAAACATCCTGCACTGTGTTGGGCTGTAAGCACAACCCCCACCTGTGGACGTAGGACCCTCATACCACCCTCATGGAGTCTGTTTCTGACCATTTGAGCAGACACATGCACATTTTTGGACTGCTGGAGGTCATTTTGCAGGGCTCTGGCAGTGCTCCTCTTGCTCCTCCTTGCACAAAGGCGGAGGTAGCAGTCCTGCTGCTGGGTTTTTGCCCTCCTACGGCCTCCTCCACATCTCCTGATGTACTGGCCTGTCTCCTGGTAGTGCCTCCATGCTCTGGACACTACGCTGACAGACACAGCAAACCTTCTTGCCACAGCTCGCATTGATGTGCCATCCTGGATGAGCTGCACTACCTGAGCCACTTGTGTGGGTTGTAGACTCCGTCTCATGCTACCACTAGAGTGAAAGCACCGCCAGCATTCAAAAGTGACCAAAACATCAGCCAGGAAGCATAGGAACTGAGAAGTGGTCTGTGGTCACCACCTGCAAAACCAGTCCTTTATTGGGGGGTGTCTTGCTAATTGCCTATAATTTCCACCTGTTGTCTATTCCATTTGCACAACAGCATGTGACATTTATTGTCAATCAGTGTTGCTTCCTAAGTGGACAGTTTGATTTCACAGAAGTGTGATTGACTTGGAGTTACATTGTGTTGTTTAAGTGTTCCCTTTATTTTTTTGAGCAGTGTATATAGACAGCATATACAGTACCAGTCAAAAGTTTGGACACACCTACTCATTCAAGGGTTTTTCTTTATTTTTACAATTTTTTAAATTGTAGAATAATAGTGAAGACATCGAAACTATGAAATAACAATTAGTTGTGTTGTGACAAGGTAGAGGGGGGTATACAGAAGGTAGCCCTATTTGGTTAAAGACCAAGTCCATATTATGGCAAGAACAGCTCAAATAATCTAAGAGAAACGACTGTCCTTCATTACTTCAAAGATAACAGTGGTCATTATGGCCAAACAGTTCTATTTTTGTTTCATCAGACCAGAGGACATTTCTCTAAAAAGTACGATCTTTGTCCACATGTGCAGTTGTAAACCGTAGTCTGGCTTTCTTATGGTGGTTTTGGAGCAGTGGCTTCTTCCTTGCTGAGCGGCCTTTCAGGTTATGTCGATATAGGACTCGTTTTACTGTGGATATAGATACTTTTGTACCTATGTCCTTCAGCATCTTCACAAGGTCCTTTGCTGTTGTTCTGGGATTGATTTTCACTTTTCACACCAAAGTACATTCATCTCTAGGAGAGAGAACGCGTCTCCTTCCTGAGTGGTATAACGGCTGCGTGGTCCCATGGTGTTTTCACTTGCGTACTATTGTTTGTATAGTTGAACGTGGTACCTTCAGGCATTTGGAAATTGCTCCTAAGGATGAACCAGACTTGTGGAGGTCTACAAATTTTTTTCTAAGGTCTTGGCTGATATATTTTGATTTTCCCATGATTAGCCTATCATGAAGCTTGTAAAGCCATGACATAATTTTCTGGAATTTTCCAAGCTGTTTAAAGGCACAGTCAATTTAGTCAACTTCTGACCACTGGAATTGTGATACAGTGAATTATAAGTGAAATAATCTGTCTGTAAACAATTGTTGGAAAAATGACTTGTGTCATGCACAAAGTAGATGTCCTAACCGACTTGCCAAAACTACAGTTTGTTAACAAGAAAGTTGTGTTGTGGTTGAAAAACTAGTTTTAATGACTCCAGCCTAAGTGTATGTAAACTTCCGACTTCAACTGTACATTTGTATAATTTATATAATTGTACATATAGCCCCCCCCCCAGAAAATAGCATGCAACAAATGTTAAAAAGCGTCCATTACCACTCTAAGATTATTTTGGCCTGCCAATGCATTGATATTCAAATTATTATTACATTCTAAATTATTTATATTTACATTTGAGATTTTAGTCATTTAGCAGACGCTCGTCTCCAGAGCGACTTACAGTTAGTGAGTGCATACATTTTCATACTGGTCCCCCGTGGGAATAAATAAAATAAATCCATTTAAATCTCACCATCACTGTATTTATAACGAGAAAGTGACCGAAAAACAGGTTTCTTTTTTAATGGAGGATTTGTATGGAAAGCCAAGTTGAAGCTAACATTAGATGTTGTTGTCCTCATAATAACCGCATTTGGTTTTACCGATCAATTGAAGCAGTGGGAAACAAACAAAAGTGGCCACATCTCTCACAAAAAATAATAATAATAATTGAAATCATGGATAATTAAAAGGGAACAGGAAAACTTGTAAATTGGCTACAATAATTACAGGGACTTTTCAAGCACCAAATTGAGGACATTTTCAAGATAGGGCTATTCCAAATTCAAGTTCAAGTAGGCTATTTCAAGCCCCTTGTATTGTTTAAAATTGCAGGTGTAACCTGGAAAACAAAACATATTTGTCATGTTATTTCATTACCAGATGATATCGTGAAGAAGCCCATTAGGCTGTGTAATTTGATGTCATTATATCCAGAATAATTAATAGCAATAGCTTTGGGTGTTGTGCAATAGTCTATCCTACACAATTGAGCACAGTAGACTCGGGGTTCTATTTTAACAAACCCAACGCAATCATCAATTTAAGTGCTGGGCAGTAGCACTATCGGTTTGGGGGTTGTGTCAGAAATATTTTTGCTATTTTCACAAGCTCAATTATCGGCGCAGATGCTGGCATTGGCCCGAAAGTGTTGGGGTTTTGATTAAGCTCTTAAGGATCGGACCCTTTTTTTCAATTTCACCTAAAAAGTCATACCCAAATCTAACTGCCTGTAGCTCAGAACATGAAGCAAAGATATGAATATTCTTGATACAATTGGATAGGAAACGTTTTGTTGTTGTGCACTCTCCTCAAACAATAGCATGGTATTTGTTCACTGTAATAGCTACTGTAAATTGGACAGTGCAGTTAGATTAACAAGAATGTAAGATTTCTGCCCATATAAGACATGTCTATGTCCTGGAAAGTTTGCTGTTACTTACAACAGTCATGCTAATCACATTAGCGCACGTTTGCTCAACTGTCCCGTATACGGGACACCAATCCCGTAGAGGTTAATAAACAAGTTGTTGGTGAGTCATGGCATGACCTATCCCATCTTTGCATAATATGTTAACATGAACCTGTTTGCATTCCACTTTGTTCTAAGTAATTGCATTGCTTCAATGTGGAAATATATACAGTACCAGTCCAAAGTTTGGACACACCTACTCATTCAAGGGTTTTTCTTTATTTTTTTATTTTTTTTACATTGTACAATAATAGTGAAGACAACAAAACTATGAAATAACACATATGGAATCATGTAGTAACCAAAAAAGTGTTAAACAAATCAAAATATATTTTATATTTCAGATTCTTGAAACCCTTTGCCTTGATGACAGCTTTGCACACTCTTGGCATTCTCTCAACCAGCTTCTCCTTGTCAAAGCGTGCTGTAGGTGCAGTGGTGGAATCAAACGCAGGACGCAGACGGATAATCCAACAGACTTTAGTAATGCCAAAACACGGCAAACTGACAATACTTGCCCGAAGGCGAAATACGCACGAAGGCGAAACGAAACAACAGCGCACAAAACAGGTGCGTAATAACTCCAGCACAGTGGAGAGAAGCTCAACCGAGCGAAATACACGACTGACAAAATCAATAACACACAACACCTGACAAACACAACGAGAACTAAATAGGACACTAATGACACTAAATGAAAACAGGTGTGACAACAATCAGACAAAAGCAAACGAACATGAAACATACAACGGTGGCAGCTAGTATTCCGGAGACAACGAACGCCGAAGCCTGCCCGAACAAGGGAGAGAGGCAGCCTCGGCCGAAACCGTGACAGTACCCCCCTTGACGCGCGGCTCCAGACGTGCGCCGACTCCGGCCTCGGGGGACGACCCGGAGGACGCGGGAGCAGGGTGCGTCGGGTGCCCACGATGGAATTCCGTCAGGAGAGACGGGTCCAAAATGTCTCTCCTCGGCACCCAGCACCGCTCCTCCGGACCGTACCCCTCCCACTCCACTAGATACTGGAGACCCCCATCCGACGTCTCGAATCCAAGATGGACCTCACGGAGTACGCCGGTGCCCCCTCGATGTCCAATGGGGGCGGAGGAGTCTCCCTGATCTCACTTTCTTGGAGTGGGCCAGCTACCACCGGCCTGAGAAGGGACACATGGAACGAGGGGTTAATACTTTTATATTCAACAGGTAGCTGTAATTTATAACACACCTCGTTCAACCTTCCCAGGACTTTAAATGGCCCTACAAACCGCCGACCCAGTTTCCGACAGGGCAGGCGGAGGGGCAGGTTCCTGGTAGAGAGCCAGACTTCGATCACCGGGTGCGTACACCGGTCCCTCACTGCGGTGGAGATCGGCGCTCGCCTTATGACGTCGGAGGGCCCGCTGCAGGTGGACGTGTGCAGCGTTCCATGTCTCCTCCGAGCGCCTCGCCCACTCATCCACCGCAGGTGCCTCGATCTGGCTCTGCTGCCAGGGTGCCAGAACTGCTGGTAACCTAACACACATTGGAAAGGAGTTAGGTTAGTGGAGGAATGGCGTAGGGAATTCTGGGCCATTTCGGCCCAGGGAACGTACCTTGCCCACTCCTCCGGCCGGTCCTGGCAGTATGTTCTAAGAAACCTGCCCACATCCTGGTTTACACGTTCCACCTGCCCATTACTCTCCGGGTGGTAACCCGAGGTGAGGCTCACCGAGACCCCCAACCGCTCCATAAAGGCCCTCCAGACTCTGGAGGTAAATTGGGGACCCCGATCAGACACAATATCCTCGGGTACCCCGTAGTACCGGAACACATGGGTGAATAGGGCTTCGGCAGTTTGCAGGGCGGTAGGAAGGCCCGGCATGGGGAGCAAACGACAGGCCTTAGAAAACCGGTCCACAACGACCAGTATAGTGGTATTCCCCTGTGAAGGAGGAAGGTCAGTAAGGAAATCCACGAGAGGTGGGACCATGGTCGTTGTGGCACGGGCAGGGGTAGTAACTTACCCCTAGGCAGATGTCTAGGCGCCTTACACTGGGCGCACACCGAGCAGGAGGAAACATAAACCCTCACATCCCTTGCCAATGTGGGCCACCAGTACTTGGCACTAAGACAGTGCACTGTCCGGCCGATACCCGGATGTCCAGAGGAGGGTGACGTGTGAGCCCAATAGATCAATCGATCCCGAACCTCGAGCGGAACGTACTTCCGACCCTCCGGGCACTGTGGTGGACTAGGGTCGGTGCGTAACGCCCGCTCGAGTTCAGCATCGACCTCCCACACTACCGGTGCCACCAGACACGACTCCGGCAGTATGGGAGTGGGCTCCACGGACCTCTCCTCCGTGTCATACCGCCGAGACAGCGCATCTGCCTTGCCGTTCTGTGACCCAGGGATGTACGTGATCTTAAAAGTAAACCTGGTCAAGAACATATTCCATCTTGCCTGGCGAGGGTTCAGCCTCCTCGCTGCCCGGATGTACTCCAGGTTACGGTGGTCCGTCAAAATAAGGAAAGGTGTTGAGCCCCCTCAAGCCAGTGCCTCCACACCTTTAGGGCCTGTACCACGGCTAACAGCTCCCTGTCCCCTACGTCATAGTTCCGCTCCGCCGGACTGAGCTTCTTAGAATAAAAAGCACAGGGGCGGAGTTTAGGTGGCGCGCCAGACCGTTGTGAAAGCACGGCTCCTAGACCGGCCTCTGACGCGTCCACCTCTACCTGGAACGGCAAAGAGGGATCCGGATGCGCCAGCACCGGGGCCGAGGTAAACAGGTCCTTCAGCCTCCCAAACGCCCTGTCCGCCTCGGCCGACCACTGCAGACGCACCGGACCCCCCTTCAAAAGAGACGTGATGGGAGCTGCCACCTGTCCAAAACCCCGGATAAACCTCCGGTAGTAATTCGCAAACCCCAAAAACTGCTGCACCTCCTTCACAGTGGTTGGTGTTTGCCAATTACGTACGGCCGACACCCGGTCTACCTCCATCTTCACCCCTGACGCAGACAACTGATACCCCCAAAAAGGAGACCGACTCCTGGAAAAACAGACACTTCTCTGCCTTCACATACAGGTCGTGCTCCACCAGCCTCCGCAACACTCTACGCACCAGGGCCACATGCTCGACACGGGTAGGCGAGTACACGAGAATGTCATCTATGTACACAACCACCCCCTGCCCCTGCATGTCCCTGAAGATCTCATCCACGAATGATTGGAAAACTGACGGAGCGTTCATCAACCCGTATGGCATGACCAGATACTCGTAATGGCCCGAGGTGGTACTAAAGGCTGTCTTCCATTCATCGCCCTCCCTGATGCGCACCAAGTTGTACGCGCTCCTGAGATCTAATTTAGTGAAGAAACGCGCCCCATGCAACGACTCAGTCATGGTCGCAATCAGCGGGAGTGGATAACTGTACTTCACCGTAATCTGATTGAGACCACGGTAATCGATGCACGGGCGCAAACCACCATCCTTTTTCTTCACAAAAAAGAAACTCGAGGACGCAGGGGAAGTGGAAGGCCGTATGTATCCTTGTCTCAGAGATTCGTCTATGTAAGTCTCCATAGCTTTCTTCTCCTCTTGAGACAGAGGATACACATGGCTCCGTGGGAGCGCAGCTCCTGCCTGGAGGTCTATCGCACAATCTCCCTGCCTATGGGGCGGCAACTGCGTCGCCCTCGACTTACTAAACGCAATAGCCAAATCCCCATACTCAGGGGGAACGTGCAATGCGGGCACCTGGTTTGGACTCTCCACCGAGGTAGCCCCTACGGAAAGCGGCTAAACATCTACCCACACACTGGGCAGACCACTCCATCAGAGCCCTCTCCTGCCACGAAATGGATGGGTTATGGGTACTCAACCAGGGCATGCCCAGCACCACCGGATACGCAGGAGAGTCAATCAGAAATAGCTGAATCATCTCCTGATGACCCCCTGCGCACACATCCTAAGTGGCGCAGTGACCTCCTGATCAAGCCCGCACCCAACGGACGGCTATCTAGGGCATGAACGGGGAAAGGAACATCAACAGGAAGAAGGGGAATCCCAAAAGCTAAACAAAACTTCTTATCAATAAAATTCCCAGCCGCGCCTGAATCTACCAGCGCCTTATGCTGGGAATGAGGTGCTACCTGTGGAAAACGCACAGGCATACAAAAATGTGCAACAGAGAGCTCTGGGTGAGTGGGGCGCCTACTCACCTGGAGGGAATCCCCAGTGCGGGACCTGTCGTCCTCTCCCCTAGGAGGCCATCCCCAGCACCTAGCCGCGGTGTGTCCTCCCCGACCACAGTTGGTGCAGGGGATGGACCCCCTAGTAAGCCGACCCCTCCTCTCTCTAGCGCCAGCGCCCCCGAGCTCCATGGGGCACGGCTCGGAAGCGCTGGAGGGTGAAATGGACGGACCCCCCTCGGAACGTCCGCGGGTAGCTAGCAGGTTATCCAGCCTGATGGACATGTCGACCAACTGGTCGAACGTGAGGCTGGTGTCCCTACAGGCCAGCTCCCGACGGACGTCCTCTCGTAGACTACACCTGTAGTGATCGACGAGGGCCCGATCATTCCACCCTGCATCTGCCGCTAGAGTACGGAATTTGAGGGCGAACTCCTGAGCACTCCTCCTCCCCTGCCGGAGGAAGACCAGACGCTCCCCCGCCGCTTTCCCCTCCGGGGATGAGTCAAACACCGCCTTGAAGCGGCGGGAGAACTCGTCGTAAGTTATGGTGTCCGCGTCGATCCTCCTCCACTCCGCGTTGGCCCATTCCAACGCCTTCCCGGACAGGCAGGAGATCAGGGCGGACACGCTCTCATGTCCCGAGAGCGCCGGGTGCACGGTGGCCAGGTACAGCTCCACCTGGAGAAGGAAACCCTGGAACCCGGTCGCGGTCCCATCGTAAGCCCTCGGGAGCGAGAGTCGGACTCCTCGGGGTTCTGGTGCGGGAATAGGCTGACTGGCCGATGGTGCTGGCACGGAGGGTGGCGGTGGAGGCGTCCCCCAGCCTCGGATGGTGGTGATCACCTCCTGCAGTGCGGTCCCCATCTGCAGGATCTGGTCACCTTGTTCCCCGGACCCTGTCCTCCAGAGTCGCCTGGGCTGCTGCGGCTCCTGCTGATTCCATGTGGTGTGTTATTCTGTCAAAGCGTGCTGTAGGTGCAGTGGTGGAATCAAACGCAGGACGCAGACGGATAATCCAACAGACTTTAGTAATGCCAAAACACGGCAAACGGACAATACTTGCCCGAAGGCGAAATACGCACGAAGGCGAAACGAAACAACAGCGCACAAAACAGGTGCGTAATAACTCCAGCGCAGTGGAGAGAAGCTCAACCGAGCGAAATACACGACTGACAAAATCAATAACACACAACACCTGACAAACACAACGAGAACTAAATAGGACACTAATGACACTAAATGAAAACAGGTGTGACAACAATCAGACAAAAGCAAACGAACATGAAACATACAACGGTGGCAGCTAGTATTCCGGAGACAACGAATGCCGAAGCCTGCCCGAACAAGGGAGAGAGGCAGCCTCGGCCGAAACCGTGACACTCCTGGAATGCTTTTCCAACAGTCTTGAAGGAGTTCCCACATATGCTGAGCACTTGTTGGCTGTTTTTCCTTCACTCTGACTCATCCCAAACCATCTCAATTGGGTTGAGGTTGGGGGATTGTGGAGGCCAGGTCATCTGATGCAGCACTCCATCACTCTCTGTCTTGGTCAAATAGCCCATACACAGCCTGGAGGTGTGTTGGTCATTGTCCTGTTGAAGAACAAATTATAGTCCCACTAAGCCCAAACCAGATGGGATGGCGTATCGCTGCAGAATGCTGTGGTAGCCATGCTGGTTAAGTGTGCCTTGAATTCTAAATAAATCACAAACAGTGTCACCAGCAAAGCACCCCCACACCATGCTTTACGGTGGGAACTACACATGCAGAGATCATCCGTTCACCCACACCGTGTCTCACAAAGACACGGCGGTTGGACGATGATGGCCTGATTCACGCAGTCTCCTCTGAACAGTTGATGTTGAGATGTCTGTTACTTGAACTCTGTGAATCATTTATTTGGGCTGCAATTTATGAGGCTGGTAACTCTAATGACTTATCCTCTGCAGCAGAGGTAACTCTGGGTCTTCCATTCCTGTAGCGGTCGTCATGAGAGCCAGTTTCATCATAGCGTTTGATGTTTTTTGCGACTGCAGTTGAAGAAACTTTGAAAGTTCGTGAAATGTTCCGTATTGACTGACCTTCATGTCCTAAAGTAATGATGGATTGTAATTTCTCTTTGCTTATTTGAGCTGTTCAAGCCATAATATGGACTTGGTCTTTTACGAAATAGAGCTATCTTCTGGATACATACACTTACAGGCAGCATAATTGCTTCCCATGGCCATATATTATTAAAACAACGCAGACTATGGAGGGTTGTACACACATCCAAACTTTTCACAGTAGCTGGACAAAGATCCAATATAAATAAAAAGGGAGAATGTCCACTCACGTTATACTGCTCCCAAATAGGCTTATGTTTTATGAACATAATCGGAACCATCTTACTGATCAGATTGCATTCACACATATCCAGAAGTTGCATTGCAAGCGTGCCACGGACGTTGTCACCATAAAACCAGGAAGGTGACTAATTCTAATAAGTATGGTTGTAATAACATTAAACGGAAAGCAAGCAATAAATAAATGTTAAATGTAATGATATCATAAAATCACCAGGATAAAAAAAATATGCATTGCTGTTGAAACAGCCATTATTATAGTAGTAGACCTAAGGGAGGGCTTGGGTTTTGAACAAATGAAACGGAAAAAAAGCTAATTTGACAGGTTACAGAAAACTTCTCATCTCTCGTTTCATGATGGATAAGGACACGTAGCCTACATCATGGAGGGGCTTTTACGCATGTCTAAACAGGGACCTGCATGGCTAAAATAATGTGGGCCTGCCTACAATGCATAGATAAAAAGGGAATGTCAGCTCACTGTTTTACTCCTCTAAAACTTGATATTTTAATAAAGCATTGGTGACTAAGATGTATTTCCAAGTGGTTTCAGGAGCCAAACCCATTCATCAACAGTCTTGACTACTTCTCGATTGCGTTGGGCAGACAAAAAAAAGCCTTCATTGAGGAGGGGAGGCTATGCTTGGTTTTTAATCAAGTAAAACAAAATGGTAAAAAAACATTAGTTGTATACAGGCACCAAAAGCACATTAGGCTACTCTTGTTCCATGTGCATATGGGCAATGTGCGTCACAGCTGTATAGGCTGCTATTTCCGTTGTAAAAATTCATGCCATAACCAACTGCGTTACTGCTAAAACCAGCTTTGGTTGGTCTTGAATTAAAAAATCAGCGCTGCCTGAAATTAGCACTATGGACATGTTTTTAAGGACACACCTCAAATATTTCCACCCCTCCAATGTGAATGCAAGCGAGCTGATATAAATCAGGTACAGTGGCTTGCAAAAGTATTCACCCCCCTTGGAATTGTTCCTATTTTGTTGCCTTACAACCTGGAATTAAAATGGCTTTTTGGACGGTTTGTATCATTTGATTTACACAACATGCCTACCACTTTGAAGATGCAAAATGTTTTTGTTTTTTTTGTGAAACAAACAAGAAATAAGACAGAAAAACAGAACATTTGAGCGTGCATAACTATTCACCCCCCCAAAGTCAAAACTTTGTAGAGCCACCTTTTACATTTAAATCACAGCAATTACAGCCGCAAGTCTCTTGGGGTATGTCTCTATAAACTTGGCACATCTAGCCACTGGGATTTTTCCCCGTTCTTCAAGGCAAAACTGCTCCAGCTCCTTCAAGTTGGATGGGTTCCACTGGTGTACAGCAATCGTTAAGTCATACCACAGGTTCTCAATTGGAATAAGGGCTTTGACTAGGCCATTCCAAGACATTTCAATGTTTCCCCTTAAATCACTCGAGTGTTGCTTTAGCAGTATGCTTAGGGTCATTGTCCTGCTGAAAGGTGAACCTCCGTCCCAGTCTCAAATCTCTGGAAGACTGAAACAGGTTTCCCTCAAGAATTTCCCTGTATTTAGCGCCATCCATCATTCCTTCAATTCTGACCAGTTTCCCAGTCCCTGCCGATGAAAACATCCCCACAGCATGATGCTGCTGCCACCACCATGCTTCACTGTGGGGATGGTGTTCTCGGGGTGATGAGAGGTGTTGGGTTTGCGCCAGACATAGCATTTTCCTTGATGGCCAAAAAGCTCCGTTTTAGTTTCATCTGACCAGAGTACCTTCTTCTATATGTTTGGGGAGTCTCCCACATGCCTTTTGGCGAACACCAAACGTGTTTGCTTATTTTTTTTCTTTAAGCAATGGCTTTTTTCTGGCCACTCTTCCGTAAAGCCCAGCTCTGTGGAGTGTATGGCTTAAAGTGGTCCTATAGACAGATACTCCAATCTCCGCTGTGGAGCTTTGCAGCTCCTTCAGGGTTATCTTTGGTCTCTTTGTTGCCTCTCTAATTAATGCCCTCCTTGCCTGGAGTTTTGGTGGGCGGCCCTCTTTGGCAGGTTTGTTGTGGTGCCATATTCTTTCAATTTTTTTATAATGGATTTAATGGTGCTCCGAGGGGTGTTCAAAATGTCCCTGACCTGTTTGGAGAGCTCCTTGGTCTTCATGGTGCCGCTTGTTTGGTGGTGCCCCTTGCATAGTGGTGTTGCAGAATCTGGGGCCGTTCAGAACAGGTGTATATATATATACTGAGATCATGTGACGGGTCATATGACACTTAGATTGCACACAGGTGGACTTTATTTAACTAATTATGTGACCTCTGAAGGTAATTGGTTGCACCAGATCTTATTTAGGGGCTTCATAGCAAACGGGGTGAATACATATGCACACACCACTTTTCCGTTATTGATTTTTTTGAATTTTTTGAAACAAGTTATTTTTTTCATTTCACTTCACCAATTTGGTCTATTTTGTATATGTCCATTACATGTAATCCAAATAATAAAAATCAATTTAAATTACAGGCTGTAATTCAACTAATCAGGAAAAACGCCAAGGAGGATGAATACTTTTGCACAGTAAATTGCCGAACCTGGCGTTAGGGCTGGAAAATTCCAATGCAGCAGTTTTTACATGAGGAAATTGCTAACTAATATGTGTTTTGACACTAGCGCCGCCTTAATGCCAGCCAAAAATAGAGCTCTAGGTGTCCAATCCAAGGCACAAAAACATGAAAACAGGAACACATTACCTTGATTCTTTCTCTGTTAAATATAACGAGACCCTGTTTCAAATCAAGCAGACAAAAACAGATTATCAATTCGATAGGGATATTAGATCCAATGTGGATCCAGGAACAACTGTCTTCGCCAGCGTAACGAATGAGAGACCAAATTATTCTGGACATTCCTCGCAAACACTTTTTTCCAGCACATGGGCTGTTGTTGCATCACTTGACTGTCATTCGGAAAACTCATTCCTTGATCAGATGATGATGTATGAAAATATCACAGCGTAACTAATCAGCTGGACACCAAATGCTCATCCAACAAGTCTTATGCATAATTATTGAAGAACCATGTTAATGACAATATCATTTAGATTTTAAGTAACTCTTTCGGTCAGAAGCATTCGATTTTACAATCACATTTATTATTTTTGATTTGTGTGTCCATGAAAACTGTTTTCACCCCATAACATAAAGATACACGAAATGTTAAATAGTTACACTTCATTTCTGAGATCTCTATACAAAAAACTCTCTGACATCTAGATCCAGGATTCTTACAGGGTTCATAAATGCAAGGACAGAAATTTAATGTTTTATGTCACACGATTTTGGACAAATCCATCAAGACACTGTTATGATGAGTTTCTGGTATGAAGAAGTTCAGGATGTAAGAGATTAGTCGACACTCAGCTGGAAGTTTGATTTACATTTATTTCAGTACTGGATCATATAATAAGACGAACGTGCTTTGCCTCTTATCCTATGACTGACTTACATAGACTCTCTCTCACCCTATATAGTGCTCTTCCAGTCTACTTTTATCCTTCCCAGTTGCTAACTATTACTAGCTGCCACTCACTTCCTACATATCATTCCTCTCCTTGGTGTCATATCTCACCCTAGCCAGTCCATTCCATCACGCACCAATCCTTAGTTTAGCACTAGTGGCCCCCAATCTATCTTGGCACACTGACCTTCTAGTACTCACTCGTGATACTACGAACACATGGCTTTCCTCGCTCTCTCATACAATTTACAATCTTTATAATATTGGATTAAACACTCTTCATATCAGACACCAACCATGATAAAGGGTTAAACAGGTTTTAAATCAACTCGTGAATTGTATTTAATATAGCTATGATCCGCCCTTCTATCTTAATGTAATTACATGACAATAATTGGCAGATTATTATCAATGATTTATCAACAGCTGTAACAAGTTGTCCAGCGTAGGAAATCCTCACTGGTACCTTAGTTTATAGAAAGACCCACATTTTAACTTAACCGCAAAAGTGGTTTTATGGAACCTTTGCTAGTGATGGGAAGTTCGGCTCTTTTTACTGACAGATTTTTTAAAGTTGTTTAGTCAAAAGAACAAAGCTTTCGACTCATTTCGTTCATTTGATTTAGTAATGCCCAGAGCACGCACAAACAGGCAAACAATTAACAAAAAACTCGAAAGAATCATGATACTACAAGCCTCTCGTTCACCGTAGGGGGTTTATTGGAGCTGTCATTTGTGACTGAGACTTATAAAAGTGTGCTTCAAACAATGTACATTTGTGATTGCTAGGCATTGAAATAAGATTAATTCTTGATACCTTTGAAAGAAGGTCTAGTTACGGCCGCAACAGGACTACATTGTGAATGACTCTTGGTGGAATGCTTGACTGCAGCGAGGGAGATTAGCACAATGTCGTTCACGAACTACAGCAGGCCCCCAAACGATTCGTTATTGAGTTTGAGCTTGTTGAGGAGAGGCAGGACTGATTCTACAAAGCTGTGTCCATCGATAACATTCAATAATGAATTAATTGCATTCATTCTTGCACCATGCGCTCAATTATGCCACCAGTATGATCTATTTTACATTACATTTACATTTTAGTCATTTAGCAGACGCTCTTATCCAGAGCGACTTACAGTTAGTGAGTGCATACATTTTCATACTGGCCCCCCATGGGAAACGAACCCACAACCCTGGCGTTGCAAGCGCCATGCTCTACCAACTGAGCTACAGGGGACTGCGTGAACATATGATAGACAGTTGGTGGTCGGAGCACGTATTAATCCTACTCTATTCATTGCGGCCAGCAGGTCAAACGTCACTAGGAAAAACAAATCATGACTCTTGAGTCAGTAAATATCATTCAAACGGCACATCACTACAATCTGTCATTCTCCCATATAAAAGGGCTCCAGTGCCTCACAGATTTCCCCCATAACTTTGACCTCCCCAGGGACTTTCAAGATGGACCTAATAATTTTTTGCTGGCTATTCCATCTGGTAACATTGGCCGGCCGGCTATATTTATATATACAGTGGGGAGAACAAGTATTTGATACACTGCCGATTTTGCAGGTTTTCCTACTTACAAAGCATGTAGAGGTCTGTAATTTTTATCATAGGTACACTTCAACTGTGAGAGACGGAATCTAAAACAAAAATTTGCATTTTATTGCATGACATAAGTATTTGATACATCAGAAAAGCAGAACTTAATATTTGGTACAGAAACCTTTGTTTGCAATTACAGAGATCATACGTTTCCTGTAGGTCTTGACCAGGTTTGCATACACTGCAGCAGGGATTTTGGCCCACTCCTCCATACAGACCTTCTCCAGATCCTTCAGGTTTCGGGGCTGTTGCTGGGCAATACGGACTTTCAGCTCCCTCCAAAGATGTTCTATTGGGTTCAGGTCTGGAGACTGGCTAGGCCACTCCAGGACCTTGAGATGCTTCTTACGGAGCCACTCCTTAGTTGCCCTGGCTGTGTGTTTCGAGTCGTTGTCATGCTGGAAGACCCAGCCACGACCCATCTTCAATGCTCTTACTGAGGGAAGGAGGTTGTTGGCCAAGATCTCGCAATACATGGCCCCATCCATCCTCCCCTCAATACGGTGCAGTCGTCCTGTCCCCTTTGCAGAAAAGCATCCCCAAATAATTATGTTTCCACCTCCATGCTTCATGGTTGGGATGGTGTTCTTGGGGTTGTACTCATCCTTCTTCTTTCTCCAAACACGGCGAGTGGTTTAGACCAAAAAGCTATATTTTTGTCTCATCAGACCACATGACCTTCTCCCATTCCTCCTCTGGATCATCCAGATGGTCATTGGCAAACTTCAGACGGGCCTGGACATGCGCTGGCTTGAGCAGGGGTACCTTGCACGCGCTGCAGGATTTTAATCCATGGTTTTCTTTGAGACTGTGGTCCCAGCTCTCTTCAGGTCATTGACCAGGTCCTGCCTTGTAGTTCTGGGCTGATCCCTCACCTTCCTCATGATCATTGATGCCCCACGAGGTGAGATCTTGCATGGAGCCCCAGACCCAGGGTGATTGACCGTCATCTTGAACTTCTTCCATTTTCTAATAATTGCGCCAACAGTTGTTGCCTTCTCACCAAGCTGCTTGCCTATTGTCCTGTAGCCCATCCCAGACTTGTGCAGGTCTACCATTTTATCCCTGACGTCCTTACACAGCTCTCTGGTCTTGGCCATTGTGGAGAGGTTGGAGTCTGTTGAGTGTGTGGACAGGTGTCTTTTATACAGGTAACGAGTTCAAACAGGTGCAGTTAATACAGGTAATGAGTGGAGAACAGGAGGGCTTCTTAAAGAAAAACTAACAGGTCTGTGAGATCCGGAATTCTTACTGGTTGGTAGGTGATCAAATACTTATGTCATTGCAAAAAAATGCAAATTAATTACTTAAAAATCATACAATGTGATTTTCTCGATTTTTGTTTTAGATTCCGTCTCTCACAGTTGAAATGTACCCATGATAAAAATTACAGACCTCTACATGCTTTGTAAGTAGGAAAACCTGCAAAATCGGCAGTGTATCAGATACTTGTTCTCCCCACTGTATATAGGTTATAGGTTGAGAGCTTTTGTGAAAGAGCACAGTTATAAAGATATGGAATATAGAAGCAAACCGGATGGACATCATGAAAATGATCGGAGAGGTTGAGGGTAGAGGATGTTCAGGAGTAAAAACAAACAAAATATAATTATTGTAAAATTGTGTCCATAAAATCTATATAGTACGTATAAGCTGGAAGTAGAGGCCTAAGCATTGTTGTTCACTAGTTTACTCCAATTAGGGGAGGGGTGGTTGGGTTGGAAAGTAATAAAGGGAATTATATATTTTTTAAAGGATATGTATATATATGTATGTATATGTATTTACTGTAGGTGTATAAAACTTGTTTTTCAACCACTCCACAAATTTCTTGTTATCAAACTATAGTTTTGGCAAGTTGGTTAGGTCATCTATTTTGTGCATGACACAAGTAATTTTTTCAACAATTGTTTCCAGACAGATTAATTCACTGTATCACAATTCCAGTGTATCAGAAGTTTACATACACTAAGTTGACTGTGCCTTTAAACAGCTTGGAAAATTCCAGATAATGATGTCATGGCTTTAGAAGCTTCTGATAGGCTAATTGACATAATTTGAGTCAATTGGAGGTGTACCTGTGAATGTATTTCAAGGCCTACCTTCAAACTCAGTGCCTCGTTGCTTGACAAACTGCCTGAAGGTACCACGTTCATCTGTACAAACAATAGTACGCAAGTATAAACACCATGGGACCACGCAGCCATCATACTGCTAAGGAAGGAGACGCGTTCTGTCTCCTAGAGATTAATGTACTTTGGTGGGAAAAGTGCAAATCAATCCCAGAACAACAGCAGAGGACCTTGTGAGGGTGATGGAGGAAACAGGTACAAAAGTATCTATATCCACAGTAAAACGAGTCCTATATCGACATAATCTGAAAGGCCGCTCAGCAAGGAAGAAGCCACTGCACCAAAACCACCATAAAAAAGCCAGACTACGGTTTGCAACTGTACATGGGGACAAAGATCGTACTTTTTGCTTGCCGAAGAACACCATCCCAACCGTGAAGCACGGGGGTGGCAGCATCATGCTGTGGGGGTGCTTTACAAAATAGATGGCATTTATTTTATTTATTTAACCTTTAATTAACCTCATGAGGCATCATGAGGAAGGACAATTATGTAGATATATTGAAGCAACATCTCAAGACATCAGTCAGGAAGTTAAAGCTTGGTCGCAAATGGGTCTTCCAAATGGACAATGACCCCAAGTATACTTCCAAAGTTGTGTTAAAATGGCTTAAGGACAACAAAGTCAAGGTATTGGAGTGGCCATCACAAAGCCCTTACCTCAATCCTATAGAAAATATGTGAGCAGAACTGAAAAAGCGTCTGCGAGCAAGGAGGCCTACAAACCTGATTCA
Source organism: Coregonus clupeaformis (assembly GCF_020615455.1). Taxonomy (NCBI): domain Eukaryota; kingdom Metazoa; phylum Chordata; class Actinopteri; order Salmoniformes; family Salmonidae; genus Coregonus; species Coregonus clupeaformis. The sequence continues at coordinate 5,499,161 of NC_059211.1, forward strand.
TTTACACCAGCTCTGTCATGAGGAATGGGCCAAAATTCACCCAACTTATTGTGGGAAGCTTGTTGAAGGCTACCCGAAACATTTCACCCAAGTTAAACAATTTAAAGGCAATGCTACCAAATACTAATTGAGTGTATGTAAACTTCTGACCAACTGGGAATGTGATGAAAGAAATAAAAGCTGAAATAAATCATTCTCTCTACTATTATTCTGACATTTCACATTCTTAAAATAAAGTGGTGTTTCTAACTGACCTAAAACAGATCATTTTTACTAGGATTAAATGTCAGGAATTGTAAAAAACTGAGTTTAAAGGTATTTGGCTAAGGTGTATGTAAACTTACAACTTCAACTGTATGTATGTATGTATGTATGTATGTATGTATGTATGTATGTATGTATGTATGTATGTATGTATGTATATATATATTTGCGAGAAAGACAAAAAACATAAGGGGAATTGGAAGTGATGCAGACAATTATATTGATGGAAGTTACAATGTATCTGCAATATTAAAGCTCCTCCCAAAAATAATAAAAATAAATAAACAATTGGCCGGCTGAAGTTTGGTGCCTCCTTACAAAACTTCACTAGTTGGTGTAGATTTATTGGCACACTGGCGAAGCTCTTCCCACACTGTGAGCAGTGCTAAGGCTTCTCTCTTGTGTGAATATGCTGGTGTTATTATGTGTGTGTTGACCGACTGAAACTCTTCCCAGTAGTAGTAGTAGTAGCTACAGTAGAAATTGGTCTTGGTAGGATAGTGCAGAGCGTCTGCTCTGGTCTATCCATGTCCTCTTGCTTGGATTGGTCACTGTTTTGGGGGTGGAGTGAAGTGGTCAGGGCATTTGTGTGAGCTAAGAAAAGTAAGTGGGAAGATAAAAGATAATAAAATATGCATTAAAAGAGTTTAAGTAACAGAATAATGTAAAATATCAAATAAGTAGAAGTTATGTATTTTCTGTTTTACATATTATTATTATATATATATTTTAATTGTTTTACTCTTTCCAAACAAAGTGCCAAACTTTTATACTCTGGGTCACGCCCTAATTAGCAATGAGGTACACCTAAGACTGGCAGAGGCACGAGGGTGCAGTCACAAATGTTCAACCGTTCTACCCTGTTACATAGTTTATTGGTGAGGAGGCGAAACTACATTTTTATGATGATAATGCATGTTTTTATGTTAATTTGTATAGGGAGATTTATATCAGCCTAATCAAGGTGTGGACAATAAAACAAAACACATTCGAGTTTTTTAACTTGTAAGGAGGCTGCATGAACTTCTGACGTGGTTACATGGGATTTGTCGGATTATAAGGTTGGGTGTGGTATCGTTGCATTCAATGGCAATGTTGGTGATAATGTAATGCAAGGAGCCGCTTGTGGACTTGACAGCTCTAACGCAGTTACACCTCCAGCACCGCCTAAACAATAGCTATGCGGGTGTCGGCTAGCGGGGATCTGATTTAATCCTGGCCTTAGTTTATTCGTTTAGATTCATTACAACATCAGTGTCTTACATTTAAAATAAATGCACACCTTACCTTCAGCTTTTTGCACAATTATGGAAAAACTAGATTTATTTGTATCTTTCTGTTGTTGAAAAAGTTGTCAACCCGGATATCAGTGTGTTTGGGTGGTACCTACCCGGCTCTCTCTTCACCCCTGTCCAGACAACACAACAGTTCATTACAACTCTGTCATTTTAATGGAGTCCGGATAATGTGTTTTATGGGGCAATTATTCCTCAGTGACAACATCGCAATTCATTTACGTTTTTTATTAGAGTGGAGCAATGTTTTATCCTTGGGGGAGCATCTCAAAAGATCTCCCCAGACATCAAATCTGAAGCCGGATCCATATGAATAACTAGGCCATGTCCCACTCTGTCTCAACCCAGAGTCAAATACAAGTATTTCAGAGACCGGACTGTAAATTCACACCTCCCCTGCTGCGGCATGCGCTGTCATTGGAGTTTGTGGTTTACGGCCAATGTTTTCAAAAACATCCAATTGATCTTGGAGTATTGCACTGTGTGTGGTTTCCTGGGTAAATCCATGAGAGAGGGACGGGTGAGAACAGTCAAGGGATCAGTGAACTCAGTGCTCCGGTCCAGGAGAAGGTAGACAAATAACGGATTCAATAAGATTCCTTCTCATTTGGACCTAAAGCTATGTGTTCTGTATGCTTAATGGAAGAGGCTCCTGCAGGGAGGAAGGGGAGGATGGTGGTCCTCATACGTTTTAAGGAAACTACAATGAAACACATTCAAAACCCTCCTTGTAAACAGAAGTATACTGGTTTCACACATCATCCTATTGGTTTTTCATTAAAACATTAATTATTATTTTCATCCATCATTCTAGTCTTTATGATAGATACGGTCATTCTTCCAAGTCATGCTAATGACAATGTAATACAGGCTTTATAACAAATAGATCCAGAAATGTAGCATTTGTTTTAAGACAAGGATGCTATTATTCACGAAAGTCACTCGATATGAAGAAAGATCTCCAGATATCAGTGATGTCTTCTGTTCTTGCAGTATATCCAAGGGCCTTGATCTGAGGGCCATCTGTGCTTACTCTGCATTTAGGAGCTAGTTGTGTATTTCATTCGCTTTCCACAGCACCATAGCATTATTTATGGGGGACCACTGTTCACTCTTAAGTACATGCGTGCAAGTAGTGAAAGCCACCTGAATTCAGTCAAAAAGCAGCTTGCGAGGAAAATACACTGAAAAGGATTACTTCCATTCGTTTTATAAAGGTCACGTAAGTCTACTGCCATATGTTGCTCATCAGGATTTTTTATGAAGTCCAAAGACCTAATATCAGCTTCTGCTATGAATGTCTTTGATCCTTAAATGTCAAATGCAGCCGTTTTTATCTCAATATCAAATAATTTCTGGGTAACAATTAAAAGCTTAGTGCAGTAAAAACATGACTTGCATGTGTTTTATATATATTTCCACACTATGAGGTTGGAATAATACTGTGACATTTTGAAAATGATGATGCCATTTTAGTGTAAGAGCTGTTTGAAAAGACCACCTGAAATTTTTGCCTGTTTTGGTGGGATGGAATTTTGGCCTGTCTGGTGACATCGCTAATTAGTTAATAGACTAACAAGAAAGAGTTCCAAACCTCTCTGCCAATAACAGCTAGTTTTCAGTTTTCCCCACCCCACTCAAACCACTCCCAGACAATCCGAGCAAAATTCTTGCTTGAGAAATCGCTCTTTGCTAAGAAGCTATTTTTTTTCTTCTTTTTTACCATTTTAATTGAAAACAATCACAGTAAAGGTACTTAATTGTTACCCAGAAATTATTTGATATTGAGATAAAAACTGCTGCATTGGACCTTTAAGTAACAATGTGATTGTTTTCAATTAAAATGGTCAAAAAGAAAAAAACATTGCTTCTTAGCAAAGCGCAAGGATTTGTCACATGCTTCGTAAACAACAGGTGTAGACTAACAGTGACACAAGGAATAAATACACAGTGAATAACGAATAACAATAATGAGTAAGAATAACATGGCTAAATACAGGGAGTACGAGTTGATGTGCAGGGGTACGGGGTAATTGAGGTAGCTATGTGCACATAGGTAGGTTTAAAGTGACTAGGCAACATTATAGATAATAGACTGAGCTGTAGCAGCAGCGCTTGTGGAGCAGTGAAAGTGTGTGTGTGTGTGTAGTTACGTGTTACGTGTGTGTGGGTGTATGTAGTGTGTGTGTGTTGGGGTGTAATTGTGAGTGTGTGGGTAGAAACCAGTAAAAAAAAGGGTCAATGCAGGTAGTCCGGGTAGCCAAATAAAAATGTATTTGTCACATGCGCCAAATACAACAGGTGTGTGTAGACCTTACGGTGAAATGCTTACTTATAGGCCCTTAGCCAACAATGCAGTTCAAGAAATAGAGTTAAGAAAATATTTACTATATAAACTAAAGTAAGAAATTAAATAAAAAGTAACCCAATAAAATAACAATAACGAGGCTATATACAGAGGGTACCAGTACCGAGTCAATGTGCAAGGGTACAGGTTAGTCAAGGTAATTTGTACATGTAGGTTGGAGTAAAGTGACCATAGATAACAAACAGTGAGTAGCAGCAGTGTAAAAACAAAGGGGAGGAGGGGTGTGGGTGTCAATGTAAATAATCCGGGTGGCCATTTGATTAATTGTTCAGCAGTCTAATGGCTTGGGGGTAGAAGCTGTTAAGGAGCCTTTTGGACCTAGACGTGGCGCACCGGTACCGCTTGCCGTGCGGTAGCAGAGAGAACTGTCTATGCCCTGGATGATTGGAGTCTTTGACAATTTTTTGGGCCTTCCTCTGACACTGCCTAGTATATACACTACCGGTCAAAAGTTTTAGAACACCTACTCGTTCAAGGGTTTTTCTTTATTTTTTACTATTTTCTACATTGTAGAATAATAGTGAAGACATCAAAACTATGAAATAACACATATGGAATCATGTAGTCACCAAATAAGTGTTCAACAAATCAAAATATATTTTATATTTGAGATTCTTCAAATAGCCACCCTTTGCCTTGATGACAGCTTTGCACACTCTTGGCATTCTCGCAACCAGCTTCACCTGAAATGCTTTTCCAACAGTCTTGAAGGAGTTCCCACATATGCTGAGCACTTGTTGGCTGCTTTTCCTTCACTCTGCGGTCCAACTCATCCCAAACCATCTCAATTGGCCCCAGTGATGTACTGGGCTGTACGCACTACCCTCTGTAGCGTCTTATGGTCGGATGTCGAGCAGCTGCCATAGATGCAACCGGTCAGAATGCTCTCGATGGTGCAGCTGTATAACTTTTTGAGGATCTGGGGACCCATTACAAATCTTTTCAGTCTCCTGAGGGTGAAAAGGCGTTGTCATGCCCTCTTCACGACTTTCTTGGTGTGTTTGGACCATGATAGTTTATTGGTGATGTGGACACCAAGGAACTTGAAACTCTCGACCCGCTCCACTACAGCCCTGTCAATGTGAATGGGGGTGTGTTCGGCCCTCCTTTTCCTGTAGTCCACGATCATCTCCTTTGTCTTGATCACGTTGAGGGAGAGGTTGTTATCCTGGCACCACACTGCCAGGTCTCTGACCACCTCCATATAGGCTCTCATTGTTGTCGGTGATCAGGCCTACCACCGTTGTGTTGGAGTTGTGCTTGGCCACGCAGTCGTGGATGAACAGGGAGTACAGCCTTGTTGAGCAGTCTTATGACTTGGGGGTAGAAGCTGTTCAGGGTCCTGTTGGTTCCAGACTTGGTACACTGGTACCGCTTGCCTTGCGATAGCAGAGAGAACAGTCTATGGCTTGGGTGGCTGGAGTCTTACACTGCCTGGTATAGGGGTCCTGGATGACAGGGAACTGGGCCGTACTGACCACCCTCTGTAGCGCCTTGCGGTCGGGTGCCTTGCAGTTGCCGTACCAAGCGGTGATGCAGCCATTCAACATTCTCTCAATGTTGCAGCTGTATAACTTTTAGAGGATCTGAGGGCCCATGCCAAATCCTTTCAGCCTGCTGAGAGGGAAGAGGCACTGTCTCTGCCCTCTTCACAACTGTATGGGTGTGTGTGGACCATGTCAATTCCTTCGACCCGCTCCACTACAGCCCTGCAACTAAAGTCACATTTGGGTGACTGTGTGTGTGTGTCTCTATCTCTGTGTGTGTGTGTGTCTGTGTGAATTTATGTATGTGTGTGCATGAATTTGTGTTTGTGTGTGTGCCTGCATGCCTGTACACGGGTGTGTCTTATCTGATAGTCCAAGACTGACATTTCAACATTGAGGGTTAAGTGTCTTAAGTATTTTTTATTTTATCGCCTCATCCTAGTCCTGCTTCAGAGAGCTGACACCCATAGAGGTGGCCTGTCATAGAGTTCCACCTACACTCTTGGAAAAAATTTTGCTATCTAGAATCTAAAAGGGTTGTTTGGCTGTCCTCATCAGAGAACCCTTTGGAGAACCCTTTTTGGTTCCAGGTAGAACCCTTTTCACAAAGGGTTCTACATGGAACCCAAATGGGTTCTAGCTGGAAACAAAAAGGGTTATTCTATGGGGACAGCTAAAGAACCCTTTTGGAACCGTTTTTTCTAAGAGTGTAGCGTTAGCTTTAATCATTGCTGAATGCTGCTACTACTTGTTTTCAATGAAGGATAACCACTAAAAGGACAGCTGTAGCTAACATCAGACTGAGTCTAATTTGTTGTGGGGAAAACATCTGAGCATGTGGGTAAAATTCCTGAGGCAAGGAAGACCACACAGCTTAAAACCCGTAAACAACACACGCGCACACACACACACACACACACACACACACACACACACATTAAATCATGTAGTTGTCAATCAACTGTCTACCCATATCATATCCACGGATGATAATATCTGGGTATAGTGGTGCTGTAACTGACAAATTAAGACTTGATTTCTGCATATACATGGAAAAACACCCTGCTTACCATTGAAACTGTGATTACCTTCATACACATCACACGTGAATGCCAGATGGTACTTTTAATGGTTCAAGATTAATTTATACTGTAAAGTTAAAGATACATAGTTTGGGGTTTACATTTTACCTTTGTCTTTTTAGCAGATGCTCTTATCCAGAGCTATGCACAGTTTTTGCATTCATCTTAAGGTAGCTAGGTGAGACAACCACATATCACAGTCAGCACATTTTTCCTCGAAGTATCTATAGCTATAAGTCAATGATAGTAGGAAAAGACAAGCGAGTGTTGGTGCAAGAAAGGCAAGGGTGTGATTTTGTAAATTGTTTAAGTATGTCTTTCTGTAATATTAGGAAGTATATTTTAAATTGTAATATACATTTGTATATTTGTTAGAGAGTAGGTAAATCAGTTACAGAATATGTTTAAAGTTCAAGACATTCAGATACTTTTTTCCCTTCCTATGTCTCGACATATCCCATCCTGACCTAAAATGGAAACGGGGACCTTGTGACATACACAAAACAGACGACGTAAAACAGAGAGGGGGGGAGTAATAAATTGGTGTACCACCATATCTATGCTTTCTCTTCTTCCACAACTGCCACGAGTCATAAGAGATACAAATTGCCTTGTCCCAGTGTCAGAGCCTGAAGTGTTGGGCGTCTGTCTTGGATTTCCTTTTTTCTGCTCTGTTTCTCTCCATCATCTGTTTGAGCCAATTATTGGTATGGATTGTGTCCCCTTTGTTGTACTGCCAGGGACATGGCATAGACCTACAGTTGAGAGGATGGAGAAGGCTAGTAAAAAGGTAACGCTTTATTTTACAGTCCGCTGTTTACCAGGGAGTTGGTTAGAAATGACTTGTTAAAGTGGTAATCACCCAACACTAATCAAACTTTGTTTCTTTGAGATTCATTGAAACAAGCTTCACTACCATTTGGTACCAGGTAGTTATCAATTGTGTTGAATTATTTGAGGTACCAGAAAGTATTTATCGTTACCAAATAAGCAAAGGAGATACATACATTTATAACACTAAGAATGCTAGAGACACATTATAACAATAGTTACTCATGAGAAACACTGACATTGGTCCTGCAGTGTGGTAGCATGGTCTGAAATGACATCTTTAGAGCTTTTCAAGTCGTCTTTGCGTTTCCAGTGTAAAATCACTGGCATTGCATATTACACCAGCTAGAAATGTCTCTGCGACTCCAAATGCATAATTTTTCTTATTGCTAACTGCTACAGTCATTACAAGCCCTGAAGGCTCCATTTATCGTCACTCATCTATACCTGTTTGCTTCTCCCAAGCTCCTCTACTCCTCATTCCTCAACTAGCTGTCCTACTACATCGGGACCCTTGCCTCCCACTCCTCTTGTGAGAGAGACAATGATGTTGATGATGGTGGTGGTGATCATCATTTGCAAGCTAGGGAAAATATCAGCAATAGAAAAGCAAAGACTAAGAAAAAATTGAATCACAGCAATGAACAGAACAGAGGAGATTATCAAATAAGTATTGTGAAAGACTGGAAAATAGAGGGAAAGTGTAGAGGTAGAGGAAACCTTTAGTATGCTTTAAATGCCAGGATGTTATACTCATTTCGACTTTATGTTGGGATACAACATAAAGCTGGGAAGATTAACTCATAAGGCCAACCAAGACAAATCTGATGTTGAATTTGCTGATGAAATGAACAGTTTTTACCTACAGATTGACACCCATGATTGACGTGAAAGAGATCTGTCATTCATTAATTGCTATGATCATTGATCTCCTGAAGAAGCTATCCCTTTTCTTTTCTTTTTGTGCCCCCAAATGTTTGGATAGGATATGGCTATTGATATCCGGAGGAGCTCTGCCACCAATGCAGACTCTGATAGTGGAGAATGTTCCTTGGCTGCAAACTGAGTTTTGAGGCCAATGTGGATGCTATCTGTGCAAGATAGCTTGGTCTTCCTAAGGAAACTCTGCAGTTTTAGGGTGGATAAGATTCTGATGACAATCTTTTACAGCTTGTTAATTGAATCCATTTTAAAATTCAATATTTTCTTTCTGTTTTGGTCATCTAAACTTAGAGTAAGAACAGGCAGGATAACATTGTGAAACAAAGTAGCAGGACCATTGGTATGAACGTAACTGACTTTTCTCATCTGTATCAGACACGAGTCATGCGTAAGGTGCAATCCATTCTGAGGGACTCCTAGCATCCCTTGTTTGATGAATATGTTGCGTCCCTCAGAGCGCAGCCCTTACAAACATTAATTTGTTGCAGCAAACTTTACACATGTTTTTGGCAAATTTGCTGCAAACTAAATATCGTGCCACAAAATGTTGCCTGAAGTTTGCAAATGTTTGCCACTACTGGTGAATCTGCGGCAAACCTTTGCCAACAATAATATTTATTGCCACTAGTGGCAAACAGTTCACCAGAGTTTTTTTTCTGGCAAACAATTCTCTCAAGATTCTATTTGAATCTGTGACAAACCTCTGGCAACAATATGTATTGCCACTAGTGGCAAACAGTTTACCAGAAACTGTTTCTGGTGAACACATGAGTTCCAAAACCAGTAACTGTTGACGACCAATCAGGGGGATTAGAAATTAGCGATCCACCAAAGTTGTTCGGTAAGTGTAAAATGGTGTTAGCTAATTGATGCCTACTTAGCAATGCCATGTTTTATGTGATAGAGTGAAATACATTTTGTTTATACCAGTTTCAATCTGTCAACGCAACTGACTGCCTAGCGCTTAGCTAGCTAATGTGCATGGCTTTCTCAATATTGCACAATTAATGTGATGGCTAGCTAGCTAACTAATGATTTACCTAACACTTACAGTGAGCACCAAAATAATTGAGCTCCAAAAGCTCTGTACTCCAGCACTTTGTACATAGTTCCCCCATTTTAGGGGACCAACAGTATTGGGATAAATTCACTTATACAGTGAGGGGAAAAAAGTATTTGATCCCCTGCTGATTTTGTACGTTTGCCCACTGACAAAGAAATGATCAGTCTATAAGTTTAATGGTAGGTTTATTTGAACAGTGAGAGACAGAATAACAACATAAAAATCCAGAAAAACGCATGTTAAAAATGTTATAAATTGATTTGCATTTTAATGAGGGAAATAAGTATTTGACTCCCTCTCAGTCAGAAAGATATCTGGCTCCCAGGTGTCTTTTATACAGGTAACGAGCTGAGATTAGGAGCACACTCTTAAAGGGAGTGCTCCTAATCTCAGCTTGTTACCTGAATAAAAGACACATGTCCACAGAAGCAATCAATCAATCAGATTCCAAACTCTCCACCATGGCCAAGACCAAAGAGCTCTCCAAGGATGTCAGGGACAAGATTGTAGACCTACACAAGGCTGGAGTGGGCTACAAGACCATCGCCAAGCAGCTTGGTGAGAAGGTGACAACAGTTGGTGTGATTATTCGCAAATGGAAGAAACACAAAAGAACTGTCAATCTCCCTCGGCCTGGGACTCCATGCAAGATCTCACCTCGTGGAGTTGCAATGATCATGAGAACGGTGAGGAATCAGCCCATAACTACACGGGATGATCTTGTCAATGATCTCAAGGCAGCTGGGACCATAGTCACCAAGAAAACAATTGGTAACACACTACGCCATGAAGGACTGAAATCCTGCAGCGCCCGCAAGGTCCCCCTGCTCAAGAAAGCACATATACAGGCTCGTCTGAAGTTTGCCAATGAACATCTGAATGATTCAGAGGAGAACTGGGTGAAAGTTTTGTGGTCAGATGAGACCATAATCGAGCTCTTTGGCATCAACTCAACTCGCCGTGTTTGGAGGATGAGGAATGCTGCCTATGACCCCAAGAACACCATCCCCACCGTCAAACATGGAGGTGGAAACATTATGCTTTGGGGGTGTTTTTCTGTTAAGGGGACAGGACAACTTCACCACATCAAAGGGACGATGGACGTGGCCTTGTACCGTCAAATCTTGGGTGAGAACCTCCTTCCCTCAGCCAGGGCATTGAAAATGGGTCGTAGATGGGTATTCCAGCATGACAATGACCCAAAACACACGACCAAGGCAACAAAGGAGTGGCTCAAGAAGAATCACATTAAGGTCCTGGAGTGGCCTAGCCAGTCTCCAGACCTTAATCCCATAGAAAATCTGTGGAGGGAGCTGAAGGTTCGAGTTGCCAAACGTCAGCCTCGAAACCTTAATGACTTGGAGAAGATCTGCAAAGAGGAGTGGGACAAAATCCCTCCTGAGATGTGTGCAAACCTGGTGGCCAACTACAAGAAATGTCTGACCTCTGTGATTGCCAACAAGGGTTTTGCCACCAAGTACTAATCATGTTTTGCAGAGGGGTCAAATACTTATTTCCCTCATTAAAATGCAAATCAATTTCTAACATTTTTGACATGCGTTTTTCTGGATATTTGTGTTGTTATTCTGTCTCTCACTGTTCAAATAAACCTACCATTAAAATTATAGACTGATCATTTCTTTGTCAGTGGGCAAACATACAAAATCAGCAGGGGATAAAAAAATTGTTTCCCTCACTGTATGTATATTAAAGTAGTCAAACATTTAGTATTTTGTCCCATATTCATAGCACGCAACGACTACATCAAGGTTATGAATCTACAAATTAGTTGCATGCATTTGCTGTTTGTTTTGGTTGTGTTTCAGTATTTTTTGTTTTTTTAGCCGAATAGAAATGAATGGTAAATAATGTATTGTGTCATTTTGGAGTCACTTTTATTGTAAATAAGAATAGAATATGTTTATAAACACTTTTACATTAATGTGGATGCTATCATGATTAATCATGAATAATTATGAGTGAGAAAGTTACAGACGCACAAATATCACCCCCCTCCCCTGTTATTGTAATGGTGAGAGGTTAGCATGTCTTGATTGAGGCCTTCAATCAAATGGAGGACAGAGAAATATGTGTGCACCAGGTCAAGGCTTCTTGCATGCATGGCTTTGAGATGTAAGTTAACAATAATTATTTTGGAAAACTAATATGAATTGCCATATTAAGCATAACTAAATGTTATGTTGCTTTTCTTCCACCCAAACCTTGTACACCTGAGTCAGGAAGAAGAGATAACTACTACACAACTGTCTCTAACCCCAGTATAGATTACATTTAATAATTACAATATTGATTAGTTTGAATCAATTGTGTTGAGGCCTGGCTGGAGAAAAATATTGTATACTGTGGCTCTCTAGGAACAGTTGGCCACACATTTAAAGGTAGATTTAGTAGGCCCAGTTTATGCTAGCTACATCATTTGTTTATATAGTATTTATACAAGGCAGAATAATTGTTTCCGTGCTGAAAAAATATATAGAATTCCAGTTTCAGTGAGAAGCATAGCAACATCAAGGCAACTTTGTAACAGTTGACCCCATTTTTCCAAAGCCAATCCCACCCATTAGCCGCTGAGTCTACCTTTTAAGATGCTAAAATATAAAATGTTTTCAGTATCCTAATTTAGTTTTAGTTTTGTGTTTTCTGATTGTTTCAGTGCATGCATTCAATAAGCTTTAGACAAAGGACTTCCACAGGGCCGCCATGTCCAAAGTTTACTCAAAAAGGCAATAGTTCTGAATTGGGTTTGATTTAGTTTTTGTTGTTTTAATTATTTAAATGTTGTTAATTATCTTTTAAACTTCCATTGGTTGAAAACTATTGCTCAGTTATCATTTGGCTCATGTAAATTCTGTAGTGTTCACATTTCTCTGTAAATGTTTTGTAGCTACATAAAAATATTAAATAAAAAATGTATTTGGGAAATATCTAGTCTTTGCTCATTTCTTCATTAGCATGCTGATGAGTTCAAGTTGTATTGGATTTATGTTTATCTGTTAAGACATTGCATACATGTTGTTTAGTATATTTACTACATTTAGTATGTTTAATTTTTTCTCTGAGAAGTAAGTTCATTTCAAATTAATTGTGATTTGTTTTATGTAGATACAACATTTCAATGTTGCTAACTCACAGTAATCAAAAACCTGATCTAATTTGCATATTTATACTGAGTTTGCAACAGACAGTAGAATGTTCAATACAAGTTTCCCAGAATTGTTTGTGGAAGTCCTTTGTCCAAAGCTTGTTGATTGCATACACTGAAACAATCAGAAAACACAAAACAAACACATTTAGGATACTGAAAACAATTACTGTATCTTAAAAGGTAGAAACTGAGTTATGCCTAATATGGCAATCCATATTATTTTTCCCAAATGAATTATTGCTACACAAAAACATGCTGGGTTAAAAATAACCCAATTTGGTTTATTTTGACAACCCAGTGCTGAGTCAATATTGGCCAAACACAGCATTGGGTTAATTAAACCCAGCGGGGTTGAGTTGTGCTTCTAACCCAGCGCCTTGGGTTGAGCGTTTGACCCAGCTGCTGGGTACATAGGACTATATTGCTGGATTAAAACAACGCAGTGTGTTGGGTTGTGACATAAACCCAGCACATTAGGTTGGGGGATTGACCCAGCAGCTGGCTAATGTTGTATATAATCCTTGCGTCATTTTCAGTGTAATCCTAATTTCAATTTTACTTATACATTTATATTTTTGCCTTCTCTACCATCCCACCCCTCCCTTTCCTACACACAATCAAGATACAATGTTGAATGTCAAATAATTAATTTGTATTGCCTGCATTTCAGAACATACATCACAGCACGTCAGAGCATTGTCCACCAGTGGAGGCTCGTCATTGAATTTCAGAAAAATTAAAATCATGAAACATTCAAAAAGTGATAATTTTTATATACAACTAAACTAAATATATTCAAGTCACCAAATAATTGATTAAAACACTGCTTTACAATGAAGCCTCAACAGCACTCTGTATGGTAGCACCAGCTTTCATCCTCCTCTGGGTACATTGACTTCAATACAAAACCTAGGAGTTTCGTTGTTCTCACCCTCTTCCATAGACTTACACAGTAAGTATGACAACTTCCGCAGAGCTCTTGCAGCATGAACTGAAATGTTGTCCACCCAGTCAAAGGATCAGAGAATGAATCTAGTACTGAAAGTATAAGCTACAGCTAGCTAGCACTGCAGTGTGTAAAATGTGGTGAGTAGTTGACTCAAAGACAGAGAAAGACAATAGTTGAACAATTTTTTACATATTAATTTCTTAAAAGATGAAGGCGAAGCAAGAGAGAGAGAGCGAGCTGGCTATATTTTTCACTTTCACTTACTTAGCTAGCAAATGCAGCTAGCTAGCTAGTTTAGCCTACTCAAACACCCGACTCAAACAGAGAGGGATGCTATGTTACCTAGCTGGCTATGGCTATCCAACACTGGAACTCTTCCAAGTCAAGGTAAGCTTTTGATTTTATTAATTTATTACCACCGTGGCCCGCTGGTGTAACTGCTAAACTGCTTGCTAACTGTACACTGTACTGCATGATTGTAACGGGTTTACTAATGCATTAGTTCTAGTAGCTATGTTGTTGACTTGACATTAGCTAATATGGTGACAATGATGTAGGCTGTGTGTAGCGGTTAGCGTTTATGATATGAAGGTTTGGCATGGAAAGGTTTTTTCGCCTGGTCACAGACAGCTGATGTGTTGTGCACTGAAGTCCACAAGTGAAGGGAAAAGGTGAGAGGAGGAGAGCGCGTAGAATTATACAACAATTTGGCTGCTATGAAAGTGAACTGCTTTTCCGTGTAATCAGGGGTGTATTCATTCCGCAAATTCTATTGAAAAAAGTTTCTTAAATGGAAGCAAACGGGGATAAACATACCTGAATTTGTATAATAGAAACTCTCGTTTGCAACTGTTGGACTAATGATTACACCCTAGGTCAGTAAACTTTCATTCATAGGCTAGGTTGTAGCATCCTCATGATGGGTATATGGAAAATGTGAGTATCATGTAGTAAGTAGGTTAAACACTGCTGCCACTGTTGTCCACAATGTAAAATATATAAATAAAAAAATAAAGCAAATTGAAACAAAGCCCTATTTAAGTATGTGTTATTTCACATGATAAGATTTCATAAGATAGGATTGATTATTAAAATTGATTTACATTATTTCATGATCCAAACAGTCCAAACATCAGACTAAAGCCTCAGCTGAACTTAATGTGCATACTCAGATTGCAATCGGAGAAAAACAAAGCGTACGTGTGAAACTGTCTGTTTTAAGTTTTAAGTGGTATTAACACAGATCTTTCTGTCAGACAGTGCCAGAGCTAATCAATAGATATTCACATTCACTGACACAATTCAGCTATCTTAGACTATCTTAGCTGACAGCACACACACATGCTGTTTTGTCATACAATAATGGTCCACGTTTGGGTCGAGTCATTGTCATAGAATGAAAGCGTACCAGAACGCACTTCAGCCCAACTTAAAGAAAACATTTAATTATAAATAAATCATACAAATAGATAAAGATTGATGTGCAACAGTAGTTAAACTAAAGGCAAATAAGCATATACTGTACAGTAGGCAAAAATGCATTAAAACAATCTAAAAGTCAATTTAACAGAGCTATAAATAGTGCCTTAAGAGCATACAGTGGGGAAAAAAAGTATTTAGTCAGCCACCAATTGTGCAAGTTCTCCCACTTAAAAAGATGAGAGAGGCCTGTAATTTTCATCATAGGTACACGTCAACTATAACAGACAAAATGAGGAAAAAAATTCCAGAAAATCACATTGTAGGATTTTTTATGAATTTATTTGCAAATTATGGTGGAAAATAAGTATTTGGTCAATAACAAACGTTTCTCAATACTTTGTTATATACCCTTTGTTGGCAATGACACAGGTCAAACGTTTTCTGTAAGTCTTCACAAGGTTTTCACACACTGTTGCTGGTGTTTTGGCCCATTCCTCCATGCAGATCTCCTCTAGAGCAGTGATGTTTTGGGGCTGTCGCTGGGCAACACAGACTTTCAACTCCCTCCAAAGATTTTCTATGGGGTTGAGATCTGGAGACTGGCTAGGCCACTCCAGGACCTTGAAATGCTTCTTACGAAGCCACTCCTTCGTTGCCCGGGCGGTGTGTTTGGGATCATTGTCATGCTGAAAGACCCAGCCACGTTTCATCTTCAATGCCCTTGCTGATGGAAGGAGGTTTTCACTCAAAATCTCACAATACATGGCCCCATTCATTCTTTCCTTAACACGGATCAGTCGTCCTGGTCCCTTTGCAGAAAAACAGCCCCAAAGCATGATGTTTCCACCCCCATGCTTCACAGTAGGTATGGTGTTCTTTGGATGCAACTCAGCATTCTTTGTCCTCCAAACACGACGAGTTGAATTTTTACCAAAAAGTTCTATTTTGGTTTCATCTGACCATATGACATTCTCCCAATCCTCTTCTGGATCATCCAAATGCACTCTATCAAACTTCAGACGGGCCTGGACATGTACTGGCTTAAGCAGGGGGGAAACGTCTGGCACTGCAGGATTTGAGTCCCTGGCGGCGTAGTGTGTTACTGATGGTAGGCTTTGTTACTTTGGTCCCAGCTCTCTGCAGGTCATTCACTAGGTCCCCCCGTGTGGTTCTGGGATTTTTGCTCACCGTTCTTGTGATCATTTTGACCCCACGGGGTGAGATCTTGCGTGGAGCCCCAGATCGAGGGAGATTATCAGTGATCTTGTATGTCTTCCATTTCCTAATAATTGCTCCCACAGTTGATTTCTTCAAACCAAGCTCCTTACCTATTGCAGATTCAGTCTTCCCAGCCTGGTGCAGGTCTACAATTTTGTTTCTGGTGTCCTTTGACAGCTCTTTGGTCTTGGCCATAGTGGAGTTTGGAGTGTGACTGTTTGAGGTTGTGGACAGGTGTCTTTTATACTGATAACAAGTTTAAACAGGTGCCATTAATACAGGTAACGAGTGGAGGACAGAGGAGCCTCTTAAAGAAGAAGTTACAGGTCTGTGAGAGGCAGAAATTTTGCTTGTTTGTAGGTGACCAAATACTTTTTTTCCACCATAATTTGCAAATAAATTCATTAAAAATCCTACAATGTGATTTTCTGGATTTTTGTTTCTCAATTTGTCTGTCATAGTTGACGTGTACCTATGATGAAAATTACAGGCCACTCTCATCTTTTTAAGTGGGAGAACTTGCACAATTGGTGGCTGACTAAATACTTTTTTCCCCCACTGTATAAGCATTGGAATATGAAGGGGAAATGGGATACCTAGTTTGTTGTACAACTGAATGCATTCAACTGAAATGTGTCTTCCTCATTTAACCCAACACCTCTGAATCAGAAAGACACTCACGGCTCATCCATCCATTGATCTATTAATTCACACGAACACAAACACTGCCTTCTCCTGTCACTTCTCACACATACAAGAGTAGATACTTATCCACTATTGTTCAGTGGAAAAAAGACATGCTCGCAACACTCTTACTGTGGGGGATTCTGTTCCTGGCAGCTGATACACTCTGTGGTCTGTAGGAATTACCATACTGGGGCACACAGTGTGGGAAAGTTGATATCAAACACATAATTGGACTTGAAGCACACATCCAGTGCCATAAGCAATGTACCTTGCTCCAATGCCTGTCCACTAATGACTGTAAACACCTGTGAGCAGTCCCCAAGAGTCAACACAAATGGGTAGGGTCTGGTCACCTCCTCCTGGCGCAGGTACTCAACCATGTTAGTCCCAACCTGTTAGATAAAAAATAGATTTTAGAATATGAGGACTTGTCCAAATCATGGAGGCACACTGACAATGCCATCACACACAATTGATTTTGTATACTATGTAGCCATTTACATCAATATAAAAAAAACAATCCCCTGTTTGATGCCTACATCTTCCATTATTTGGGGCTGAGACTCAAAGGTTCATTTACACAACAAGGTCTTGGAGTGTGCCGTTATGCATAACATATTTTGGAATGCTGTTCCTTTTATTCAAGGTTTACAAATGCCATAATCTAATTTCCCCATCAATATTCCTATGCCTATCCACTATTTCAACTTACAGGCTGCAAGTCAATGAAAGACTTTCTGGTCTCTTCAAAGCTGGATCGGAATGTCTTGCTACCAATCTTGTAGACTGGTGTTGGGAGGACCACTGGCAGATGTCACCTTGTGTATCTGGAGAGAAGAATGTTTAGTGAATAACTTGATTGTTTCAAGCAAAAAATGTACGAGCATCTGAGGCACCACCAGCTGGGTCATTTCAAACTATACCTGCACATTGAAGATCTTGGGCCTGCTTCTCTCAGCTGGCGAAGCAAAGTTTTTTGTCCTTGAAGACCGCGATCCAGTTCTCTGTGAGTTTCCAGGAGCAGTCTGGGTTTAAAATGGAGAAGTCCTGAGCCATCTGTAGTAAAGCAGACAAACAATCAATCTTCCATTGCAGTTAATAATTAGTCTGGCTAACACCTAACTCTCAGACACAGAATAGAGAGAGGGGGCGGGGCACGCGTAGACAAGATGGTGTATTGAATAGAAAGCGGTACAAAACACCTCAAGATAAAAACATAATATTCAAAATCAGTAAGTTAGACTAAATATTAGCATTTCATATATTCGCAGTTAATATAATTCGATCTGGATAATAACACAAAACAGATCATAAGGCTAGAGAAATATATCGACAAATATTACAACAACACGCAACACCCAAACATGACTGAAGACAAGCGTGGAGAGCCGATCCCCAAAAGGAAACGCGACTCATCGACTGATACAGATGATATATGCTTTTCACCACTAGGTATGGTAAGTGTGGAAAGCGACCTGTTGAAGTCGATAAATGACAAATTGGGCATACTAGAATTGGTCAGTAAAGACGTAAAAGAGTTGAAAGCGAGTCTTCAAATTAGTGACGAAAAAGCTTTGGTAATGGAGAAAGAAACCAAAAAATTAAAAGTGACAGTCTCTAAAATGGAAACAGACGTTAGGGAACTAAAAAAGGAGAACAACCTTCTGAGAGAAGCCTTACTAGACATCCAAACTAGATCGATGAGGGAAAATCTAGTATTTACGGGTATTCAGGGAAAGGAGGGAGAAATAACAGAGAATATTATGAAGGACTTCCTGCATACAGCGCTACAAATCCCACTTGAGGCTGTCGATAAAATCCAACTCGAACGTGTACACCGTTTCGGAAAAAGAGGACAGAAATATGAGCGCCCAATCGTTGCCAAATTTGCTTTTTTTTTTTTAAGATAAAGCTATGGTGAAAAGCCTAGGAAAAAGACTTGCTGGCACGAAAATAGGCATGAATGATCAGTTCCCGAGGGAGATTGTTTGCACCCACGGCCCATTTCTTCCGCAGTCAACCATGTGGTGTGCATTTTTGTGTTTGAAAAGGTTCGGCTTTAAGTGAGTGAGCGGGAAATGGTTGCATATCCCAGAGCCGACCGGGGGTCTATGAGCAGAGGTAATGAGAGAGAGCTTTCAATTTTGTGTAGATGAGGGATATACATTTTTAAATATAGTATACATCTAATCTAATTGTTCATTGTCATATCATGATGGAAAGATCCCTAACCCTATAACCTGGACACCCACCTGAGCGACCCATACACCAAAGAGAAGTTCCCATCTCTTTTATGGATCTGCTGTGAGTATGCAGCCTAAACAGATAAATAAATGTGGTCAGAGACCTACTTGAGCAGCACCGCCCCCTCAAGATTCTGAGCCTGCCTGGCAGGGTTGGTCCTACAAAGCCAGAGCCCCCTGATGGGAGAGCATAATATACAAGGAAATGCTCAAAGCTGCTAATGAGAACCTTGACGACCTTTTACCTAGCCGGTGGGGATTCCGGTGGGGTACCCCCACCCAGGTAGTGGCAGTGCTGGCAACACTGGCTGCAGTAACCAATGGGGAGGGGGTCACACTCGGACAATCAGAGAGGGGGTTTATCATTGTGGCCCAGGTGGCACAAAATAATCAAAGGTCTGACCGCACGGAGATGCTTGGGAAAATGGTTACAACAGGGAATCAGAGTGTTTGTGTCTCAGGTGAAGAGGGTGGATCTGATCTCCATCACCTAGGACTTGACATAGATTAAGTAGATTAATCAAATCTCACATTGTTATCAATTTCTGCTCAATCTGCATGCTTTCTCAATCAGCTTTAACTGTATGTGCACTCGTAAATCAATTTATTTCTCGAGTTGGGCTCTGGGATATAACAGCCGTTGAGTATCTGATTTTATGGTGGATTGTGGAGGAGGGGGGTTGAGTGTGTTGGAGTATGTGAGTATGTGCGTGTGTGCTTGTCTGGCATCTGTTGTGGGGGGGGGGGGATGTTGGGGGGGAGAGGGGGTTATGGGATGGACCACAGGAATTTTTTGCTAGGATAATAATTGCTTGTCAATGAATTAAATGTAAAACAATGGCAATCCGGGTTATATGTTAGAATCATACGTGTGAACTGTCGACATTATTACGCATATTAATTGATAATGATGGAAAATAGGATATGCAAATTTTTTTTAAATAGTTATATAGATATATATATATAGAGGTGAAAGCATTGGAAATGCTTTTGGTGGTTAATCTGCTTCTGTTTTGTGGGTGGCACTGTGTGCTGTTTTCGATGGATGGGTCCTGGCCTCTCGGGGCCTTAGGGATCCGGAGGGACGTGGGTGGGATGCTGATCACTGGGATGACGGCTCAACTTGGGATGGGGAGGGGCTTTAGCGGGGGGGTTACTCCGTAGCAATGCAAAAATCATGGTACAGCTATATGGACACTCAATCATTACGGTATTTTTTATTGGTAAATTTACAAACATATATAATGATAAATAGACTTGAAACTTGTATCTCATTATGGTGTATGGTGAAATAAGTATAGCCAGTTATAATTGTAATGGCTTAGCTGATAATAACAAAAGAAGAACAATATTTACATGGCTCAAAGAGAAGGAATATAATATATATTGTATACAGGAAACTCATTCAACAATTCGAGATGAAGTAGCGTGGAAAAAATAATGGGGGGGTGGGGGGGATATACTTCTCCCATGGGCAAAGAAATTCAAAAGGGGTGATGATATTAATTAATAGTAATTTCGATCCGAATGTGTAAATTGTCAAAATAGATACGCAAGGTAGATGGATTATTTTAAATATGTTATTGGACCATAAACAGATATGGCTCATTAACCTTTACGGACCAAATAATGATGATCCACAATTCTTTGACAATAGATATAATAAATTATCAAGCCTTCAAGCAATTCAAAACAATATTATTATGGTGGGGGATTATAATACTGTTTTAAATAGCTCAATGGACCGTAAAGGAAATCACACCACTAACAATCACCCACATGCTCTTAAGGAAATTGTGAATGTCATGGATACATTAGAACTAGTAGATATATGGAGGCTTAAATATACTGATCTAGTGAGATATACATGGTGGAGACTGAATCAAGCTAGTCGTCTTGACTTCTTTCTTATCTCATTCTCGTTGGCACCAAAAGTAAAAAAAAATGTGTTGATAGGGGACAGAATGCGGTCGGACCATCATATTATAGGCATATACATTACTCTTACTGAATTTCCACGTGGGCGAGGATATTGGAAATTTTATCAAAGCCTATTGGATGATCATTTATTTATAATTAGAACAAAGGAATTTATAACGGACTTTTTCCAACATAACATACAGTGGGGAAAAAAGGATTTAGTCAGCCACCAATTGTGCAAGTTCTCCCACTTAAAAAGATGAGAGAGGCCTGTAATTTTCATCATAGGTACACGTCAACTATGACAGACATAATGAGAATTTTTTTTCCAGAAAATCACATTGTAGGATTTTTAATGAATTTATTTGCAAATTATGGTGGAAAATAAGTATTTGGTCAATAACAAAAGTTTCTCAATACTTTGTTATATACCCTTTGTTGGCAATGACACAGGTCAAACGTTTTCTGTAAGTCTTCACAAGGTTTTCACACACTGTTGCTGGTATTTTGGCCCATTCCTCCATGCAGATCTCCTCTAGAGCAGTTATGTTTTGGGGCTGTCGCTGGGCAACACGGACTTTCAACTCCCTCCAAAGATTTTCTATGGGGTTGAGATCTGGAGACTGGCTAGGCCACTCCAGGACCTTGAAATGCTTCTTATGAAGCCACTCCTTCGTTGCCCGGGCGGTGTGTTTGGGATCATTGTCATGCTGAAAGACCCAGCCACGTTCAATGTCCTTGCTGATGGAAGGAGGTTTTCACTCAAAATCTCACAATACATGGCCCCATTCATTCTTTCCTTTACACGGATCAGTTGTCCTGGTCCCTTTGCAGAAAAACAGCCCCAAAGCATGATGTTTCCACCCCCATGCTTCACAGTAGGTATGGTGTTCTTTGGCTGCAACTCAGCATTCTTTGTCCTCCAAACACGACGAGTTGAGTTTTTACCAAAAAGTTATATTTTGGTTTCATCTGACCATATGACATTCTCCCAATCCTCTTCTGGATCATCCAAATGCACTCTAGCAAACTTCAGACGGGCCTGGACATGTACTGGCTTAAGCAGGGGGGACACGTCTGGCACTGCAGGATTTGAGTCCCTGGCGGCGTAATGTGTTACTGATGGTAGGCTTTGTTACTTTGGTCCCAGCTCTCTGCAGGTCATTCACTAGGTCCCCCCCGTGTGGTTCTGGGATTTTTGCTCACCGTTCTTGTGATCATTTTGACCCCACGGGGAGAGATCTTGCGTGGAGCCCCAGATCGAGGGAGATTATCAGTGGTCTTGTATGTCTTCCATTTCCTAATAATTGCTCCCACAGTTGATTTCTTCAAACCAAGCTGCTTACCTATTGCAGATTCAGTCTTCCCAGCCTGGTGCAGGTCTACAATTTTGTTTCTGGTGTCCTTTGACAGCTCTTTGGTCTTGTCCATAGTGGAGTTTGGAGTGTGACTGTTTGAGGTTGTGGACAGGTGTATTTTATACTGATAACAAGTTCAAACAGGTGCCGTTAATACAGGTAACGAGTGGAGGACAGAGGAGCCTCTTAAAGAAGAAGTTACAGGTCTGTGAGAGCCAGAAATCTTGCTTGTTTGTAGGTGACCAAATACTTATTTTCCACCATAATTTGCAAATAAATTCATTAAAAAATCCTACAATGTGATTTTCTGGATTTTTTTCTCAATTTGTCTGTCATAGTTGACGTGTACCTATGATGAAAATTACAGGCCTCTCTCATCTTTTTAAGTGGGAGAACTTGCACAATTGGTGGCTGACTAAATACTTTTTTTCCCCACTGTAGGTACAGCGAATCCCCTTATTGTATGGGACACCTTTAAATGTGCCTTTAGAGGCCATGCAATTCAGTACTCATCTCGAAAACAAAAGCAATTTAGGTCAAAAGAGTTTATACTAAGAAAGGAAATAGAAAGTCTAACAGAACAGATAGATGGCAATAAAAACTGTAACATAGAGGCTCAGAATAAATTAGAGGAAAAACAAAAAGAAATGGAGAAACTTATTCAAGAAAGATCAAGTGTAATATATTATAAAAATAAAGCAAACTGGATGGAATATGGGGAAAAATGCACAAAATTATTTTTTAATCTTCAACATAGGAATGCTACCAAAAATAACTTAATGAAACTGGTTACAATTGACGGAGTCACCCACAATTCACCAAATGATATTTTGAAGGAAGAAACAAAGTACTTTAAGCATTTGTTTTCTTTTCAGTCGCCTCCATCTCCTCTAACTGAAGCTAATTGTAGAGATTTTTTTCTATTGATAATGTCAAATTAACAGCCACACAGAAAGACTCATGTGAAGGTGAAATTACAGAGGAGGAAATTCTGGATGCAATTAAAGACTTTAAGTGGGAAAACTCTAGGGTTGGATGGCATACCAGTCGAGGTATACCAAACCTTTTTTGATATACTAAGAGGACCGTTATTAGCATGTTTTAACCACTCCTATGTAAATGGTAGATTATCTGACACTCAAGAAGAAGGTCTGATATCATTATTACTGAAACAGGATACAAGTGGAAAATATAAAGATCCAGTCCATTTACAAAATTGGAGGCCCCTTACACTTCAGTGTTGTGATGCAAAAATCCTAGCAAAATGTATAGCGCATATAATTAAAAAGGTATTGTCGGATATTATTCATTCTAATCAGACAGGTTTTTTACATGGAAGATACATTGGAGATAATATAAGGCAAGTATTGGAAACAATAGAACACTATGGAAAATTTGGGAAACCAGGCCTGCTATTCATAGCAGACTTCGAAAAGGCATTTGATAAAGTTCGACTGGGGTTTATATATAAATGCCTGGAGCATTTCAATTTTGGAGAATCTCTTATAAAATGGGTCAAAATCATGTATAGTAACCCTAGGTGTAAAATAGTAAATAATGGCTATTTCTCAGAAAGTTTTAAACTGTCAAGAGGAGTGAAACAAGGTTGTCCACTATCGGCATATCTATTTATTGTGGCCATCGAGATGTTAGCTATTAAAATCAGATCCAATAATAATATCAGAGGATTAGAAAAACAGGGCTTAAAAACAAAGGTGTCATTGTACGCTGATGATTCATGTTTTCTTTTAAATCCACAACTAGAATCCCTCCACAGCCTCATAGAGGATCTAGATAAATGTTCTAACCTCTCTGGATTACAACCAAATTATGACAAATGTACTATATTACGTATTGGATCACTAAAAAATACAATTTTTACATTACCATATAGTTTACCAATAAAATGGTCTGATGGTGATGTGGATATACTCTGAATACATATCCCAAAGGAAATAAATGATCTCACTTCAATAAATTGTAATAGAAACTTAGCAAAAATAGATAAGATCTTACTACCATGGAAAGGAAAATACCTGTCAATTTGTGGAAAAATCACCCTGATTAACTCTTTAGTATTATTCCAGTTGACCTATTTGCTTATGGTCTTGCCTACGTCTAGCGACCAGTTTTTAAAAATATATTTTAAAAAAATATTAATAAAAAAATAAATGTATATATATAAATAATAATACTTATTTTATTTTATTTATTACAAAAATAACCACCTAACTCTCGAAGTCTTTTTGACCTCAGTCTGGGATGGCTCTTTGATGTTGTCTGCACAATGCGGCGATAATGAAGAGGGCTGTGCTTTTACTGGTTGGCTCTCCTCTGTGTCTTTCTCACTCAAACACCCACACGCACAGCCACACTCAGCCCCCGAGCTCTGCCCCCTTCTATTACAATGGTTGGATTTGAAAAGCCAAACAATGAGGTCTCAACCCCCGAGGAAGAAAATACATTTGAGAGAACCAGCCAAATCCCGTTGCACAATTGATGAGCGAATATTGCATTAACAAACAGGCTCCTTTCCAGACCAGTGTGGTCACAGCTCTCACTGTGAGTCACGTGGGTCGCGCCAGCCAGGCTAGTTAATCACAGCAAACAATATCAAATTGAAGTCTAATGTTTTTGATTTAAAACATACCCACGATGCCTGGAGTATCCAGCAGATGTGGATACTCTCGGATTATCTCGACCCCATTCTGTCTGGTCCACTGAGCCCTCTGGATCGCTGTCTCCTTCATGTACTCCACAACTTGGTTTGCCGGTCAGATGTTGTTCTTCAGCCACTCTGTCATCTGGGCTGCCCTCTCACATTTGACTCTGTCGTGAGCACAAAGTATTCAAGAATTATAAATTCCTTTTAACAATCAGATCTCAAATACACAACAAATCTCTGAACATCTACTGCTCAAGCTTGGTGTGTTGCTTGGTGTGTCCACAGTCCTATGTATTCACATGTGTCCCGAGGACCTCCTCTTGTGTAAAAAAAGGTGGCGTTTACAGAATACTCACTGCCTGTATGTGTTTTTATGTTCTTCTTTAACTTCAGGCTATGGTTGAGTCATCCAAAAGCAAGAGCGTTTCCTAGTCTATCTCCTCCGCTGCAGAAGAGAAAGGGGTACCTAGTCAGTTGCACAACTGAATGCATTCAACCGAAATGTGTCTTCCGCATTTAACCCAACCCCTTTGATCGACATCCACGTCTTCAGCGCCCAGGGAGCAGTTGTTGTTGGGGGTTAACTGCCCTCCACAAGGGCAGAACAGATTCTTTTTCCAACTTGCTGGCTCTGGGATTCAAACCAGTGACCTTTCATTTACTGGCCCGACGCTCTTAACCGCTAGTCTTAACCACTAGGGGGGAGATTTTAAGTGATAGTTTCACCCAAATCTCGCTTAGAGACCCAAAAAGGCTAGAGCCGGACCTGGGCAGTAGCTTTGAGGTTATACTAACTACTTCTATTGTGCCCTTGAGCAAGGCACTTTACCCCTAAGTTCCCATGAGCTGCTCCTATCATGTGATGTGTGTGTCAGGTTGGTCACTGTGACAGAATATCAGTGCAAATGACCAATAAAGCAAGTATGGTAAAATGAAGGCCAGATTATCAATGGCAGCTGTGCATGTAATGCATCTAATCCCAAAGTGGCTGCATGGTTCTAAAAGGCTCTGGTGACGTTAATTCTTTCAAGTTTCCATTAAGGTTGTATTATTGCTTATCGATGACAATGTATAAGACGTAGATGCTGTTTTACACATGGTCAATGAAAATCAGTGTTTTTTCTCGCCCAAAGCTCTGTCCCTCACTCTCAAAAAAGAAATCCTCAATTTTACTTACCCTCAAACTTTGGAATCAAAGAGGCCAGGTTCCACTCATTCAGCTTATCCTTTACAAAGCTGACCATTGGCCTTGACCTCTGCATCTAAATAAATGTTAGAAACATAGCTAGTTAGCTATACTAACTTGGCTACATCAAATTTAAGGTAAACTCTAATGTTAGCTAGCTAACAGAATTTGCATCCATCCTCCAACTAAAGCTGCCACTGTAAGAAACCATTGAAAACCTGTATAGTAACGCTAGCTACCTCAATCAATCACCATGCAAGCATGAGATACGCCTGCCAAATAGCTTGGTTAAATTAACCCAGATGGATAATAAGTAAAATATACAGTAGCTATGGTAACTTAGCTAGCCAGTTAACTTAGCTATTCTCAGTGACCGACAAAGTCCAGAAGAAGTGCCAGACTTAGCTAAGGTAGCTAGCTAGCTAACTTAAACACTTGACACTGACAAAGTTAGGTAGCTAGCTAGCGAAACGTCAACATAAAATGTACATTTAGCTATATTCCGTGACAACGTTACCACAGCCAGAGATATTAGCATAGAAAATGGCTAGCTAACGAACGGTTGTTAGCATTTTTAGTTTTCAGTCAACCAAAACAGCCTTAATCTGTCTAAATAATGTTAGCCGTTTTCCACTCAGTCAGTCACTCAGTCGCACTAGAAGACTTGTAAATTGCCACGTCTTGACACTTGCTCATGTTCGGCTTGACTTCACACGCTGGTGGCGGGAGAATTAACCCACTGGCTAGGTCAAATATTCATAACCCAACCTTTAAACCCAGCACCAACAACCCAACCTTGCTGTTTTTACAGAAAACAACCCAACTGGCCTCCCGAGTGGTGCAGCGGTCTAAGACACTGCAACGCAGTGCTGAGGCGCCACTACAGCCTGGGGTTCGAGCCTGGTGTGACCGGGAGCCTGACAGGGCGGTGAACAATTGGCCCAGTGCTGACTGGGTTAGGGGAGGGTTTTGGCTGGGGGGCTTTCCTTGGCTCATCGCGCTCTAGTGACTTGTGGCATTGTAGTCCCGTGTAGCTCAGTTGGTAGAGCATGGCGCTTGACACGGTAGGGTTGTGAGTTCGATTCCCACGGGGGACCAGTATGAAAAAATTTATGCACTCACTGGATAAGAGCGTCTGCTAAATGACTAAAATGTAAATGTCATCCAAACAACCCAGCATTTTTTTTGTGTAACTTACATCTCAAAGCCATGCATGCAATAAGCCTTGACCTGTCTGGTGCACACATATTTCTCTGTCCTCAGTTTGATTGATCAATCTGTATTTTTGCCTTGTAACTGATAGCTTCTAGAAAGAAAGAAGGAACAACCCATGATCAAGATGAGCTAGTGTTGTGTCGAGAAAACGTTGCTAATTATGCTGTGAGAACAAGGAAATCCGCTGACGCTGTACTTCGATTATAAAGGTTTATTCATAACAAAGGATTACAGCTTCAATTTATGGATGTCTGCAGACACCCGGAGAACAGCCGACCCAAATTCAAATATGCTCTTCTCACCGTCCTTTGTCCCAAACCATAGTATATATCCTATGTAATCTGATATGGGTGTTTTCCCTACAGACCACTCCCAGGAGGTCACCTAACAGACTTCCTCTGCTTTAGGGTGCCCCTCTAAAACTGCTCTCCAGATGTCTCCCTGGGCCAAATCAACATTATCTAAGCTACCATTTGCAAACATTAACAAAGTCATAATTCCTCAGATACTACATATTCCCCCCTTCGAGACAAATCAAGTCTCGAAAATAAACAGAATAGGATTATGACAAATAACAATCTCTTATTGAGTATTTTTAACAATAAACCAAAAACACATTTTTCTATGGAGTGTAAATACATTTCTATGAAATATGAACAAATCTGTATGGAGTGTGAGAGCGAAAAACCTGTCTGGCAGCTTTCTTTCCAAATATCCATCAATCAATCAAGACATTAATATTCTCTCACGGCCCCTCTGCCCCAGGCAACCACCTAAGTACTCCAGATCAATTCATAAATCTTTATCAATGCATTTGAAACTATGATGCAATTTGAATACACATGAAAGCCTCAGCAAAAAAAATACAATCAAAAATGTCCACATTCAGGCTGGTCGACCCATCGGACCCTCCTGTGGATTCTCTCTATCCCTGCCTAGACCCCATATCCCTAAGCATCCACGAAATAAACAAAAACATCTGAGATCCCCACATGTACCCAATAACAGCAAATATCATTCTACAAAAAATAATACAGAAAGAATATGACACAAATTATGTATTACACATGCAAATATGTCTATATATCATTGCAGACACTGGAATGTAGTCCACTACACTTCATCTCCTCAGCAGTGTAGACTTCCAATGCATCGTTAATGATGGAATCGGAACATTTCCACACCTTCCTTGTTCCACTTCCTCCAGTCCCTTCATATTCTCCTTTCATATTGTCCATGTTTGAGTATTTGAATCCCCTCTACATATTCACCAATATGCTTCTGGAAGAAAAGAAAAGACCAAACCGTATCTTTTGCAAAACAACACATTCAAATTAAAACATCAATATCAACTAAAAATATAAAAATGATATATAAAATGAATCACATACCATTTCCCCCCTTTGATTCATAACAAAATACTAAAATCACACTAACATTTAAAAACATTTAAAAAATGATCGGACAATCAAAATTGATATCTATCTATCAATACTCCTTTGAGTCTTGACAGAAGGTTAAACCCTCTTATCATTTCATTTGCAAAACCCCTTCACATTATAGGTAATATTATTTATGTTATCTTCCCAAAATTTTACACCATACCATGGAAAAATCCCCACTTCTCTCTTAGACTTATCCTCCAATGGTAGGCTTCCCAGACTATGAAACTTCTCTCTTTCAGAATCAGATATCGCTTTCCCCGAGCTTCCCCTCTTTTAATTTTAAAACCTCATATGGAAGCTTCAACTTCAACATGTAACAACATCCTTTCCATCCATAGGGTAAGAATATATTCTCTCACCACAAACCCCTAAACATCTCTAAAATCCCCAATAGTCACATTACCAGAAAATAGCTGATCTTTCACCATCAAAGTCCTGCTCTTCTTACTAACTGGAACATAAAAAGTTACATTATATTTCTCAATACTAACCTTATGTTCATGCTTGCCCAAAGTCATCATATAATCATCACCATCTGATATTCCCCTAAACATCCCCTTTCCATCATATGTTTTATTAGAACAAAAACAGCTTTTAGCCCTCACTGGTTTCCTCTCCAATGCTTCATAAAGCGCTGTTAACTGATTTTCCTTCCTATCTAACAAATTCACATAGGGTAATTCATCTAACCAAGAACACTTAAACCTAGGCCTAAACAAATGTTTCGACAACTACATTATTGTATCTGTTAATGATTGTTGCTGATACAACAGCCATGATAAAGCATAAGATTGACACGTACTTGATAGAGGTTTCGCAACCGTCTCTAAAATAGAACCCCATGTGCCTGGTGCTGGAATTCTCAACAGGCATGGACCCTCAAGACTCCTCACTGATCTTACAGAATGAGTTAACTGCTGGAACCAAAGATTCCTACCTGCCCATCCATCTTTAATTTCCAACCAGAAAAATCAAATACATATGCCTTCCATTTAGTTTCTCTCTTCCCTAACGAGCTGTATTGATCAGATATATCTTCTCGTCCTCCAATAAATTCAAAGAACTCATCCTGTACCTCCGTAATAGTATTCTGCACTATTTCAAATGAATCTACATCCTTCTCTACTACCATCTGCTCTCCTATCTCAACACTATCCTTACTACCATTGACAGCACTCTCCATCCGTATCATAAGTCCTGAGTCACTCTTGCTACATCCTTTAATTTCAGAAAAGTTGTTGTTGGTGTCTGTGTCATATTTCCTAAATCTGTTATTGCCGTCGTACCATTAATCTCTTTCAAAGTTACTATTAAAATAGTTGCTTTAGTTGAGTTATTAACACCCTTAACTATTTCCAGTGGAAAAGTTACAGATATCCTCTGTGTAGTATTTACTGTTGGAGTGGCTACTGTAATATACTTCTCTTGAACTCCTTTGGTGACTGTGGAAGCTTCAACAGACTTCAAATCTTCCATCATAAGCGTCACCTTACGAATTACAAAGCCTTTTAACCAATAATTCTTAGCCGGAATAAACTTTAATGCTTGCACTAAATAAGTACACATATATTCTCCCTGATCTTTCCATGTAACATTACGCAAAATAAGTGAGCAATCACTCATAACCCTCTTCCACTTCATATCGTTGTACCAAATATACTTCCTTTGACTAGGTGAAACAGCTTCTACTTCTAGTCTTCATAACAACACTTCTTCTCCATAATTATCTCTCCATGTGGGAGGAACCTCACCTCTACACATTCCTTCTCTCACATCTACAAGGAAGATGAGCTGTACCACCCATCCTAACCCTAATGACAGTCTTTTCCTCTAAAATTGGTGCTGGAGCAATTGGCTCCCTTGTAATCAAATGTGATATATTTATAGCTTTAATAACTGTCAATGTTGAAAGAGTTGAATTGCTTCTCACTGTTGTTATAATAGGCTGAAGTGTTGATGTCATTGTTATTGTTTCATCTATTTTCCCCAAAGCTTTGAACTCTTTACTTGTATTTCCATCTATCACCACTAGTGTCACTACATTAACTCTCAGTCCCAACTCTAATCCCTCACTTTCAACCTGTTGATTATAAAAAATACATTTATAATGACCTTGATCTTCCTGCTGGGAATTGTAAATATAGATACTGCAATCACCCTCAATCTTCTCTTATCATTCAGCAACGCATACTTTCTCAATGCATCTGCTCCTAACAGATCTAAACTCCTGCCATATCTATCTTCCCACTGAACTCTAAATTTCCCTTCACCACTGTTCTCTCTCTCTTACTACTAACATTGATGCTAAGCTGACTGTCCTAGAGTTCCTTCAACCCTAGTTTTCCTAACTTTTTTAATCTGACTTTTCTCCTAACTTTTTCAAAAACCATTTCACTGATTTAATTAATTCCTTTCCCACTAATTTTAGGATATGTAATCGGGAAGTCTCCACCTGCTTATGACTTCTTTACACACAGACTTGGCAAACGACTGAGCATCTTTTAGCCTAGTTTGACATCTTATTCACCTCTTGGTGTAGGCATGTAACCAAGAATAACAGTCACCCCCTGTAAACATTATTTTTCAGACAGATTGTCCTCCTTCCTATGATATAGTCAACCTTTTCAAGCAAATATGATTCCCCAAAACCCTACTCCTTTATAATCTTCTCCTAACCTTAGCCTTCTTTAAAGAATCTTCACTGAGATTTCCAATCCAGAATACTAAAGACTACTCCATCTCTGTCATCATCAACAATTGGTAAACCTTCTCCTTTGGCACTTCTACCAGACAGCCGTCTGGTGTACATCTTATTGTACAATTCAACTTACACAATGCATCTCTTCCCAACAATGCAATAGGTGTATGTTCTGATACCAGTATGGGTATTGTAATTTTTTGATTTTTATAGCAGAGCTCAATTGGTTCCATAAGAGTAATCAACTGTTTTACTCCCTCAAATCCCTATCCTAATTAGTTGATTTTACATAGTGAGATGTGTAACCTCTTCAGGCTGAACACAGGTAAAAGCTGTTCCGCTATCCATCATCACTTCCAATGGTCGGTTGTTTATTTTCACCTCAATTGTTGGATCTTTTTCCGGTCCTGATGCTACCAGCTGACACCCCCCTTTCGGATCTTCTAGGCACCCCTAGAATCCTTGCTCCTTGCCCCTATAAGGGTTCACCTGTCCTCCAGATGATCTTCACTTGCACCTGTATCTTCCTCTGAAATTCCCTCTGATGTTTCCTCCTGGCCCATTGCACTCACAGCAAAGTGACCAACCTGTCCACAACTATAACACACTTCTGGAGATTGCTGGAAGTATGGCTTAAATCTTCCTCCTCTTCCTCTTTCTAAGCCTTCTCGTCCTCTTCCTCTCCAATTCTGTGTCTGTCCAGAAACTATCTATGGATATGAAACAACTTGTACCACTATTGGTGGCTGGTACAATTGCATTTGACCTTGTTCAGTTGAAGCTGTGGCAGTGATTGTTGATTTGGTGCACACTGATTCTTCATAACCAAAGCTTTTCTTCTCCTTCTTATTCTCCCCCCAGTTGTATTTGATTGAGTTTTCTGAGAGTTTCTTGGTCCTGTTCTTTCTTGTTGTTGACCTATCGGTATTCTTCAAAGGCTTATATTCTAAGCTTTGTCCTCGAATGATCACCTTGCATCATCTTCTTACTGGTGCCCTCTTTCCTTGGCCTCAATGTATACTTTTTCTCCTCCAATTCTTGGGATCCTTTTCTCAGCAGTTTTTTCCTCTGTATCTTCTTGAGTTGTTGTTCTAGTTCTCTTACTTCTTCTAAATTATTCGCTTTATCCAGGCATAATACGCATCGGTCTATATCTCTTTCTATTTCTTCTGTGCTAGTCATTGTAGGATAAAATCCTCTTGAATATGAAGCACCTTTAATCTCCAAATCTTCATCGCTGTCTTCATCTTCGCTTTCATCAGAACTGGAATATATTGTATTCTTCTTCTTCAAACATCCATCACCCCTTCTTTCCGCTCTGGCCAACCTCCGTCTGATCACAGGGTCATATCCACCCATGATCTCTTCTGAATCACTCTGATCATCATCATCATCATCATCATCTTCAAGTTACATCCTCCTTAACCTCACTCCACTCTTAGTTTCCAGACATCTCGTTTTTTTCTTACTTTTGGGGTTTGGATTCATTTTTATGGTCATTTCTGCTTGTCCTCTCTCTATTTTTCAATCACTTTCATCATGTTGATGACATCAGGGTTAAGAGTCCCTTCCACTGGCCATGGTTGTTCAATGTCAGGCCAACGTTTATTCCATTTTCCAGATAACCTTGCAATACCATTAACTAAAGGATTACTATTTTCAACTATATCAACAGGTGTAATTACTTTCATAGTCCTGATGTCCTTTTTCCCCATTGTAACAACTATTTTATATTCCTTTATTGTGAATTATTTTATTATTTTAGACTATATAATTTTATTTTTCTTAATTAAACAAGTAATTAATTAAAAAAATTAATCAATCAATCAATATATCTATAAAAAAATCGTTTTTTTATTTATTTTTTATTTATTTTACCAATTTATTAATTAGTGGCAATCTTACCACATCCGATCAGGAAAAGGAAAGGAAAGTAGTCAACTTCAGAGCAATCCAAAAAAGAAAATACCTATAATCCAGCAACACTACAGCACTCACAAACCCCATTGCTTAATAAGCACCCAATGACCTTAATTTTACAGAATAATGTCAGTACTCGATTTCCAACAGAACTCTAATCAAATCAACTTATTCATAAAAACTCCAATATGCAATTACATCAATTGATCAGTCTGTTGCCAAGTCCTTGTCAAATTGTCATAACATCAAATATGCTAGGCACACAAAATATCCTGTATGGGAAGGTAAGTTTTGTAAATAGAACAGTAATGGCCTTAGTTTGACTGGATCCGTTGCAGCAGACTCTGTCGCAGCACACCCTGTCGCGTGATGTACACGTCAGCAATTCATCTCTCTCTCTCTCCTCCTTCTTATCGTCTCTCATATCACAAAAGAACAAAGAAACAGACAAGAATTTAGTAGTTTATGCACTCACTGAGTTATTTCAACCATTCAATACTCCTCCGTTCACATTCGCTCTAAGAAATAAGCAAACACCTCAGGAATAGTATAAATAGCTCAATAACATTTTATTTTATTTATTTATTTATTTTTATTTTTAATCCGTCAACATATCTCTAGTTTATCAATTCGATAGGTCTCAAGAAAACAGTTTCATCGTCAAACAACAGCCGATTTAACAACCAGAATACACTATTAGTCTCTAAATCTTCTCTCTCTTTGTCTGCGTCTCCCCGCAGCTCAATGGCACATTTGCCCTACGTAACTCTAGAGTCATAAAATCACGCGCATGCGTAGTTCATACTTCAGAGTGGATGGAGCTCTCTCCCAGCTCTCTCCAAGCTAGACAACAGAAAGTAGACAGTCCCGCTGTACTTCCTCTCTTTTACCCCTCATAGACAAACAATAACACTTAACAGAGCTCACAAACCATAGGACACAAATCCTGCTCACATAAACACAGTTTAAGAGGCTTAATCCATTCCTATGGACCCCTAAGGTAGCATGTAGCATGTAGCATGTAGCATGTAGCATGTTACCTCCATTGCGCCGTATAATTCCTTTGTTCTAAATTTTTGCTACCACGAGTTCCGCGGAAATTCACTGAGCGGTCACATCAATCATAAAATTCGTCAACCACATGTTGAGAGGTAACTTGCAACAGAATATATATACCACAGCCTCAAGTCCCCTGGACTCACCTAAATACACCTAACGTGCTTTTAGGATTTACGGCCCATCCTAATGATCGCCTCCTGAGAGGGCTAACATAGATTCGCAATGGTTCTAATTTGTACACATTTACCTTGGCCTTATTCCTTTCAATCTATTCTTCTTGAATTTTATTCAAGCAAAATATCCCTATAGACACTCCCCCCTTTTTGCGTTGTTTACCAGCGCAAACAAATTTAGAACGGACTCATATCCCACAGCATATAACCAACAACGCACACACGCAAGTTCTTAACGGTGCATTCATTCAACGCACACAGACACACAAACTAACCAGAGCCCAAAGTGGTGAGAAAACTCACCCTTATCTGCCGGACTCCGGAGCGAAAGTCAGCTCGGCGCCCATGAATGGAACGCTGAGAAAAACGCAATTCGTCCAAATCCTCGTCGCCATTTTGTTGTGTCAAGAAAACGTTGCTAATTATGCTGTGAGAACAAGGAAATCCGCTGACGCTGTACTTCGATTATAAAGGATTATTCATAACAAAGGATTACAGCTTCAATTTATGGATGTCTGCAGACACCCGGAGAACAGCCGACCCAAATTCAAATATGCTATTCTCACCGTCCTTTGTCCCAAACCATAGTATATATCCTATGTAATCTGATATGGGTGTTTTCCCTACAGACCACTCCCAGGAGGTCACCTAACAGACTTCCTCTGCTTTAGGGTGCCCCTCTAAAACTGCTCTCCAGATGTCTCCCTGGGCCAAATCAACATTCTCTAAGCTACCATTTGCAAACATTAACAAAGTCATAATTCCTCAGATACTACACTAGCTCCTAGTTTAAAGGACAAAAATATCTAATTGTTACAAAGAATGAATGTATGGGCTACATTTATGAGAATAATACATGCATTTGCTTACCTTATCAATCTTGAAGAGGATACACTCATTTTCACTCAAAACAGTGTTTATGATTCAGTACACACATGACTTTGCTAACTAGGCATCATTTAGCTAATAAAATGTAAATGTTAAAGTTTACGGACTACTTTGGTTGGTAGATAGCTAGATAGCTTGGTTTCCATTTTCCAACAGATTTTTCGAATCCCCCCTATTGGTCATCAACAGTTACTGGTCTTGGTACTCATGTGTTCACCAGAAACGGCTTCTGGTAAACTGTTTCCCACTAGTAGCAATAAATGTTGTTGCCACAGGTTTGTCACAGATTCAAATATAATCTTGAGAGAATTGTCTGCCAGAAAAAACCTCTGGCGAACTGTTTCCCACTAGTAGCAATAAATATTGTTGTTGCCAAAGGTTTGCCGCAGATTCACCACTGGTGGCAAACATTTGCAATCTTCTGGCAACATTTTGTGGCACACTATTTATTTTGCACACAAACTTTAGTATGGGAACAGGTCTAAACTCTCCTTCATGCCAGCTGCTATCAGCTTTCTCAATAAATTGTAGTACTGTTAGCTGTGTACATATTGCTGTATATATTGTTTTTGTGTACATCAAATAAAATGTTATTTGTCACATGCGCCGAATACAACGGGTGTAGACTTTACTCTGAAATGCTTGCTTACGAGCACTTCCCAACGATGCAGAGTTAATAATACAAATAAAATAGTAACAAGAGGAATAAATTAAATACACAAGAATGGAGCTATATACAAGGAGTACCAGTACCAGATCAATGTGCAGAGTTATGAGGTATTTGAGGTAGATATGTACGGTCGTGGTCAAACGTTTTGACAATAACACAAATATTAACTTAACTGCCTCAGTTTTCTATGATAGCAATTTGCATATACTCCAGAATGTTATGAAGAGTGATCAGCCATTAAAGATGAAAGATTGAAAGATTTGCCATGAAAATGAACTTAATCCCCAAAAAACATTTCCACTGCATTTCAGGCCTGCCACAAAAGGACCAGCTGACATCATGTCAGTGATTCTCTCGTTAACACAGGTGAGAGTGTTGATGAGGACAAGGCTGGAGATCACTCTGTCATGCTGATTGAGTTAGAATAACAGACTGGAAGCTTTAAAAGGAGGGTGGTGCTTTAAATCATTGTAAGGATATTGCTCCTAGTAAGATTGCACCTAAATCAACCATTTATCGGATCATCAAGAACTTCAAGGAGAGAGTTGTGAAGAAGGCTTCAGGGCGCCCAAGAAAGTCCAGCAAGCGCCAGGACCGTCTCCTAAAGTTGATTCAGCTGCGGGATCGGGGCACCACCAGTGCATAGCTTGCTCAGGAATGGCAGCAGGCAGGTGTGAGTGCATCTGCACGCACAGTGAGGCGAATACTTTTGGAGGATGGCCTGGTGTCAAGAAGGGCAGCGAGGAAGCCACTTCTCTCCAGGAAAAACATCAGGGACAGACTGATATTCTGCAAAAGGTACAGGGATTGGACTGCTGAGGACTGGGGTAAAGTCATTTTCTCTGATGAATCCCCTTTCCGATTGTTTGGGGCATCCGGAAAACACCTTGTCCGGAGAAGACAAGGTGAGCGCTACCATCAGTCATGTGTCATGCCAACAGTAAAGCATCCTGAGACCATTCATGTGTGGGGTTGCTTCTCAGCCAAGGGAGTGGGCTCACTCACAATTTTGCCTAAGAACACATCCATGAATAAAGAATGGTACCAACACATCCTCCGAGAGCAACTTCTCCCAACCATCCAAGAACAGTTTGGTGATGAACAATGCCTTTTCCAGCATGATGGAGCACCTTGCCATAAGGCAAAAGTGATAACTAAGTGGCTCGGGGAACAAAACATTGAAATTTTGGGTCCATGGCCAGGAAACTCCCCAGACCTTAATCCCATTGAGAACTTGTGGTCAATCCTCAAGAGGCGGGTGGACAAACAAAATCCCACAAATATGCAAGAATGGGCTGCCATCAGTCAGGATGTGGCCCAGAAGTGAATTGACAGCATGCCAGGGCGGATTGCAGAGGTCTTGAAAAAGAAGGGTCAACACTGCAAATATTGACTCTTTGCATAAACTTAATGTAATTGTCAATAAAAGCCTTTGACACTTATGGAATGCTTGTAATTATACTTCAGTATACCATAGTAACATCTGACAAAAATATCTACAAACACTGAAGCAGCAAACTTGTGTCATTCTCAAAACTTTTGACCACGACTGTACATGAAGGCAGGGTAAAGTGACTAGGCATCAGGATAGATTTAAAAATATATATATTTCACCTTTATTTAACCAGGTAAGCCAGTTGAGAACAAGTTCTCATTTAAAACTGCGACCTGGCCAAGATAAAGCAAAGCAGTGCGATAAAAACAACAACAACACAGAGTTACATATGGGATAAACAAAACGTACAGTCAATAACACAATAGAAAATATATATACTGTGTGTGCAAATGTAGTAAGTTATGGAGGTAAAGCAATAAATAAATAGGCCATAGTGCAAAATAATTACAATTTAGTGTTAACACTGGAATGATAGATGTGCAGAAGATGATGTGTAAATAGAGGTACTGGGGTGCAAATGAGCAAAATAAATAACAATATGGGGATGAGGTAGTTGGGTGGGCTAATTACAGATGGGCTGTGTACAGGTGCAGTGATCGGTAAGCTGCTCTGACAACTGATGCTTAAAGTTAGTGAGGGAGATAAGAGTCTCCAGCTTCAGAGATTTTTGCAGTTCGTTCCAGTCATTGGCAGCAGAGAACTGGAAGGAATGGCGGCCAAAGGAGGTGTTGGCTTTGGGGATGACCAGTGAGATATACCTGCTGGAGCGCATACTACGGGGCGGTGTTGCTATGGTGACAAATGAGCTAAGATAAGGCGGGGATTTGCCTAGCAGTGATTTATAGATGACCTGGAGCCAGTGGGTTTGGCGACGAAAAAGTATTTAGTCAGCCACCAATTGTGCAAGTTCTCCCACTTAAAAAGATGAGAGAGGCCTGTAAGACAAATTGAGAAAAAAAATTCTCCAGAAAATCACATTGTAGGATTTTTAATGAATTTATTTGCAAATTATGGTGGAAAATAAGTATTTGGTCACCTACAAACAAGCAAGATTTCTGGCTCTCACAGACCTGTAACAACTTCTTTAAGAGGCTCCTCTGTCCTCCACTCGTTACCTGTATTAATGGCACCTGTTTGAACTTGTTATCAGCATAAAAGACACCTGTCCACAACCTCAAACAGTCACACTCCAAACTCCACTATGGCCAAGACCAAAGGGCTGTCAAAGGACACCAGAAACAAAATTGTAGACCTGCACCAGGCTGGGAAGACTGAATCTGCAATAGGTAAGCAGCTTGGTTTGAAGAAATCAACTGTGGGAGCAATTATTAGGAAATGGAAGACATACAAGACCACTGATAATCTCCCTCGATCTGGGGCTCCACGCAAGATCTCACCCTGTGGGGTCAAAATGATCACAAGAACGGTGAGCAAAAATCCCAGAACCACACGGGGGGACCTAGTGAATGACATGCAGAGAGCTGGGACCAAAGTAACAAAGCCTACCATCAGTAACACACTACGCTGCCAGGGACTCAAATCCTGCAGTGCCAGACGTGTCCCCCTGCTTAAGCCAGTACATGTCCAGGCCCGTCGGAAGTTTGCTAGAGTGCATTTGGATGATCCAGAAGAGGATTGGGAGAATGTCATATGGTCAGATGAAAGCAAACTAGAACTTTTTGGTAAAAACTCAACTCCTCGTGTTTGGAGGACAAAGAATGCTGAGTTGCATCCAAAGAACACCATACCTACTGTGAAGCATGGGGGTGGAAACATCATGCTTTGGGGCTGTTTTTCTGCAAAGGGACCACGACGACTGATCCGTGTAAAGGAAAGAATGAATTGGGCCATGTATCGTGAGATTTTGAGTGAAAACCTCCTTCCATCAGCAAGGGCATTGAAGATGAAACGTGGCTGGGTCTTTCAGCATGACAATGATCGCAAACACACCGCCCGGGCAACGAAGGAGTGGCTTCGTAAGAAGCATTTCAAGGTCCTGGAGTGGCCTAGCCAGTCTCCAGATCTCCACCCCATAGAAAATCTTTGGAGGGAGTTGAAAGTCCGTGCTGCCCAGCGACAGCCCCAAAACATCACTGCTCTAGAGGAGATCTGCATGGAGGAATGGGCCAAAATACCAGCAACAGTGTGTGAAAACCTTGTGAAGACTTACAGAAAACGTTTGACCTGTGTCATTGCCAACAAAGGGTATATAACAAAGTATTGAGAAACTTTTGTTATTGACCAAATACTTTTTTTCCACCATAATTTGCAAATAAATTAATTAAAAATCCTACAATGTGATTTTCTGGATTTGTTGTCCTAATTTTGTCTGTCATAGTTGACGTGTACCTATGATGATATTACAGGCCTCTCTCATCTTTTTAAGTGGGAGAACTTGCACAATTGGTGGCTGACTAAATACTTTTTTCCCCCACTGTATGTAGTGATAATAATACAATTAAAATAAAGAAAAGAATACCAGCAACAAATGTGTGTAATATGTATGTGTGTTTGTGTTGTGTCGGTATGCATGTGTGTGTGTGCGTATGTAGTGTATGTGAATGTGTGTTGGTTTTGTGTGGGAGTGTCAATGTAGTGTTTGTGAGTGAGTGTGTATATGGTGTGTATATATAGTCTTGTGAGTGTGCATAGGGTCAGTGCAAGAGTCAGTGCAGATAGTTCGGGTACCATTAATTGGCTATTTAGCAGTCTTATGGCTTGGGGGTAGAAGCTGTCTCGGAGCCTGTTTGTCCGAGAGCCGATGCTCTGGTACCATTTGTCGGACAGTAGCAGAGTGAACAGTCTATGGCTTGGGTGGCTGGATTCTTTGGAAATGTTTTGGGCCTTCCTCTGACACCGCCTGATATAGAGGTCCTGGATGGCAGGGAGCTCGGACCCAGTGATGCACTGGCCTGTCCGAAACGCCCTCTGTAGCGCTTTGCGGTCAAGGGCGGTGCATTTGACATACCAAGCGGTGATGCAGCCAGTCAAAATTCTCTCGATGATGCAGCTGTATAACGTTTTGAGGATCTGAGGGCCCATGCCAAATCTTTTCAGCCTCTTGAGGGAGAAGAGGCGCTGCCACGCACTCTTCACGCCTGTGCGGGTGTGTGTGGACCATGTTAAGTCCTTATGTGTTCAATGTGTTTTTACCACATGCTGCAAAATAATTTCCACCCGGGGATAATAAAGACTACTCTACTGCTTTTAATCTAGTAGAATTCTCTGCACACTTTTGAGGAATAGAATTGTCTTTCCAAACTGACAACAGCTGATAATCAGCTGATAATGAGATATGGGGACACGCTGTACCCAATTGAATGAATGGCGGGAATCAATTCAATTGCACATTAGATGTCGCATTCTCAGGATGGGAGAGCCTTGTATGTTGATATTTGTTGCGGACTGTATTCCTTTTTACTAAACAGTATGTTCTAAATAGTATGTAGTACGATTAATACAGTATGCAGTTTTAGTAAGT
The DNA here is from genome assembly GCF_020615455.1 of Coregonus clupeaformis. NCBI lineage: Eukaryota > Metazoa > Chordata > Actinopteri > Salmoniformes > Salmonidae > Coregonus > Coregonus clupeaformis. Next base: position 5,540,252 of record NC_059211.1, read on the forward strand.
AGTAGGCAAGACAGATTTCGGGCACAGCCATAGTCTTTCCGGCTTTTTATCTCGTAGAATTGGTTGCATGCCATTAAGGAAGAGAATCGTCTTTTCATACCCAGGTGTTTGACGCTAATCAGATAAGACGGCGCGCTATGCCAAAATGAATGAATGGAGGGAATCAACGCAATCGTGCATTAGATGGCACATTCTAAGAATGTGTGAGTCTAGTATGTTGATATTTGTTGCTTTCTGCATACATTTTTACTAAGCAGTACGTTCTAATTAGTATGTAGTATGATTAGTACACAGCAATCATACACTCACTGGCCAGTTTATTAGGTATACCAGCCCGTTCACAAAAATTGATCGTTCCTATAGACAGTGAGTCACGTGGCCGTGGCTTGCTGTTTAAAGCAGGTAGACATGCATCGAGGCAGTTACTGTTCGATTAAACTTTAGAATGGGCAAACCGAGCGACTTTGAGTGTGGTGATCGTCGGTGCCAGGCGCTCTGGATCCAGTACTTCAGAGATGTACGGCCTCCTGGGCTTTTCATGCACAGTGTCTAGGGTTTACAGAGAATGGTGTGACAAACATAAAACATCCAGTCAGCGCCAGTCCTGTTGGTGAAAACAGCTCATTGATGGCAGAGGTCGAAGGAGAATGGCAAGAATCGTGAAAGCTAACAGGCAGACCACAAACAGACAAATAATGGCGCATTAAAAAATTGGTGTGCAGAACGGCATCTCAGAACGCGAAACTCGTCAATCCTTGTCACGGATGGGCTATTGCAGCAGACGACCACACCGGGTTCCACTCCTATCAGCTAAAAACAAGAAGAAGCGGCTCCAGTAGGCACGCGATCATTAACACTGGACAATTGAGGAGTGAAAAAACATTGTCTGGAACATGATAGCGAGTTCAGTTTACTTGAGTGGCTTGTGCAGACCCAGACTTCAACCCAATAGAGCATCTTTGGGATGAGATAGACCGGGCTGTTCTGCAGCAACTGTGTGATGCCATTGCATCAGCATGGACCAACATCCCTGTGGAACGTTTCCGACTCCTTGTAGAATGCCCTGAAGAATTCAGGCTGTTCTGGAGGCAAAGGGGGGTCTGACCCGGTACTAGATGGGTGTACCTAATAAACTGGCTGTTGAGTGTATATTTAGATAGTTTGGCCAATGCGGTTTCTCTCTGAATGTTCAGAGAGTGCCACTTTCTCCTCCATAGCCGTTGCTAAGTGATAATTGACGCTTTCGTGTTGTGCTGTTTATTTCTGATTTTAAAAGCAATGAAGATGTCCAGTGAAAGCATACAATATATGCAATTTGTTGACATCACAACACAGTAAAGACTTGGATTCTCATTATCCCGAATGCTAATCAACACAAGTGTCTAAAATGTGCTGCTCTGTTTTGCTTGTTTACAGCGGGTTATTTCATAGGGAATTGTCTGAGGCGCTATCACCAAAATGCGCGCTAACATGGCGTCGGTTCTAAAACCTGGCCAAACTGTTGGCTCTGGTACACAGTATGTAGTTTTAGTAAGACTTTCTTTAATAAGCCAACTTCATTGTACTAAAAAAACCAAGGTCGTGTCCGAATACCCATACTTGTGTTCTAAATAGTAAGCTTTTTGAGTATGTAAAAATTGAAAGTTTTATAGTATGTGTAATTTTGAAAATTTGGTATGCTTTAAATGCCAGGATGTCATACTAATTTCGGCTTTTCATCAAGTAGAATTCGCTGCACACTATTGAGGACGAAAATTGCCTTTTCACGCTCACGTGTGTTTGACAACAGCTGATAATCAAAATAAGGGACAAGCTCTACAAAAATGAACGAAATGCGGGGAACAAGCATATTAGATGACTCTTTCTCAGTATGGATTAATGTGTTGATATTTGTTGCTTACTGCATACGTTTTTACTAAACAGTACGTTCTAAATAGTACGTAGTACTATTAGTACACAGTATATAGTTTTAGCAGCAGGCAAGTCAGATTTCGGACACGGCTAGTAGCAGGCAAGTCAGATTTCGGACATGTTAGCTTTTCTGCCCACTCCCATCAAGCGTCCCTGCAGGGAGGCTGAGTGTATGGACCCTACTGGGATTTGTGGGTATTGAAAGATGGGCTCTTGCCATACCCATCTTGGCTGTCCACCGAAGACAATGATGATGCTCCTCTTGTGGATGGGGAGTACGGGTATGTTAGCGCTTTTGGCGCTCATGCCAATTCATGTGGCTGTGGAGGCCGATGCGAGAGCAGCACATTCTGCTGCAGCTGGGACACGTGTGTTATCCCAGCAGCGTTTTGGTGTGTCTCGCGCATCTCCTCTGTGAGATGGTGTCTTCCAGGTGCTGAACCCCTCAGGCACAGGTGGACTGTCAGTTGGACCTGTCCAGCGCCAGGGATTCCAGGGTGGAGGGGTTGATGTTACAGCGCTTCAGCAGGTCTTTGCTGTGGTCCTTGAAGCATATGGATCACGAGGCAGAGCCAGCAGAGGTGTCATTTAGCCATGCTTGCCTCAATGCAGGATGACTTGGTGTTGGCGAGGATCTCAGTGTGGGGTACTCAGGTAAGCCTTAGGATACGCTGGAGGCATCTTATGTGGAAGGCTTCCAGGATGTTGATATACTATCTATATGGGGTCCAGGTCCAGCGCCGTAAAGCAGAGTGGAGATCAAATCAAATCAAATGTTATGTCACAAATGCGCCGAATACAACCTTACTATGAAATTCTTACTTACAAGCCCTTAACCAACAATGCAGTTCAAGAAATAGAGTTAAGAAAATACTTACTAAATAAACTAAAGTAAAAAATGTAATAAAAAGTAACACAATAAAATTACACAACAATAACGAGGCTATATACAGGGTCACTTTACCCCTACCGAGTCAATGTGCACGATTACAGGTTAGTCAAGGTAATTTGTACATGTAGGTAGGGGTAAAGTGACTATGCATAGATAAAAAAGAGCGAGTAGCAGCAGTATAAAAACAAAGGGGGGAGCGGGGGTCAATGTAAATAGTCCGGGTGGGCATTTTATTAATTGTTCAGTAGTCTTATGGCTTGGGGTAGAAGCTGTTAAGGAGCCTTTTGGACCTAGACTTGGTGCTCCGGTACCACTTGCCGTGCGGTGGCAGAGAGAACAGTCTATGACTTGAATGACTGGAGTCTTTGAAGAAATGTTGGGCCTTTCTCTGACACCGCCTAGTATATACAGTACCAGTCAAAAGTTTGGACACAGCTACTCATTCAGGGTTTTATTTTTACTATTTTCTACATTGTAGAATAATAGTGAAGACATGGAAACTATGAAATAACACATATGGAATCATGTAGTAACCAAAAAAGTGTTAAACAAATCAAAATATATTTTATATTTGAGATTCCTCAAATAGCCACCCTTTGCCTTGATGACAGGTTTGCACACACTTGGTGTGTCTGGACCATGATAGTTTGTTGGTGATGTGGACACCAAGGAACTTGAAACTCTTGACCCGCTCAACTACAGCCCCATCGATGTTAATGGGGCCTGTTCGGCCCTCCTTTTCCTATATTCCACGATCATCTCCTTTGTCTTGCTCACATTGAGGAAGAGGTTGTTGTCCTGGCACCACATTGCCAGGTCTCTGACCTCCTCCCTATAGGCTGTCTCATCATTGTCGGTGATCAGGCCTACCACTGTTGTGTCGTCAGCAAACTTAAGGATTGTGTTGGAGTCGTGCTTGGCCACACAGTCGTGGGTGAACAGGGAGTACAGGAGGGGACTAAGCACGCACCCCTGAGGGGGGATCAGGGTGGCAGATGTGTTGTTGCCTACCCTTATCACCTGGGGGCGGCCTGTCAGGAAGTCCAGGATCCAGTTGCAGAGGGAGGTGTTTAGTCCCAGGGTCCTTAGCTTAGTGACATGCTTTGTGGGCACTATGGTGTTGAGCGCTGAGCTGTAGTCAATGAATAGCATTCTCACATAGTTGTTCCTATTGTCCAGGTGTGAAAGGGCAGTGTGGAGTGGGATTGAGCTTGCACATCTGTGGATCTGTTGGGGCGGTGTGCGAATTGGAGTGGGTCGAGGGTTTCCGGGATGATGATGTTGATGTGAACCAGCCTTTCAAAGCACTTCATAGCTACCGACGTGAGTGCTACGGGGCGGTAGTCATAAAGGCAGATTACCTTCGCATTCTTGGGTACAGGGACTATTGTGGTCTGCTTGAAACATGTAGGTATTACAGACTCGGTCAGGGAGAGGTTGAAAATGTCAGTGAATGTACTTGCCAGTTTGTCCACGTATGCTCTGAGTACACGCCCTGGTAATCCGTCTGGCCTCGCGGCCTTGTGAATGTTGACCTGTTTAAAGGTTAGCTCACATTGGCTACGGAGAATGTGATCACACAGTCATCCGGAACAGCTGGTGCTCTCATGCATGCTTCAGTGTTGCTCGCCTCGAAGCGACCATAAAAGGCATTTAGCTCGTCTGGTAGGCTCGCGTTACTGCGCAGCTCACGGCTGGGTTTCCCTTTGTAGTCCGTAATAGTTTACAAGCCCTGCCACATCCAATGAGCATCAGAGCCAGTGCATTAGGATTTAATCTTAGTCCTGTATTGACGCTTTGCCTATTTGATGGTTTGTCTGAGGGCATAGTGGGATTTCTTATAAGCGTCTGGATTAGTGTCCCGCTCCTTGAAAGCGGTAGCTCTAGCCTTTAGCTCGGTGCAGATGTTGCCTGTAATCCATGGCTTCTGGTTGGGATATGTACGTACTGTCACTGTGGGGAAGACGTTGTCGATGCACTTATTGATGAAGCCGGTGACTGAGGTGGTATACTCCTCAATGCCATTGGATGAATCACGGAACATATTCCAATCTGTGCCAGCAAAACAGTCCTGTAGCTTAGCATCCGCGTCATCTGACCACTTCTGTATTGAGCGAGTCACTGGTACTTCCTGCTTTAGTTTTTGCTTGTAAGCAGGAATCAGGAGGATAGAATTATGGTCAGATTTGCCAAATGGAGGGCGATGGAGAGCTTTGTATGTGTCTCTGTGTGTAGAGTAAAGGTGGTCTGGAGTTTTTTTTTCCTCTGGTTGCACATGTGACATACTGGTAGAAATGAGGTAAAACGGATTTAAGTTTTCCTGCATTAAAGTCCCCGGCCACTAGGAGCGCCGCACCTGGATGAGCATTTTCTTGTTTGATTATGGCCATATACAGCTCGTTGAGTGTGGTCTTAGTGCCAGCATCGGTTTGTGGTGGTTAATAGATGGCTACGAATAATATAAATGAGAACTCTCTTGGTAGATCGTGTGGTCTACTGCTTATCATGAGGTACTCTACCTCAGGCAAGCAATACCTCAAGACTTCTTTAATATTAGACATTGCGCACCAGCTGTTATTGACAAATAGTCACACACGTCCGCCCCTCGTCTTACCAGACGTAGCTGCTCTGTCCTGCCGATGCACGGAAAACCCAGCCAGCTCTATATTATCCGTGTCATCGTTCAGCCACGACTCTGTGAAACATAAGATATTACAGTTTTGAATGTCCCGTTAGTAGGACAGTCTCGACCTTAGATCATCCAGTTTGTTTTCCAGTGATTGCACGTTGGCCAATAGAACCGATGGTAGTGGCGATTTACTAACTCGCTTACAAATCCTCACAAGGCACCCCGACATTCGCCCCCTGTATCTCCGTCTTTTCTTCATACGAATGACGGGGATTTGGGCCTGGTCTCCGGGAAGCAGTATATCCTTCGCGTCGGACTGATTAAAAAATATTTGTCCAGTTCGAGGTGAGTAGTCGCTGTTCTGATGTTCAGAAGCTCTTTTCGGTCATAAGAGACGGTAGCAGCAACTTTATGTACAAAATAAGTTACAATCAAAGCGAAAAAACTAAAAAAATAGCACAGTTGGTTAGGAGCCTGTAAAACGGCAGCCATCTCCTCCGGCGCCATTATTATACAGAGGCGTCCAAGGGAAGCGGAGGCTCTATTGACGCAAGTGTGGACTTCGTTGTCAAGGGAGCACATAGGGCAGAGGGCAGCACCGAGGTAGTTGAAATGGGGTACAAATTTGAGAGGCCCACCTGCCACACCCCCCTCTCATGTGGGCCTTAGCAGCTGCCAGGCCCTCAGCACTGTTGCATAAAAGTCTGAGACCCCTGCCATATTTAGCCTTTCTGGACTCATGAGGATGAGCAATTTTTTACCTTTATTTAATCAGGCAAGTCAATTAAGAATAAATTATTATTTACAATGATTGCCTGGCAAGAGGCAAAATGCCTCCTGTGGGGCCGGGGGCTGGGATAAAAAAAAAAAAACAGCAATATAAGACAAAACAGGCAACACAGACAGCAAACAAACAGTGGATGTGTGTGTGTGTGCGTGCAGGCATGTCTGTGGTGTGTGTGAAGTAAAACAACATGTTTCCTTAAATAAGGCAACGCAAACTAGTGACATCGGGTGACAAATATAAATAACTACATGTCTCAACAACTTGTTCATCTATTTGTCCTTTAAACTCCTCGAGGGACACCACATCCTGGAGTTTTAGGTTGGCTTGGAGGGAATTCTAAGACCAGGGGGCTGAGTACCTTTTTTTCCATGCTCGGTTCTAATTTTTTGGGACTGTTAGCATTAAACAAGATTAAGATCTGAGCTTGTATGTGTTTCCATTTTGAGCTAGAAGAGAGGATATATAAAATAGCAGTTTTCCTAGAATGACCTTATAAATAAGAATGTACCAGTGTTTGAGCCTACGTGTTGCTAGTGATGTCCACCCGCCTGCACTGTAGAGATCACAATGGTGAGTTAGACATCTCTGATTGGTGCCAAAACGAAGGGCTGCATGATACACATAGTCAAGAGCCTTCAGTGAAGAGCTTGCGGCTTGCACATAAATAGTATCACCATAGTCTAACACAGAGAGAAAAGTACAACGAATTGACTCTTTTCTGGCGGCAAAGGAAAAACAAGCTTTGTGCTGGTAATAAAACCTAATACGCAGCTTGGGTTTCCTGACAAGGTTCTCTGCATGGAAAGTGTAGTGAAGGAATTATTTTTTTACAGCGCTTCAGATCCCACACGAAGCTGTTGACAAAATCCAACTCGAACGTGTACACCGTTTCGAACAAAGAGGACAGAGATATGAGCGCCCAATCGTTGCCAAATTTGCTTTCTTTAAAGATAAAATAATGGATAAAAGCCTGGGTGAAAGACCCGCTGGCACAGAAATAGGCATGAATGATCAGTACCGAAGGAAATTGCAGAACGGCGCAAAGTTCTATACCCAATCTTCAAGGAGAATGGATTAAAAGGGAAATGTGTAGCTCTCGCTGTCGATAAACTGTAACCAAATTTTCCAAGACACACAGACTACTCCATGGCTATTCTAAATATTACAAAGTTCCCATAGAGGAGTCGAATAATGGAACACCCGAAACTAGCCATGATAGGGATTGTAATAAAATTTTTATATAGAAAAGCAATAAAATACAACAAATGTTAAAGAAATAAACTACAACTACACTATACCATTCTAGATAGGGAACGTTGGAAAATAATTAGTATTAGACTTTCCATTTATAGTATTTTATAAATTGATAAGACAGCATTAGAAGAAAGGATAATTAGTTAAATAATACATCTTCAAATATAAGGAATTGGAACACAAAAGTACTCAATCAACATGGTAGAGATAAAACCCAACAAACAGAGGACATAGAAGGCAAAGTATTTGGTTATGTGCGGATGTATTGTGATGGAAGGTGGGGTGCGTGTTTTTGTGTTTGGAAAAGTGTGGCATTAAATGAGTGAAAAAGGAAAACGGTTGCAAATCCCAGAGCCCATGTGTGTTTGTGAGCAGGGGTTGTGAGAGAGAACTTTCAATTTTGTGCAGATATGGGACATACATTTTAAAATAAATAATAAATATTGTTTATTTATTTATTGCCCAATCATGATGGAACCTTCCCCAACCCTATACCCTAGACACCCACCTGAGCGACCCTTACACTAAGGAGAAGTCCTTATCTGTTTTATGGGCCTACTGTAAGTAGCATATACGCAGTCAAATCAGAAAGATGAAGGCGGTCAGAGACCTACAAAAGCAGCACTGCCCCCTCAAGATTCTGAGCCTGCCTGGCAGGGTTGGTCGTACAAAACTAAAGCCCCCTGACGGGAGAGCATAATATACAAGGAAATTCTCAAAGCTGCTAACCACTCGTACCTTGTCACAACACAACTGATTGGCTCAAATGCATTAATTGTCACGATTGTTGGTTAGAGATGAGGACCAAGGCGCAGCGTTGAAGGTGAACATATCCTTTTATTACTGATCACACGATCAAAACAATAAACGATAACGTGACGTCTACAGTTTAACACAAACCGAAATGAACAAGAAACCACAAACACAAAGTGAAAGACCGACAGTTAAATATGGCTCCCAATCAGAGACACCCAGCTGACACTCGTTGCCTCTGATTGGGAGTCACTCAGCCCAACATAGAAAATCAAACATAGAATTACACACCCTGGCTCAACATAACATAGTCCCCAGAGCCAGGGCGTGACATTAATTCCACAAGTTAACTTTTAACAAGGCACACCTGTTAATTGAAATGCATTGCAGGTGACTACCTCATGAAGCTGGTTGAGAGAATACCAAGTGTGTGCAAAGCTGTTATCAAGGCAAAGGGTGGCTACTTTGAAGAATCTCAAATATAAAATATGTTTTGACACTTTTTTGATTCCTACCTGGTTCCATATGTGTTATTTCATAGTTTCGATGTCTTCACTATTATTCTACAATGTAGAAAATAGTTCAAATAAAGAAAAACCCTTGAATGAGTAGGTGTGTCCAAACTTTTGACTGGTACTGTATATATTTTTTAATAGCTATATATAATGCAAATCGAGGTGAGGGCGATGGAAATGGTTTTGGCGGTTGATCTGCTTCTGTTCTGTGGGTGGCACTGTGTGCTCTTTTCAAATGATGGGTCCCGGTCTCTCGGCGGCCCTGGGATCCGGGGGGACAGGGGTGGTCTGCCGGTCACTTGGATAACAACCCAACTTGGTATAGTGAGGGGTTTTAGCGGGTGGATGGTGGGGAACAATTGGAGGTTTACAGTGGCTTGCCAAAGTATTCACCCCACTTGACATTTTTCCAATTTTGTTGCCTTACAACCTGGAATTAAAATGGATTTTTGGAGGGGTTGTATCATTTCATTTACACAACATGCCTACCACTTTGAAGATGCAAAATATTTATTGGGGTGAAACAAACAATAAATAATACCAAAAAAAATACTGAAAACTTGAGCGTGCATAACTATTCCCCCCCTCAAAGTCAATACTTTGTAGAGCAAACTTTTGCAGCAATTACAGCTGCAAGTCTCTTGGGGTATGTCTCTATAAGCTTGGCACATCTAGCAACTGGAATTCTTGCCAATTCTTCATGGCAGAACTACTCCAGCTCTTTCAAGTTGGATGTGTTCCGCTGGTGTAAAGCAATCTTTAAGTCATACCACAGATTCTCAATTGGATTGAGGTCTGGGCTTTGACTAGGCCATTCCAAGACATTAAAATGTTTCCCCTTAAACCACTCGAGTGTTGCTTTAGCAGCATGCTAAGGGTCATTGTCCTGCTGGAAGGTTAACCTCCATCCCAGTCTCAAATCTCTGGAAGACTGAAACAGGTTTCCCTCAAGAAATTCCCTGTATTTAGCGCCATTCTTCATTCCTTCAATTCTGACCAGTTTCCCAGTCCCTGCCGATTAAAAACATCCCAACAGCATGATGCTGCCACCACCATGCTTAACTGTTGGGATGGTGTTCTCGGGGTGATGAGAGGTGTTGGGTTTGCGCCAGACATAGCGTTTTGCCTTGATGGCCAAAAAGCTCAATTTTAGTCTCATCTGACCAGAGTACCTTCTTCCATATGTTTGGGGAGTCTCCCACATGGTTTTTGGCGAACACCAAACGTGTTAGCTTATTTTTTTCTTTAAGCAATGGCTTTTTTTCTGGCCACTCTTCCGTAAAGCCTAGCTCTGTGGAGTGTACGGCTTAAAGTGGTCCTATGGACAGGTACTCCAATCTCCACTGTGGAGCTTTGCAGCTCCTTCAGGGTTATCTTTGGTCTCTTTGTTGCCTCTCTGATTAATGACCTCCTTGCCTGGTCCGTGAGTTTTGGTGGGTGGCTCTCTCTTGGCAGGTTTGTTGTGGTGCCATATTCTTTCAATTTTTTAATAATGGATTTAATGGTGCTCCGTGGGATGTTCAAAGTTTCTGATATTTTTTATAACCCAACCCTGATCTGTACTTCTCCACAACTTTGTCCCTTGGTCTTCGTGGTGCCGCTTGCTTGGTGGTGCCCCTTGCTTAGTGGTGTTGCAGACTCTGCGGCCTTTCAGAACAGGTGTATATATACTGAGATCATGTGACAGATCATGTGACACTTAGATTGCACACAGATGGACTTTATTTAACTAATTATGTGACTTCTGAAGGTAATTGGTTGCACAATATCTTATTTAGGGGCTTCATAGCAAAGGGGCTGAATACATATGCACGCACCACTTTTCCGTTATTTTTTTAATATTTTTTTTTTAACTTGGACTATTTTGTGTATGTCCATTACATGAAATCCAAATAAAAATCCATTTAAATTGCAGGTTGTAATGCAACAAAATAGGAAAAACACCAAGGGGGAATACTTTTGCAAGGCACTGGACTTAGTAGCAATGCAAATATCATGGTACAGCTATATGGACACTCAATCACTATGGTACTTTTTAATGGTGAGTTTACAAATATATATTATGATAAATCGATTTTAAACTTGTAACTCATTATTCTAAATGGTGCAATAAGTATAGCTAGTTATAATTGTAATGGCTTAGCAGATAATAAGAAAAGACTATCAGTATTTACCTGGCTAAAAGGGAAGGAATATAATATATTTTGTTTACAGGAAACTCATTCAACAACTTTAGATGAAGTTGTGTGGAAAAATATATTTCTCCCATGGGCAAAGAAATTCAAAAGGGGTGATGATATTAATTAACAGTAATTTTTATCCTAATCTGCGAATTGTCCAAACAGATCCTCAAGGAACATTTGAAATATGTTATTGGACCATAAACAGATATGGCTCATTAATCTATACGGTCCAAATAATGACTATCCATGCTTCTTTGACAATATATATAATAATTTATCAACCCTACAAGCAATACAAGACTATATTATTATGGTGGGAGATTATAATATGGTTTTAAATACTGACAGTGAGGGAAAAAAGTATTAGATCCCCTGCTGATTTTGTACGTTTGCCCACTGACAAAGAAATGATCGGTCTATCATTTTAATGGTAGGTTTATTTGAACAGTGAGAGACAGAATAACAACAAAGAAATCCAGAAAAACGCATGTCAAAAATGTTATAAATTGATTTGCATTTTAATGAGGGAAATAAATATTTGATCCCTCTGCAAAACATGACTAAGTACTTGGTGGCAAAACCCTTGTTGGCAATCAGAGGTTAGATGTTTCTTGTAGTTGGCCACCAGGTTTGCACACATCTCAGGAGGGATTTTGTTCCACTCCTCTTTGCTGATCTTCTCCAAGTCATTAAGGTTTCGAGGCTGACGTTTGGCAACTCGAACCTTCAGCTCCCTCCACAGATTTTCTATGGGAATAAGGCCTGGAGACTGGCTAGACCACTCCAGGACCTTAATGTGTTTCTTCTTGAGCCACTCCTTTGTTGCCTTGGCCGTGTGTTTTGGGTCATTGTCATACTGGAATAACCATCCACGACACATTTTCAATGCCCTGGCTGAGGGAAGGAGGTTCTCACTCAAGATTTGACGGTACATGGCCCCGTCCATCGTCCCTTTGATGCAGTGAAGTTGTCCTGTCCCCTTAGCAGAAAAACACCACCAAAGCATAATGTTTCCATCTCCATGTTTAACGGTGGAGATGGTGTTCTTGGGATCATAGGCAGCATTCCTCCTCCTCCAAAAACGGCGAGTTGAGTTGATGCCAAAGAGCTCGATTTAGTCTCATCTGACCACAACACTTTCACCCAGTTCTCCTCTGAATCATTCAGATGTTCATTGGCAAACTTCAGACGGCCCTGTATATGTGCTTCCTTGAGCAGGGGGACCTTGCGGGCGCTGCAGGATTTCAGTCCTTCACGACGTAGTGTGTTACCAATTGTTTTCTTGGTGACTATGGCCCCAGCTGCCTTGAGATCATTGACAAGATCATCCCGTGTAGTTCTGGGCTGATTCCTCACCGTTCTCATGATCATTGCAACTCCACGAGGTGAGATCTTGCATGGAGCCCCAGGCCGAGGGAGATTGACAGTTATTTTTTGTTTCTTCCATTTGCGAATAATCGCACCAACTGTTGTCACCTTCTCACCAAGCTGTTGGCGATGGTCTTGTAGCCCATTCCAGCCTTGAGTAGGTCTACAATCTTGTCCCTGACATCCTTGGAGAGCTCTTTGGTCTTGGCCATGGTGGAGAGTTTGGAATCTGATTGATTGATTGCTTCTGTGGACAGGTGTCTTTTATACAGGTAACTAGCTGAGATTAGGAGCACTCCCTTTATGAGTGTGCTCCTAATCTCAGCTCGTTACCTGTATAAAATACACCTGGGAGCCAGAAATCTTTCTGATTGAGAGGGGGTCAAATACTTATTTCCCTCATTAAAATGCAAATCAATTTATAACATTTTTTATATGCGTTTTTCTGGATTTTTTTGTTGTCATTCTGTCTCTCACTGTTCAAATAAACCTACCATTAAAATTATAGACTGATCATTTCTTTGTCAGTGGGCAAACGTACAAAATCAGCAGGGGATAAAATACGTTTTTCCCTCACTGTAAGTCATGTTTTGCAGAGGGGTCAAATACTTATTTCCCTCATTAAAATGCAAATCAATTTATAACATTTTTGACATGCATTTTTCTGGATTTTTTTGTTGTTATTCTGTCTCTCACTGTTCAAATAAACCTAGCATTAAAATTATAGACTGATCATGTCTTTGTCAGTGGGCAAACGATTTAGGTCAAAAGAGTTCATATTAACAAAGGAAATGGAAGGACTAACAGTAAAGATAGATAGCAATAAAAACTGTACCATAGAGGATCAGGATAAGTTAGAGGAAAAACAAAAAGAAGGAGGAACTTATTCAAAAAAGATCAAGTGTAATATATTATAAAAAATTGTTAGGCCTACTGCTGCTAGGTAGCTCTCTCTCTGCTCTTCCCCTCCCCTCTGTCTGTCCTTGATTGCAGGAGTGAAGTCTGGTGTGCGGGAGTCAGGGTTCCAGCTGCAGCTCATTCACCATAATCACCTCAGCCTTTAAGACCCGGTCAAACTTGCCACTCATCGTCAGATCATAGTCAAGACGACCATATTATTGGAACCTGACTCCTGCCTCCGCTTCACTCCTGCCACCACCATCCTGCTTTCCACTACCGGACCTCCCTTTTGGACTCACCACGGACACTAGGACATTACGGTACCACACCTGCTCTGACCTGGATCTGTTACCCTCCCTGTAACCTGGACTTGCTTTTCCCCTATTATTGGAAACCTGGACAAATTGAACATTGTAAATAAACCTGTTAAACCTTCTCTGGCTCAGTGTAGTTGTCTGCATTTGGGTTCAAATCCAGTTTAATCATGACAAAAATAAAGTGAACTTGATGGAATATGGGGAAAAATGCATTAAATTATTTTTTTATCTTCAACATAGAAATGCTACCAAAAATAATTTACTGAACCTTGTTACAAATGACGGAGTCACCCATGATTCACCAAACTATATTTTGAAAGAGGAAGTAAAGTACTTTAAGCATATGTTTTCATTTCAGTCTCATCCATCTCCACTAACTGAAGCAAATTGTATGGATTTTCTTTCTATTAATAATTTTAAATTAACAGCTGTACATAAAAACTCATATGACGGCCAAATTACAGAGGAGGACCTTATTGATGCAATTAAAGCCTTTAAGTCTGGGAAAACTCCAGGGTTGGATGGCATACCACTGGAGGTATACCAAACCTTGTTTGATATACTCAGAGGACCATTATTAGCATTTTAATCACTCCTATATAAATGGTAGATTATCAGACACTCAACAAGAAGATCTGATTTCATTACTGAAACAGTCTCCAAGTGTTTTCAAAAGCCATTTAAAAAATTGGAGTGCTCTTACACTTCAGTGTTGTGATGCAAAAATTATATCAAACTGCGTAGCGCATAGAATTAAAAAGGTATTGTCAGATATTATTAATCCTAGTCAGACAGAAAAGACAGAAAAAATTATACAACAAATATTGTGGTTCAACTCAAATATACTAGTTATTTAAAAAAAACTTTAGGTAGAATCTTTGTAAATGATATCATAAATAGGACTGGTGGAGCTATGTCACACATGCAGCTAACAAAAATATATGGAAATGTCTGCTCTACCCAAAAATACAACCAACTAATTGCAGCATTACCGCAAAAATGGAAGAGGCAAGAGGAAGGGGGAAAAAGTAAGGAACTTGTCTGTCGGCCCTGCATTAAAGACCAAAATTGGTTAAAGAAAATTGTGATAAATAAAGTCTACCAGTTTCATTTAAGGACCAAAAAAATGACAGCTATGCCATATAGATTACAAAATAGTTGGGAAGAGATTTTCGATGTACCGATTACATGGCACATGGTTTATGAACTGATTCAAAACTTAGATTTATTTTATTTAAATTCATTTACAAGATTCTTGCAACCAATATAATTGTATATACAGTGCCCTCCACTTTTATTGGCACCCCTGTTTAAGATGTGGTCGAGGACTTCCAAAAATTCTCATAAAAAAAAAAACATAGAACCCAAATGCAATAAAAGAGAAAAATCCAACCTTTTATTTAAGTACATTACTTTGGTGGTAAAAAAAAAATCACACATTTAGAAAAAAAAAAACTTGAAATCATGTGTCCCACAATTATTGGCACCCCTAACAATTCTGCTGAAAATTTTAATTGATTTTTTAAAAAATAAATTTTTCTGTAGTTGCTAAAGTTGGTCAGGGTATCTATTAACTTTTAATTAGTAATTCATGACTTCCTGTTTCCCTGGGGTATAAATATGACGTGACACATAGGCCTAATTCTCTTACCCAGTTGTCAACATGGCAAAGACAAGAGAACACACCATTCAAGTAAGGCAGATTTGTATCGACATTCATAAGTCAGGCAATGGCTACAAGAAAATAGCCACTCGCCTTAACTTACCCGTATCTACAGTCAGAGGAATCATTAAGAAGTTTAAAACAACTGGAACAGTGACAAACAAGGCTGGAAGAGGTCCCAAGTTTATCTTGCCACAACGCACAGTGAGGAGGATGGTAAGAGAAGTAAAAAAAAGTCCTAAGCTCACTGTCACAGAATTGCATCAAAGAGTGGCATCTTGGGGTCACAAAGTCTCCAAAACAACCATCAGAGCGCTCTCTACATGCCAACAAGCTGTTTGGGAGGCATGCAAGGAAAAAGCCTTTTCTCACTAACACTCACAAACGTAAACGTCTGGAGTTTGCTAAGCGGCACTGGGACTTCAACTGGGATCGTGTGCTTTGGTCAGATGAGACTAAGATTGAGCTTTTTGGCAACAAACACTCTAAGTGGGTCTGGCGTAAAACAAAAGATGAGTATGCCGAAAAGCACCTCATGCCCACCGTGAAGTATGGTGGAGGATCTGTGATGCTGTGGGCCTGTTTCTCTTCCAAAGGCCCTGGGAACTGTGGTATCGTGTCGAATGCTGGTGGGTATTGCTGTCGATCAAAGAATCCCCTTAGTCTGTATCGTGTTCAAAGGCCTTTATTAAAACCACGAGATTACAGCATAGGTACAGACCCGCGGTGTCCGGAGAACGGCTCCCCGATTGCCATGGCCGTTCTGACTTCTTCTTCGTTTAACCCCCCTATTTATAAACAACGAAGCTGACCTCTTCTGGCCAATCCCCAGTCTCCAAGACACTTCCGGTCTGCTGGATGTGGCGTTACACCCAAAACATTCCCTCTTGCTACTAACATAACCAACATTCCATTTCTTCATGAAAAACATTTAACAAAGACATAATTTTAATACACTACAGAACCTTGTTAGGGTGCATGGCATTATGAACGCTTTGAACTACCAGGACATTTTAAATAAAAACCTGATGGCCTCTGCCAGAAAGCTGAAGATGGGTCGTCATTGGGTCTTTCAGCAGGATAATGATCCAAAACATGTGGCAAAATATACACAAAAATGGTTCAGCAGTCACAAAATCAAGGTCCTCCCATGGCCATCTCAGTCCCCAGACCTCAACCCAATCGAAAACCTGTGGGGCGAGCTAAAGAGGAGAGTGCATAAGAGAGGACCCAGGACACTGGAAGATCTAGAAAGATTGTGCAAAGAAGAATGGTCAAAGATGCCTCTCTCTGTGTTCTCCAATCTTGTGAAATGTTATAGGAGGAGATTAAGTGCTGTCTTGTTGGCAAAAGCGGGTTGTACAAAGTATTAACATCAGGGGTGCCAATAATTGTGGGACACATGATTTCAAGTTTTTTTTTTTCTAAATGTGTGATGTTCTTTTTTTACACCAAAGTAATGTACTTAAATAAAAGGTTGGATTTTTCTATTTTTTCGCATTTGGGTTCTATGTTGTTTTAAAAAAATGAGAATTTTTGGAAGTCCTCGACCACATCTTAAACAGGGGTGCCAATAATTGTGGAGGGCACTGTATATATCTTCCCAGCTCTGCAGATTTTGATTTGAAGAGACAGTCATTAGATCATTTAAGTTGGTACTGTCCATATGTAGCTTGTTTTTGGTCACAGGTCCATGAATGGCTGAAGAATTGCAAAATGTACCTGTAGCTAACTCTGCAGATAGCACTACTGGGTGATTTGAAAAGTCATAGTCAAGTCACATTTACATAAGTATTCAGACCATTTACTCAGTATTTTGTTAAAGCACCTTTGGCAGCGATTACAGCCTTGAGTCTTCTTGGGTATTACGCTATAAGCTTGTCACACCTGTATTTGGGGAGTTTCTCCCATTCTTCTCTGCAGATCCTCTCTCAAGTTCTGTCAGGTTGGATGGAGAGCGTCACTGCACCAAGCTATAACTTCCTGACTGATGTCTTGAGATGTTGCTTCAATATATCCACATAATTGTCCTTCCTCATGATGCCATCTATTTTGTGAAGTGCACCAGTCCCTCCTGCAGCAAAGCACCCCCACAGCATATGCTGCCACCCCCGTGCTTCACGGTTTCCTCCAAACATAACGATGGTAATTATGGCCAAACAGTTCTATTTTTGTTTCATCAGACCAGAGGACATTTCTCCAAAAAGTACGATCTTTGTCCCCATGTGCAGTTGCAAACCGTAGTCTGGCTTTTTTGTGGCGGTTTTGGAGCAGTGGCTTCTTCCTTGCTGAGCGGCCTTCCTTGCTGAGCGGCCTTTCAGATTATGTCGCAATGAGTCTTTTGACTCACTATGTCCCCTATCCTCCCGGCCGGCTCGGTCCTCCCCTCTTGCGCCGTGGCTTGACGACTCATTGCGAGCTCACAGAAGAGGGCTCCGGGCAGCCGAGCGGAAATGGAGGAAAACTAGACTCCCTGCGGACCTGTCATCTTTTCACTCCCTCCACTCTACATTCTCTTCCTCTGTTTCCGCTGCTAAAGCCACTTTCTACCACTCTAAATTTCAAGCCTCTGCCTCTAACCATAGGAAGCTCTTTGCCACCTTCTCCTCCCTGCTGAATCCTCCTCCTCCTCCCCCTCTCTCCTCCCTCTCTGTGGATGACTTCATCAACCATTTTGAAAAGAAGGTTGACGACATCCGATCCTCATTTATTAAGTCAAATGACACTGATGGTCCTGCTCACACTGCCCTACCCTATGCTTTGACTTCTTTCTCCCCTCTCTCTCCAGATGAAATCTTGCGACTTGTGACGGCCGGCCGCCCAACATCCTGCCCGCTTGACCCTATCCCCTCCTCTCTTCTCCAGACCATTACCGGAGACCTTCTCCCTTTCCTCACCTCGCTCATCAACTCATCCTTGACAGCTGGCCATGTCCCTTCCGTCTTCAAGAGAGCGAGAGTTGCATCCCTCCTCAAAAAACCTACACTCCATCCCTCCGATGTCAACAACTACAGACCAGTATCCCTTCTTTCTTTTCTCTCCAAAACTCTTGAACGTGCCGTCTCTAGCCAACTCTCCTGCTATCTCTCTCAGAATGACCTTCTTGATCCAAACCAGTCAGGTTTCAAGACTGGTCATTCAACTGAGACTGCTCTTCTCTGTGTCACGGAGGCTCTCCGCACTTAACTCTCTCTCCTCTGCTCTTATCCTTCTAGACCTTTCCGCTGCCTTTGATACTGTTAACCATCAGATCCTCCTCTCCACCTTCTCCGAGTTGGGCAGCTCCGGCGCTGCTCACTCTTGGATTGCGTCCTACCTGACAGGTCGCTCCTACCAGGTGGCGTGGCGAGAATCTGTCTCCGCACCACGTGCTCTCACCACTGGTGTCCCCCAGAGCTCAGTTCTAGGCCCTCTCCTATTCTCTCTATACACCAAGTCACATGGCTCTGTCATATCCTCACATGGTCTCTCCTATCATTGCTACGCAGACGACACACAATTAATTTTCTACTTTCCCCCTTCTGATAACAAGGTGGCGAATCGCATCTCTGCATGTCTGGCAGACATATCAGTGTGGATGTCGGATCACCACCTCAAGCTGAACCTCGGCAAGACGGAGCTGCTCTTCCTCCCTGGGAAGGACTGCCTGCTCCATGATCTCGCCATCACGGTTGACAACTCCATTGTGTCCTCCTCCCAGAGTGCAAATAGCCTTGGCGTGACCCTGGACAACACCCTGTCGTTCTCTGCTAACATCAAAGCGGTGACCCGATCCTGCAGGTTAATTCGCACACTACGACCCTACCTTACACAGAAAGCGGCACAGGTCCTAATCCAGGCACTTGTCATCTCCCGTCTGGATTACTGCAACTCGCTGTTGGCTGGGCTCCCTGCCTGTGCCATTAAACCCCTACAACTTATCCAGAACGCCGCAGCCCATCTGGTGTTCGACCTTCCCAAGTTCTCTCATGTCACCCCACTCCTCCGCACACTCCACTGGCTTCCAGTTGAGGCTCGCATCTACTACAAGACCATGGTGCTTGCCTACGGAGCTGTGAGGGGAACGGCACCTCCTTACCTTCAGGCTCTGATCAGACCCTACACCCAAACGAGGGCACTACATTCATCCACCTCTGGCCTGCTAGCTCCCCTTCCTCTACAGAAGCACAGTTCCCGCTCAGCCCAGTCAAAGCTATTTGCTGCTCTGGCACCCCAATGGTGGAACAAGCTCCCCCACGACGCCAGGACGGCGGAGTCACTGACCACCTTCCGGAGACACTTGAAACTCTACCTCTTTAAGGAATACCTGGAATAGTATAAAGTAATACTTCTACCCCCCCTCCCCCACCCCCCCATAAAAAAAAGAAGAAAAAAAGTGGTTGTCCCACTTGCTATCATAAGTTGAATGCACCAATTTGTAAGTCGCTCTGGATAAGAGTGTCTGCTAAATGATGTAAAAATTTAAATGTTTTACTGTGGATATAGATACTTTTGTACCTGTTTCCTCCAGCATCCTCACAAGGTCCTTTGCTGTTGTTCTGGGATTGATTTGCACTTTTCGCACCAACGTATGTTCATCTCTAGGAGACAGAACACGTCTCCTTACTGAGCGGTATGGCGGCTGGGTGATCCCATGATGTTTATACTTGCGTACAATTTTTTGTACAGATGAACGTGGTCCCTTCAGGCGTTTGGAAATTGCTCCCAAGGATGAACCAGAAAAAAATTTCTGAGGTCTTGGCTGATTTCTTTTGATTTTCCCATGATGTCAAGCAAAGAGGCACTGAATTTGAAGGTAGGCCTTGAAATACATCCACAGGTACACCTCCAATTGACTCAAATGATGTCAATTAGCCTATCAGAAGCTTCTAAAGCCATGACATCATTTTCTGAAATTTTCCAAGCTGTTGGAAGGCACATTCAACTTAGTGTATGTAAACTTCTGACCCACTGGAATTGTGATACAGTGAATTATAAGTGAAATAATCTGTCTGTAAACAATTGTTGGAAAAATTACTTGTATCATGCACAAAGTAGATGTCCTAACCGATTTGCCAAAATTATAGTTTGTTAACAAGAAATTTGTGGAGTGGTTGAAAAACTAGTTTTAATGACTCCAACCTAAGTGTATGTAAACTTCCGACTTCAACTGTATATATATAGACAGCATATACAGTACCAGTCAAAAGTTTGGACACACCTACTCAATCAAGGGTTTTTCTTTATTTTTACTATTTTTTAAATTGTAGAATAATAGTGAAGACATCAACACTATGAAATAACAATCAGTTGTGTTGTGACAAGGTAGAGGGAGGTATACAGAAGGTAGCCCTATTTGGTAAAAGACCAAGTCCATATTATGGCAAGAACAGCTCAAATAATCAAAGAGAAACGACTGTCCATCATTACTTTAAGACATGAAGGTCAGTCAATACGGAAAATGTAAAGAACTTTTAACGTTTCTTCAAGTGCAGTTGCAAAAACCATCAAGCGCTATGATGAAACTGGCTCTCATGAGGACCGCTACAGGAAAGAAAGACCCAGAGTTACCTCTGCTGCAGAGGATAAGTTCATTAGAGTTACCAGCCTCAGAAATTGCAGCCCAAATAAGTGCTTCACAGAGTTAAAGTAACAGATACATCTCAACATCAACTGTTCAGAGGAGACTGCGTGAATCAGGCCTTCATGGTCGAATTGCTGCAAAGAAACCACTACTAAAGGACACCAATAAGAAGAAGAGACTTGCTTGAGCAAAGAAACACAAGCAATGGACATTAGACCGGTGGAAATCTGTCCTTTTTTTCTGGAGTCCAAATATGAGAGTTTTGGTTCCAACCGCTGTGTCTTTGTGAGACGCAGTGTAGGTGAACATATGATCTCTGCATTTGTAGTTCCCAACGTGAAGAATGGAGGAAAAGGTGTGATCATTTAGGGGTGCTTTGCTGGTGACACTTTCTGTGATTTATTTAGAATTCAAGGCACACTTAACCAGCATGGCTACCACAGCATTCTGCAGCGATAGCCATCCCATCTGGTTTGGGCTTAGTGGGACAATCATTTGTTTTTCAACAGGACAATGACCCAACACACCTCCAGGCTTTGTAAGGGCTATTTTACCAAGAAGGAGAGTGATGGAGTGCTACATCAGATGACCTGGCCTCCACAATCCCCCGACCTCAACCCAATTGAGATGGTTTGGGATGAGTTGGACTGCAGAGTGAAGGAAAAGCAACCAACAAGTGCTCAGCATATGTGGGAACTCCTTCAAGACTGTTGGAAAAGCATTCCAGGTGAAGCTGGTTGAGAGAATTTAACTCCAAAGTTAAATCTAGAATCGGCTTCCTATTTCACAACAAAGCCTCCTTCACTCATGCTGCCAAACATGCCCTCGTAAAACTGACTATCCTACCGATCCTTGACTTCGGCGATGTCATTTACAAAATAGCCTCCAACACTCTACTCAGCAAATTGGATGTAGTCTATCACAGTGCCATCCGTTTTGTCTCCAAAGCCCCATACACTACCCACCACTGTGACCTGTACGCTCTTGTTGGCTGGTCCTCACTACATGTTCGTCGTCAAACCCACTGGCTCCAGGCCATCTATAAATCACTGCTAGGCAAATCCCCGCCTTATCTTAGCTCATTGGTCACCATAGCAGCACCCACCCGTAGTCTGCGCTCCAGCAGGTATATCTCACTGGTCATTCCCAAAGCCAACACCTCCTTTGGCCGCCATTCCTTCCAGTTCTCTGCTGCCAATGACTGGAACGAATTGCAAAAATCTCTGAAGCTGGAGACTCTTATCTCCCTCAATAACTTTAAGCATCAGTTGTCAGAGCACCTTACCGATCACTGCACCTGTACACAGCCCATCTGAAATTAGCCCACACAACTACCTCATCCCTATATTGTTATTTATTTTGCTCTTTTGCACCCCAGTATCTCTATTTGCACATAATCTCTTGCACATCTAGCATTCCAGTGTTAATACTATTGTAATTATTCTGCACTATAGCCTATTTATTGCCTTACCTCCATAACTTGCTACATTTGCACACACTGTATATATATTTTCTGTTGTATTTCTGACTTTATGTTTTTTTTACCCCATATGTAACTCTGTGTTGTTTTTATTGCACTACTTTGCTTTATCTTGGCCAGGTCGCAGTTGTAAATGAGAACCTGTTCTCAACTGGCTTACCTGGTTAAATAAAGGTGAAATAAAAATAAATAAAAAAGAATGCCAAGAGTGTGGAAAGCTGTCATCAAGGCAAAGGGTGGCTACTTTGAAGAATCTCAAATATTTATTTAACACTTTTTTTGTTACTTCATGATTCCATATGTGTTATTTCATAGTTTTCATGTCTTCACTATTATTCTACAATGTAGAAAATAGTTCAAATAAAGAAAAACCCTTGAATGAGTAGGTGTGTCCAAACTTTTGACTGGTACTGTGTATATATATATTTACAAAAACATTGATGGGGGATTGGAAATGATGCAGACAATTACATTGATGGAAGCTACAATCTTATCTGCAGTCTTAAACCTGATCTACGCCATAAAAAATTTAAATAATATAAATTGTCTACATGGGTGGTGAAGCTCAACTTCTCATCCACCCAAACTCCCAGATATTTGTAAGTTTTGACTTGCTCTATAGAATGTCCTTCTATATTCTTTTGAATTACGTTAAAAGCTGTTTGAGCTTTTTCAGAAGCCAAAGTCAAACTGCTGCCACTTGAGAGAACAGTGTCATCTGCATAAAAATGTACATCAGCTGTCTCAATATGTTGTTGATATAGATAATAAACAACAGGGGACCTAATTTATCCTTGAGGCACACCGAGCACAACTCTAGGGTGTCCGACTTACAACCATCTGCCTTAACACCCTGGGTTCAATTTGAGAGGTAGTTCACAAACCACTCAAGAGCATGACCAGTAATCCCAATACACTTCAATCTCTGCACCAAGACACACAGTGTCAAACGCCTTTGAAAAGTCTATGAATACAGAAACAATGCAGCTTCTTATCCAGGCCACAGTGAATATCATTCAAAACCTTCAAAGTTGCTGTGACAGCGCTGTGGCTAGACCTGAAACCTGATCGCATGGCGTTTAAAAGCCATCCAATCATCAGCGGAATCAGACCTTCTTGCTTTAGCCCACAAAGCATTCTGTTTTCTTACGATTTCAGCTAGTTCATCTGAGAACCAAGGGTTGTCTGCCCTTAATTCTGTATTGCTTGAAAGTGGTGTGTTTTTTGCATACATCCTGGAATGCTTTATGGAAGTAAGAAAAGGCTAATTTAACATCAGCGATTAATTCTACTCTATTCCAGGCAATGTTAAAAACGTAATGGAAACAAACTGCTTCCAGTTTCTTTTCATGATGATACCTGGAGGTATTTGGGGATTTTTACCTTCCATTACACAGGCAACAGCACAGTGATCACTTATATCATTTGCAAAAACAACGTGTTGGTTAAAATAAGATCACTCAAAGAGGATTTTAGTGGAAATGTTGCATTCAACCTTGTTAAATCGTTAACAATCTGAGTAAGATTATAGGTATTACATAGATTCTTGAGTTGATCAGAGTTGGATGTCAACCAGTCTAGGTTCAGGTGACCCATAAACACAAATTCAGATTTTACATTGTGATAATAATAGGCCAATGTCTTTGTCAGTGATAGATTATTTGAGCCAGGTTTCAGAAAGCATAAATACACCGGGGTCTGCATTTTTTATCAAAATATTCACAAAAACAAGTTTCGGAAGACTTTTTACATTTATGTGCAGAAACTTCAGACCATTCTGACTTTTTAATTCAGATGGGGTAGAAATATCAGGACCTGGGTTAGATAACACCTTTCCTGATGGTAAAAGCAGCAAAATAATGGCAAGTCTAGATTTTACAACATTTGGATTCACAGGCAGTACTATAACCATATTCCAGAGGAACCAGAGTCTTTAACAGAACATATTTCAAAAGGTGCGTACAGTCCAGAGACATGGTTAAGTACTGAAAGAACAATCCAGATATGTAAACACAAGCGCGGTTTCTCCCATGCCAAATGGGAAAAAACTTGCAGAGTTCTCAAGGGTAGACAATAGCAACAACAGCAACATGTTCATTTTTAGCCTATAAATCAACATGAGAAATAAGCATAAAACGTTTTTTAAGACTCTGATCAAAAATATTAAGCCTATGCGGTTGCACACTAATCACAAATATGCCTAAGCTACAATAAAATAACAATAATAACAATAAAGGCCAAGTAATACAACACTCGCAAACTAACAAACAGATGTGCACAAGACACACGTGTTCAGTTGCCATCTTGGCAGGGATGGGATCAAAAGAAATAGAAAGTGAAGGATGGGGTAGGGAAGACAGAAAGAAAGACAGACAAAGAGAGAAAGAAAGAAACAAAGAAAGAAAAAGAGGGCGGGAGCAAGGGAGGAAATGAGAGATGGAGACGGTGTGTTATATTGGTCCTGCTTCTTTGCCGCCTATATGTGGCAGTGTTGTGGCTGGGCTCTGTTCATTGGATGGAGTGCTGCATAGTAGTCTTTTATGTCTAATTACCTCTCACTTACCATTACCGCTGCCACAGCCGCTCACCTACATCATCACTCGTCACCAACCACCTTCCATTGGTCCTTGCCATAACGCTGTCACCCTCCCCTCCACTTTCCATTGATCTTCTCCATAACTGTCACCTTAATCCCGTCTCCCTCCTCTCGCTGCAGGCCCTCATTTTAATCTTACCACCCTAAACTCTAAAGTGCCTAACTATACCTCCTTGACCTTCCCTCCACATTGGACCTTAACATAACCCTTTAACCCTCCCTTATTAATTGGTGAACCCTCCATCGGTTATGCACCTCTTTCATGTGGTACATAGTGTTTACACACCTATTCCACTAAATTAACTTTAATGTTACTCTTCGCCTGTCATCTCAACAGACAATCAGTGTTGACCCACATTTTGTATCACTACATCTCTGGATATAAAATGGAGTAGTATAAATCCAGCTAATGGATACAGAGATGATGATACCGAGGCCAATTTTCACCACCAGTGTCTTTGTACGTTGTCCAATATAATTATACACAGACACTTTTCTAGTTTTGTTGACTGTCCTTGATTAGTGAAGTCTTCTTGACATTATTAAGTGCACATGGAATAACCTTTTTTCCAGAAATGTCTCTAGCATTTCAACATGGAGGTTATAGATTGAGGCAGAGGACTTTGGACAGTCAGTAATGAAATGGAACGATTGGAGTGTAAAATTAGCCTTCATGTCATTAGACTGGAACGGCGAAGAGAGAAAAAAGACTGTCTTCGATGACTGATGACCAATTTAAAGGAGGAGCGAAAAAGGAGAGGAATGGGTGAAGATGTGATGAAGTGGAGTATGGATTTGTCTGATAATTAACTCTTCACCAGCCATCGATCTATAGGGATAGGGATGAAGGATCCTCTTTGAACAAGCTTGGGGAATTGGCCGGAAGTCTTTGTTTGGGAACTGTAAATAAAACGAGTGGTTGCGGATCCGACTTTTACTGGGCCTTTCTTCCTGACAGCTAAAGATCCCGAAGCTAAGGTTACAGTATCTACACAGATGGGTAGGGAAAAGTGTCTTTACTAACTTCAACATTGTTTGTTTCAAGGCCAAACAGGACATTAAAAGCCTCATTCGGTAGCGAGGGCAGATCGAGAGGCTGTTCACTGGGAAGAGAAATGCAGCCAAGTCTGCCGGGTCGTGAGTAACGTTACAGTGAAGCTTTGATGTAGAAAACTAGTTTTAAGTTTTTATGTTAATCTCTTTCAAGTATAGTGAAATGCTTTTCTTGCAAGCTCAAAAACCCAACAATGCATTAATGTAGTACTAAAAATAACATAAGGTAGAACAATGACACACAAGAAAATAGATATCTAATCAGTTGCACAACGGAATGCATTCAACCGAAATGTGCCTTCCACATTTAACCCAACTGAATTAGAGAGGTGTGGGGGGCTGCCTTAATCAACATCATCGGCGCTGGGGAGCAGTTGTTGTTGGTTAACTGTTTAAGGGCAGAACGGCATATTTTTCTACCATGCCAGCTCTGGGATTTGAACCAGCAACCTTTTGGTTACTGGCCCAATGCTCTTATTCACTAGGCTAAGAAGCTACATACAGGGTCGGTTCCAGTACCATATTTACAATGTGCAGTGATACTGGAATGATAGAGGTAGATACAGTGCCTTGCAAAAGTATTGACCCCCCTTGGCGTTTTTCCTATTTTGTTACATTACAACCTGTAATTTAAATGGATTTTTTTTTGGATATCATGTAATGGACATACACAAAATAGTCCAAATTGGTGAAGTGAAATTTAAAAAATTACTTGTTAAAAAATTTTTTTTTAAATAACTAACGGAAAAGTGGTGTGTGCATATGTATTCACCCCTGTGATTTTGAAGGAGTCAGGCGCAGGAGGGTAAATCACAGAATAACAGGATTTATTCTGAACCACAGAGTTACGCAGTAATGCATAAAAACAGTCCATTGCGCAAAACAGGCGCACTGGAAAATACAAGGCACACAGGGAAAGTTCCCGCCGACACTAAATATAAGGAGATCCACTGAGCTTCTCTCTCCTCCACAATAAACAATCACACTCAAAGACAAGGGGGCAGAGGGACCACTTATACAGGTACTGATGAGGGGATATGAACCAGGTGTGTGTAATAAACAAGTAAAAACAAATGGAATGATGAGATGAGGAGCGGCAGTGGCTAGACGGCCGGTGACGACGAACGCCGAAGCCTGCCCGAACAAGAAGAGGAGGCAGCCTCGGAGGAAGTCGTGACCACCCCCTTTGCTATGAAGCCCCTAAGTAAGATCTGGTGCAACCAATTACCTTCAGAAGTCACATCATTAGTTAAATAAGGTCCACTTGTTTGCAATCTAAGTGTCACATGATCTGTCACATGATCTCAGTATATATACAGTGGGGGAAAAAAGTAGGGCAACGAAGGAGTGGCTTCGTAAGAAGCATTTCAAGGTCCTGGAGTGGCCTAGCCAGTCTCCAGATCTCAACCCCATAGAAAATCTTTGGAGGGAGTTGAAAGTCCGTGTTGCCCAGCGACAGCCCCAAAACATCACTGCTCTAGAGGAGATCTGCATGGAGGAATGGGCCAAAATACCAGCAACAGTGTGTGAAAACCTTGTGAAGACTTACAGTAAACATTTGACCTGTGTCATTGCCAACAAAGGGTATATAACAAAGTATTGAGAAACTTTTGTTATTGACCAAATACTTATTTTCTGGATATTTTTTCCTCATTTTGTCTGTCATAGTTGGGGGGGGGGGGGATCACCAGCCTCCAGGCCCCAAAAAATGGGAGAACCTCAAGACAAGGTATTGTCCTTATGGTTAATAGTTCACATGTTTTGTATTTTTGGTGGCCAAATGGGGCCCAAAATGTAGTTGTCTTGGTGTAGTAGATGGACATCATTTATCAACCAAACATCAGAGAATTGGTAATTGCTCATTAATAGATCTACCCCATGTGCTGTGTTGATAGGAGGTGAAGGCAGCGCTAATGGGGTCAATGACAGAGGGGGGAGGACATTGGTATGCATTATGGATGAGATTCTGGGGCAGAGGCATTATATGACCCCTCCTGTCCTGGTTGCCTCATCCGGGGATGGCTCAGCAGTGCTCTTCACGTCCTCAGACTCAGGCAACAAGCCAGTGTCAGAGGAAGAGCAGCGACATCCTCAAGTTCTTAAAGGATCGGGCAGAAAAGGAAGCAGAGAGGGAGGAAAGAAGAGAGGAGAGTGAGTGAGTGAGCGAGCGAGAGAGAAAGGGTGGCGGAGGAAGAGGCAGAGCTGAGCAGGTTGGCAGTGTAGAGGAAGGCTGCTAGGGAGGCTGCTGCAGCTGTAAGGAACCAGACCTTGCTGGCACTATTTCTGCCTTAATTGAAAAGCTGTCAGATTAATTAATTGTTTGGTATCCTTATTGTAGTAATATAGGTACACCGCACTAAGATATGTGAAGTTGTGGTTCAGTTAGAAATTACATAAATTCATACTTTGGCAATTAAGATTTATAGGAATTTGTTTTAGTACCAATGATGTGATGTTGGACAGGATAATCAAACAGTCCAGCAAGGGACGCAATAGCACAGTAACATTCCGAAAAGTACATTCACAGATATGGTGGTTCATTCAGTTGTCTTGCCTATCTAGTGCATGAGAGAGAGAGTCTTTCTCCAATTGGCTAAAAGTTTGAATGATGAAGAAGACACCTGCATCAACACCATTGCAGTAATATATTTTATTTATTGATGATGCATAGTAAATATGATCCTGCAGAAACACCGGGCCACCAGGATGGAAATTAACAGTGATTGCTAAACCCTGTGATGCAACAGACACAATTATGATAAATATACAACAGATATCATGCACATTGACAGGGAGGACAATCAAAACAAGTATTATCTGTACCCTAGCTCTCCCCTTTCTTACCATGGAACTAAACCCTGTGATGCAACAGACACAATGATGATAAATATACAACAGATATCATGCACATTGACAGGGAGGACAATCAAAACAAGTATTATCTGTACCCTAGCTCTCCCCTTTCTTACCATGGAACTGTACTGTTTGAAATGTCAAACATAGGCCTACAAAAAGCCAGCTATGTCAAATACGATTTGCCAACATTCATAACCATGTAACTAATGTACTACACGTCACATAAACAAAACAGTAGGCTCCATGTGCAGACGGTGTAGGCCCATTTTACGCCATGCTTTAGATTCTGACTGACAATTATATCCGTTTTCAAAGGGACCCTAATTCATCAACAAGCAGAAGACTGTAGGCTGCGTGCCAAATGGCACCCTATTCCCTAAATATATATATATATATATTTTTTATGCTGCGTAGTTAATATGATCCTGCAGAAACTCTGCAACATCAGGATGCTGCAGGACCTCTGAGACATCTGGATCTTGCAGGGCATCGGGGAAATCATGATTTTGCAGGGCATCGGGGACATCCTCTGGATCGGCGTCTAGAGCAGAGACCTGAACTGCCAGTCGCTCTCAGTTGTGTCGCAAATCAAGGGTATACCTCCAGGGCAGAATAGAAGACACACCTACACCTTGTCTTCGTCATCCCGAAGGTACACTCAATGATGTTGCGAGCCCCGGTATGGCAGTTGTTGAACTTCTTCTGTACTCTCCCGTGCACAGGTTCCTAATAAGGTGTTATGAGGCAGATGGCCTCCTCTATACATGGGTATCCAACGGATGTCTCCCACCTAGAAGTACCCTTGGGGTGGGCACAAGCTGTTCCTGGATCCAGGAACCTTCCCTTGGCGTCACAGATGGCCTGCAGCTGTATCGAGGGGAACAGCTTTCTGTTGACGTATGACTGGCACTCAGGCTCACCCGGAGGCTTGATCCTGACAAGGCATCCATCGATGGCCCCCACAGCTTTCCTGAACGGCACATGGTCTGCCAACTGACGGAAACCTTCTCCCACTTCTTCATGGGCCCCCTGCTGTGGGAAGGTAATTACCCGTTTCAGCACCAGCATGAGTTACACTGCCACAGTATGCACACACTGAAAGACTGTCGCACGTGGCATAGGGAAAACCTCTGACACCACCCTGTACGATGTTCCACAGGCAAGCCAACAGATGAAGACCAGAATCTCCACCTTGTGATCCAAGCCATGAAGCTTCTCACTGGGGAGTATCTGAAGCTTCTCACTGGGGAGTATCTGAAAGACTAAGTGCATTGCTTCCCTGGTAATCCTGAAGTCTGGTCTTAGATCTCTATCCCCAGCTTCAGGATGGGCACAGTGCGGTTCATACTCACATAGGATGTGAGACTTGTCTTTGTGTCCTGTAAATAAGAAGAACATCATTGTCATAATTACTTATTATACATGCTAACTCTACTTATTATACACATGCTAAACTACTTTGTCATTCATCCACCTTTTATGTTATGTATTCTAATGTATTTCCTTCTTATCTCCCCCTTCTTCCTTGTCCCCTCTCCCTTTCTTCTCTCCCCTACCCCACTCCCCCTTACTTCCTTCCCTTGATGTGGGAAGGTAATTATCTCTTTCAGCACCAGCATGAGTTGCCCTGCCACAGTGAGTTGCCCCATCACAACGAAAGAAAGACTGTTGTACGTGGCATAGCATCATCCTTCGCCTCCCCTCCTAACCTCCCCTCCAAACCATCCTACAAGCCTTACAAACTCCTTATCCTTAACCTCCAGCCACTCCATCCATTCCCCCCATGTGTCTTTGCTAATTCCTGTTCTGTGTCAATAAATAGCTTACCCTTAACTGTGGACCTTGCCTTCTACCTTCATTCATTGCATTCTGACCTACAATATGTGCCATTGTGGCAATATAACTCCAGGACTAGCCTTCCTTAGTTTTAGATACATTATATTACTATTTGTTAACTTTAACTTGTATGTAACTTCTGTATGTGAATAGTTATGCATTGTTTTCATGTATTGTGTTGACCCAGAGATATAATTCATTTCTGAGTTTGGGTGTCTGTAATGTCAATTATGGTCATGTCACTTCTGCTTAATTAATTGATTAACTATGTATACCACTTCTGCTGAGTAGTTATCAATATATATCAATATGTCTTTATTGTATAATTTATATGCCAGACACAAATATTGTATAGAGCTGTTTTTGTTATTGTAATACCAAAGATATACAGACGGTGTCACTGTTTACAAAGTAACTCAACGTAAGCAAAAGCTCCTGTATGACCTGTCTAAGTAAGGTAGCCATCTCGCACTAGCTAGCAACTTAAATTGGTCACATACAAGGAAATTGCCCGAGGAAGTGCTGCTAACGTAGCCTTGCAGTTCTTCTCCTCCTCACCACCCGTCTCCTCCTCGCTTGCCCTATTAATTGACGCCCGACGAGAAGCAGCCAGGAGGATCTCAACCCTCCTCCTCGCAGCATCTTCTCTTTCCTCCACATTTATTAGGTACATATACAGTACGGTGAGGGAAAAAAGTATTTGATCCCCTGCTGATTGTGTACGTTTGCCCACTGACAAAGACATGATCAGTCTATAATTTTAATGTTAGGTTTATTTTAACAGTGAGAGACAGAATAACAAAAAAATCAAGAAAAACGCATGTCAAAAATGTTATAAATTGATTTGCATTTTAAAGTATTTGACCCCTCTGCCAAAAAGGGTTTTGCCACCAAGTACTAAGTCATGTTTTGCAATCACAGAGGTCAGACGTTTCTTGTAGTTGGCCACCAGGTTTGCACACATCTCAGGAGGGATTTTGTTCCACTCCTCTTTGCAGATCTTCTCCAAGTCATTAAGGTTTCGAGGCTGACGTTTGGCAACTCGAACCTTCAGCTCCCTCCACAGATTTTCTATGGGATTAAGGTCTGGAGACTGGCTAGGCCACGCCAGGACCTTAATGTGCTTCTTCTTGAGCCACTCTTTGTTGCCTTGGCCGTGTGTTTTGGGTCATTGTCATACTGGAATACCCATCCACAACCCATTTTCAATGCCCTGGCTGAGGGAAGGAGGTTCTCATCCAAGATTTGACGATACATGGCCCCGTCCATCGTCCCTTTGATGTGGTGAAGTTGTCCTGTCCCCTTAGCAGAAAACACCCCCAAAGCATAATGTTTCCACCTCCATGTTTGACAGTGGGGATGGTGTTCTTGGGGTCATAGGCAGCATTCCTCCTCCTCGAAAACACGGCGAGTTAAGTTGATGCAAAAGAGCTCGATTTTGGTCTCATCTGTCCACAACACTTTCACCCAGTTCTCCTCTGAATCATTCAGATGTTCATTGGCAAACTTCAGACGGCCCTGTATATGTGCTTTCTTGAGCAGGGGTACCTTGCGGGCGCTGCAGGATTTCAGTCCTTCACGGCGTACTGTGTTACCAATTGTTTTCTTGGTGACTATGGTCCCAGCTGCCTTGAGATCATTGACAAGATCCTCCCGTGTAGTTCTGGGCTGATTCTGGGCTGATTCCTCACCGTTCTCATGATCATTGCATTGAGCCCCAGGCCGAGGGAGATTGACAGTTATTTTGTGTTTCTTCCATTTGCGAATAATCGCACCAACTGTTGTCACCTTCTCACCAAGCTGCTTGGCGATGGTCTTGTAGCCCATTCCAGCCTTGTGTAGGTCTACAATATTGTCCCTGACATCCTTGGAGAGCTCTTTGGTCTTGGCCATGGTGGAGAGTTTGGAATCTGATTGATTGATTGCTTCTGTGGACAGGTGTCTTTTATACAGGTTAAAGCTGAGATTAGGAGCACGCCCTTTAAGAGTGTGCTCCTAATCTCAGCTCGTTACCTGTATGAAAGACACCTGGGAGCCAGAAATCTTTCTGATTGAGAGGGGGTCAAATACTTATATCCCTCATTAAAATACAAATCAATTTATAACATTTTTGACATGCGTTTTTCTGGATTTTTTTGTTGTTATTCTGTCTCTCACTGTTCAAATAAACCTACCATTAAAATTATAGACTGATCACTTCTTTGTCAGTGGGCAAACGTACAAAATCAGCAGGGGATCAAATACTTTTTTCCCTCACTGTATATTTATAAGCACAAATATCGCACAGAATATGTCCTACATTTTGTACGCTATCAGCGAGCTGGCAATCTGTGAAAGCCAATAACCGCGTGAAGAGGACATGAATTGGGCATAACATAAAACACAGTAGCCAGTGTAAACTAAACATGAATTATTTTATTGTTGACATTTGGTACATCTTCATGCAATTTCACTTACTGAAGTTCAGTGCCTTGCAAAAGTATTCATCCCCCTTGGCGTTTTTCTCATTTTGTTTTATTAAAACCTGTAATTTTAATTGATTTTTATTTGGATTTCATGTAATGGACATACACAAAATAGTCCAAATTGGTGAAGTGAAATTAAAAACATAACTTCTTTAAGAAATTCTAAAAAATCAATAACGGAAAAGTGGTGTGTGCATATGTATTCACCCCCTTTGCTATGAAGCCCCTAAATAAGATCTGGTGCAACCAATTACCTTCAGAAGTCACATAATTAGTTAAATAAAGTCCACCTGTGTGCAATCTAAGTGTCACATGATCTGAGTATGTATCCACCTGTTCTGAAAGGCCCCAGAGTCTGCAACACCACTAAGCAAGGGGCACCACCAAGCAAGCGGCACCATGAAGGCCAAGGAGCTCTCCAAACAGGTCAGGGACAAAGTTGTGGAGAAGTACAGATCAGGGTTGGGTTATAAATAAATAAATATCAGAAATGTTGAACATCCCACAGAGCAATATTAAATCATCAATTATTAAAAAATTGAAAGAATATGGCACCACAACAAATCTGCCAAGAGAGGACCGCCCACCAAAACTCACGGACCAGGCAAGGAGGGCATTAATCAGAGAGGCAACAAAGACACCAAAGATAACCCTGAAGGAGCTGTAAAGCTCCACAGCGGAGATTGGATTGTCTGTCCATAGGACCACTTTAAGCCATACACTCCTTCAGAGCTGGGCTTTACGGAAGAGTGGCCAGAAAAAATGGCAATCAAGGAAAACGCTAGTCCAAATTGGAGAATTTTGGTTCCAACCACCGTGCCTTTGTGAGACACGGTGTGGGTGAAAGGGTGATCTCCGCATGTGTATTTCCCACCGTAAAGCATGGAGGAGGAGGTGTTATGGTGTGAGGGTGCTTTACTGGTGACACTGTCTGTGATTTATTTACAATTCAAGGCACACTTAACCAGCATGGCTACCACGGCATTCTGCAGTGATACACCATCTCATCTGGTTTGGGCTTAGCGGGACTATCATTTGTTTTTCTACATGACAATGACCCAACACACCTCCAGGCTGTGTAAGGGCTATTTGAACAAGAAGGAGAGTGATGAGTGCTGCATCAGATGACCTGGCCTCCACAATCCCCCGACCTCAACCAAATTGAGATGGTTTGGGATGAGTCGGACCGCAGAGTGAAGGAAAAGCAGCCAACAAGTGCTCAACATATGTGGGAACTCCTTCAAGACTGTTGGAAAAGCATTCCAGGTGAAGCTGGTTGAGAGAATACCAAGAGTGTGCAAAGCTGTCATCAAAGCAAAGGGTGGCTATTTGAAGAATCTCAAATATAAAACAATTTGTTGGTTACTACTTGAATCCATATGTGTTATTTCATATTTTTGAAATAAAGAAAAACCTTTTAATGAGTAGGTGTTCTAAAACTTTTGACCGGTAGTGTAGCTATCTAGATAGCCAATGAGCTGGGCTTTCCATGAGTATGTGATTGCCCTTTGTAGGACAAATGGCTGTTATGCTAGAGCTCTGCGTAACACAATTAATTCTCAATTGAAAATCAACAGGACGCAGGGATGTTTACGTTACGCAGTAGTTCGCTTTCTTCTACAAACCTTTAGAAAAACTGAAAAAGTACAAAATGACTACTAAGAGTGGATAAGCTAAATCGAAGTCCAAGTATACAAATGTAGATGAGATTATTGCAGAAATTGAGTAGGAGAGTGACAGAATGAATGGATGAGGAATTTTGATTCCAGGAATGAAAGAAAGATTTTTGGAAGGAAAACATACTTTTAGATCAGTAAGTAAAATACGTTTTTGCTTTTCATGCTAATGCAGTTGCATGTGTTACAGTACAGTTGAAGTCGGAAGTTTACATACACCTTAGCCAAATACATTTCAACTCAGTTTTTCACAGTTCCTTACATTTACTCCTAGTAAACATTCCCTGTCTTAGGTCAGTTAGGATCACCACTTTATTTTAAGAATGTGAAATGTCAGAATAATAGTAGAGAGAATGATTTATTTCAGCTTTTATTTATTTCATTACATTTCCAGTGGGTCAGAAGATTACATACACTCAATTAGTATTTGGTAGCATTGACTTTAAATTGTTTAACTTGGGTCAAACGTTTCGGGGAGCCTTCCACAAGCTTCCCACAATAAGTTGGGTGAAATTTGGCCCATTCCTCCTGACAGAGCTGGTGTAACTGAGTCAGGTTTGTAGGCCTCCTTACTCGCACACGCTTTTTCAGTTCTGCCCACACATGTTCTATAGGATTGAGGTCAGGGCTTTGTGATGGCCACTCCAATACCTTGACTTTGTTGTCCTTAAGCCATTTTGCCACAACTTTGGAAGTATGCTTGGGGTCATTGCCCATTTGGAAGGCTCATTTGCGACCAAGCTTAAACTTCCTGACTGATGTCTTCAGATGTTGCTTCAATATATCCACATAATTTTCCTTCCTCATGATGCCATCTATTTTGTGAAGTGCACCAGTCCCTCCTGCAGCAAAGCACCCCCACAGCATGATGTTGCCACCCCTGTGCTTCGCGGTTGGGATGGTGTTCTTCGGCTTGCAATAAACCCCCTTTTTCCTCCAAACATAACGATGGTCATTATGGCCAAACAGTTCTATTTCTGTTTCATCAGACCAGAGGACATTTCTCCAAAAAGTATGATCTTTGTCCCCATGTGCAGTTGCAAACCATAGTCTGGCTTTTTTATGGCGGATTTGGAGCAGTGGCATCTTCCTTGCTGAGCGGCCTTTCAGGTTATGTCGATATAGGACTCGTTTTACTGTGGATATAGATACTTCTGTACCTGTTTCCTCCAGCATCTTCACAAGGTCCTTTGCTGTTGTTCTGGGATTGATTTGCACTTTTCGCACCAAAGTACATTCATCTCTAGGAGACAGAACGCGTCTCCTTCCTGAGCGGTGTGACAGCTGCGTGGTCCCATGGTGTTTATACTTGCGTACTATTGTTTGTACAGATGAACGTGGTACCTTCTGACATTTGGAAATTGCTCCCAAGCATGAACCAGACTTGTGGAGGTCTACAAGTTTTTTTTCTGAGGTCTTGGCTGATTTATTTTGATGTTCCCATGATGTCAAGCAAAGAGGCACTGAGTTTGAAGGTAGGCCTTGAAATAGATCCACAGGTACACCTCCAATTGACTCACATTATGTAAATTAGCCTATCAGAAGCTTCTAAAGCCATGACATCATTTTCTGGAATTTTCCAAGCTGTTTAAAGGCACAGTCAACTTCTGACCCACTGGAATTGTGATACACTGAATTATAATTGAAATAATCTATTTGTAAACAAATGTTGGAAAAATTACTAACCAACTTGCCAAAACTATAGTTTGTTAACAAGAAATGTGTGGAGTGGTTGAAAAACGACTTTTAATGACTCCAACCTAAGTGTATGTAAACTTCCGATTTCAACTGTATATTTTATCAAATCATTTATAAAATCTTTATATAATTTATTATCTATATACTTAAAGGGGTCCTAAAATTCAAAATGAAATAGCTAAATCAGCCATAGAATGACCATCGGTAAACAATTCCATATGTCACCCCCCCCCCGACCACATTGGAGTCACTATGGGCCAGCATCCCTGTGGAACACTTGACAGCTTGTAGAGACCATGTCCGATTTGTATTTATTTATTTTATTTCACCTTTATTTAACCAGGTAAGCCAGTTGAGAACAAGTTCTCATTTACAACTGCGACCTGGCCAAGATGAAGCAAAGCAGTGCGATAAAAACAACACAGAGTTACATATGGGGTAAAACAAAACATAAAGTCTAAAATACAACAGAAAATATATATACAGTGTGTTCAAATGTAGCACGTTATGGAGGTAAGGCAATAAATAGAACATAGTGCAAAATAATTACAATTAGTATTAACACTAGAATGATAGATGTGCAAATAGAGATACTGGGGTGCAAATGAGCAAAATAAATAACAATATGGGGATGAGGTAGTTGGGTGGGCTAATTTCAGATGGGCTGTGTACAGGTGCAGTTATCGGTAAGGTGACTCTGGTTCACACTGACCGTGTGCAATGCCATAAGAATGATCAGATCATCAGCCTTCTGTGTTCTCTTTTCGACTCCGTATGCATTTGCAATCAAATGCCAGAATTCTATTAATCTCCTTATCATACTTTGCTTCTACCAGACATTCCACTGACTTCAAAACTTGGTCAACTTCTTCCATGACAACAACACTGTTGATCGCCGTTTCTTCCCCATCACTGTCATCAGAAGACTCTACAATGTCTTCTTCAATGAAAATGTTTTTACCTAAATCAGGGATTTCCTCAACGTCTGATTCATTTTCAGAGTCAGTGAAAGTCAGCATGGCACGATCATCCTCCAGAAAGTAGTCCATCACAACTTTTTCCCAGTGACCTTTGTCGATAGCGCCTGATAAATTCAGGGCAGCAATGTTATTGAGTGCAGTAGCAACATATTTGCAGTTCTCCATGGCTAACGTTATATCTTTCAAAAAAAACTGCAGTAGAAAGGAGTATCTACGCATAACGAGCAGCTCATTTTATAGACACAAGATGCTACACCGCAGACCAATCTGAAACTCATCTCTTGGCATGTCAAGCCCACTTGGCATGTCCAGCCCATTATCTCAGCCAATCATGGCTAGTGGGAAGGTTCATGTCTATTTCTGTGGCTAAACCGACGAGGCTCGTAATTTAACAACTTTATTTGTATTTACAGATGGTATACAAGTTTGCTATTAAGGCACATGAAAGTTCAAATGTTCCAGATGGCATTTCTGCCAAAAAAACACATAAAACATTTCCTGAAACGGGTCAGATTTAGTAAACCAAGCACTGACAGTCATCAATCTGCAACCCAATTTAAAACATTCAAAAAAATTCAGAAGATCCCCTGTTATCTTTGTTGTACTCCTTTTACAGTTTGTACTAATCAAATTGTATACCCCAATCCTTTTAGTGTCATAAACATTCAGAGAGTACACACACAGATGTTGGAACTAATTCCTAGACACTTCACACCTACAATTCACTGAAAACAAAGGTGATACATCTGTTGAAGCAATCACATTAAACTGAAGCAGGCTCGAAATGAGTATGCCTAACGGAGGGAAAACAGTCAACATGGTGGGGTTTTTCAATCTCCTTCTTTAGCTAGGAAACTCATGAGTCATGTTTGTGTAATAGCCATGCCGAAGTGCTCGTAATTCAATAAAAGGGTATTTCTGAATGAAAGGGGCCATGACATCAGCTCTATATTTGTGGGCTAATCTCTGAAACCAATAATCCATTCTGGAAGCAGTGCTGAATCAAGTAGAGATAGGAGAGATATTTTCTTTTTTACATCTGGATGAAGACCATGCACCATGCTTACAAAACAACATGCCCTCCTTTTGTTAATTTCACTGATAAATGGACATGATACTTTGTCGTATTTATTGGAGATGACACAGTGTCTCGAGGTTTGCCAGCTTAAATTTTTTTGAGAAACGGAGACGAATGCAGATTTTGTTCTTGGTAACAGGGCTTGACAACACTGCTAATGAATTCTGGGACTCCTCAGGAGTGCTGAAATTGCCATTATTAGCCCAGACCTAAATCATCATATTTGGCCAATCATGTCGGTCAAATGTGAGGTTCAAACTTTGCAGTGCTGCCCTTTTCGATCTATGCAACATCTAGAATTCTACTCCATCAGGGGTCATGACAGCATAGCAATGTATGGGCCAAATATACCGAGCTGTAACCAACTCCTCTTTCACTACTCCCTAGTAGTGTTTTGAAGACTGTTGCTCTGGCTCTACTCAAGCAACTGTCTTGATTGGATTATTGGATCAAAATCAACTGGAAAGGTCTCCATCAACATTTCCTGTGAACAAGTACAAGACAAACTTGAAATGCTAGGTTAGACAGGAATGGTGGTCACAAGTCACCTCATTTGTGTCAATAGAAAACGGAACTGTAAGATAAGTAGTGTAGGTGTCAAACACCCAACTTGTTCCCTGAAATGTGCATACAATTCCCTGTTTCCACTGCTAGGTTTACATCTAATAACTTTAAGGATCTGTGGAAACTAAGGTTCACAGTCGTTGGCAAGAATTATAGGTCACTCACTTTAGGCACTGGTGGTGACTGAATTTCCTGTATCTGCTTTGTCTGAAGTGGTTTGCAAGACCTGCACACAAGATTAGCAGCAATCTATTTCCAATTCTCTTCAAATACAGAGCAACTCCCGCTTCTTAACAACTTCAACCTCAGTTTGTTTATTAAAATGCACTTTTGCCAGTGCTCAAAACTGTCTCAGTGCTCCTTAATCCCTTATCTAAAATGATTTATCCGAAATGTGCTGCGTACTGTTGAGGAACTGTACAAACCAAGAATGTTCTCCCGATCAGTCCTTTGAAGTCACAAGTTCCTAGACTTTCCTGAAAGCAACTACTGTTCCCGTTTCTCCTCTGAGTCTGCCATGTCCCAGACAGAACAGAACAGTCCTTCATACATCATTGAGGAGCAGCATCCATGACCAAACTGCCAATCATGTACCTGAACTTTTGGGGACCCCACCTATAGGAAGTCTAGGGTACTGCAGGGTATAGAATATAATAATAATAATATGCCATTTAGCAGACGCTTTTATCCAAAGCGACTTACAGTCATGTGTGCATACATTTTTACATATGGGTGGTCCCGGAGATCGAACCCACTACCCTGGCATTACAAGCGCCATGCTCTACCAATTGAGCTACAGAGGACCAGAATCAGTATAATGCTGTGCTGTTGGCGTGAGGCTGAATGTGTCCTAAAATGTATACCGTACAGCATCGGATATGGCTCATTAATATGACTTGTGGCTTTCTAACAGTATTGTACGTTTTAGATTCTTTTGCCATACTGGGTCTGGCCTTTCTCTCATGAAGAGTGTCAAAGTTAACCTGAACTGTCATGGTGCCCAACCCAGGTTCTTTATACACAGGTTATTCTGTCACCTTCACCCATCTCTTCATCTGGATTTTTAAATGCGTCCCCCTGAGCTCTGAGGCCTATTAATATTGCAGGTCTTCTGCAATTCATTATGAATAAGAACAAGTGTGAAGAATTACAACAGACTGTACATATAAACACAGCAAGGCCCTGGGGCCTCATTTATAAACCGTACGTACAAAATATACCTCAAAATGTGTATGTGCCAGTTTTCATGCAAAAGTTGGCATTTATAAAAATACTTGACGTGAGAATGTGCTCACCTACCCGCAAACCTTAGACCACAGAAACTAATTCCACGGAGAGTCAAGTGTATGCGGGTTTTCACTCCTCCCTTGTACTTGATTGATGCATTAAGGTCACTAATTAGTAAGGAACTACCCAGAGTTCCCTGCCCTAGACAATGTTTCAGAATTCGCGGGCAGTCCATAATATTTAGGTTTGGGGAAAAGTCTATGTAAAATATTGTTGAATTCAAATGTTCTGCTGACAGGTCCATGACAATTTGTCATTGTTTTCTCTTTCAGAAACTGACACGGTCCTTTGCCAGATACAGCAAAAATTACTGCAAAATATTAAAACATTCTGCAAACACAGTCAATAGACCGGTAGCTTATGTCAAATATTTGACAGTATGGGTAGGCTACACTGTGCGTGACATCATTGGCTATTTAATCTCAAAGCCTACACCAAGGCAGGACATAGAAACCCAATAATGTATTGATAAACTAAATATTGAACAACAATTCGTCTTTTGCATAGAAGTGTGGGCTGTAGCATTTAGCCTACTTTTAAATTGTTTTGAATATACAATCAATCGTGCAGAATACACGGACAGGCACTCGCTATAGACAGCATGCATGTTTAGTTTGAAAAGGTCCGTGTAAAATATAAAAACATTCTGCCTACACCTCTACAGAAATGTGATAAAAATGGCCATTGCTCTTTCTTTTAAAAACTGCCGTGACCTTATTCCAAATAGTTCCACATTATACAGCAAATAAAGGCTGTTATTGTCACCATAAAAGGTGAATGGAGGGCGTTTTCCAGGAGAAATTTTAACGCTCATTCACGCGCGCACAGTTTTATGACAGTATGAAAAATGTATGCACTCACTAACTGTAAGTCACTCTGGATAAGGGCGTCTGCTAAATTACTTAAATGTAAATGACAGGTCTGATTTATAACTGGAAACATGCGCATGTATGGCGTGTGGCAAGTTTATAAATCTCAATATTTTTGTATGTGTGCAGACTTTTCAGAAATGACGCACGCTGAGATTTTGTGTGAAATCGGTTATGCGGTTATAAATGAGGCCCCAGGTGTCCACAATGCAGGTCACAAAGATTACGGTGTACACCTTGATTTAACCAGTTCAACCTAACCCACATAATGAACCTGCAAGAACAGCACATCTGTCCACAACTAGTGTGTACAGTACTCTGCTATTGAAAAGGGATGACCGTTTTTCTTCTCGAATAGTAACCTTCACCTGGTCATTAGTTAAATACCAGTCTGGCATTATTTTGCATGTCTAGGTTTTGACCCCCTTCTCACTCGACTTCCCTGTTACCAATTTTGTAAACAGAGGGGACCTTTCATGGACCTTTCAGAGCGACTGGAGCGTCTCTTATAAATGATTAACCCTTTTGCATTAAACTGTCCTGTGACATCTGTGATGCCTGAGCTGGAGCTGGTGGTAGTTGATGGCAGTGGTGGGATCCACCCTGCTGAGCTCAGACGAGAACCATAAACCCTGCACACAAAAACTCTGGAGAAGTGCTTCTTGTTTTAGACATTCAGCAACATGTACAGTCACCATCACAATTATTGTGAGCCATTCTCCCCCTCCCTGGTTCCCCCCGCCCTGCACTATCATAACAGGGTTGCAGCATAATGGTGAGTGGCAGCCTTATCTATGAAGTTTCTTAAGTAGCATATTTTTACGGTCTTAAGGTATTAAGAAAAATAAATAAATAAGAACATAAAATAAATAACCATTTACTCCTTGAGACCTTTAAATTTAAGTTTTCAGATTAATAAATTAGGGTGGGTAATGAAGAAAGAAATACGCGAAATATAGTCCCCTGTAGCTCAGTTGGTAGAGCATGGCGTGTGCAACGCCAGGGTTGTGGGTTTGTTTCCCACGGGGGGCTAGTGTGAAAATAGTATGCACTCACTAACTGTAAGTCACTCTGGATAAGACCGTCTGCTAAATGACTAAAATGTAAAAAAAATATAGCAAAAGAAATGCAAGCCTAAATGTTAAAGTATCCTCATTATTATTAGCAATATAGTCTAAATTACCTTAAACATAGGAAGAGAGAAAATATAGGACTCCCCCATGCACAACCCCCAACCTGGAGGACCAGCCTGTTTTGTCTGCCTCCTACCCTTCGACCTGTCCAACATGGTTGCACCTGCCGGGGGTATACACCCCCTCCATCTTAGCTCTCAGGGTCATTGGAGTACACAAGCCTCTCCACCGCAGCAAGGTGACAGTTCAGGAGGTCCTTATACCTCAGGGAATTTGCGACTAAATATCCAAAGGAACATATTATTAAACAGACAAACGAGGGTCTGTTGTAGACCCATTTCCTCTCTGCTTTCGTCATGTCAAAATATAAGTCTGATCCTAGATCAGCTCTCCTACTCTGAGATGCATGATATATCTGGCCCCTGATCTCTGACTTGACTCAATTCGAGACCATAGAAGTTATCTGTAATGAGTACAATTGTGTCCGAGACGAGACACTCAAAATGCGGACTCGGAAGTAGACCGAGACCAGTTTCAATACTGCAACACTAGTATACATTTTAGTAGACGCTCTTATCCAAAGCGACTTACAGTAGAGGGCATATTTTTTCATACTGGTCCCCCGTGTGAATTGAACACACAACCCTGGCATTGCAAGCGCCATGCTCAACCAACTGAGCCACACATGAAATGTATTCCTGCTGCATGCACAAAACTTTACATTCAAGAACATGTAGCCTATAATTATACATTTTTAGATGTCTCTGCAGTTTTTGAGATGGTTTGTTTGAATATGTTCTTATTGAAATATTGATAATTTGATGTTACAAGAATGTATTGTGATAAAACAGAGGATACAGCATCTAATCCAGATACAGTAGGGCACCAGGGCTATATGAAATGAAATAATTCAGGGGGTAATTTAATAAAACCAATATTCCAGCAA
Source organism: Coregonus clupeaformis (assembly GCF_020615455.1). Lineage (NCBI taxonomy): Eukaryota > Metazoa > Chordata > Actinopteri > Salmoniformes > Salmonidae > Coregonus > Coregonus clupeaformis. The sequence continues at coordinate 5,583,504 of NC_059211.1, forward strand.
CCTCCCCTTGCGAGGATCATGACACTAAGCATTTTTCTAAAATATTTTATGAGATTGGAGAACACATTGGGAGGGATCTTCCTCCAAACAGAATCTTGACGGATCCTTGATATCCTTCGTCTGTGCTTATAGACTGCCCTCTTCAATTCAAACCACAGGTTTTCAATAGGGTTCAAGTCCGGAGACTGAGATGGCCAATTTTGTGGTCAATTAACAATTTCTTTGTGGGTTTTGATGTGTGGTGCTTGGGGTTATTGTCTTGCTGGAAGATGCAGTTAGTATAAAATAATACAATTTCTCCAATTGTTTTAGCATAAAATATACCTCAGTATTTGAATTATTTATTTCATACAGTCTTTTTTGCTCGTCTTTATCAAGAGTGCCAATAATTTTGGAGGTGAATGTACATAGTTCCAATGGGCTGAGAGACCACTGAGTGTAGTAACTTAACGACAAAGTACAGGATGTTGGACCACATCAGGTGGTCAGATAGTAGATGTTGAATCAAGAGTGTCGAGCAAAGCCACTTTATCAGTCACATCACGTTCATTTTTCTTCACTTCCTCCACATTACTCTACAACAAACACAGCCAGACACATACACACAAGTTTTCAACAATCAAACACACACACACCAAGAAACACACACACACACACGTCTCCGTTCTCTAGATAAGAGTTGACGGTATCTCCCGCGCCAGGTGTGCTGTCGGCAGTGACTGTGACCCCAGGCACAGACAGAGATCTTCAGTCTGTCGCACAGTGGGAAACAATTGACAAAGCTTTTCCAGCCATTCATTTTCTCACCCATCCCCTCCAACTGGCTTTTATCAAATGTGTCAAGTTTTGGGATAGAAACGTCTGGACTGTGACAGGCCTTTTCCCTTTTACATTTAGTTTCAGATACTTATTACATTTTTTATTTATTGTTTTTTCTCTCAGGGGAAAACTAGCTTTCCTTGCAAGCTCTATGCTATAGCATGAATATTCAGTTCATTATGTATGTTTATTACTTTTTTTAAATGTGACTTAGCTTGAACCTGCAACATTAGAATTGTGCTTCCATTCCTGTGAAGTAATAATACAGTGGATCGGAAGTGCCTTTCAAATAACCCAAGGGCAGTGTGCAAAAAAAGACAGAAAGTAAAGAAAAAGCGGCAGAAAGAATGTAGTAGAATTTTAAATCAGAGCTGATATGGTCACAAATCACAATTCATATTTTAAAAGGTGGATTGTTTTAATATTAGCTGGAATTGGAAATCACATAAGAGATGGGTGGTGAATAAAATGTTCAGCGCTAGAGGTGGGAGGAGATGTCATAACACAAATATCGGTAACACTTTATTTGACACCTAGCATCGCAACACGTTATAACAGCTGACATAACCTGTCATAACATTGTCAAAAGTCTGTCATTATACATACAGTATCTCACAAAAGTGAGTACACCTCTCACATTTTTGTAAATATTTGAGTATATCTTTTCATGTGACAACACTGAAGAAATGACACTTTGCTACAATGTAAAGTAGTGAGTGTACAGCTTGTATAACAGTGTAAATTTGCTGTCCCCTCAAAATAACTCAACACACAGCCATTAATGTCTAAACCGCTGGCAACAAAAGTGAGTACACCCCTAAGTGAAAATGTCAAAATTGGGCCCAATTAGCCATTTTCCCTCCCCGGTGTCATGTGACTCGTTAGTATTACAAGGTATCAGGTGTGAATGGGGATTAGGTGTGTTAAATCTGGTGTCATCGCTCTCACACTCCCTCATACTGGTCACTGGAAGTTCAACATGGCACCTCATGGCAAAGAACCCTCTGAAAAAAGAATTGTTGCTCTACATAAAGATGGCCTGGGCTATAAGAAGATTGCCAAGACCCTGAAACTGAGCTGCAGCATGGTGGCCAAGACCATACAGCGGTTTAACAGGACAGGTTCCACTCAGAACAGGCCTCGCCATGGTCGACCAAAGAAGTTGAGTGCACGTGCTCAGCGTCATATCCAGAGGTTGTCTTTGGGAAATAGACGTATGAGTGCTGCCAGCATTGCTGCAGAGGTTGAAGGGGTGGGGGGTCAGCCTGTCAGTGCTCAGACCATACGCCGCACACTGCATCAAATTGGTCTACATGGCTGTCGTCCCAGAAGGAAGCCTCTTCTAAAGATGATGCACAAGAAAGCCCGCAAACAGTTTGCTGAAGACAAGCAGATTAAGGACATGGATTACTGGAACCATGTCCTGTGGTCTGATGAGACCAAGATAAACTTATTTGGTTCAGATGGTGTCAAGCGTGTGTGGCGGCAACCAGGTGAGGAGTACAAAGACAAGTGTGTCTTGCCTACAGTCAAGCATGGTGGTGGGAGTGTCATGGTCTGGGGCTGCATGAGTGCTGCCGGCACTGGGGAGCTACAGTTCATTGAGGGAAGCATGAATGCCAACATGTACTGTGACATACTGAAGCAGAGCATGATCCCCTCTCTTCGGAGACTGGGCCGCAGGGCAGTATTCCAACATGATAACGACCCCAAACACACCTCCAAGACGACCACTGCCTTGCTAAAGAAGTTGAGGGTAAAAGTGATGGACTGGCCAAGCATGTCTCCAGACCTAAACCCTATTGCACATCTGTGGGGCATCCTCAAATGGAAGGTGGAGGAGTACAAGGTCTCTAACATCCACCAGCGCCGTGATGTCATCATGGAGGAGTGGAAGAGGACTCCAGTGGCAACCTGTGAAGCTCTGGTGAACTCCATGCCCAAGAGGGTTAAGGCAGTGCTAGAAAATGATGGTGGCCACACAAAATATTGACACTTTGGGCCCAATTTTGACATTTTCACTTAGGGGTGTACTCACTTTTGTTGCCAGCGGTTTAGGCATTAATGGCTGTGTGTTGTGTTATTTTGAGGGGACAGCAAATTTACACTGTTATACAAGCTGTACACTCACTACTTTACATTGTAGCAAAGTGTCATTTCTTCAGTGTTGTCACATGAAAAGATATACTCAAATATTTACAAAAATGTGAGGGGTGTACTCACTTTTGTGAGATACTGTATATTTAGACCTGTTGTGACATACACTACCTTTCAAAAGTTTGGGGTCACTTAGAAATGTCCTTGTTTTTGTCCATTAAAATAACATAAAATTGATCACAAATACAGTATAGACATTGTTAATGTTGTAAATGGCTATTGTAGCTGGAAATGGCTGATTTTTTATGGAATGTCAAATCAAATCAAATCAAATGTTATTGGTCACATGCGCCGAATACAACAGGTGCAGACATTACAGTGAAATGCTTACTTACAGCCCTTAACCAACAGTGCATTTATTTTAAACAAAAAAAGTAAGAGTAAAACAACAACAAAAAAAGTGTTGAGAAAAAAAAGAGCAGAAGTAAAAAAAAGTGACAGTAGGGAGTCTATATATACAGTAAAATAAAGTGACAGTAGGGAGGCTATATATACAGGGGGGTACCGTTGCATAGTCAATGTGCGGGGGCACCGGCTAGTTGAGGTATTTGAGGTAATATGTACATGTGGGTAGAGTTAAAGTGACTATGCATAAATACTTAACAGAGTAGCAGCAGCGTAAAAAGGATGGGGTGGGGGGGCAGTGCAAATATTCCGGGTAGCCGTGATTAGCTGTTCAGGAGTCTTATGGCTTGGGGGTAGAAGCTGTTGAGAAGTCTTTTGGACCTAGACTTGGCACTCCGGTACCGCTTGCCGTGCGGTAGCAGAGAGAACAGTCTATGACTAGGGTGGCTGGATTCTTTGACAATTTTGAGGGCCTTCCTCTGACACCGCCTGGTATAGAGGTCCTGGATGGCAGGGAGCTTTGCCCCTGTGATGTACTGGGCCGTACGCACTACCCTCTGTAGTGCCTTGCGGTCAGAGGCCAAGCAGTTGCCATACCAGGCGGTGATGCAACCAGTCAGGATGCTCTCGATGGTGCAGCTGTAGAATTTTTTGAGGATCTGAGGACCCATGCCAAATCTTTTTAGTCTCCTGAGGGGGAATAGGCTTTGTCGTGCCCTCTTCACGACTGTCTTGGTGTGTTTGGACCATGATAGTTCGTTGGTGATGTGTTCCACTACAGCCCCGTCGATGAGAATGGGGGCGTGCTCAGTCCTCTTTTTTTCCCTGTATCTACAGGAAGGCGTACAGAGGCCCATTATCAGCAACCATCAATCCTGTGTTCCAATGGCCCGTTGTGTTTGCTAATCCAAGTTTATCATTTTAAAAGGGTAATTGATCATTAGAAAACCCTTTTGCAATTATGTTAGCACAGCTGAAAACTGTTGTGCTGATTAAAGAAGCAATACAACTGGCCTTCTTGAGAATAGTTGAGTATCTGGAGCATCAGCAATTGTGGGTTCGATTACAGGATCAAAATGGCCAGAAACAAATAACTTTCTTCTGAAACTCATCAGTCTATTCTTGTTCTGAGAAATGAAGGCTATTCCATGCGAGAAATTGCCAAGAAACTGAAGATCTCGTACAACGCTGTGTATTACTCCCTTCACAGAACAGCACAAACTGGCTCTAACCAGAATAGAAAGAGGAGTGGGAGGCCCCGGTGCACAACTGAGCAAGAGGACAAATACATTAGTGTCTAGTTTGAGAAACAGATGCCTCACAGGCCCTCAACTGGCAGCTTCATTAAATAGTACCCGCAAAACACCAGTCTCAACGTCAACAGTGAAGAGGCGACTCCGGGATGCTGACCTTCTAGGCAGAGTTGCAAAGAAAAAGCCATATTGCAGACTGGCCAATAAAAATAAAAGATTAAGACGGGCAGTCTGAGATATGGCTTTTTCTTTGCAACTGCCTAGAAGGTCAGCATCCCGGAGTCGCCTGTATGGGATCTTCAGTTTCTTGGCAATTTCTCGCATGGAATAGCCTTCATTTCTCAGAACAACAATAGACTAACCAGTTTCAGAAGAAAGTCATTTGTTTCTGGCCATTTTGAGCCTGTAATCGAACCCACAATTGCTGATGCATCTTTAGTAATAGGGTAGCTAATGTTAGCTAAACAAACACTAACTAGATGGCAGCTAACTGTTAACTAGCTAGCTACATGAATAGTTGAGAGATAGCTTAGGTATGTCATGAAAACATTCAGGAAACGGGATTGTAATGCATTTGAGAACGTGTGAAAGTGTTTGCTATTGCCATAATATAGGGTGTACACCCACTATGCCCAGAGTGGATTAAAACGCACTTCGGTGATGCAATTTCACTTCCTTATGTAATAACATACATTTTACCAAGACAAATATGATTATTCATGTTCTGAATTGTTCAGTGGGGTCTTTCTCTAACATATCATTAAAATGATATCCAAAAAGTCGGATTTCGTAACCTAATGCATCCGATAATAAGCACTGAGCTTTGAAGATGATGACCACAAAATTTAAAATCCTCAAAAGTGGTTATGAGAAACCTGCACCGCTATGTCAACAAAGTTGTTTCCATGGGTCGCAAAAAGCAAAAATGTGCATTACATGAGCTGAATTAAATGGCTTTTGAAAATAAAAAGCTTGGTATACACTCAGCGCTCCATTGACATTTCACAGAGATATGCTTGTTTATGTGAGAAATCTTCAAAAAAGAACAGGAATTTAGAATTAATTTGCAAAGAGTTTGCTAAACTACTACAACACATGTCTCAAAATCGATTTTCATCTTACCTCTACAGTGAGGGAAAAAAGTATTTGATCCCCTGCTGATTTTGTACGTTTGCCCACTGACAAAGACATGATCAGTCTATAATTTTTAATGGTATGTTTATTTGAACAGTGAGAGACAGAATAACAACACAAAAATCCAGAAAAATGCATGTCAAAAATGTTATGAATTGATTTGCATTTTAATAAGGGAAATTTGGTATTTGACCCCTCTGCAAAACATGACTTAGTACTTGGTGGCAAAACCCTTGTTTGCAATCACAGAGGTCAGACGTTTCTTGTAGTTGGCCACCAGGTTTGCACACATCTCAGGAGGGATTTTGTTCCACTCCTCTTTGCAGATCTTCTCCAAGTCATTAAGGTTTCGAGGCTGACGTTTGGCAACTCGAACCTTCAGCACCCTCCACAGATTTTCTATGGGATTAAGGTCTGGAGATTGGCTAGGCCACTCCAGGACCTTAATGTGCTTCTTCTTGAGCCACTCCTTTGTTGCCTTGGCCGTGTGTTTTGGGTCATTGTCATGCTGGAATACCCATCCACTACCCATTTTCAATGCCCTGGCTGAGGGAAGGAGGTTCTCACCCAAGATTTGACGGTACATGGCCATCGTCCATCGTTCCTTTGATATGTTGTAGTTGTCCTGTCCCCTTAGCAGAAAAACACCCCCAAAGCATAATGCTTCCACCTCCATGTTTGACGGTGGGGATGGTGTTCTTGGGGTCATAGGCAGCATTCCTCCTCCTCCAAACACGGCGAGTTGAGTTGATGCCAAAGAGCTCGATTTTGGTCTCATCTGACCACAACACTTTCACCCAGTTCTCCTCTGAATCATTCAGATGTTCATTGGCAAACTTCAGACGGCCCTGTAAATGTGCTTTCTTGAGCAGGGGGACCTTGCGGGCGCTGCAGGATTTCAGTCCTTCACAGCGTAGTGTGTTACCAATTGTTTTCTTGGTGACTATGGTCCCAGCTGCCTTGAGATCATTGACAAGATCCTCCCGTGTAGTTCTGGGCTGATTCCTCACCATTCTCATGATCATTGCAACTCCATGAGGTGAGATCTTGCATGGAGCCCCAGGCCAAGGGAGACTGACAGGTCTTTTGTCTTTCTTCCATTTGCGAATAATTGCACCAAATGTTGTCACCTACTCACCAAGCTGCTTGGCGATGGTCTTGTAGCCCATTCAAGCCTTGTGTAGGTCTACAATCTTGTCCCTGACATCATTGGAGAGCTCTTTGGTCTTGGCCATGGTGGAGAGTTTGGAATCTGATTGATTTATTGCTTATGTGGACAGGTGTCTTTTATACAGGTAACAAGCTGAGATTAGGAGCACTCCCTTTAAGGGTGTGCTCCTAATCTCAGCTCGTTACCTGTATAAATGACACCTGGGACCCTCTCAATCTTTCTGATTGAGAGGGTGTCAAATACTTATTTCCCTCATTAAAATGCAAATCAATTTATAACATTTTTGACATGCATTTTTCTGGATTTCTTTGTTGTTATTCTGTCTCTCACTGTTCAAATAAACCTACCATTAAAATGATAGACCGATCATTTCTTTGTCAGTGGGCAAACGTACAAAATCAGCAGGGGATCAAATATTTTTTCCCTCACTGTATGTTTTTCAGTCAGGATCGAGGCAAAGATGAACGGAGCAAAGTCAGGGAGATACTTGATGAAAACCTGCTCCAGAGCGCTCAGGACCTCAGACTGGGGGCGAAGGTTCACCTTCCAACAGGACAACGACCCTAAGCACACTGCCAAGACAACACAGGAGTGGCTTCGGGACAAGTCTCTGAATGTCCTTGAATGGCCCAGCCTGAGCCCGGACTTGAACCCGATCGAACATCTCTGGAGAGACCTTAAAATAGCTGTGCAGCAACGCTCCCCATCCAAACTGACAGAGCTTGAGAAGATCTGCAGAGAAGAATGGGAGAAACTCCCCAAATACAGGTGTGCCAAGCTTGTGGCGTCATACCCAAGAAGACTCAATGCTGTAATCGCTGCCAAAGGTGCTTCAACAAAGTACTGAGTAAAAGGTCTGAATACTTATGTAAATGTGATATTTCAGTTGTTTCTTTTTACTACATTTGCAAAAAAAAAAAAAAAATGTTTTTGCTTTGTCATTGGTATTGTGTGTAGATTGATGAGGAAAAAACAAAACAATTTAATCAATTTTAGAATAAGGCTGTAAAGTAAGAAAATGTCAACTCCCGACACGTTCATTACTATGCGACAGCTGGAGATCGAATTAGAATATTGAAACAATGTTGCAAATGTCGGAGAGACAGACCGCAAGGTTTATACAAATCTCCGCTGTTGAAAACTAAATGTTAGTCAAAAAAAAAAAGTGAGATAATGTCTAGATGCTTTTTATAGTGGAGATAAAGTTTAGAAATTGCCTGGCTGGGCTAATGAGACAGTGAATTGCGCAATCAGATGGAACAGAGTAAATAGGCATTTTAATGTCATAGATTTAGCCGGCGGTAACTTGTGGAAGAGACACCAGCTGGAATGCTTTTTAATCAATAAGCATTCAGGATTAGACCCACCCATTGTATAAATGTGCTTATGTCAGTCATCAGTAACAAAGACGGTGTCTTGTCCTGCTCCTGAAATCTGCTCCTGCATTCATCCCTGTCATCAGTAATGTGTTCACAATTACAATTATAATTAAATATGTTCACTTTCAGAATACTTTATAAAACATAAACATACTATAAACATAAACATATTGTTTAGAAGTAGGCTATGGTGTTATGACCATATTATGACAGGATATGACAAGTTATGTCAGCTGTTATATCGTGGTTATGACCATGTCATAACTTGTTATGACGCTAGGTGTCAAATAAAGTGTTACCCAAATATCACCATTATGAGATTATGATCTCTTCCTGAGGTGTTGCATTGAATGTGTGTGTGTGTGTGTGTGTGTGTGTGTGTGTCTAGTATCTATGTGTTCCTGTTTCTGTGTGTGCGTGTGTCAAAGTATGAGAGCAAACTTTGTTTCTGTAATTAGCACTCTATGTGGCGCTTGTCCTCATTGGAAAAAAATTGCCTATAGCATCTTAAAGAGTGAGGCACAGCTCCGAGACACTTGAGCGCAACAGGTGTCTTTACTACGATTCTGCATTATTCAATGGGCTCTTCCACCTTTAAAATAAGTCCTATCCCATCCATTATGAATGTGCTTTTTTACTCTGACAGGAGGTACTTTCAATTATTCAAAGGCAACATAGAGCATTGCAAGGGGTTAATAGGACTTTTGCTGGTACTGAACGGCAAAGGTAGGGGGGGGGGGGGGCAAGAGGGATAGAGGATTGATGACACAGGTCTAGTGGTGGGGTGAGAGAATGTGGCACCTGGGGAATAAAGCTGTGAGATAGAGAAACGGAGTGGGCGGTAAAAGCCTCTGGAATGGCTGGGAAGTGTGAAGAGGAGAGATGCAGCATTCAAAGTGTCACAGGAGGTGTGTGTGTGTGTGTGTGTGGCGGAGAATGTGTTTTTTTGTCACTCCTCACCACACTGTCACACTCGGTCAACATAACATGCCACTGACAGCTGGTTGAGTCACAAAGGTGTGACCACGGTCTGGGTGAGGTGATTGCATTGTTTATCATCATGTGCCATGGGAGAGCCTGTTAGGGCAATCTTTCAACAAGGATTCAAATTCCATCATAACATTACCATTAGCATGATCTTGTTAAACATGGTGTTATCCACAGCAACTAACACTTTCAGAGAGATTGTCATCACAGTTTTTCAACATGCCCGTTGTGTGCCCCCTAGTTATCCACTTGCACAATGAAAATGGAGAAGATTTATATTACACATAATATCAAGTACAGTGTGGAAAAAAAGTATTTAGTCAGCCACCAATTGTGCAAGTTCTCCCACTTAAAAAGATGGGAGAGGCCTGTAATTTTCATCATAGGTACACGTCAACTATGACAGACAAATTGAGATTTTTTTTCTCCAGAAAATCACATTGTAGGATTTTTAATGAATTTATTTGCAAATTATGGTGGAAAATAAGTACTTGGTCACCTACAAACAAGCAAGATTTCTGGCTCTCACAGACCTGTAACAACTTCTTTAAGAGGCTCCTCTGTCCTCCACTCGTTACCTGTATTAATGGCACCTGTTTGAACTTGTTATCAGTATAAAAGACACCTGTCCACAACCTCAAACAGTCACACTCCAAACTCCGCTATGGCCAAGACCAAAGAGCTGTCAAAGGACACCAGAAACAAAATTGTAGACCTGCACCAGGCTGGGAAGACTGAATCTGCAATAGGTAAGCAGCTTGGTTTGAAGAAATCAACTGTGGGAGCAATTATTAGGAAATGGAAGACATACAAGACCACTGATAATCTCCCTCGATCTGGGGCTCCACGCAAGATCTCACCCCGTGGGTTCAAAATGATCACAATAACGGTGAGCAAAAATCACAGAACCACACGGGGGGACCTAGTGAATGACCTGCAGAGAGCTGGGACCAAAGTAACAAAGCCTACCATCAGTAACACACTACGCCGCCAGGGACTCAAATCCTGCAGTGCCAGACGTGTCCCCCTGCTTAAACCAGTACATGTCCAGGCCCGTCTGAAGTTTGCTAGAGTGCATTTGGATGATCCAGAAGAGGATTGGGAGAATGTCATATGGTCAGATGAAACCAAAATATAACTTTTTGGTAAAAACTCAACTCGTCGTGTTTGGAGGACAAAGAATGCTGAGTTGCATCCAAAGAACACCATACCTACTGTTGAAACGTGGCTGGGTCTTTCAGCATGACAATGATCCCAAATACACCGCCCGGGCAACGAAGGAGTGGCTTTGTAAGAAGCATTTCAAGGTCCTGGAGTGGCCTAGCCAGTCTCCAGATCTCAACCCCATAGAAAATCTTTGGAGAGAGTTGAAAGTCCGTGTTGCCCAGCGACAGCCCCAAAACATCACTGCTCTAGAGGAGATCTGCATGGAGGAATGGGCCAAAATACCAGCAACAGTGTGTGAAAACCTTGTGAAGACTTACAGAAAACGTTTGACCTGTGTCATTGCCAACAAAGGGTATATAACAAAGTATTGAGAAACTTTTGTTATTGACCAAATACTTATTTTCCACCATCATTTGCAAATAAATTCATAAAAATCCTACAATGTGATTTTCTGGGAGAACTTGCACAATTGGTGGCTGACTAAATACTTTTTTCCCCACTGTATATAAAAGTTGGCCATCAGTGCCCAAAAGAATGTGTTGCATGATGCTTCTGCTCCCAACACAGGTCAGTACCGTGAGATCCAAATTCAGCACTTTTCTTCAATATGCATATAGGCATGAGTTCAGATCCTTGATTCATTCAAGCCTTTATTGAAGATTGTTAGCTATACAGTTGAAGTCGGAAGTTTACACACACCTTAGCCAAATACATTTAAACTCAGTTTTTCACAATTCCTGACATTTAATCCAAGTAATCCCTGTTTTAGGTCAGTTAGGATCACCACTTTATTTTAAGAATGTGAAATGTCAGAATAATAGTAGAGAAAATGATTTATTTCAGCTTTTATTTATTTCATTAACATTCCCAGTAGGTCAGGAGTTTACATACACTCAATTAGAATTTGGTAGTATTGCCTTTAAATTGTTTAACTTGGGTCAAACGTTTCGGGTAGCCTTCCACAAGCTTCACACAATAAATTGAGTGAATTTTGGCCCACTCCTGACAGAGCTGGTGTAACTGAGTCAGGTTTGTAGGCCTCCTTGCTCGCACACGCTTTTTCAGTTCTGCCCTCAAATTTTCTATAGGATTGAGGTCAGGGCTTTGTGATGGCCACTCCAATACCTTGACTTTGTTGTCCTTAAGGCATTTTGACACAACTTTGGAAGTATGCTTGGGGTCATTGTCCTTTTGGAAGACCCATTTGCGACCAAGCTTAAACTTCCTGACTGATGTCTTGAGATGTTGCTTCAATATATCCACATAATTGTCCTTCCTCATGATACCATCTATTTTGTGAAGTGTACCAGTCCCTTCTGCAGCAAAGCACCCCCACAGCATGATGCTGCCACCCCTGTGCTGCACGGTTGGGATGGTGTTCTTCGGCTTGCAAGCGACCCCCTTTTTCCTCCAAACATAACGATGGTCATTATGGCCAAACAGTTCTATTTTTGTTTCATCAGACCAGAGGACATTTCTCCAAAAAGTACGATCTTTGTCCCCATGTGCAGTTGCAAACCATAGTCTGGCTATTTTATGGCGGTTTTGGAGCAGTGGCTTGTTCCTTGCTGATCGGCCTATCAGGTTATGTCGATATAGGACTCGTTTTACTGTGGATATAGATACTTTTGTACCTGTTTCCTCCAGCATCTTCACAAGGTCCTTTGCTGTTGTCCAGGGATTGATTTGCACTTTCCGCACCAAAGTATGTTCATCTCTAGGAGACAGAACGCGTCTCCTTCCTGAGCAGTATGACGGCTGCGTGGTCCCATTGTGTTTATACTTGCATACTATTGTTTGTACAGATGAACGTGGTACCTTCAGGCATTTGGAAATTGCTACCAAGGATGAACCAGACTTGTGGAGGTCTATACTTTTTTTCTGAGGTCTTGGCTGATTTCTTTAGATTTTCCCATGATGTCAAGCAAAGAGGCACTGAGTTTGAAGGTAGGCCTTGAAATAAAGCCACAGGTACACCTCCAATTGACTCAAATTATGTCAATTAGCCTATCAGAAGCTTCTAAAGCCATGACATCATTTTCTGGAATTTTCCAAGCTGTTTAAAGGCACAGTCAACTTAGTGTATGTAAACTTCTGACCCACTGGAATTGTGATACAGTGAATTATAAGTGAAATAATTTGTCTGTAAACAATTGTTGGAATTATTACTTGTGTCATGCACAAAGTAGATGTCCTAAACGACTTGCCAAAACTATAGTTTGTTAACAAGAAATTTGAGGAGTGGTTGAAAAACGAGTTTTAATGACGGCAACCTAAGTTTATGTAAACTTCCGACTTCAACTGTATGTGTGCGTGGCAGTGGTTTAGTAACTTACACATTGTCTCAATGCCCCAATTCAGTGGGGGGCGACTACCATGAGAGAAGTGGAATGTTTTGACATGGAAAAGCCCCACTGAAAGACACAGGCCATGATTAGATTTCCCAGTTCTTAGTAGGGTTGGGGACTGTGGAGTTTTTTTCCCCTATTGGCTAGTGTAAGGCTGACATAGATCAGTGAGAGGTGACATCCAGAGGCTGAGGTGTATGTAAACTTCCGACTTCAACTGTATATTCACATTTATGCCGGTTATGGGCTTAGTATCAAACCACATAATACGAAACCAACTTTTCTGATCATTTTGCAATGTTATCTTTATCATTACTAATTTATTTGATCATCCATCCCTTCAATTTATAATGTAATATATGGGAACTTAAGAATTTAACCATCCATAGCCATGAACGTGAACAACATGTACGTAATAAATGCATCTATTACGTCTCATTAAATATAATAAAATGTTATTACATTGTCGTCTACTTTCAGTCTAGCCCCGAATGATTATATATCAGAACTTTGATGATGTGAAACATTTTGAAATCATAGTCTAATACCTTGGGTTAATTACATTTACATTTTATTCATTTAGCAGACGCTCTCATCCAGAGCAACTTACAGTTAGTGAGTGCATACATTTTTCATACTGGCCCCCCGTGGGAATCGAACCCACAATCCTGGCGTTGCAAGCGCCATGCCCTACCAACTGAGCTACAGGAGGCCTTAATGAAAGCACTAATGAAAAGCAATGACCAGAATATCTCAAGGATTATACATCTTTACACTTTCTTTAAAAAAACGATGTATGAGATCAGATCGTCACAGATAGAAACTCCTGAGTTAATTGTTCCAGGCTGAGTACATACACTTACTAGTACACTGAGCAGTCGTCATTATGGTAAGGAATGCTTCTTAAGACAGTGATCAGCCTTACAGTAGGTAAATCCCATTTCTCTCTCATTAGAAATGTTGCAGCTCCCCCTATTGGTATGGATAAGTTGAGAGTATAAGAGGATGAAATCAAAGTTCTATAGCTCTTCAGACTCTGCTCTGTAATGTGTAGCAGGCCAGGAAACAACAAACCCAGAGTACATTTGTGCTACATCGAATGGTATGACTGTCAATGATCTCTGACTGCGGTTTGCCTTAATGGCCCAAGTGCATCCCTATTCCCTTTTTAGTCCACTACATTTGACCAGGGCCTATAGGGTTCTGGTTAAAAGTAGTGCACTTTATAGGGTATAGGGTGCCATTTGGGAGGTATCCCCAGTCGATACAGTGGTGCCGGCCAAGTCAATTACTCAAATGTAATCGATATCCGCCCTGATTCTATGGTACACATATGAGCTTGTACTTTTTCCATGAGAAAATGATATCAAATGGCTGAGTTCAAAGGAACGGCGGAAATCATCTGATCTCTTTACGTAATTATCGCTTTATTGCCACCGCTCATAAGACAAAAGCAACCTTTTTGCCAAACCTGTTTCATTTCTAGTGGGCGACTCACAGTTTCCTCTGTCTGTGACAGCCTCTTTTAACCCTATGGCAGATCTAAAATGAAGATATTCTGTGTAGACACGTCGTCCTGACAGTGAAAGCTTGACGCTCAGCTCAACAGTTTGAGAGCTTTAGAGTAGCGTGTTGTTCTTTGGGGCTGCTTTCTTGTCTTTGGCAGGGCCAGCCACGCAGTAGTGTTGGAGCATCAACTATACAGCATATCCACCCTTCACATCTCCTTTCCTCTCTTTTTCTCTGCTTCTCCCTATACAGGAATAACATACAGAAACTCGAGATAGAATCTAAATGTACCTCTGTCTGTCTGTCTGTCTGTAATTAAGTGGTCATTAAGGTGAGGCTCTGGACGCGAGGGTTTAGCTTGAGTCCTTCGATCTCGGTTGGATGTTTTTTAAATTTGTGTTAAATTCAGATCAAGGGAGTTGACACAATCAGGCTTTGGTTCTGGGTTAATGAATGGGTTTAATTATTCGAGCCGATGGGCTGTATCCGGTTCCACCGTGGCACACACTACTACCTCTACGGCTGCAACCCAAATCGAGGTGTCTTTGTCTGCGTGTGTGCACTTTAACTGCAAATCACAGATAGCTTAATTGAGCAAATACAGTTTGAATTCAGTCCAATCAGATAATTTCAAAAGGTGAGATGGATTTTGAAAGCAAACATATGGTGCCATATAGACACACTCACTTTCTCTAAGTTTATCAAGATAGGTGGAGGAAGATAGGTACAGAAAAAGGGATAGGTAATAAAGAAAAGAGATAAGGAGCAAGATAACTGTTCATGGAGGAGAGGAGAACTTGAATCTGAACTCAATAGGAAGAGGAAACATATACAGTGGGGTCCGGAATTATTGGATCCCTTTATAAAGATGAGCAAGGAAGACTATATAAAATAAATAATACAAATAGTGAGCTATATTGTATGCATTTATTTATTATATTATTTTATACTAATACAGTTGCTCAGAGAAAGAGATTTTGTTTAACAAGTAATACAAAAATATTGAAATGAGATACTAGTCAGAATGATTGGTCGCCCTGTTTTCAATGCTCCAGCACCCTCCCCTTGCGAGGATAACGACATTGAGCCTTTTCTAAATTGTTTCATGAGATTAGAGAACACATTGGGAGGGTTGGGAGGGATTTTAGACCAGGGCTCTCCAACCCTGTTCCTGGAGAGCTACCCTCCTGTAGATTTTCACTCCAACCCCAGTTGTATCCAACCTGATTCAGCTTATGAACCAGCTAATTATTAGAATCAGGTTAGATACAACTTGGGTTGGAGTGAAAATGTACAGGAAGATAGCTCTCCAGGAACAGGGTTGGAGAGCCCCGTCTTAGAACATTCCTCCATACAGAATCTTTCCAGATCCTTGAAATCCTTCACAGGTTTTCAATGGGGTTCAAGTCCGGAGATTGCGATGGCCTTAGCGAAATGTTGATTTTGTAGTCAATTATCAATGTTGATGTGTGCTTGGGGTTATTGTCTTGCTGGAAGAGCCACTTGTGGCCACGTTTCAGCTTCCTAGCAGAGGCAACCAGGTTTTTAGCTAAAACATCCTGGTACTTGGTCAATTTCATGATGCCGTTGACCTTAACAAGGGTCCTAGGACCAGTAGAAGTAAAATAGCCCCATAACATCAAATAAAATTGTATTTGTCACATGCGCCGAATACAACAGGTGTAGACCTTACAGTGAAATGCTTACTTACAAGCCCTTAACCAGCAATGCAGTTTTAAGAAAGAATACCCAAAAAAATCACAAAAAATACAATATAAAATAATACGAAATAAAAGTTACAAATAACTAAAGAGCAGCAGTTTAAATAATAATAGCTAGGCTACATACAGGGGGTACCGGTACCGAGTCAATGTGCGGGGCCACCGGTTAGTCGAGGTAATTGAGGTAATATGTACATGTAGGTAGAGTTATTAAAGTGACTATGCATAGATAATAAATATTTCATCAGATGTTCAGAAGTCTAATGGCTTGGGGGAAGAAGCCTCTTGGACCTAGACTTGGCGCTCCGGTACCGCTTGCCGTGTGGTAGCAGAGAGAACAGTCTATGACTAGGGTGGCTGGAGAACATTTTTAGGGCCTTCTTCTGACACCGCCTGGTATAGAGGTCCTGGATGGCAGGAAGCTTGGCCCTAGTGATGTACTTGGCCGTATGCACTACCCTCTGTAGTGCCTTGCGGTCGGACGCCAAGCAGTTTCCATACCAGGCAGTGATGCAACCAGTTAGGATGCTCTCGATGGTGCAGCTGTAGAACCTTTTGAGGATCTGAGCAACCATGCCAAATCTTTTCAGTCTCCTTAGGGGGAATAGGTTTTGTCGTGCCCTCTTCACGACTGTCTTGGTGTAATTGGACCATGTTAGCTTGTTGGTGATGTGGACACCAAGGAACTTGAAGCTCTCAACCTGCACCACTACAGCCCCGTCGATGAGAATGGGGGCATGCTCGGTCCTCTTCTTTTTCCTGCAGTCCACAATCATCTCCTTTGTCTTGATCACGTTGAGGGAGAGGTTTTTGTCCTGGCACCATATGGCTAGGTCTCTGACCTCCTCCCTATAGGCTGTCTTGTTGTTGTCGGTGATCAGGCCTACCATATGGTGGCGCAGTGGTCTAAGGCACTGCATCGCAGTGCTAACTGTGCCACTAGATCCTGGTTCTAATCCAGGCTCTGTCGCAGCCGGCCGCGACCGGGAGATTCATGGGCGGCGCACAATTGGCCCAGCGTCGTCCAGGGTAGGGGAGGGAATGGCCGGCAGGGATGTAGCTCAGTTGATAGAGCATGGCGTTTGCAACGCCAGGGTTGTGGGTTCGATTCCCACGGGGGCCTGTATAAAAAAATATGTATTCACTAACTGTAAGTCGCTCTGGATAAGAGCGTCTGCTAAATGACTTAAATGTAAATGTCATCGGCAAACTTAATGATGGTGTTGGAGTCATGCCTGGCCATGTAGTCATGAGTGAACAGGGACTCTAACACCATATGTTACAGTAAGGATGAGGTATTGTCTGCATATGCACTGTTCTTTAGAAGGCCAAACGCATCATTGGTGTGAGTGGCCAAAGAGCTCTATTTTCATGTCATCTGACCAAAAACCTGGTTGTCTCTGCTAGGAGACTGAAACTTGGCCGCAAATGGATCTTCCAGCGAGACAATAACCCCAAGCAAACATCAAAATCCACAAAGAAATTGTTAAAATCAGCAGGGGATCAAATACTTTTTTCCCTCACTGTATCTAATTAAAACATAATTATGTTTTGTCCTTACAACTTTACCTGAACTGTAGTTTGCACGTTTTGATATTAATTTGCAGCATTTTGTATCACATCTGCCAGCAAACACATTCCATTTGACAGCTAGGTTGATTACTGTAGAGTCACCATGCAGTTTGCGGTAGCGTTAGTAATGTTAAAGCAGTGATTTACTCACAGAGCTATATATTAACTTACTTCATGTGGATTTACTTCATGCACAGTTAGCTATGCTATAGCTAGCTAGCCAGCCAAACTTGTATAGTTAGCAAGCAACTGCTACTTGCTAGCTAACTACACTCTTGCACGTCTCCAGAAACGATAAGGTCTCCCAGCTGTGTTGACATTTCACCTATCCACTTTGTCTACTCATCAGAATAATATATCTATTTTCTTACTCACCATAGCAACCGGTTGTAAACAGGAAGTAAGGAGTCCACAAGTGCTAGCTCTAACATGTTGGTAGGTAGGTGGTTCCAAATTTACTAAAGCCAGCCCTATACAGTACCTTGCAAAAATATTCATCCCCCTTGGCGTTTTTCATATATTGTTGCATTACAACCTGTAATTTAAATTGATTTATATTTGGATTTCATGTAATGGACATACACAAAATAGTCCAAATTGGTGAAGTGAAAAGATAAGTGTCGTAGGACCACTTTAAGCCGTATACTCCACAGAGCTGGGCTTTACGGAAGAGTGGCCAGAAAAAAAGTAATTGCTTTAAGAAAAAAATAAGCAAACATGTTTGGTGTTCGCCAAAAGGCATGTGGGAGACTCCCCAAACATATGGAAGAAGGTACTCTGGTCAGATGAGACTAAAATTGAGCTTTTTGGCCATCAAGAAAAACGCTATGTCTGGCACAAACCCAACACCTCTCATCACACCGAGAACACTATGCCCACAGTGAAGCATGGTGGTGGCAGCATCATGCTGTGGGGATGTATTTCATCAGCAGGTATTGGGAAACTCGTCAGAATTGAAGGAATGATGGATTGCGCTAAATACAGGGAAATTCTTGAGGGAAACCTGTTTCAGTCTTCCAGAGATTTGAGACTGGGACGGAGGTTCACCTTCCAGCAGGACAATGACCCTGCTAAAGCAACACTCAAGTGGTTTAAGGGGAAGCATTTTAATTTCTTGGAATGGCCTAGTCAATGCCCAGACCTCAATCCAATTTAGAATCTGTGGTATGACTTAAAGATTGCTGTACACCAGTGGAACACAGTGTAGCTCAGTTGGTAGAGCATGGTGTTTGCAACGCCAGGGTTGTGGGTTTGATTCCCACGGGGGGCCAGTATGAAAAAAAGATGTATGCATTCACTAACTGTAAGTCACTCTGGATAAGAGCATCTGCTAAATGACATAAATGTAAAAAAAACGTAAATGAACCCATCCAACTTGAAGGAGCTGGAGCAGTTTTGCCTTGAAGAATGGGCAAAAATCCCAGTTGCTAGATGTGCCAAGCTTATAGAGACATACCCCAAGAGACTTGTAGCTGTAATTGCTGCAAAAGGTGACTCTACAAAGTATTGACTTTGGCGGGGGGTGAATAGTTATGCATGCTAAAGTTGTCTGTTTTTATGTATTATTTCTGTTTTGTTTCACAATAAAACATATTTTGCATCTTCAAAGTGGTAGGCATGTTGTGTAAATCAAATGATACAAACCCCCAAAAAATCTATTTTAATTCCAGGTTGTAAGGCAACAAAATATGCAAAATGCCAAGGGGGGTGAATACTTTCTCAAGCCACTGTAATTGACACTTAGTCAGAAAGAACTTACACGTCATTGACACGGATTTCCACTAAGTTCCCACTTTGTATTTCCCACTTCATGCCCAAATATATTATACTTTAACTAAGACGCTGACTTGTTGACTTAAATATTTGTGCAACATCATGGTAAAGCTCTGGGCATCGTCTTTTAGCAACAAAAAAAATAAGGATTTTCACTGGTGTAGGTGTTTAATTGCCAAAAATCAACATTTTGCAATGGACATCTATGTCTCCGGACTTGAACCCCATTGAAAACCTGTGGTTTGAATTGAAGAGGGCAGTCCATAAGCACAGATGAAGGATATCAATGATCTGGAAATGGAGGAATGATCTAAGAAAAATCCCAATGTGTTCTACAATCTCATAAAATATTTTAGAAAAAGGCTCAGTGTTGTTATGCTCAGAAGTATTGAAAACAAGGGATCCAATCATTTTGATCCCTATCTTTCTTCGTTTCTTTTATTACTCATTAAACAAAATCTATTTTTCTGCATATTTGTATTTTTGGGGGGCATACAATTTAGCTCAGTATTTGTATTCTTTATTTTAAAACAGTCTTGTTTGCTCATCTTTATCAAGGGATCCAATAATTCCGGACCCAAATGTACACTCCCCTCAATATGTATTTGGACAGTGAAGCTAAAATAAAAAAAATGTGTCTCTGTACTACAGTTGGATTTGCGATCAAATGTTTCATATGAGGCGACAGTCACCTTTTATTTGAGGTAATTTTCATAGATATGTTTTACTGTTTAGAAGTCATAAGTATTTGGACAAATTCACATATAGTGTATTAAAATAGTCCAATGTTTAGTATTTGGTCCCATATTCCCAGTGGTGTAAAGTACTTAAGTAAAAATACTTTCAAGTACTACTTAAGTCGTTTGTTTTGGTATCTGTACTTTACTATTTTTATTTTTGACTACTTTTACTTTTACTTCACTACATTCCTAAAGAAAATAATGTACTTTTTACTCTATACATTTTCCCTGACACCAAAAAGTACTCGTTATATTTTGAATGCTTAGCAGGACAGAAACATGGTCCAATTCATGCACTTATCAAGAAAACATACCTGGTCATCTACTGCCTCTGATCTGGCGGACTCACTAAACACAAATGCTTTGTTTGTAAATTATGTCTGAGAGTTGGAGTGTGCCCCTGACTATCCGTAAATAAAAATAATTCCTTAATATAAGGAATTTGAAATGATTTATACTTTTACTTTTGATACTTAAGTATATTTAAAACCAAATACTTTTAGACTTTTACTCAAGTAGTTTTTTACTGGGTGACTTTCACTTTTACTTGAGTCATTTTCTATTAACGTATCTTTACTTTTACTCAAGTATGACAGTTGGGTACTTTTTCCACCACTAGCATGAAATGACTACATCAAGCTTGTGACTCTACAAACTTTTTGCATACATTTGCAGTTTGTTTTGGTTGTTTTTTCGGAATATCCCAATGGGAACTGAATGGTGAATACTGCATTGTGTCATTCTGGGTCATTCTGGAGTCCATTTTATTGTTAATAAGAATAGAATATGTTTCTGAACACTTCTACATGAATGTGGATGCTACCATGATTACAGATAATCATGAATGAATCATGACTAATGATGATCATACCCCCAAAATCATGAATAAAGATCATACCCACCAAAGAATGCTAACCTCCCCTGTTATTGGTTATGGTGAGAGATTAGCATGTTTTGTTGTAGCCTCTGAATGGTATCTCACTCATTATGAGGATTTGTTTAGAAGTGTTCAGAAACATCTTATCTACTCAGAATGAAAATTACTCCAGTCATCATTCAGTTACTATTGGGCAAAACATAACCCAAAACAAACTGCAAATGCATATGAGTGTGTAGACTCACATGCTTGATGTAGTTATTGCATGCAGGACATATGGGACCAAATACTAAACTTTTGACTACTTTGACACACTATACGTGAATTTGTCCAAATACTTATGACTTCTTGGTGGGGGCTATAAAGTGCTTTCATTTCGAAGTGGTAGAACAAATATGTATGAAAATACCGTAAAATAAAAGGTGGCATTCTGTACTGTCACCTCATATGAAACGTTTAATCTCAAATCCAAAATGAGGAGTCTGGAGCCAAATGTAAAATGTTATCTTCACTGTCCGAATACATACGGAGGGGAGTGTACATACATAAGACTTCTGGTTCATGTCTCTGTGTGATTTGACATCATGTTGCACCATGATGGCGAGGTCTGAAGAGGAGGAAGCAACAGGCAACTCATTTATTCCTGGTATCTCTCAAAAATGCTGCATGACCCTGACTCTCCACTTTGTGCTTATAGGGAGCCAGCTAGTCTCCAAAAGCTGGATAATGTTCAGACAAAGACAGAGGAAGGGAGTCGCCCATACACTTCCTGGCCAAACACTGTAAGAAAGTGTTGAAAAATGTGGTCTATTGTTACACCAAGTCTCATGGGTGGGTTACTTCATGGTTAAGCTTGCCTTTTAGCCAAATGCTCAGTTGAGGGCATTAAAATGTAAAACTCGCTGAGCAAATGAAAACTACTTTTAGAGGATTGGGCAAGGGTTCATCTTTTCGCTGGAATAGAAAATGTGGACAATTTCCACCTTTTGAAATGAAACTGGTGTGAGTAATAGTCCAGATTTTTGGGTTCTTTAGTATGGTACAGGTTGGGCTCTAGGTACGTAACCAAAGGGAAATAATCAGTTACATTTAGGCAGGCGTAGACACCATAATAACTGGCCGTTGATGTTTCAAAGAATGGCAAACACCTGCACATTTTCAAAAAATAAAAAAAGAATGGGACAGCAGGTGATTACAGATTGTGAGATAGCATTTGGGGGATTTACATTTCATCACACATTTTAACTGAATCTTGCTTCACAGTGAGGCTTAGATTAGTTATCACATGATCTCTGTTATGATTGTTTGTCATAACCATTTATGTCATGCTTATTTGGGTTTTTTAACTGCAGATTTAAATGTATAATGAATAAAAAAATTAAAAAAACATTATCTGAATTATTAGGCATACACTGTACTTAATGAACCATACTAAAACATGATTGATTCAATATATAATTTCTAAACTAATCATACATACATACAGTACATACACTGCCTTCAGAAAGTATTCACACCCCTTGACTTTTTCCACATTTTGTTGTGTTACAGCCTGAATTTAAAACGGATAAAATTTAGATTTTTTTGTCACTGGCCTACACACAATACCCAATAATGTCAAAGTGGAATTTGGTTTTTAGACATTTTTACAAATTAATTAAAAATGGAAAGCTGAAATGTCTTGAGTCAATAAGTTTTCAACCCCTTTGTTATGGCATGCCTAAATAAGTTCAGGAGTAAAACCTTGCTTAACAAGTCACATTATATGTTTCATGGACTCTGTGTGCAATAATAGTGTTTAACATGCTTGTTGAATGATGACTACCTCATACAGTATATGTACCCCACACATACAATTATGTGTAAGATCCCTCAGTCGAGCAGTGAATTTCAAACACAGATTCAACTACAAAGACCAGGGAGGTTTTCCAATGTCTCACAAAGAAGGGCACCTATTGGTAGATGGGTAAAAAAAGAAGACATTGAATATCCCTCAGGGATTTAACAATGAGACCAATGGTGACTTTAAAACAGTTACAGAGTTTAATGACTGGGATAGGAGAAAACTGAGGATGGATCAACAACATTGTAGATACTCCACACTACTAACTTAATTGACAGAGTGAAAAGAAGGAAGCCTGTATAGAATACAAATATTCCAAAACAAGGCACTAACGTAATACTGCAAATAATGTGGCAAAGCAATTAACTTTTTGTCCTGAATACAAAGTATTATGTTTGGGGTAAATCCAATACAACACATTACTGAGTACCACTCTCCATATTTTCAAGCATGGTGGTGGATGCATCATGATATGGGTATGCTTGTAATCATTAAGGACTGGGGAGTTTTCAGGATTAAAAAGAAACAGAATGGAGCTAAGCACAGGCAAAATCCTAGATGAAAACCTGGTTCAGTCTACTTTCCACCAGACACTGGGAGATTAATTCACCTTTCAGCAGGACAAGAACCTAATACACTCAGGGGTGTGAATACTTATGTAAATGAGATATTTCTGTATTTCATTTTCAATACATTTGCAAAAATATATAAAAACATGTTTTCACTTTGTCATTATGGGGTATTGTGTGTAGATAGGTCAGAAAAAAACATATATTTAATCAATTTTGAATTCAGGCTGTAACACAACAAAATGTGGAATAAGTCAAGGGGTATGAATACTTTCTGAAGCACTGTAATCAGGCTTAGACCCACACCAACCAAGAAAACAAATAATTTATTCTTGACTCACATCCCTACCAGATTTTCACCCATTTAATCCCATCTTCCAAAACACACCATCCATCTTTGTTGTTTACCCCCCTAATTTATTTTGTTGTCTTAAACTGTTTTTTTCCGACAGCTACGTTGACAGCTGCTTTTTGTGCTAAACACTGTCAGTCTGTCTGACAGTCTGTCTGTGGGGTTGGATGGCGACCGTAGTGATAGTCTGATAGTCACTTATAAGTGACAGGTTTACATTCAGACAATCTGCCCCATCTACTGCACACACACACAATAATGAGTACATCACCGTACTGTCAACAGAGGGGGATAGGGGCCTGACCTTTTACACTTTTACATATCAAACATTTAGGAGAAAATCAACAGCTGAATTCATGTCCTTATTGGCAGTGAATGTCACTGGATAACTGTATGTGGGTTGGGGATGGGGTGCATGTGTGTGAGCAAGCGAGAGAGAGACGAGGAGCTTTTACTTGTTTAAGACAAAACAATCGAAAAGTATTTTTCATCAGCACATACTCTTTGCATTATGGGTACGGGAGAGTGGGGTAAGGTGAGCAATTTTGTACATTCAGCATCACTCCATCAAGTGAAAGTATCTTTGTTGGAAATAATATAGTACTCTTTCTAACAAAGATATCTACGTATGTTTCAGGATGTTGTGTATCCTTGGAACTAATCAGAATTCAAGAAAATATAGCTTGTCCAAAAAAAAGTGGTCTCTTGGCACAACTTACCCTGGGTATGGGATAAGTTAAACTGCGGGACAGGGTAAGTTAAGCCGCCTACACATTTCTATATTGAATTAATATATTACCACTACCTTTTTAGAATCATTTCTATCTTTATTTCCTTTTTATAAACACAATCACAATCGCTTTTTGTCTTTTAATAATTTTAAGCATCTTTTAACACAGGCTTAACACCTAACAATAACGTTGTACTTTTTAACATAGGCCAGGCCCTGTTGTTACTTCATATCCCAGTGATAATGCCTTGCATTATTCCTGGGAAGAAAACACTTACATTTGCTCAACTTGCCCCATGGCCATTGCCTCAACTTAACCCAAGGCAAACATTTTGACTATATTTTCCCACACAGCTACAAGGATGCACTTTCATGCTAGGCTTAGGAAGCTTATAGAGACCTCAACTGATGTATAGAACAAGATTACTTTGGTTTAGATACAAGCATTGTGAAACATCTAACACAATAAATTCATTTCAAACCTCAAAATCTAATCAAATTTGTATTTGTCACATGCGCCGAAAACAACGGGTGTAGACATTACCATGAAATGCTTGTTTACAAGCCCTTCCCAACGATGCAGAGTTGAAAAATAATCAAAAGAAAAATAGTAACGCAAGAAGAATACAATACACAAGAACGGAGCTATATACAGGGAGTACCAGTACCAGATCAATATTCAGGGGTACAAGGTTTTTGAGGTAGGTACATGAAGGCAGGGTAAAGTGACTAGGCATCAGGATAGATAATAAGAGTAAAACAAAGAACAGAGTAGCAGCAACATATGATGAGTGTAAAAGTGTGTGTGTATGTGTACAGTGCATTCGGAAAGTATTCACTTTGTCCACATTTTGTTACGTTGCAGCCTTATTCTAGAATTGATTAAATAGTTTTTTTTCCCTCATCAATCTACACACAATACCCCATAATGACAAAGCCAAAACACATTTTTAGAAGTGTTGTGTATAAAATAAAATAAAAGCTGAAATATCACAATTACATAAGTATTCAGACCCTTTAGTACTTTGTTGAAGCACCTTTGGCAGCGATTACAGCCTCGAGTCTTCTTGGGTATGATGCTACAAACTTGGCACACCTCTATTTGGGGAGTTTCTCCCATTCTTCTCTGCAGATCCTCTCAAGCTCTTTCAGGATGAATGGGGAGCGTCGCTGCACAGCTATTTTCAGGTCTCTCCAGAGATGTTCGATCGGGTTCAAGTTCGGGCTCAGGCTGGGCCACTCAAAGACATTCAGAGACTTGTCCCAAAGCCACTCCTGCGTTGTCTTGGCTGTGTGCTTAGGGTTGTTGTCCTGTTGGAAGGTGAGCCTTCGCCACAGTCTGAGGTCGTGAGCGCTCTGGAGCAGGTTTTTATCAAGGATCTCTCTACACTTTGCTCCGTTCATCTTTCCCTCAATCCTGACTTGATCCCAGTCCATGCCGCTGAAAAACATCCCCACAGCATGATGCTGCCACCATCATGCTTCACCGTAGGGATGGTGCCAGGTTTCCTCCAGACGTGACGCTTGGCATTCAGGCCAAAGAGTTCAATATTGGTTTCATCAGACCAGAGAATCTTGTTTCTCATGGTCTGAGAGTCCTTTAGGTGCCTTTTGGCAAACTCCAAGTGGCAGAGTCTGGCCACTCTACCATAAAGGCCTGATTGGTGGAGTGCTGTAGAGATGGTTGTCCTTCTGGAAGGTTCTCCCATCTCCCCAGCGGAACTCAGGAGCGGTGTCAGAGTGACCATCGGGTTCTTGGTCACCTCCCTGACCAAGGCCTTTCTCCCCCGATTACTCAGTTTGGCCGGGAGGCCAGCTCTAAGAAGAATTTTGGTGGTTCCAAACTTCTTCCATTTAAGAATGATGGAGGCCACTGTGTTCTTGGGGACCTTCAATGCTGCAAACATTTTTTGGTACTCTTCCCCAGATCTGTGCTCGACTCAATCCTGCCTCAGAGTGCTACGGACAATTCCTTCGAACTCATGGCTTGGTGTTGGCTCTGAAATGCGCTGTCAACTGTGGGACCTTATATAGACTGGTGTGTGCCTTTCCAAATCATGTCCAATCAATTGAATTTACCACAGGTGGACGCCAATCAAGTTGCAGAAACATCTCAAGGATGTTCAATGGAAACAGGATGCACCTGAGCTCAATTTCGAGTCTCATAGCAAAGGGTCTGAACACTTCTGTAATTAAGGTATTTCTGTTTTCTGTTTTTAATAAATGTGCAAAAATGTCAAAAAACTTGTTTTCTCTTTGTCATTATGGGGTATTGTGTGTAGATTGATGAGGAAAATGTTTTATTTAATCAATGTTAGAATAAGGCTGCAACGTCACAAAATGTGGAAAAAGTAAAGGTGTCTGAATAATTTCCGAATGCACTGTACTTTTTAAGAACACAGTATATTTAACATTAGTTATCTTTTTTTTGTCCCATCCTTCAGCTCCACTCAACCCCTCCCATCTATCTCTGAACACCATCCAGTTTTGATTTATATTTGCCATATATTTTTCAACTGTTCTGTGATGTTTCACAAAAGTTCAGAACCTTTCTATTTTCATAGTTTCAACATATGTATTTTCTTCTAAAAGTATTATTATATTATTGATCAATTGACTATGACTTTTTAAATCACCCAGCAGTACTATTTGCAGAGTTAGCTCCAGGTAAATGTTGCAATCCTTCAGCCATTCCTGAAGCTGTGACCAAAACCAAGCTACATATGGACAGTACCAAAACTAATGATCTAATGATTCTGTCTCTTCACAGCAAAATCTGCAGAGCTGGGATGGTTGTATCCCCCATATATATAACATTCTATTGGTTGCAAGGATTCTGTAATATAATTTAAATGGAAAAACTTTAAGTTTTGAATCCAGCGTCATTTTGCGTATCAGTTCATAACCCATGTGCCATGGAATCAGTACATTGAAAATCTCTTCCCAATTATTTTGCAATCTGTATGGCACAGCTGTCATTTTTTTGGTCCTGAAATGAAACTGGTATAATTGTTTATTTATCACAATTTTCTTTAACCAATTTAGGTCTTTAATGCAGGGCCGACAGACAAGTTCCTTACTTTCTCCACCTTCCACTTGCCTCTTCAATTTTTGCGGTAATTCTGCAATTAATTGGTTGTAATTTTGAGTAAAGCAAACATTTCCATATATTTTTGTTAGCTGCATGTGTGACATAACTCCACCAGTCCTATTTATGATATAATTTACAAAGATTATATAAAAAGATACAAAATGATCTAGAATATATATATTTTTTTATCCATTAGTATATGTGACCGACCGCCTCGATTCGGTCTTATGTAGCAACATTTGAAATGTTGTTTTTTACATTGGATAAAAGTAGAGACTCAGAGCTAGAAAATGTTATATCATACACTGCAGTTGAGGAACAATGGGAAAGTAATTCTGTTGATAAACTTGTAACCCCACTTTTGAGAAAATGGCCCTTCAATGTTTTGGTACACCTACCACTCCTCTTTGTCAACAGCCATTCAGCATCTTTCACACCCTCTTAAGCCTTAGCCCCACCCATCTCTTTAAGGATTCACATGTGAGGCCATGTGCTAAACAGAGTGACTAAAGACTAAAAGTGGTAAAAGCAGTAGCCTACAATAAGGAAACACTCCAGGTAAAAATACACTTTATCTAGTCTTTGGCCTATATCCTAATCTGACTTTGGTGAAGATCTGGTTGTTCTTCATATTACTGTCTCTGGTAAACACACACTATATCAAATCAAATCTAAATTTATTTTTCACAAGCACAGGATAATATCAAAAACAGAAAGTGTCCAGATATTTTTTTATAACCCAACCCTGATCTGTACTTCTCCACAACTTTGTCCCTGACCAGTTTGGAGAGCTCCTTAGTCTTCATGGTGCCGCTTGCTTGGTGGTGCCCCTTGCTAGTGGTGTTGCAGACTCTGGGACCTATCAGAACAGGTGTATGTATACTGAGATCACGTGACAGATCATGTGACACTTAGATTGCACACAGGTGGACTTTATTTAACTAATTATGTGACTTCTGAAGGTAATTGGTTGCATCATATCTTATTTAGGGGCGTCATAGCAAAGGGGGTGAATACATTGGTTGCAACACACCACTTTTCCGTTATAATTTTTTTTTAATGTTTTGAAACAAGTAATTTTTTTCATTTCACTTCACCAATTTGGACTATTTTGTGTATGTCCATTACATGAAATCCAAATAAAAATCAATTTAAATTACAGGTTGTAATGCAAAAAAAATAGGAAAAATGCCAAGGGGGATGAATAATTTTGCAAGGCACTGTAAGTGGATGGGTCACTATTGTCTAGACATGTACACATGTTCATGAAATACAATAGGTGGCCGTAATCACCCCCAGACACACTTACTTGATGGGTCATGTAATCATCTGGCAAAGTGGAGTCTTTTGTTTAGACATGTAGCTAGCTAGCTAGCTAAACAATTAACCATATTCGCAACCCATAGCTACAGTACAAACGGATTGTCATAGAACCGGCATAATCCCAACTCATACTACTACCAATACAAACATTGTCATAGCTGTAGTATGAATCTGCAGGTAGCTAAAGCTAACCAACCAGGTTCAATGTTAGCTAGATAACATTAGGCTATACTGTAACTAGCAATGCAAATCGTTTTCTGATTTTAATAATATTACTACACAGATCATACACGTAACATTAACCAGTGAGCCAGCAAGCTAACTTTCGCTAGCTAGCTAACAGTACGCTTTAACTTGCAATGAAAATGACTTAGAATATCTGAAAATGTAGCTAAACTTTTACCCATATACATGGAGGAATTATTCACAGCAGACTGGAACCATTTAACTCTGTTTTGTTTGTAGCCACATCTTGTTTGGCCAGTGTTGTGTCAAGTCACTCCGGTTCACACTAACTGTGACATGTGCATAAAGTAGCCCATCACTTTTCCAACTGATCTGTTGACAGCGCCTGCTAAATTCAGGGCATCAATGTTGTTGAGAAAAGTAGAACACTTTTGTAGTTTTCGATGGCTAACGTTATATCTTTCAAAAACGGTGTGGTAGAAAGGACTATCAACACATACTGATCAGCTCACGTTATAGACAGAAGCATGCTACATGGCAGACCAATCCAAATTCATCTCCCAGCATGTCCAGCCCATCCATTATTTCAGCCAATCATGGCTAGCTGGAAGACTAAACCAACTAGAATCGTATTTACGGATGGAATACAAGTTTGTTATTAAGGCACATTAAAGTTGACATGTTCCAGAAGGCATTTCTGCCAAAAAACACATTTTGATAAAATAATTATGTTTACGTTGAAATGCCTCTCCTGTGAAGTAGTGACGTGTGACATACGCCTAGTTTCCTGAAACTAGTCACATAATGTACTTTAGTTTAACCATAATATTTGTTGTAAAATTTGTTTTCATTTCACGTTAAAGTGTACTGTTAGCTAGCTAGTTAATGTTAGCTGGCTAGCTAGCTAACGTATGATCTGTGTAGTAATATTATTCGTATCTCAGGGCCATTTGCATTGCTTGTTATAGCCTAATGTTAGCTAGAAAACATTGAACCTGGTTGGTTAGCTACCTGCAGATTCATGCAGGGTAGTAACATTATGAGTTGGGATTATGGTTTATTGTTTAGCTAGCTAGCTACATGTCTAAACAAAAGACTCCACTATGCAAGTAACTATTTCAATAGAATGTTTATGATGTCACTGCGACAACTGTCGATAGACGTAGCTGGTAAATCCGCTCTGGCTATCTACTCCGATTTCAGAGCACTCTCGTCTGAGTGTGCCAGAGCGCAGAATAACTGACCAATTTACGAACGCTCAACAACCGTTGAATATGGCCGGTGTCAGTAAAAGTTGGCATAAAAGCGTAATTAAATTGTTGCCAGCAGCACAGTTGCAGTCACCAACGCTCTGCATAACATAAAAACTGCCTAACCAGCTCTGCTAGGGCGAGTAAAATGGTCAGAGGGAGCTGTTCTCTCAGTTGTTTCTGGAAGTAGCAGGCAAGCTAGCCAACGTTAGCCAGTTAACTTGGGTGCTTGACTGCTGTTGTTAGGACAGAACGCTTGGATCAACCTTACTTTTCGGCCAGAGCATCCAGTGTGCGCTCTGAACGCTCCAAGAGTGAAACACTCGGATTTTACAAACGGCCAATCTGACAACGCTCTGAGTTTATGAACACCCAGAGCACACTCTGGCACTCCAGATTAAATTTACGAACACACCCCTAGTATAAACCAGCCTTTAGTCTTGAAATCTTTGGTTGTTTAATACACATGTGAATCCTTATAGAGATGGGTGGGGATAAAGCTTAAAAGGGAGTGAATGATGCTGGTACCAAAACATTCAAGAGCCATTTTCTCAAAAGTGAGAAAGCAGAATTACTTTCCCATTGTTCCTCAACTGTAGTGTATGATATATCATTTTGTAGCTCTGA
Source organism: Coregonus clupeaformis (assembly GCF_020615455.1). Classification (NCBI taxonomy): domain Eukaryota; kingdom Metazoa; phylum Chordata; class Actinopteri; order Salmoniformes; family Salmonidae; genus Coregonus; species Coregonus clupeaformis. The sequence continues at coordinate 5,614,427 of NC_059211.1, forward strand.
GTCGCTACTTTTATCCAATGTAAAAAACACCATTTCAAATTTTGCTACATGAGACCGAATCGAGACGGTTGGTCACATTTGATGATCCGGCCGCATTCTTTCCCCTGTCAACACTTTAACTTTTGGTGCCAGCGAGAATGACATAAGAAAGTAGTCAAGACGACTAGCTTGATTGAGCCTCCGCCATGTATACTCTCACTAGGTCAGGATATTTAAATAGTTTTTTTTAGTAATTTGTCATAGGCTTTTTTTAAGGATGCTGGCAGTGCCCAGTCGAAGGTTTCTTTCTCTCTTTCTACTCTCGGATCTGAACGGGTCTCTCGGATCCGAACCGGCATGGGTCGGGTCTGACTGTCCTCGGGTCCATTTGGACCAATTTTTTGGAAAATGTATTTATGCATATCGGGTCGGGTGGGAAAGCCATGGATTCATTTTGGAACGGGTCCAACTTTTTCGACACGTGAAGACCTCTAGCTTGAAGCAATGAGTGACGTATTTGAAGGGCAGCAGTGTATTTTGAACCCACAAACCAACCCCTTGCCGTTTTTTAACTGGTTGTTCAGAACGGCACCATTTCCGTTTAATTGAACGTTGCATTGCGTTTGTTTTGGACTGAACGCAGCCCTGCTGACTTTTCTACTGAAATGTATGAAAATAAAATTATGGTGACGCCATTAAAATACAATGTTCCCCTCCAAAAATGACCCTAACAACATATTGGTCCATATTATCAGGCTAGTGTATTTTTTAAGCAATAAGGCCAGAGGAGGTGTGGTATACTCCGCGTTGCATCGTGCCTGAGAACAGCCCTTAGCCATGGTATATTGGCCATATATCACAAACACCCGAGATGCCTTATAACCAGTGGTGGAAAAAGTACCCAATTCTCATACTTGAGTAAAAGTAAAAATACCTTCATAGAAAATGACTCAAGTAAAAGTAAAAGTCACCCAATAAAATTCTAATTGAGTAAGTCTAAAAGTATTTGGTTTAAAATATAGTTAAGTATCAAAAGTAAATGTAATTTCTAAAATATTATTGAGTATCAAAAGTAAAAGTAAAAGTATAAATCATTTCAAATTCCTTATATTAAGCAAACCAGATGGCACCATTGTCTTGTTTTTTTCAAGTGTATGGATAGCCAGGGGCACACTCCAGCAGACATAATTTACAAACGAAGCATGTGTGTTTAGTGAGTCCACCAGATCAGAGGCAGTAGGGATGACCAGGGATGTTCTGTTGATAAGTGCGTGAATTTGACCATTTTCCTATCCTGCTAAGCATTCAAAATGTAACGAGTACTTTTGGGTGTCAGGGAAAATGTGTGGAGGAAAAAGTACATTATTTTCTTTAGGAATGTAGTGAAGTAAAAGTAGTTACAAATATAAATAGTCAAGTAAAGTACAAATAGCCCAAAAAACTACTTAAGTAGTACTTCAGAGTATTTTTACTTAAGTACTTTACACCACTGCTTATAGTTATTATAAACTGGTTACCAATGTAATTAGAGCAGTAAAAATAAATGTTTTGTCATACCCGTGGTATACAGTCTGATATACCACGGCTGTCAGCCAATCAGCATTCAGGGCTCGAATCACCCAGTTTATAATTAGCAATAAGCATGATCACCTGTACACCAACTGATGCATCATAGTGGCTATAAATAAATAGTCTGAAGCATGCCCATCTGTATTTGAGCTAATCATTAGCTAGATCAGTGCTTCCCAAACTTTTTCAGTCATGACCCCCTTTCATCATGGGGCAACATCATTTTCTATATACTTCTCTTGCTTGTGAATTTACCATGTTAAATATCACTGTACTTCTTAATTTGTTACAAGTTATCTTACAGAATGAAGGGTTTTGTTAAGAAGAGAGGAGAGAGAGAGGCACAGAAAGAGAAGAGCTATTGCTCTGTTCTCCTTTCAAGCCGTGGACAACTTTTTTCCCTTCACAAACCACGGTCTCTGAGGACCGGGCCAAACAAAGCATATTTGGCGGCGGGGGGATCCAATCATAAAATTAGGAATTGAGTAGTACTGTGTTGTGTAAACCCACAGAAAGCCAGTAGCTACAGTGGGAAAATCATTTCCAATCCATCAAATTCATCATGGTATATTATTGGTGGGATTGAAATGACTTGTTTCTAATATTGTGGGGGAGATCATGACCCCCTCGTCCCCCCCGCAAGTTACGCACCTGGTCCCAGGGATGCAAGTTACGCGCCTACTCCCAGGGACAGAGAGTGGTAGACGAAGTGGTGTGTGTGTACTGTATGTATGTGTATCTCTCTAGGCATGCATGTGTGTGTGTGTGTGGCTGCATGTGTGTGAGTGTATGTACAGTATGCTTGTGAGAACTGGACAGGTCGGTCGGGCAGCTGAGTAGGAGGTGGTGACAGAGGACCATATAAGCTCCCCATTTGACCAAAAGGGCACAGGGGGGACAGCTTAGAGAGCAAGCGACGAGTGAGCCGATGGAGGCGAAAAAAAAGAAGGGGGAAAAAAGGGGGCTGAGGGAGCTCCTCTGGTCAGGTCGACATCAAACGAGGCCGGAGCTGAGGGGACCTATTGTGTAAGGGAGAGAGATAACGGAGAAAAGAGAAATGGAGGGTATGGTAGGGAGAGCTAGAGAGAAGGAGAGGGATTATCGCAAACGTTTGAGGGGTTGTTGCGACACAAGGCGGGCTATTGTTGTCCCATTAATCATGGAGCTTTGTGATTCTGATAACTCCATCATGGAATATCCTTAAAGGTCTGATGCAGCTGTTATTTTCTCAATACCAAATCATTTCTGGGTAACAATGAAGTACCTTACTGTGTTTGTTTTTAATAAAAATTGTCAAAAATAAATACAAATTGCTTCTTAGCAAAGAGCAATTTCTCAAGCAAGAATTTAGCTAGGACTGTCTAGGAGTGGTCTGAGTGGGGAGGGGTAAACTGAAAACTATCTGTTATTGGCAGAGAGGTTTGGAACTCCTTCTTATTGGTCTATTAACTAATTGAATTCCTGGTGATGTCACCAGGCAGGCAAAAAAATAATAATAAAAACTCCATCCCACCAAAACAGGCTGAAATTTATGGTGGTCTTTTCAAAAAGCTCTTACACTAAAAGGCCATTATATAATCATCTTCACAATTTCAAAGTATTATTCCAACCTCATAGTGTGGAAATATACAGTATATAAAACACAGGAAAATTACGTTTTTGACTGCACTGCGTCTTTAACATCTTTCCGACCATAGTCAATGCATATCATAGACCTCTTGATTGCAATGATTTATACATACACTAGATTACTCACAGGGGGCACTGTTTTGAAGCACCCACGCCTTCATCTTGGCACTTCCTCCCAATGTAAAAAATATTTAGGAAGCTATAGAAATGCATTTATTAATGTATACATTGGTTTTTGCCACATTTATTCTATTACAAACACCTTAAAATAATTTAAAAGTATGTGTTATATGAGCTAAACATTTAAAAAAGAATTAAATACCAAAACATTCCTTAAAGCACATTTTTGGAAAGTTCTAACGTTATTATCCCCACTACAACAAAAAAAATACTTAAATACGTTTTTAAAAAAGTATTTGATCACCTGCTGATTTTGTACGTTTGCCAACTGACAAAGAAATGATCAGTCTATACTTTTAATGGTAGGTGTATTTGAACAGTAAGAGACAGAATAACAACAAAGAAATCCAGAAAAACGCATGTCAAAAATGTTATAAATTGATTTGCATTTTAATGAGGGAAATAAGTATTTGACCCCCTCTCAATCAGAAAGATTTCTGGCTCACAGGTGTCTTTTATACAGGTAACGAGCTGAGATTAGGAGCACACTCTTAAAGGGAGTGCTCCTAATCTCAGCTTGTAACCTGTATAAAAGACACCTGTCCACAGAAGCAACCAATCAATCAGATTCCAAACTCTCCACCATGGCCAAGACCAAAGAGCTCTCCAAGGATGTCAGGGACAAGATTGTAGACCTACACAAGGCTGGAATGGGCTACAAGACCATCGCCAAGCAGCTTGGTGAGAAGGTGACAACAGTTGGTGTGATTATTCGCAAATGGAAGAAACACAAAAGACTGTCAATCTCCCTCGGCATGGGGCTCCATGCAAGATCTCACCTCGTGGAGTTGCAATGATCATGAGAATGGTGAGGAATCAGCCCAGAACTACACGGGAGGATCTTGTCAATGATCTCAAGGCAGCTGGGACCATAGACACCAAGAAAACAATTGGTAACACACTACGCCGTGAAGGACTGAAATCCTGCAGCGCCCGCAAGGTCCCCCTGCTCAAGAAAGCACATGTACATGCCCGTCTGAAGTTTGCCAATGAACATCTGAATGATTCAGAGGAGAACTGGGTGAAAGTGTTGTGGTCAGATGAGACCAAAATGGAGCTCTTTGGCATCAACTCAACTCGCCGTGTTTGGAGGAGGAGGAATGCTGCCTATGACCCCAAGAACACCATCCCCACCATCAAACATGGAGGTGGAAACATTATGCTTTGGGGGTGTTTTTCTGCTAAGGGGACAGGACAACTTCACCGCATCAAAGGGACGATGGACGGGGCCATGTACCGTCAAATCTTGGGTGAGAACCTCCTTCCCTCAGCCAGGGCATTGAAAATGGGTCATGGATGGATATTCCAGCATGACAATGACCCAAAACACACGGCCAAGGCAACAAAAGATTGGCTCAAGAAGAAGCACATTAAGGTCCTGGAGTGGCCTAGCCAGTCTCCAGACCTTAATTTCATAGAAAATCTGTGGAGGGAGCTGAAGGTTCGAGTTGCCAAATGTCAGGCCAGCGGCAATATTTCATTCTCAAAACATTGTAAAGAAATTCTAAAAACATGTTTTTGCTTTGTCATTATGGGGTATATTGTGTAGAAGGGTGAAACATAAAACTATTTAATACATTTTGAATTCAGGCTGTAACACAACTAAATGTGGAATAAGTCCAGCGGGATGAATACTTCCTGAAGGCACTGTACATCATTGGTTGTATGCCCATCAAATGCCACAGAAACACAGAATGGACACAAGAGAGCTTAGCGACATTGTCCATTTGTAAAGCTGACTGTGGCTGAAAATTTACGTTTGAGGCATGCTATGCTAATGTAAGGCGAGGATTAGCTAGATGAGCCGGCTGGAGTGCTGCTTTGCCTTCATTGTTGTTTTCCTCACTAATAATTAAAGTGTGCGTTCCTATCAAAGTAAGTGCCTTATTACCTTACCATAATACAGTTTCTGTATATTGTGTTATGTCATTCCTACTGTACCAAACTGTATGTATGTATGTATGTAGTACACTACCAGTCAAAAGTTTGGACACACCTACTCATTCAAGGGTTTTTCTTTATTTTTACATTGTAGAATAATATTGAAGACATCAAAACTATGAAATAACACATATGGAATCAGGTAGTAACCAAAGAAGTGTTAAACAAATCAAAATATATTTTATATTTGAGATTCGTAAAATAGCCACCGTTTACCTTGATGACAGCTTTGCACACTCTTGGCATTCTCTCATCCAGCTTCATGAGGTAGTCACCTGGAATGCATTTCAATTAACAGATGTGCCTTCTTAAAAGTTAATTTGTGTAATTTCTTTCCTTAATGCGTTTGAGCTAATCAGTTGTGTTGTGACAAGGTAGGGGGGGTATACAGAAGACAGCCCTATTTGGTAAAAGACCAAGTCCGTATTATGGCAAGAACAGCTCAAATAAGAAAAGAGAAACAACAGTCCATCATTACTTTAAGACATGAAGGTCAGTCAATCCTGAACATTTCAAGAACTTTGAAAGTTTCTTCAAGTGCAGTCGCAAAAACCATCAAGCGCTATGATGAAACTGGCTCTCATGAGGACCGCCACAGGAATGGGAAACCCAGAGTTACCTCTGCTGCAGAGGATACGTTCATTAGAGTTACCAGTCTCAGAAATTGCAGCTCAAATAAATGCTTCACAGAGTTCAAGTAACAGACACATCTCAACACCAACTGTTCAGAGGGGACTGTGTGAATCAGGCCTTCATGGTCAAATTGTTGCAAATAAACCACTACTAAAGGACACCAATAAGAAGAAGAGACCTGCTTGAGCCAAGAAACACGAGCAATGGACATTAGACCGGTGGAAATTAGTCCAAATTGGAGATTTTTGGTGAACGGATGATCTCCGCATGTGTAGTACCCATCGTAAAGCATGGAGGAGGAGGTGTTATGGTGTGGGTGTGCTTTTCTGGTGACACTGTCTGTGATTTATTTAGAATTCAAAGCACACTTAACCAGCATGGCTACCACAGCATTCTGCAGTGATACGCCGTCCCATCTACTTTGGGCTTAGTGGGACTATCATTAGTTTTTCAACAGGACAATGACCCAACACACATCCAGTCTGTGTAAGGGCTATTTGACCAAGAAGGAGAGTGATGGAGTGCTGCATCATATGACCTGGCCTCCACAATCCCTCGACCTCAACCCAATTGAGATGGTTTGGGATGAGTCGGACGGCAGAGTGAACCATTTCCACATACATACTGTATATTTACCAAATATATGGATAAATACATGTGGAAATATATTGTATTCTATTCATTTTCTGATATATTTAACATAGCGTTTCCCAAACTCGGTCCTCGGGACCCCACGTTTAGTTTTTTGCCCTAACACAGCTGATTAAAATGATCAAAGCTTGATGATTATTTCATTATTTGAATCAGCTGTGTAGTGCTAGGGCAAAAAACTAACCGTTTACCCCTTGGAGTCCCAAGGACCGCGTTTGGGAAACCCTGATTTAACATATATTGTGATTATACATTTTACATACTGTACATTTACTGTATATATACATTTTAAATAAATTCCTTAATATATGTTGGAATGTATTTAAAATGTATTGATAAAAAAATACATTACTTGACAGGAGGTTCTTGCCCAGGGAAAACAAAACACACCCCAACAGGCGAGAGACAGAGAGAGAGGAGCAATGGAGAGGAAGAGAGGGAGTGAGAAGGCGCAAGATAAATAAATGGGATATCAATTTGGAGACGATGGCAGTGGTCATTTTCATGCATTCCGTCCATTTGTGCGAACAAAAAGTTTTTGGCGTTGGCCACACTAACTCCCCCTACGGTACAGAAAAATTGCGAACACCACAGAATCACTTGCGAGAACTGCCTTGCGGAAGGTCAAATATAAAAAATTACACACTCAAACCAGTTGACTCCAAGCCAAATCACAGTGAAAAAAGCTAAGACTGACACATTTTTATCTCTTTCATACCTTATCTCTATTTTTATTCTGCAGGGACAGGCTAGTATTGTGTTGTCCTTAGAAGCATTAGGGTGAAGACTGTTGTTTGCGGCCCGTTCAGTGTAAATTCTGCTCCCTTTCCAGTCCATCAGAGTCCAGACCCATCGCCAAAAACACTGCAAGCATACACACAGACAGGGATAGACAGACAGAAATGTGCACGGGCATGCGCACACACACACACACTCATAAAGAGACACAAACACACGTCAAAGAATAGATAGAGCTCTCAAGTGTTTTAGAAATGGAGTCTAATACTGAGTCTACTTCTCGCCCCGTTCTTTTACTCTCTTTTGGTAGAGTTTGAGAGGATGGTGACTAAAGGAATGTTTTACTTCCCTAAAAATGACTCCCAGTCGATGTCAAGTAGTTTGTTTTCCCCCGTCCTGGATTCCCTCACAATGACTGCTTGTGTACTCGCTCCAGGATTTGGCCACTTTTAAAGCAACCTAATGAGAAAAGGGAATGATTTAATGGAATTCATTAGGTGCTGGCCAGAGCGAGGCTGCAGCAAAAAAGCTTTCTGCACAAGCAGCAAGGATATTGAAGTCTAGAAAAACCAAACTGCAAGTAGTATTTAAAAAAATATATGACAGCACAACAATCGAGTCAACATATTTATTCGTTTTAGGATATTAGTTCCCCCTCTTGGCTTAATTTCATGCTTTATTCACACAGGCTGAAGTATTGACTTGAGATACACAAGTGGACATCAGCAAGAATGTTCACTTAATCCGTTATGGCTCAAATGGAGAGTTTGCTTAGAAGTTTCTGGTCTCATGTCAGTTTGGCCACAGATAACAAACTGTGGATGACATTTTCATAGTGCAAAAGAATAGTGCAAAAAATACCGGAAACCTCATTATAATCTCGCACTGATTTAATTTGATTTTTCTTCAACAATGTGCATTACAAGGAGGCGACTATTTATGCATTGCTCAGTTTACTAAACTCTAGTTTATTAATCACCTCCTTGTAACGCACATTGTTGAAGAAAAGTTTGAAATCAAACAACACTGCCAGTAAATGAGGTACATTTTTTGCACTGATCTGTGCTCTTTTGCACCACAAAAATATCACCCTATAGGTATTCAGCGACATAAGTAGCCTTGCACAAGCCTACAAGCTGGAACGGCAAATAGGACAAGCAACATACTAAACAATAACGCTGATCTTTGCATGTGTGCTTTTGGCTTTTGCAGGTGGCAGACAGGATTAGAAAGCCAAAAGCTGCAACTCACAGGACAGGACTAGCTTAAAGAGAATGTGTGAACCAGTGAACACTCAGTGAACACTACAGGAATGCAACTCTGCCCAAGTTATTGATGCTCAGACAAATCAAACGTGACAGGCCATGCTCCTGTATGAAAATGGCTGTCATGTATCAAGTCAAGTCACTGACTCAAAACTAAATGACAAGTCAAACTATTTAAAAAAAAGTTATGATAGCAAATGAACTTTTTTCCCAGCATGCTATACTGCATGATGATTTTTGTTTGTAGATTTTTTTAATATCTGTGTTTTTGCATGTACAATGAGTGATTGATTCATGTTATGCTACACAAAGATAAATAACATACATGTTCTAAACTAATCAAATGTTTTGCCCCCGTTACTGAAATGGTTGTTCCAGTTTAAATGTTCCAATTTGTAAATCGCTCTGGATAAGAGCGTCTGCTAAATTACGTAAATGTAAATGTAAATGGCTTAGGTAGTGTCTACACACTGTTCCTTACACTGACAGTCATTATGAATGAAGGTTGCAGGTGAATAAAAATTTCAACTGTTGGCTCTTCTAACTCTGGCTGGAATCAAATAGGAATTACACATACATTTTCAAGCCAAGATAATGTTACTTGTAGGTAGGGTTGCAAAATTCTGGTAGGTTTTCCAGATATCCCAGTTGGAAGATTCCTGGAAATCCTTCAACCAGGATTCTTTTTTTAAATCTGGGAATTTTTGGAAAGTTAGCTTCATTTTGCAACCCTACTTGCAGGCTTGATGTCACCTGTTAAAGCTAGGACCTGTTAAAAAATAAGGCCTTAAGCCATATCTAATGTCTTGTCATATAGAATGTAATTATAATGATAACATTTGCCTAGGAACTCACTTGGTGAAGGCCACAGGACTGAAAATGAATAAATTCAACAACCATGTCTCTGTCACTAACAAATACAGTCATGGGTGGTAACTCTGCAATTCACTCAAAAATAAATTATATTGGAGGCGTGCCTTAGTGGGGGTGTTACAAATAAATGTCAAGCTGATACAACTCAAATCTGGACGCCTTGTCAAACTCCTTCCACAGCAGGCCGAGTGTCTGCGGGTTTTTCGCTCCTCCCTTATACTTGATTGATGAATTAAGGTCAGTAATTAGTAAGGAACTCCCCTCACCTGGTTGTCTAAGTCTTAACTGAAAGGAAAAAACAAAAACCAGTAGACATTTGGACCTACATGTAATGAGTTTGACACCCCTGCCTTACAGGGTCACAGTGACTCTATCGGTTTGAGTAATTACTACAAAATCACTTCAAGTAACTGTACTCAGGAATATTAAGTGCAACGGGTTTCCTCAATGTTTTGAGTAATGACAGCACATTGGGGTATACAGTGTATGCTACATTTCTTAGGCTATGGGGAGGACATCCTCCAAAATACTGTTTTTAGACATTGGAACAGACGTCATGGCATCATGGTATTATGACTTTGCTTGCACCCAGACTGAGTGAAGATGCCTTTTAAGATGCCTCTGTCAATATCAATCAGTGATGTGATGAATTTAATTGACATAAATGGAGCATGACTAATCCATTGATCAATTGATATCAAGTCAATCTGATAGATACTTTAGGGCTTTTGATGAGCAGAAGGTCGCCCTAAGGAGAAGATGTGAACCCAACGACATACTCCTCCACGTTTCTCAACTGGTGGATAAAGGAGGCTTAACTTCACTTGCTAAGATATTCCATTGAATAGACAACCTCTCGGCAAGACACTAAACTGTTGAAAGACCCTGAATATTTAATAAGGACAGCTTCCCGCACTGGGAGCCCCTTTTTTGATGTGCCAGCTCCTCCTTCCATTGTTAAATCTTTCATTTATATACCCTACATAAATATTTATTTGTGTGTGTCAGGTCTTATGGATAATTAATTTACTGTAGAGTGAAGGGTTATCAGGGTTGGTTGTTGTTGTTGTTGATGCTCTTTTGTTTGGTTTTATTGCACTGTGCCCATCCCTAAGCTCTGTATTTTTTGTCCCAGGGGTGCGCCACTTTGCAGACTTATTTTGTTAGTTCGAAATCGCTAAGACCCTCTCGCTTTTGTTATTTTTTTCTGCTTTTCTGAAAGACCCAATGAGAGGATAACAAAGGGAAGCATTGTGAAAAATGGCTGGGTTGAAAACAGGCATGTGTGGATTATGTTCAAAGTGCAGCCTTAAAGAAAAAAAAAGAATCTTATCGGCGCACAAAATAGTGGTCTGTTTCAGGAAGTGCCATCTCTTCACATTGTTAATTTTCTGAAGTGTCTTTGCTTTCTGTAAAGTCATGCAGCCAGAGATCTGCGGTCCAAGAAATAGACAATACAAGAAAAAATCCAGTAAGTAAAGCCTCTGTCGGATTAAGCTTAATACTTTGCTTTCTCCCAGCTGTCCTTGCACTCCCACATAGGTGGCTATGAGAGGGGAATCTTCCAGGACTGCAATCACCAATGGTAAACAAAGTGAAAGAGGAGGCGAGAGGGAGCACTAATGGAGAGAATGGGGAGAAAGGGAGCAAAGGGAACAGATCGGAATGGAATGGAGAAGAGACAACTGATGAGCATTGGGAAATGAAAGGTGTTCAAAGCAGCAGGGGGAAGAGGGTGTGGGCTAAAGAATGGAGAAACGACAGAAGAGAGGGAAACTGAGAGAGAGAGAAGGGGAGGTAGGGGGGTAGTCCTGTTTCACTAATCACTGCCAGACCTGGCTCTTCACTCGACCCTGCCCTCCAGCGACATCTGCCTCTCCCAGAGGGGCCAGGGGAGGTCACCTGTCTGTCAACAGCAGAAATATGGCCACTAACATCCTCCATTTTCTCAGGGGCGCCCGACCCGGTCATCTCACTCACTACTGAGCAATGTATGAATGGTCAACGGGGCCAGACACCTAGTTTTCGACTGCATTTGTTATGTGCCCTTTAATCTTTTTACTACACCAGCACGTAAACATAAGTAGTCCTATCTATGTTTAAAATGTAGTCATAAAATCAAATGATTTTGCTCTTTTACCTCTACGGCTAGGCCTCTTTTAATCCTTCCGTGCATACAGTGGGGAAAACAAGTATTTAGTCAGCCACCAATTGTGCAAGTTATCCCACTTAAAAAGATGAGAGAGGCCTGTAATTTTAATCATAGGTACACGTCAACTATGACAGACAAAATGAGAAAAAAAAATCCAGAAAATCACATTGTAGGATTTTTAATGAATTTATTTGCAAATTATGGTGGAAAATAAGTATTTGGTCAATAACAAAAGTTTCTCAATACTTTGTTATATACCCTTTGTTGGCAATGACACAGGTCAAACGTTTTCTGTAAGTCTTCACAAGGTTTTCACACACTGTTGCTGGTATTTTGGCCCATTCCTCAATGCAGATCTCCTCTAGAGCAGTGATGTTTTGGGGCTGTCGCTGGGCAACGCGGACTTTCAACTCCCTCCAAAGATTTTCTATGGGGTTGAGATCTGGAGACTGGCTAGGCCACTCCAGGACCTTGAAATGCTTCTTACGAAGCCACTCCTTCGTTGCCCGGGCGGTGTGTTTGGGATCATTGTCATACTGAAAGACCCAGCCACGTTTCACCTTCAATGCCCTTGCTGATGGAAGGAGGTTTTCACTCAAAATCTCACGATACATGGCCCCATTCATTCTTTCCTTTACACGGATCAGTCGTCCTGGTCCCTTTGCAGAAAAACAGCCCAAAAGCATGATGTTTCCACCCCCATGCTTCACAGTAGGTATGGTGTTCTTTGGATGCAACTCAGCATTCTTTGTCCTCCAAACACAACGAGTTGAGTTTTTACCAAAAAGTTATATTTTGGTTTCATCTGATCATATGACATTCTCCAAATCCTCTTCTGGATCATCCAAATGCACTCTAGCAAACTTCAGACGGGCCTGGACATGTACTGGCTTAAGCAGGGGGACACGTCTGGCACTGCAGGATTTGAGTCCCTGGCGGTTCTATGTCCCCCTGTGTGGTTCTGGGATTTTTGCTCACCGTTCTTGTGATCATTTTGACCCCACGGGGTGAGATCTTGCGTGGAGCCCAAGATCGAGGGAGATTATCAGTGGTCTTGTATGTCTTCCGTTTCCTAATAATTGTAATATAATAATAATGGTGCAGGTCTACAATTTTGTTTCTGGTGTCCTTTGACAGCTCTTTGGTCTTGGCCATAGTGGAGTTTGGAGTGTGACTGTTTGAGGTTGTGGACAGGTGTCTTTTATACTGATAACAAGTTCAAACAGGTGCCATTAATACAGGTAACGAGTGGAGGACAGAGGAACCTCTTAAAGAAGAAGTTACAGGTCTGTGAGAGCCAGAAATCTTGCTTGATTGTAGGTGACCAAATACTTATTTTCCACCATCATTTGCAAATAAATTCATAAAAAATCCTACAATGTGATTTTCTGGATTTTTTTCTTCTCAATTTGTCTGTCATAGTTGACGTGTACCTATGATGAAAATTACAGGCCTCTCTCATCTTTTTAAGTGGGAGAACTTGCACAATTGGTGGCTGACTAAATACTTTTTTTCCCCACTGTACATGTCTCCTAAAATAAATCATGTTTTCTGGAAAAATGGTTAACTGGAGATGTGCGTTCGTGTCTGACCTCTCGCCGTTATCTGTGCTAGGGAGAGGATCCAGGGAAGTGCAGAAAATCCTCACATCCCACACACACACGTGCGCTCTCGCTCTCTTACACATACACACCGTCCACAACACATCCATCTGAAACGGAGAGCTCTGGCACTCTCCCCAGTTCACCAGGGGTCACCAGCCAATCAACAAGCCTCTTACAGAGGTCAAGGGTCAGAGGTGAACGCCACTTCCAAGTCGCTCTTAAAAGCACAGCCACATCCTAAGGGAGATGTAATGGAGTTCTGGAGTTTGTACAGAGGCACACAGAAGTACACACTAATACAATAGTCTTATCCAGAATATTATCTAGCCATCAGACCCGTCGGCCAATGTCTCATCGCTGTATTTATGCCTATGTAATTACTTAAGCAGTCTGACATAAAGGCTGATGTATGGCAAATAGATGTCTGCTTGGGTTGGACCCTCACTGGTCCTTTCCAATCAAACCACCACAGAAGGGAGATAGCTATCGTGCAGTAGCTAGGGAGCAATGAATTTCAAGGATATCCCTGACAAGATACATAGCATAGTGAAACCGTCTCTATATTATTGTAGGGAGTAAGGCTTTCTATCTAAAACAGTGGTATATTAAACATTTCACTGCAAGGAGTGAGTGTGCAACGTTCATTTTATTTTTTTAAGTTTATGGTCTGATCACCAGTAGAGAGTACATTCTAAACTGTATTTATTGTTGGGATCAACCTATATTTCTATGGGATCAGCACAGAAATGGCATAGTGACGACACACAGAGGTGTTTTAGTATTTTTGTCTGTCTCCTCTTGAACCTCCGCCAGCTCGCCTCATTTCACTCGAGGAGCGTGATCTTAGATGCCACGTAACACCGCCACAAGAATTGAACAGCTGTCACAGCAGCTCACAACAGACTGTCAGCCGGTTAGTGTAGACGTTTCAGAACAACAAAAAAGAACATCAAAATCTGCGACAGTGCAGTTTGCCAAAACTCATCTCGCCTCCATCTGTTGTGACTCAACATACCTTCCATTCTAGTCTGAAGACACTGGGACTTAGGCTCTGGCCAGTGTCAGAAGTTGTCCAGTTACACACACACACACACACACACACACACGCTCACACACACGCTCACACAGACATACACACACTCATTCTCTCTCACACATACACACATGCAGATAAAAAGACACACGCACAAACACACTTACACACCTCCCGCCCACCCCACACTCCCGGTTTCATGGCGCACCAACCAATAAGGACGAAGATTCCTCAACAGAATTTCCCATAACTCACAGGCCGTTGTTAACAGTTGCCAACACCTTGTCAGCAGCCAATGAGAGAAGCTCTATTTATCACAACACAATGCCTTGGGATGATCGGGGGAATCTTGGGACACCAGGGCCACTTAATTCATTCAGCAAAAGACCCAAGTTTTTCAGATTACACTCACCACATGCAGGTAATGAAATTGGAGATGGAAACATAAAAAATAAAACAGCCAAAATAGATAGATCATGATATCATTAAGCGGGAAAACATTGTCTGTACGACAAAGTGGCACACAAATACACCACTAATTTGGGGTTGATTATATTACACTGATAAATAATTAATCGTCCATTTTTTATCCTCAAATGTTATATTGCTAAGCCCGGAGGCAGTGGCAATGAAAAGTTTATAAGTGCGCATTCTTGTTTTCCATTATTTGCAGGCAATCGAAACCACGCATTTATTGGGATGGCGCCGGAGGAGATGGCTGCCGTTTTACAGGCTCCTAACCAATTGTGCTATTGTGTGTATTTTTTTCGCATTATTTGTAACTTATTTTGTACATAATGTTTCTGCCACCATCTCTTATGACCGAAAATAGCTTCTGGATATCAGGACAGCGATTACTTACCTCGTAATGGACAAAGATTTCTTTCTTTAACAAGTCGGACGTGAAGGATTTACCGACAAAGCCCAAATCCCCGTCATTCGCATGAAAAAGAGACAGAGATATCGGCGACGTAGGTCGGGGTGCCTTGTAAGTATCCTACGGCGAGTGGGTAATCTGCCTCTACCATCAGTCCTATTAGCCAACATACAATCATTGGATAATAAAATGGATGATCTGCGATCAAGAATATACTACCAACGGGACATTAAAATCTGTAATATCTTATGTTTTACAGAGTCATGGCTGAACGACGACATGGATAACATACAGCTGGCGGGGTTTTCGGTGCATTGGCAAGATAAAACAGCTGCCTACGATAAGACAAGGGGTGGCGGTCTGTGTATATTTGTAAATAACAGCTGGTGCACGAAATCCAATATTAAGGAAGTCTCGAGGTATTGCTCGCCTGAGGTAGAGTATCTCGTGATAAGCTGTAGACCACACTATTTACCAAGAGAGTTTTCATCTATATTTTTTGTAGATGTTTATTTACCACCACAAACCGATGCTGGCACTAAGACCGCACTCAACGAGCTATATAAGGCCATAAGCAAAGAAGAAAATGCTCATCCAGAGGCGGCGCTCCTAGTGGCCGGGGACTTTAATGCAGGGAAACTTAAATCAGTTTTACCTCATTACTACCAGCATGTTATATGTGCAACCAGACTAAAAAAAACTCTAGACCACCTTTACTCCACACACAGAGACGCGTACAAAGCTCTCCCTCACCCTCCATTTGGCAAATCTGACCATTATTCTATCCTCCTGATTCCTGCTTACAAGCAAAAACTGAAGCAGGAAGTACCAGTGACTCGCTCAATACAGAAGTGGTCAGATGACGCAGATGCTAAGCTACAGGACTGTTTTGCTAGCACAGACTGGAATATGTTCCGGGATTCTTCCGAGGAGTACACCACATAAGTCACTGGCTTAATCAATGAGTGCATTGATGATGTCGTCCCCACAGTGACAGTACGTACATGCCCCAACTAGAAGCCATGGATTACAGGCAACATCTGCCCCGAGCTAAAGGGTAGAGCTGCAGCTTTCAAGGAGCAGGACTCTAACCGGGACGCTTATAAGAAATCCCGCTATGCCCTCCGACGAACCATTAAACAGGCAAAGCGTCAGTACAGGACTAAGATTGAATCGTACTACTCCGGCTCCGACACTCGTCAGATGTGGAGGGCTTGCAAACTATTACGGACTTCAAAGGGAAGCACATCCGCAAGCTGCCCAGTGACAGGAGCCTACCAGACAAGCTAAATTACTTCTATGCTCTCATCGAGGCAAGCAACACTGAAGCATGCATGAGAGCATCAGCGGTTCCGGATGACTGTGTGATCACGCTCTCCATAGCCAATGTGAGTAAGACCTTTAAACAGGTCAACATTCACAAGGCCGCAGGGCCAGACGGATTACCAGGACGAGTACTCCAAGCATGCACTGACCAACTGGCAAGTGTCTTCACTGACATTTTCAACCTGTCCCTGACTGAGTCTGTAATACCAACATGTTTCAAGCAGGCCACCATAGTCCCTGTGCCCACTAAGGTAACCTGCCTAAATGACTACCAAACCGTTGCACTCACGTCTGTAGCCATGAAGTGCTTTGATAGGCTGGTCATGGCTCACATCAACACCATTATCCCAGAAACCCTAGACCAACTCCAATTTACATACCGCCCCAACAGATCCAAAGATGATGCAATCTCTATTGCACTCCACACTGCCCTTTCAAGACTGGACAAAAGGAACACCTACGTGAGAATGCTATTCATTGACTACAGCTCAGCGTTCAACACCATAGTGCACTCAAAGCTCATCACTAAGCTAAGGACCCTGGGACTAAACACATCCCTCTGCAACTGGATCTCCAGACTGGCCGCCCCCAGGTGGTAAGGGTAGGTAACAACACATCTGCCATGCTGATCCTCAACACGGGGGCCCCTCAGGGGTGCGTGCTAAGTCCCCTACTGTTCACCCATGACTGCATTGCCAAGCACGACTCCAACACCATCATTAAGTTTGCCGACAACACAACAGTCGTAGGCCTGATCACCGACAACAATGAGACAGCCTATAGGGAGGAGGTCAGAGGCCTGGCCGTGTGGTGCAAGGATAACAACCTCTCCCTCAACGTGATCAAGACAAAGGAGATGATTGTGGACTACAGGAAAAGGAGGACTGAGCATGGGGCTGTAGTAGAGCAGGTTGAGCGCTTCAAGTTCCTTGGTGTCCACATCACCAACAAACTATCATTGTCCAAACACACCAAGATAGTCGTGAAGAGGGCACGACAATGCCTATTCCCCCTCTGGAGACTGAAAAGAATAGGCATGGGTCCTCAGTTCCTCAAAAATGTCTACAGCTGCACCATCGAGAGCATCACTGGTTGCATCACCGCCTGGTATGCAATTGCTCGGCCTCCGACCACAAGGCACTACAGATGGTAGTGCGTATGGCCTAGTACATCACTGGGGCCAAGCTTCCTGCCATCCAGAACCTCTTTACCAGGCGGTGTCAGAGGAAGGCCCTAAAAATTGTCAAAGACTCCAGCCACCCTAGTCATAGACTTTTCTCTCTGCTACCTCACAGCAAGCGGTACCGGAGAACCAAGTCTAGGTCCAAAAGGCTTCTTAATAGCTTCTACCCCCAAGCCATAAGACTCCTGAACAGCTAATCAAATGGCTACCTGGACTATTTGCACCCCCCTATACAGCCTCGCTACAGTTATTTTACTGCTGCTCTTTAGTTATTTGTTATATTTTTTTTAATTATTATTATAAATTTTTTTACTTATGTATTTTTTATTGAACACTTATTTTTCTTAAAACTGCATTGTTGGTTAAGGGCTTGTAAGTAAGCATTTCACTGTTGTATTCGGCGCATGTGACAAATAACATTTGATTTGATTTGATTTGTAATTTCCTGCCCAGTTTGAATAACACTTAGGACACATTTTCCTCAAATATATTTGTTCAATAATCCCTGCAAGATCCCACTGGGCACAAAGTGGTTGAATCAACGTTTGTCAACATATAGTGATGTGGAATCTACATGAAAAAGACATTGGATTTGCAAAAAGTCCTCAACTGTTGTTTCAAGGTTGAAATTTCAACCACAGGATTATGTCATTATTTTAACCAATATTAAACACAGTCAAACCTTGTATAAAATATGTTGAATTTGTACCTTTGTCAGATCTTCAATGTTATATCCACTATCAGATAAAAAAAACTATAGGCTAGGCAGCATCTCCTACTGGAGAGTTCATATAAAGTATCTACAGCTGTCCCTTTGGTCTCCCATCCAGGGTTTTAACCAAGCCCAGCCCTGCTCAGCTATTATACAGTATATTTGTCATTGACAATTACCAACGTGCTTTCATGAGAATGTTTGGTGAAAGATATTTTAATAACTAAATATATTCACTGTAGCTATCAAAGTTGTTCCAAAGGGTAGTTTTAACTGAGCAAATTAAATGTAACCATTTAGGCCTATATAGCATTTGCGAAGTCATCAACTGCTATTGTTTCAATTCAACCAGGGTTCAACAATAAATAGACAATACAATGCCTTCAGAAAGTATTCATACCCCTTGATTTATGCCACATTTTGGTTTGTTACTGCCTGAATTCAAAATGGATTAAATATATATTTTTCTCACCCATCTACACACAATAGCCAATGAGTGATAACATGTTTTTTGAATGAGTTACCATTTTTTTGAAAATATAATACAGAAAATGAAATATCTAATTTACATAAGTATTCACACCCTGGAGTCAACACATGCTAGAATCACCTTTGCCAGCAATTACAGCTGTGAGTCTTTCTGGGCAAGTCTAAGAGCTTTGCACACCTGGATTGTACAATATTTTCAGATTATACTTAAAAAATGTATTAAAGTTCTGTCAAGTTGGTGGTTGATCATTGCTAGACTGCCATTTTCAAGTGTTGCCATAGATTTTCAAGCCGATTTAAGTCAAAAAATGAACTAGGCCACTCAGGAACATTCAATGTCATCTTAGGTTATTGTCCTGCTGAAAGGTGAATTTGTCTCCCAGTGGAAAGCAGACTGAACCAGGTTTTCCTCTAGAATTTTGCCTGTGCTTAGCTCTATTCCATTTCTTGTTATACTAAAAAACTCCCTAGTCCCTGCCGATTACAAGCATACCCATAACATGATGCAGCCACCACCATGCTTGAAAATATGAAGAGTCATACTCAGTGATGTGTTGTGTTAGATTTTCCCCAAACTAACACTTTGTATTCAGGACATATTCTTTGCAAAATTTTTTGCAGTTTTACTTTAGTGCCTTATTGCAAACAGGATGCATGTTTTGGAATATTTATATTCTGTATGGGCTTCCTTCTTTTCACTCGGTCATTTAGGTTAGTATTGTGTGGAGTAAATACAATGTTGTTGATCCATCCTCCGTTTTCTCCTATCAAAGCCATTAAACACTGTAACTGTTTTAAAGTCACCATTGGCCTCATAGTGAAATCGCATTAAGTTGTTGTATATACAACATTTATACAATGGGTGGGTCTAATTCTGATTGCTGATTGGTTAAAACCGCATTCCAGCCGGTGTCTATTCCACAAGTTGCCACCGCCTAAATCGTTAAAATGCCTATTTACTCTGTTCCATCTGACTGCGCAATCCACTGTCTCATCAGCCAATCCAGGCAATTTATAAACTTGATCACCACTATAAAAAGTATCTAGACATTATCTCACATTTCTTTTAGATTAACATTTAGTTTTCAACAGCGGATATTTGTATAAACCTTGCTGTCTGTCTCTCCGACATTTGCAACATTGTTTCAATATTCAAATTCGATCTCCTGCTGTCCCATAGTAATGAACGTGTCGGGAGACGGGACGAGACAGACAGGCAGCGTTTCTCAGCCAGTCGAAATCATGAATCAGCTGGCATCATTTTTATGGATATATACAAAAAAATGTCAATTGAAAAAAGGTTAAAAAAAACGCAGCTAATTTGCAGTCTTTCCAGATTCAGTTTGAAGTGATTGTGTTACTGTAGCTGTGTTGTTGGCTAGCTCCTCTCAACAACAGTGTCCTGACGAGTAAGCGCAATTTCTATGCCAGGTGAAATCGCGCCTCATTAGCTCATTGTTATGGATGTATCCAAATAAATGTCACTAGAAAACAGCTTAAACAAATGCAAATGCAGCTACTTTGCTGTTATTTTGACGTGACTGTAAATTAGCAGTAGTTGGCTAGCTTGCAAGCAAGGGATTAGAACGTTGCCAGCCAGCATGGCAATGGAACATTTAGAGCGAACGACTGGGTCACGTCCATAGATACAGAACAAAAAGACTGAACGACAGGGTCGCGTCTCTTGCAACCCTAGATTTGTGTTAGGACCATATCTTGTGGAAGGATGAAATAGTATTAATAAATTAATCAAAATTTAAAAAATTATGAAAATATGTCAATCATTATTTGAATATGTTGGTAACCTGTTATATAAAAGTGATAATGCCCTCGAAGCCGGTGTTTGGAGGATATATTGGCATGGTTTGCCTAACAACACCCGTTTCAATATATCCTCCAAACACTGGCTTCTCGGGCATTATCACTTAAATCTGAAATTGTATTCCCATTTGAACTTTTTTGTGCTTTTAAATGGTTGAAAATGCAGTGATAACACATTAGAAGACAAGTAAACCAAAAGTCAGACATTGTTTTTCAATTGGAATTTGGTTGTGCTTTTAGATTGTTGAAAGCATAGTGATAACACATTGAGAATTCAACAAACTTATGGCTGTCTTTTTGAGTGGATGAATAAAGGTTGAAATCTCATTGATCAACGTCTAAACCAAATATTACCCAAATGTCCACGTTGAAATTACATGGAGTGCCCAGTGGGATGGATTATTCCGTTATTGGAACTTGTAAAACGGTAAGGTGGATCTCAGAGTTGGATCTCAGCGTCCCAAATGGCACCCTATTCCCTATACAGTACACTACTTTTGACCAGAGTATGCACTACATAGGGAATAGGGTGCCATTTGGGACAGTCTATTCTACTGCCACTAAGTGAAATATAACCAACACCATGAAATAAATGCCTCCCAAAAAAATAAACGGGCTTTGGTTCATTGGCAACTGTAATTCTAGCATCAAATCTCACAGATACCTTAACTGATTCATTTTTCCTGTAGAGCTAGTTAGCAGCAAGAAGCGCTGTCATTCAGTTTCAGAGAGAGAGAGAGACAGAGAGTGAGAGAGAGAGAGAGAGTGAGTGAGTGTGAGTGAGTGTGTGCACGCGCGCATGTGTGTGTGCTCGTCATTCTGTCTCCAGCAGGATTTAATGTAGTCCCCCAGGCCTTGTGCACTAAGATGGTGAGTGACAGCTGGCAGGGTGTGTGAGAGAGTATGTGTGTGTGCGCATGTGTGTGTGTGTGCATGCCTACTGGATGGCAGCTCTCCAGGAACAGGGTTGGAGAGCCCTGGTCTAGATGAATGTAACTCAGTATTGAGATGCTTACACATTTCGAAGCAAAGAGCTTCTCAGAACCTTTAAGAGTGTAAGGCCGGGATTCAATCTAAAGCGTATTATAGCGCAGCTCGCTAGACAGCCAACAATGCGCCTTTTAAAGGCATTCTTCCCAACATTCGCAGACATCACATTCACAGTAAACACGGCACAATCTGAATGACCTTATTAAGTCAAATCAAAGCGCTGCTCTATGGTGTGTCTGGGATTGAAACCCGGCCTTAAGCAAACACATTGCAATGTATTGTAGTGTAATGCACTGAGCCCAAAGAGAACTTCCAGACAGTGACCAATACAGACATGCATAATCCCATAGCTTCCTATAGCATTTGTCAGTTTACATTAGCTAGATTAGACAAAACATTAGCATTAGGTCTTGCTAATAGCAGACCGAACATTATTAGCAGCCTAAATAAAGGATTGCCATTTGAGGTAAAGGCCATACTCTTCATTAAAACGTGCACATGCTAACACAGCTGTGGTTGATCGTTAACTAAACGCTAAAGACATTATCACACATGTGTCACGTCCTGGCCTGAGCCTGTGAATGCCAACAGTGTGTGAGCTGCTGTCTCCAATGTCAATCCAGAGGCTCTTGTTTCTATATGTTAAGCCATACCATTGTTACAGTTGCTACTGGGTTTGGGTGTGTGGGGGATTGTGTGTGTGAGAGATGTGTGCGTGCACGAGTGCATGCATGCATATGTGTTTTTTTATCTGTGGTTTTTATGTGTTTGTCCATTCAGTATGTCTGTGTGTGTGTCAATACAGTATGTGTGTGTGTTGGCACCAGATCAGACCACTACCCTGAAAACAACAGGACCCCCAGTGCCACTCGAAGCCCACCACTGCCAAGTCACACAGTCACACACAGCCCCTAATCTCCCATAATCCACTCTGTCTCCAGCCAGGTGATCTCAGTGTCAGGCCACACTCTGACATCACTGGGGTGTGACCGCTCAGAGATGTGGGCCTTATTTTCCCATCAGCCTCTGGATGTCACCTCTCACTGATCTATGTCAGCCTTACACTAGCCAATAGGGGAAAAAACTCCACAGTCCCCAACCCTACTAAGAACTGGGAAATCTAATCATGGCCTGTGTCTTTCAGTGGGGCTTTTCCATGTCAAAACATTCCACTTGTCTCATGGTAGTCGCCCCCCACTGAATTGGGGCATTGAGACAATGTGTAAGTTACTAAACCACTGCCACGCACACATACAGTTGAAGTCGGAAGTTTACATACACTTAGGTTGGCGCCATTAAAACTAGTTTTTCAACTACTCCACAAATTTCTTGTTAACAAACTATAGTTTTGGCAAGTCGGTTAGGACATCTACTTTGTGCATGACACAAGTAATTTTTCCAACAATTGTTTACATACAGATTATTTCACTTATAATTCACTCTATCACAATTCCAGTGGGTCATAAGTTTACATACACTAAGTTGACTGTGCCTTTAAAAAGCTTGGAAAATTCCAGAAAATGATGTCATGGCTTTAGAAGCTTCTGATAGGCTAATTGACATCATTTGAGTCAATTGGAGGTGTACCTGTGGATGTATTTCAAGGCCTACCTTCAAACGCAGTGCCTCTTTGCTTGACATCATGGGAAAATCAAAAGAAATCAGTCAAGACCTCAGAAAAAAAATGGTAGACTTCCACAAGTCTGATTCATCATTGGGAGCAATTTCCAAACGCCTGAAGGTACCACACTCATCTGTACAAACAATAGTATGCAAGTATAAACACCATGGGACCACGCAGCCGTCATACCGCTCAGGAAGGAGAAGCGTTCTGTCTCCTAGAGATGAACGTACTTTGGTGCAAAAAGTGCAAATCAACCCCAGAACAACAGCAAAGGACCTTATGAAGATGCTGGAGGAAACAGGTACAAAAGTATCTATATCCACAGTGAAACGAGTCCTATATCGACATAACCTGAAAGGCCGCTCAGCAAGGAAGAAGCCACTGCTCCAAAACTGCCATAAAAAGGCCAGACTACGGTTTGCAACTGCACATGGGGTAAAGATTGTACTTTTTGGAGAAAAGTCCTCTGGTCTGATGAAACAAAAATAGAACTGTTTGGCCATAATGACCATCGTTATGTTTGGAGGAAAAAGGGGGACGCTTGCAAGCCGAAGAACACCATCCCAACCGTGAAGCACGGGGGTGGCAGCATCATGCTGTGGGGGTGCTTTGCTGCAGGAGGGACTGGTGCACTTCACAAAATAGATGGCATCATGAGGAAGGAAAATACATTTACATTTATAGTCATTTAGCAGACGCTCTTATCCAGAGCGACTTACAGTTGGTGAGTGCATAAATTTTTTCATACTGGCCCCCCGTGGGAAACGAACCCACAACTCTGGCGTTGCAAGTGCAATGCTCTACCAACTGAGCTACACGGGCCACGGGGGATATATAGTATGTGGATATATTGAAGCAACATCTCAAGACATCAGTCAGGAAGTTAAAGCTTTGTCGCAAATGGGTCTTCCAAATGGACAATGACCCCAAGCATACTTCCAAAGTTGTGGCAAAATGGCTTAAGGACAACAAAGTCAAGTTATTGGAGTAGCCATCACAAAGCCCTTACCTTAATCCTTACTGTGGGAAGCTTGTGGAAGGCTACCCAAAACATTTGACCCAAGTTAAACAATTTAAAGGCAATGCTACCAAATACTAATTGAGTGTATGTAAACTTCTGATCATTCTGACTAGGATTAAATGTCAGAAATTGTGAAAAACTGAGTCTAAATGTATTTGGCTAAGGTGTATGTAAACTTCTGACTTCAACTGTACATGCACATACATGCATGGACACACATAGGTACACACGCACAAACTGCTTTAAGAAGGGCCTAGGCCAGACAGCTGAGGAGTAAATGCAATTGGGGTGTGTTCGCAAATTGTGAACGCCACACATACAAACACATAAACAATAGTAGGGTGTTATTAAAGGGAAGCTAACAAACATCTTGGGTCTCTGTCAAGAACCGCAGCTTTAAGAACGACCTAGACCAGTCAGTTGAGGAAAAATGGCAATGGAAATGCATTTGCAATCGCAAACGCCTGGGGTATGTACACCAGTCTGAATGTACAGTATGCTCACCTTTCCTATACAATGAGTGTACAGGAATGTATGGTAGCTTGTAATATCACAAGACAGCCATTATCTTATCCATTAGCCAATTAACCCATAGAATAAATGGCCTGAGGGCGGTTTTTCGAGCCCAACATTATGATATGTGCGAGGGTAGTGTGCGAGGCTGGGGGATTCCTTGTTATTATAGCTTCTCTGGGTGGTGGACGGTCCCTTTCTTCCTCTCTTTCATTTCTAGGCAGGATTAAAGGGATGGGGGATGGAGGACATGGGATGTGGGGGTATCGATAGTGTTTCTAAGCTAGACTGAGCTATCAACCCATCTCCTCCTAGCCTCCCCAGCGACCACCACCATGGTTGTCCCCTTTCACCCTAAGGACAGAGCCCTGCAAGGCTACGACTAGCCCCCCTCATGCACTCGCTCCATTTTTATTTGATTCGATATGCCAGCAGAGGAGAAAAGAGAGAGGATATTTTGTATTTTGTTTTGTCTGGACTTGACAGGCCCAGTTGTTGTGTTTGGCCAGGACTGGATGTATGGGAGCGAGTGGGTGAGGAGGGGGCAGGGGGAGCTTGGTACGGAGAGACAGGGGAGACGGGTAAGGGACCAAGGGGTATAGCTAGGAAACTGTCACTGGATTGTATTTGTATAGAATGTTTTTAAAGGCACTATAATCATCAGGGCCATTTAATTGAAGAGTATGAAGGTTGGTGCTTATCGTCCGAATCGAACTTCCCTAGCACCACCGTGATGTTCGCACGACGTTGTCGTCTCCACATCTGACAGATCGCGTCGCTTTGATAAGTACAAAATGCCCAGGCGTGCCATGTCAAAACAAATCCGGTGACCCAGCCGTCGTCTCTCGCTGTCAAGTGCTAACACACCATGAAAGGTGTCAGTCCTGATCACAATTTGGCAGGACCATGAAGCCAGCCGGGTGGAGTTTGCCTGGGCCCGACGGGCAGAAAGCGTGTCAAGGAAGGCCCAGCGTTTTTGTAAGGAGGAAAACTGAAGGCCTGAGTTCTGTGACTTGCAGATCTGGTAATAGTTGTGTCCCATTGGGCACACCTCGTTAGCGTGGATAATTGGGTATATTTGGTTGAGACGTTGATCAATGAGATTATAACTTTATTCACCCACTCAAAAACACAGTCAAAGGTTAGTTGAATTTCCAATGTGTTATCACTATGCTTTCAACCATCTAAAAGCGCAACCAAATTTCAATGGAAAAACAATGTCTGATATTTGGTTTAGTTGTCACCAAATTACAATGTCAGATATTTTGTTTATTTATACAACAGATTAATGTGTTGTCACTGTGGTTCATCTAATAGCAGAACCAAATGACCTGGATTGCAGTTGAGATTACATTAAAAGTAAGTGATCAATGCCGTTT
The DNA here is from genome assembly GCF_020615455.1 of Coregonus clupeaformis. Classification (NCBI taxonomy): domain Eukaryota; kingdom Metazoa; phylum Chordata; class Actinopteri; order Salmoniformes; family Salmonidae; genus Coregonus; species Coregonus clupeaformis. Next base: position 5,640,609 of record NC_059211.1, read on the forward strand.
GAGGTTCTGCACAGATTATTACAGCAATTGTAAAAATCTTGACAGACCTGTGACGACCTATGCATGCTATCTTGAACATGCACGCTTTATATGATTACATAAAAAGAAGAAAATAAGAAATTACAGCAACCTCAAAATATGGCCATGGATGTGTTACTAATTTTAAGGTTGAATGTTACATTAGTTTGTGCGATTGCCTTAACTTTAGGCTATTTACTGTATTACAAAAGTAAAATTGAATTGTGCTTTGTTGACAAGGAGCTTTGATAGTTTAATCTGAGCCACTTGCTTAATCCCCTTCTTTACCTATAATTTGTTAACTTGTTAATAGGCTATTTATTGTATTTCAAAAGTGATATTTAATTGTGTTTGGTTATCAACACAACCAAATATCAACATTTGAAGGAGATGCATCTTCTGCTTGGATTCACCAAGAATAGGAGTAAATCAAATCAAACTTAATTTAAAGTGCATTTAAATGTAGATTTGATCTGATTTAGTCCTATTTTTTTACTTTGATTTTTGGTTGAGATGGAGACTTGAATCCAACATATAAATTATTCATTTGTAGACTAACTGGAGTTAAAGCCAGACTTAGTCAGTGGCACATATGAAACTATCCAAGCAGAAGATGCCTGTCCTTCAAATGTGTTGATATATGGTTACGTTGACAACCAAACACAATTCAAATTTGAAACAATAGCTGTTGATGACTTTGCAAATGCTATGTAGGCCTAAATAGCATCATTGATGATATATGAGTGATAAAGTATGGTCACATTTCATTTGCTCTGTTAAACTTACCCTTTGGAATGACTTCGATAGCAACAGTGAATACTTTTAGATTTTAAGTGGAGATCTCTCAACAGTCATTCTCATGATAGCACATTGGTAATAGTCAGTGATAAATATCATAGCTAAGTAGGGCTGGGCTTGGTTAAAACCCTGGATAAGAGACAGAAGGTAGCTGTAAATAGATCAATTATCCAGTAGGAGGTGCTGCCGAGTGTGTGTGTGTGTGTGTGTGTGTGTGTGTGTGTGTGTGTGTGTATGTGTGCATGCTTGATCGGGCTCCACCATGGTTCTGGGTCCAAACCTGCAAATCTGAACCCAATTAGCGAGCGCCTAATCATATCCCTCTCAGTCCTGGCTTGTGTTAGGAAGTGAACAACTGAGGGAGTGGAAAGAAGGGAAAAGGGAGAGAAAGTGGAGCAGGATAGCTGGCCAGGGGATTGTTTGGAGAAAAGAAGTGGAGGTTTAAATACTTTAATTGGATCTGCAAGGAAAACGTTGCTCTCGCCGAATCTCTTTCTCGTTCGCCACGGACCACCATCTTTGTCAGGTCGTGTTGTAGGTGTGGTGTAGGAATCAAACGCAGGAAGCAGACTGAATTCCAAAAAGCTGTATTCCTGCCTAAACACAGGCAACAGGACAAAATAAGCCTGACAGCAAAATACGCACGAAGGCGAAAAGACAATGCGCACAAACAGGTGCGTCAGGATGAAATAAGTGCACACACAAGTGCAACGAACGCTCCAGCAAACAGTGGAGAAAATAACGCTCAACCGAGCAATACACAGACTGACGGTAACAATCACACACAACACAAGACAAACACAACGAGAAACTTATAGGACACTAATTACTACAAAACAGAAACAGGTGTAGAAACAAACAGACAAAAGCAAACGAACATGAAACATCAATCGGTGGCAGCTAGAATTCGGAGACGACGAACGCCGAAGCCTGCCCGAACAAGGGAGAGGCAGCCTCGGCGAAACCGTGACAGTACCCCCCTTGACGCGCGGCTCCAGACGCGCGCCGACTCCGGCCTTGGGGACGACCCGGAGGCCGCGGGCGCAGGGCGCGTCGGATACCCCGATGGAATTCCGTCCAGGAGCGACGGGTCCAAGATGTCTCTCCTCGGCACCCAGCACCGCTCCTCCGGACCGTACCCTCCCACTCCACTAGATACTGAAGACCCCCTCTCCGACGTCTAGAATCCAAGATGGATCTCACGGTGTACGCCGGTACCCCCTCGATGTCCAACGGGGGCGGGGGGGTCTCCAAGATCTCATGTTCTTGGAGTGGGCCTGCTACCACCGGCCTGAGAAGGGACACATGGAACGAGGGGTTAATACACTTATACTCAACTGGTAACTGTAATCTATAACATACCTCGTTCAACCGCGTCGCCCTCGCCTTACTAAACGCGATAGCCAAATCCCCATACTCAGGTGGAATGTGCAATGCGGGCACCTGGTTTGGACTCTCCACCGAGGTAGCCCCTACGGAAACGCCCAAACATCTACCCACACACTGAGCAGACCACTCCATCAGAGCCCTCTCCTGCCACGAAATCACTGGGTTATGGGTACTCAACCAGGGCATGCCCAGCACCACCGGATACGCAGGAGAGTCAATCAGGAACAGCTGAATCATCTCCTGATGATCCCCCTGCGCACACATCCTAAGTGGCGCCGTGACCTCCCTGATCAAGCCCGTACCCAACGGACGACTATCTAGGGCGTGAACGGGAAAAGGAACATCAACAGGAATGAGGGGAATCCCTAACGCTAAACAAAACTTTTTATCAATAAAATTCCCAGCTGCGCCTGAATCTACCAGCGCCTTATGCTGGGCATGAGGTGCTACCTGTGGAAAACATACAGGCATACAGAAATGGGCAACAGAGAGCTCTGGGTGAGTGGGGCGCCTACTCACCTGGAAGGAATCCCCAGTGCGGGACCTGTCGTCATCTCCCCTAGGAGGCCATCCCCAGCACCTAGCCGCGGTGTGTCCTCCCCGACCACAGTTGGTGCAGTGGATGGACCCCCTAGTCTGCCGACTCCTCCTATCTCTAGCGCCAGCGCCCCGAGCTCCATAGGACACGGCTCGGATGCGCTGGAGGATGGAATGGACGGACCCCCTCAGGACGTCCGCGGGTAGCCATAGGTTATCTAACCTGATTGACATGTCGACCAGCTGGTGAAAGTGAGACTGGTGTCCCTACAGGTCCAGCTCCCGACGGACGTCCTCTCTGAGGCTACATCGGTATAGATCGATGAGGGCCCGCTCATTCCACCCTGCATCTGCCGCTAGAGTACGGAATTCGAGTGCGAATTCTGGGCACTCCTCCTCCCCTGCCTGAGGAAGACCAGACGCTCCCCCGCTCGCTTCTCCGGGGATGGTCGAACACCGCCCTAAAGCGGCGGGAGAACTCGGTGTATGTAATAGTCGTGGCGTCGATCTTCTCCACTCCGCGTTGGCCCACTCCAACGCTTTACCGGCCAGGCAGGAGATCAGGGCGGACACGCTCTCATGCCCTGAAGGTGCCGGATGTACTGTGGCCAGGTACAGCTCTACCTGGAGCAGGAATCCCTGACACCCAGCTGCGGTCCCGTCGTAGGACCTCGGGGAGAGATAGTCGGACTCCGCGAGGTTCCGGCGCTGGACTGGGTGGGCTGGCCGATGGTGCTGGCAGGGCGGCTGGCGGTGAAGGCAGACCCCAGCCTCGGAGGGGTGGTCATCACCTCCTGCAGGGCGGCCCCCCATCTGCAGGAGCTGCTCTTGCTGTTCCCCGAACCTGGGTTTCCAGTCTTGAACGTGCTGCTTCGGCTCCTGCTGATTCCATACTGTATGGTGTGTGATTCTGTCAGGTCGTGTTGTAGGTGTGGTGTAGGAATCAAACGCAGGAAGCAGACTGAATTCCAAAAAGCTGTATTCCTGCCTAAACACAGGCAACAGGACAAAATAAGCCTGACAGCAAAATACGCACGAAGGCGAAAAGACAATGCGCACAAACAGGTGCGTCAGGATGAAATAAGTGCACACACAAGTGCAACGAACGCTCCAGCAAACAGTGGAGAAAATAACGCTCAACCGAGCAATACACAGACTGACGGTAACAATCACACACAACACAAGACAAACACAACGAGAAACTTATAGGACACTAATTACTACAAAACAGAAACAGGTGTAGAAACAAACAGACAAAAGCAAACGAACATGAAACATCAATCGGTGGCAGCTAGAATTCCGGAGACGACGAACGCCGAAGCCTGCCCGAACAAGGGAGAGAGGCAGCCTCGGCCGAAACCGTGACAATCTTGACAGGTCTGAGCAGGAGCAGGGTTACACATAGAGGGTTCTGGGTTTAAGGGCCCTGACAGAATAGGATGGGATATACACTGTAAAACCAAGTGTTTAGGATTTGAACACATTAGTTTAGAAGAATATAAGCTATTTATCTTTGTATACTGCCCTACAATGGCAAAATGCAACTACAAATGTTGTCAAAAATCTTTGATCTGTTGTAATAGCCAGGTATATTATCTGACTAATGTGGTATTTAGTTTCCTGACACAAGAACAAGCCAGTTGATCAGAATATATATATCAGAAATAGTGATATTGAATTGTGTTTGGTTGCCAATGCAAACAAATATCAACATTTGAAGGAGATTTATCTTCTGCTTGGATAGTTCAATCTGTGCCACTGACTGAATTCCAGTTTGTCTTAATTCCAGTTTGTCTACAAATTAATAATTGATATGTTGGATTAACTTCTCCATCTCAACCAAAAATATATATTAAGGAATCGGACTAAATCAAATCAAACTTTATTTAAAGTGTATTTAAAGTTTAATTTGATATATTCCTATTCTATAACTTTGATTTTTGGTTGAGATGGAGAAGTGAATCCCACATCTCAATTATTAATATGTAGACAAACTGGAATTAAGGCAAACTGGAATTCAGTCAGTGGCACAGATTTAACGATCCAAGCAGAAGATAAATCTTCTTCAAATGTTGATATTTGTTTGCGTTGACAACCAAACACAATTCAATATCACTTTTGAAATACAATAAATAGCCTAAAGTTAAGGCTATTTTACAAATGAATGTAACATTCAACCTTAAAATGATTAACATCCATGGCCACATTTGAAGGTTACTGTAACTATACATTTCGTATTCTGTAATTATATAAAGCATGTTCAATATAGCATGCATAGGTCAACGCAGGTCTGTGGAGATCTTCACAATTCCTGTAATAATCTGTGCAGAATCTCGAACGCCATTGATCATTTGCACCATGTACTTTTAATGTAATTTACACTGCAATACAGGTCATTTGGTTCTACTATTAAATGAAGCACAGTGATATGACATGAATATGTTGTATAAATAAACAAAATATCTGATATTGTATTTCCATTTGAACTTTGCTGTGCTTTTAAATGGTTGAAAGTGCAGTGATAGATATTTGGGTGACAACTAAACCAAAAATCAGACATTGTTTTTCTATTGGAATTTGGTTGTGCTTTTAGATGGTTAAAAGCATAGTGAAAACACATTGGAAATTGAACTAACTATTTTTAAGTGGGTGAATATCAGTGGCGGTCGGTGCCGTTTAAGATGAGGGAGGATGATTATTTTTTTAATGAGCATGGCCTTATTTCTATTTCAGCATATTTGATGACTGTTGTTCATATTCCATTCACCCAGCTCAATGTAGCATCGATAGGTTTAGGCTACTACACGATACTCAAATGTTCCTATGAATGAAAGTTTACAACATAGGTTGAGAGAACTTTGAGTAATCAAGGTGACAGACATTGACACATTCAATACCGCCATGCATCTTGCTGATCTAGGGTGTAATCATTAGTCCAACAGTTGCAAACGAGAGTTTCTATTGGACAAATTAAGCTATGTTTATCCCCTTTCATTCCATTTGCTTCTGTTTAAGAAACAATTTTCAATAGAATCAGCAGAATGAATGCACCCCAGATCACATGCAAGCACAGTTCACTTTTATAGCAGCCACATACAAACAGCATGATCCCTTTGATCATTGTATAATTATTTCTCGCATCTACACGCTCTCCTCCTCTCACCTTTTCCCTTTGCTTGTGGACTTTAGTGCACAACACAACAGCTGTCTGTGGCCAGGCCAAACCTTCATATCATAACCGCTAATCGCTACACACAGCCTACATTGTTTTCACCATATTAGCTAACGTCATAGTCAACATAGCTACTAGAACTAACACGTTAGTAAACCCGATACAATCATGCAGTACAGTGTACAGTTAGCAATCAGTTTAGTAGTTACATCAGCGGGCCCCGGTTGCAATAAATTAATAAAACCAAAACCTTACCTTGACTTGGAAGAGTTCCAGTGTTGCGTAGCCATAGCCAACTACCTAACATAGCATGCCTCTCTTTGAGCCAGGTGTACTGTGATCAAGATGTGGTTGTCCCACTGGCTATCCTAAGTTGAATGCACCAATTTGTAAGTCGCTCTGGATAAGAGCATCTGCTAAATGACTTAAATATAAATGTGTTTGAGTAGGCTAAACTAGCTAGCTGCATTCACTAGCTAAGTAAGTAAAAGTGAAAGTGAAAAAGAATGCAACGAAATATAGCTAGCTCTCTCTCTCTCTTGCTTCTCCTTCATTTTTGAAGAAATTAACTATTGTCCTTCTCTCTCTTTGAGTCAACTACTCACCACATTTTATGCACTGCAGTGCTAGCTAACTGTAACTTATGCTTTCGGTACTGGACTCATTATCTGATCCTTTGATTGGGTGGGCAACATGTCAGCTCATGCTGCAAGAGCTCTGATAGGTTGGAGGACGTTCTCCAGAAGTTGTTATAATTACTGTGTAAGTCTACGGAAGGGGGTGAGAACCACGAGGCTCATAGGTTTTGTATTAAAGTCAATGTACCCAGAGGAGGACGGAAACTAGCTGTCCTCCGGCTATACTATGGTGCTACCCTAGAGAGTGCTGTTGAGGCTACTGTAGACCTTCATTGCAAAACAGTGTGTTATACTCAATTATTTGGTGACATTTATTTGTATAGCTTTTTCTAAAAAGGATTACCTTTTTAATCTTTCACACAGGTGCGCTGTGCTCATATACACACACACAGAGACACTCCTCCCAACTAATATGCCAGTTGTTTTTCAATCGTCAGGTTCATCAAAGGGTCATCTCTCTCTCTCTCTCTCTCTCTCTCTCTCTCTCTCTCTCTCTCTCTCTCTCTCTCTCTCTCTCTCTCTCTCTCTCTTTCTCTCTCTCTCTCTCTCTACAGCTCATTCTCCAACAGCAGCTCAAAACAGACACCCACCTTGCCTCTGAAAACAGGTGACACACTGGCCCCTAGTGGAATACAACCGTAACTGTAGTTAAATCCACCCACTCTAACCTCCCACATGTCCCACTTCATATTCCAAACTCTTTTGGGTCTCATAATGGGCAGAATGTTACTTAAGCTTGAGGGTGTCCCAAGTCCCACCCTTCAGGGTGTTGGTCGTTAAGCGTCTTTGTCTGTGGTGATATAGTTTAAAGATGCACTCATGATATGTTTTGACTATGAGTGGTTCATTAAGATCTTTGTTGTCCTAATGCATTGCTAATAACAACACATTTGGGGAAATGAGGAAGGACTTTGGCCACAGACCCAGTTTATCGGGTAGCACGTGTAAGTCGATATATCTAGGGTCTTGTGAATGTGTTCCAAGTGTGATTTGCGGACCTGATTAGACTGTCTGTCTGGACGTGGCTATGACGATAATGGTAATAGGAAGTGTAAAGGCCTGCGTTTGAATGCTAGCAAAATCAAATAAAATCAAATGTTATTTGTCACATGCGCCGAATACAATAGGTGTAGACCTTACAGTGAAATGCTTACTTACAAGCCCTTAACCAATAATGCAGTTTTTAGAAAAAATAAGTGTTAAGAAAGTATTTACTAAATAAACTGAAGTAAACAATAAATAAATTACAATTACAATTTAAAAAAGAAGAAAATAGAAAAATAACAAATAATTTAAGAGCAGGGTTAGCCGAGGGCAGTGTAGGGGCAAAGCAGGATAAAAACACCACATCACAGTTATTTTACTGTTAACTGCGTTCACTATTATACCCTTTACACACTAAAACCTTTCCAGGTTGTGATACACCTGGGGCTCCCGAGTGGCGCAGTGGTCTAAGGCACTGCATCTCAGTGCTTGAGGTGTCACTACAGAGCCCCTGGTTTGATTCCAGGCTGTATCACAAACGGTTGTGATTGGGAGTCCCATAGGGCGGTGCACAATTGGCCCAGCGTCATCTGGGTTTGGCCGGTATAGGCCATCATTGAAAATTAGAATTTGTTCTTAACTGACTTGCCTAGTTTTTAAAAAATGGTGCCAATCGAAACTATGTTTATATTTTCTTTTCACACTGTCCTTTTTAGCATGGTTGCGGCAAATATGGTGGATCTGTAACCAAGGCCAGCTCAATACAGCTTGGCTTGGTTTGGTTCAGCTCAGTAGTGTGATAATCCTTTTACAAGGCCCTGTTGTTACATCGGATCTCCACAGGTCATGCTTGCCTGCTGTTGCTACATTCACTGTGTCTGAATAGTGAAAAAGGAGAAGGAGACAAGACAAGTCTGCGGTAGTTCGTCCACTGCTGATGATGTCAGCGGATGCCCTTTCCAGAGGTAAGATGGTCAGCAGAGCATGAGGACAAGCTCAAATGCTGCCGGACCCAAAAGGTCACTACACCAGACAGGGAATATTGATCAGCTTGACCGCTGCCTTGGTCCAGTGACCAGTGTGTCTGCACGGCTAACACACACATACACACATACAGTACACTGCATACGCACACACATAACACATGCACATGCTCGCACACACAAACACACACACACACACAAACAACTCTCTGTCCACTGAGGCCAGACAGTGCTTTTTCAACTCCCGGCAGTGATTTGCAGAGGTTAGTGTGACACTGAGGGATGATGCTGCCCTGGACGTAAAACTGAGTAAGTGGTTGAGCTGAAAAGTTACCCAGAGTACGTGACTGGTAAAACAATAAATAATGAGAATATGAATATGTTTTATTCCCTGTAAGTCTAGCACGCTGGTACCCACTACCTACAATATGAGTCTAGACATACAGTATGTTGAAAAAAAATACACAGCTTTCCTGTAAGTACTGTATGTTGTCTAAACAAGAACAACATATATTTTTCATATCACAAAAACACTATGAGGAGGAGATAACCCACTGAACTTTTACCCTATTGTTTTGGGCTTTTAATCCATTCAAACAAAATGGAGGACCTTCTTCCTCAGAAACCCCTGGAAACAGGGCCATCAGACAGCCATTCGGTCACAGCTTAGTTCAATGTGTAAAGTAACAAACTGAGGGAGAAATCATTAACGTAAAAAAGCCACTTAGGTTTCTCAAGCCCCCAGTCCAGACAACGTGGACCTAGTAACCTTTGGCATCAGATGAAAGAAGCTAGCTGGTGCAGATTTACTAGACAACGCTGGCAATTCATTTTTCAAAGTATCATGCAGAGTTGTTGGATTTATGGTATGTGGTATGTGAATTTAGCATATAACATCTGAAAAAAATGACTGATTACAGTCAGATAGTTTTATATTTTGTATTTTTTTCTTCCTAAATGTATCAAAGTTATTGTTTCAATAATCATAATTGGTCAAAAGTTGCTTAATCACGACACAATACAGATAATAATCATTGTCAAATGTACACATCATGTGCTGTTAACATATTCATTTAAAAAATAACAATAGAAATGCCATATTTTGATGCTAAATTGGTTACATATTGTATCTTTTTACAATGAGATGTAACAGATAAATTATAGGGCTATTTGCTAGTTTAAGTGCATTATCTTTTAAAATTGTAAGTAAAATACATTTTACTCTAACTTCAACTTTACCCTCATCCTTATTCTGTACCATATGTAACTCTACTGATTAACCTGTTTTAATGTTTGAGCATTGTCTGATAAACAAATCATTTTCAATCACAAAACCTGATCGGAATACCTATGTTTCATCTATATTTTAAATCACGTGAATAACATTGTAATATGAAAATGTCCTCAGCTTTATCTTAGTTGCTTATCTATGTTTTTATACAAATTAGTTTTTGTCATTTTGTACACAAAATGTCACACTAAAATAAGCCTGGATTTATATATTTACAAAATATATGTTAATTATAATATGTTGTCATTATGATATCTTATATTTTCAAATTATTAATTGTTTATTCTCAATCACATATATTATTTATTTACAAGATGGGCGACATGCAAAATCTGACTGTCAGACTGTCATTCACATCGATATTTTAATTATTTATATAGTCACCAATGAACTGTCATTCACACATGGGCCAAAAATACCTTCACATCAAAGGTTATCTTTTAAAAAGAGCTCTCACCTTTTACATTTATTTTCTACAACATTTATTTTTCTACACAATTCGGTGGTTTAGATGAACATTTATACTTACAAATGTGTAAGTATAAATTATGCATCAGCACATAACAATCGTTTACATAGCGCCAAATATGAATGCTTTATCTTTCCAAAAAGGAGGTGTAATAACTTCTTATAAAATACAGGGAGACACTCATATTTTCAAAGAACAAACATAACCACAAATGTTAACAAACATACAGTATAACACGTAGCCTATAACAGTTTTTTGACCAGGATTGTCAGGGGTGGTCCGAATTTCAAATAAGTACAATTTCCTTTTACTGAATATGTTAATTTTATTGAAGGCTCGCTACTGTCTGATGCGTATTGGCGATTGCATACAATATTTTTAAATAATAATAATAATTCAAAACCTGCCTGGTATAGTATTAATTAATCTTCAAGAACATGTTGAGAACACTAGAATGAACTTCCCTCCCTTACATTTGTACTTTAGACCTACCTGAATTCTCAACACCACAACCTGTAATGTGATTGTGCTTATCGTGTAACCCAAAACTAACATCCAAAGCTTTATAAAAACAAAATGCCTAAATAATGCTTTACTTTCATTCATATTAACCACTGCAAATATGAGCAATCATTATTACAGTATGCTTTCCCCCCAATTGATGGATTGTATTTGACTTGATGGAATACGCCATTGCGGCTCTCTTTACACCTATCCTTCTCTCACACACTCATCCTTCCCACACAGTTTCCCGGGACTATTCATGCTCTGTAGAACTGGAAAATAGGTGAGCCTATTTGCCTATTTGCCAGTGTTTATCTTTATTTTCCCACAAGACATACACATATGACCTGCAGCAGTGTGGATGCGAGGAGGAGGGCCGAGTATTCGAGTATGGCAGAGCTAGGGAGAATCTGAGCATGCTCTATTGCGCGAGGCATATGATGCACAAGAAAAGGCATGCGGCAATTAAAAAATGTGGGCCATAGCTTCCCAGTCCCCATCATGGCATCTGCACACTATAACAGGTCATACTTTTGGGACTGTCTATGTTACCCTTAATGAGGTCGAATCCCTTGTTTACCCCATAGCAGATCTACAGATAGGATTGCTTTTAAATAGGTCTCCGTAGGATGCCTAATTTCCACCCAGTCAGTCTCCCAGCATGACAGAGCTTCAAACTACATTGAGTACAGATCAGCACCTGACAGTGAACAACAAATGTGAAAAACTATTGTAGGTCTTTGGCTGTTAATACATGTAAATTTATTTAAGTGTGAGTGTGTGTGCATGTGTGTCTGTGCGTGTGCGTGTGTGCATGTCTTACATTAAAAGTGTTTGTACAAATATAATTTTGCCTTTGGCTTTACTGTGAATTACATCTTTAGTGACACCCAAAAACCATTGGGAGATGTATTCAAGGTTGAAATAACACAGAAACCGCTCTGAATAGTCAAAGCTAATGTTGAAAATGTTTAGTGTGTTTATTTGACCTCAAGTAAGCAAATCCGTGAACCAGTCCAGCTACTGAACATACATACAGTATATGTAAGTACTCAACGGTGTTTGTCTATGAAATGCCATGTGTCATTTGATCTGAGGGGAAGGGGAGAGATGAGAGAGAGAGAGAGAGAGAGAGAGGCACTGAGGCCCAGGCTACATGGTGACTATGAATCCCCAGGGGATACATTCTATGACATTCTCCCAGAGGGGACACAGAGACAAGAGTACACAATGATACAACTGGGGCACGGGGCTTTCCGTAGGGTAGAGTACATTAGCTAGCTACAACCTCTCGGCTTACTCATTTGAGTCAGAGCTTTAACCTTAGCACCTCACCTTTCTAATCTCTCATTCAGTGATTCAAAGATTTCACTAGCGGCAGCCATTGAGCTGAGCCGAGTTCCTCGTAGCCCTACCTCCGACAGCCGACAGGGAAAACTCAGGGTTAAAAGTTCAGCCTGTGAGCGTGTCAGTTGAGGTCCGCTGTGTTTGTGCTAAAGTCTTCTGAAGGAAACATGGGTGCTGTAAAATCCACTTCCTGTTCAACCGAGAGAGATTGCTGCCTTAAAGATTGCTACTCTATAGGTCAGGAAGACTATAATAGCTAAGTTTGGTCTCTGTTTTAGTATCACAACTGAGTAGAGAGAGTGGTCTGTAATAAATACTCTGAAATCCGAGGCTTCCTCTCTTGGCTCGCCCTTGTCTGACCCTAACTGATAGTGCGTGACTACTCAGTAGGCTCTGTAGAAATACATCTAAACTCACTTATAACACTCTCCTCTCGTCTTACTCCGAGAATGATCGAGACAGACTGTCGTAGTACGAGGCCACTGGTCTCATGGTGGGAAGACTTGAGTATCTCGCTGTAGGATTCAATTAACATAACTTTCCACACACACAGTCAGGGGGCAAGAGATAGGCCTCAAGATATATTATGGCCTCCATAGGCCTGGTCAATGTTATGACGGTAACATTACTACAAGAACTTGCTCACAGTTGTCTCATATTCAGGTCATGGCATGTCAAGTATGGGCAATGTAAAGATATTGTCTGAGATTGGGTATTGCAAATATGGTCATTATCATTCACTACTGTAATTATATTACTCAGTTCAGTTCTATATAACAGACAGTGTTGACTTAATTTGAAATTACTTAATATCAATCCTACAAACCACATCAAAAAATGTATTTCAGGAAAACAGTGCCACAGTGTGCTAAGGTAAGGCAAATTACACCATAACAGAATCTAAGGTTAGCCGTATTTACGTGATTTAGCATTGAAGTCTCAAGTTTCACGGTCACAAGTCCTTTCTGCAATTCATTTCTCCCGTCTTTCTCATGCAGACACGCTGCACAGTATCTTACGTCCTGGCTGACTGACTGGTTGACTGAATGACTGACTGGCTGACTGACGACCCAAAGGCCAAACTGATTGTAGCTACTATAACTACACCCAGACTGATAATATATGTATAGACTGTAGGGTACTATGGGGTAACTAGCCCCCTCCCCCCCCTCCCCCCTAAGAACAATGTCTAATTTCTGACACAAAAAAGCAACGTTTGGAAGAAAATTGGTATGTGGATGAAGGTCATGCTTAGGCAAATAAACTATAAAGTGAAATAAATGGCTACAGTTTACACTTTTTATGTTATTTCATGTAATGTTGTTTTTAGAAAAGGGGTGTTTTTTTAAAGTACCGGGGTAACTAATAACATTAAATAACATTAGACACATTGGTGCGGCTGGCTTCCGGGTTAAGCGGTTTCCGGGTTAAGCGGTTTGCTCAGAAACCGTCTCAGGGAAGCTCATCTGCGTGCTCGTCGTCCTCACCAGGGTCTTGAACTGACTGCAGTTCGGCGTCGTAACCGACTTCAGTGGGAAAATGCTCACCTTCGATGACCACTGGCACGCTGGAGAAGTGTGCTCTTCACTGATGTATCCTGGTTTCAACTGTACCAGTCAGATGGCAGACAGCGTGTATGGCGTCGTGTGGGTGAGCGGTTTGCTTATGTCAACGTTGTGAACAGAGTGCCCCATGGTGGCTGTGGGGTTATGGTATCAGTAGACATGAGCTACGGACAACGAACACAATTGTATTTTATCGATGGCAATTTAAATGCACAGAGATACCGTGACGTGATCCTGAGGCCAGAAAAATCCAGAAAAAACACATTGTATGATTTTTAAGTAATTATTTGCATTTTATTGCATGTCATAAGTATTTGATCACCTACCAACCAGTAAGAATTCCAGCTCTCACAGACCTGTTAGTTTTTCTTTAAGAAGCCCTCCTGTTCTCCACTCATTACCTGTATTAACTGAACCTGTTTGAACTCATTACCTGTATAAAAGACACCTGTCCACAAACTCAATCAAACAGACTCCAACCTCTCCACAATGGCCAAGACCAGAGAGCTGTGTAATAACATCAGGGATAAAATTGTAGACCTGCACAAGGCTGGGATGGGCTTCAGGACAATAGGCAAGCAGCTTGGTGAGAAGGCAACAACTGTTGGCGCAATTATTAGAAAATGGAAGAAGTTCAAGATGACGGTCAATCACCCTCGGTCTGGGGCTCCATGCAAGATCTCACCTCGTGGGGCATCAATGATCATGAGGAAGGTGAGGGATCAGCCCAGAACTACACGGCAGGACCTGGTCAATGACCTGAAGAGAGCTGGGACCACAGTCTCAAAGAAAACCATTAGTATAACACTACGCCGTCATGGATTAAAATCCTGCAGCGCATGCAAGGTCCCCCTGCTCAAGCCAGCGCATGTCCAGGCCCGTCTGAAGTTTGCCAATGACCATCTGGATGATCCAGAGGAGGAATGGGAGAAGGTCATGTGGTCTGATGAGACAGAAATAGAGCTTTTTGGTCTAAACTCCACTCGCCGTGTTTGGAGGAAGAAGAAGGATGAGTGCAACCCCAAGAACACCATCCCAACCGTGAAGCATGGAGGTGGAAACATCATTCTTTTCTGCAAAGGGGACAGGACGACTGCACCGTATTGAGGGGAGGATGGATGGGGCCATGTATCGCGAGATCTTGGCCATCAACCTCCTTGCCTCAGTAAGAGCATTGAAGATGGGTCGTGGCTGGCTCTTCCAGCCTGACAACGACCCGAAACACACAGCCAGGGCAACTAAGGAGTGGCTCCGTAAGAAGCATCTCAAGGTCCTGGAGTGGCCTAGCCAGTCTCCAGATCTGAACCCAATAGAACATATTTGGAGGGAGCTGAAAGTCCGTATTGCCCAGTGACAGCCCCGAAACCTGAAGGATCTGGAGAAGGTCTGTATGGAGGAGTGGGCCAAAATCCCTGCTGTAGTGTGTGCAAACCTGGTCAAGACCTACAGGAAACTTATGATCTCTGTACCAAATATGAAGTTCTGCTTTTCTGATGTATCAAATACTTATGTCATGCAATAAAATGCAAATTAATTACTTAAAAATCATACAATGTGATTTTCTGGATTTTTCCGTCTCTCATAGTTGAAGTGTACCTATGATAAAAATGACAGACCTCTACATGCTTTGTAAGTAGGAAAACCTGCAAAATCGGCAGTGTTTCAAATACTTGTTCTCCCTACTGTATGTGTGCTATTTCTATGCTTCCCTTGCTTAAGTTTTGTTTTTCGGTCTTTTACATAAGGTTTTGTACACCAGCTTCAAAACAGTTGAAAATACAATGTTTTTGGTTATAGAAAATATATTTTACAGTGGTTTAGATGGTACAATGATTCACTGCACTATACTTGCTTGTGTTGTCACATAAACTGAAATTAAGCAAACTATTAGAATTTTAGCAACCAGGAAATGGCGGAGCGATTTCTGCATAGTTCATATTTAAATATTCATATAACTACTTGAAAGCACTCCATGTGGCCTCAGCTCATGCACCTTTAATACAAACGGTTCTCCAGACCATTCAAGTTGAGTGGTGAAGTGGGACCCATCTCATCCAAAAAGTTGATTCAAGTTTGCCAAAAAGCACCTGGAAGCACCTGGATGATCATCAAGATTCTTGGAAGAATGTTCTATGGACAGATGAGTCAAAAGTATAACTTTTTGGACGACATGGGTCCCATTATGCCTGGCGGTAAGAAGCGTATACCAACATTCAAGATGTTGGTGGTACTGTAATGGTATGGGGATGCTTTGCTGCCTCAAGACCTGGATGACTTGCCTTAATAGAAGGACCCATGAATTCTGCTCTGTATCAGAGAATTCTACAGGAAAATGTCAGACCTTCTGTCTGTGAGCTGAAGCTGAAGCACAGCTGGGTCAAGCAGCAAGACAATGATCCAAAACACACAATCAAGTCTGCATGAAAATGGATAAAAAGCAACAAATCTGAAGTTTTGGAATGACCTAGTCAAAGTCCAGACCTAATCCCAATTGAGATGTTGTGGCAGGACTTGAAACGAGCAGTTCATGCTTAAAAATGCACAAATGTCGTTGAGTTAAAGCAGTTTTGCATGGAAGAGTGGGCCAAAATTCCTCCACAACGACGTGAGAGACTGATCAATAACTACAGGAAGCGTTTGGTTGGAGTTATTGCACCTAAAGGTGGCACAACCAGTTATTGAGTGTAAGGGGGCAATTACTTTTTCACACAGGGGCATTGGGTGTTCCGTAACTTTGTTTATGAAATAAATTAAATAATTATGTAATTGTTGTGTTATTTGTTCACTCAGGTTCCTTTATACAATATTATGTTTTCTGTCGTGTCCTCGAGTAAATAGCCAGTTTTATTTTTTTGTCTATTTTGTATATATTTCTCAATTTTACTTTTTTACTTTTCATTCTTTAACTAAATATACTTTCCTGCAACCCGCCTCACCCAACGTGGAAATGATTCTATTATTTCTTTATAACTTTTATCAAGAACCTTAAGCTGAAACTAGTCTAGCTGCAACCGAATGGCTGTGGTAGCCAGCTAGCTAGCTACTTGCTATTAGCCACCGTTAGCATCTTCACCATTGTCCGTGGCCTGCACTACCCACCAGCCAGCTCTAGCTCTAGCCTGGTCAATTTGTCGGCCAGTCTGCACAGCGTGCTATCGACCCAGAGCATATCGGATTTTCTGCCGGAATCACTGGACCTCCAACACCGGATCATCGCAACTAGCTAGCTGCAACCGAATGGCTGTTGTAGCCAGCTAGCTAGCTACTTGCTATTAGCCACCGTTAGTGGTCTAAACCATTGTCCGTGGCCTGCACTACCCACCAGCCAGCTCTAGCTCTAGCCTGGACAATTTGTCGGCCAGTCTGCACAGCGTGCGATTGACCCAGAGCATATCGGATTTTCTGCCGGAATTACTGGACCTTAATGCCGGATCATCGCAACTAGCTAGCGGCAACCGAATGTCTTTTGTTGTTGGCTAATTACCATTGCCCCTTAGCAAGCATCAGTTAGCCTTGAGCTAGCCTCGAGCCCATCTCCCGGCTATCTACCTCTCTGTCAACTGGACAGGACCTCCTATTGTTGACACGGAGCCCCGCCGATCCAACATGACTGGTCTGTCGACGAATTCGTCTGATGTGGTTTCAACAGGCTTCCCGTTACGACATCGACCACGAAGATCCATCTGCTAGCCCCGGCCCGCTAGCACATGCAAGCCGTGCCTCTTGCTCACTAGTGCTGTAGCAGCACCCAAACTACCTCCGAACTCTCCTATTGCTGTTCACTGGACCTTATGATAACTCAGCTATACAGCTGATGCCTGCTGGACTGTTCCTTTACACGGTACCGCATCCTGTTTATGTTCAGCCTCAGCCCAAACTTTGTCGCCATTACCAGCTGTTGTCTTAGCTCTCTCGAATAACACCTGTGATTGCTTTATGCCTCTCTCCCATTTCAATATGCCTCGCTTATTGCTGTTTCGGTTATTTCTTATTGTACTATTTCACTGTAGAGCCCCCAGTCCAGCTCAACCTGCCTTAGATAGCTCCGTTGTCCCACCCCTCATACACACAGAGACTAACTCAATCGGTGCCTCCAGTGATGCTATCTCTTTCATCGTTACCCAACGCTTAGGTTTACCTCCACTGTATATCCTTCCATATCCTTGTCTGTACATAATGCCTTGAATCTATTCTACAACGCCCGGAAATCTGCCACTTTTATTCTCTGTACCCAACGCACTAGAAGACCAGTTTTTAAAGCCTTTAGCCGTATCCTTATTCTACTCCTCCTCTGTTCTGCTGGTGATGTAGATGTTAACCCAGGCCCTGTATCCCCCAGTATCACTCCTACTCCCCAGGCGTTATCATTTGTTGACTTATGTAACCGTAAAAACCTTGGTTTCTTGTACGTTAACATCAGAAGCCTCCTCTCTAAGTTTTAGTTATTCACTGCGTTAGAACACTCCACCAACCCTGATGTTTTAGCAGTGTCTGAATCCTGGCTTAGGAAGGCCACCAAAAATTCAGAAATGTCCATCCCCAACTACAACATTTTCCATCTAGATAGAACTGCCAAAGAGGGTGGGGTTGCAATCTACTGTAGAGATAACCTGCAGAGCTCTATCATACTATCCAGGTCTGTGCCCAAACTGTTTGAGATTCTACTTAAAAAAATCCACCTTTCCAGAAATAAGTCTCTCACTGTTGCTGCTTGCTACAGACCCCCCTCAGCCCCGAGCTGTGCCCTGGACACCATATGTGAACTGATTGCCCCCCATCTATCCTCAGAGTTGGTACTGCTTGGTGACCTAAACTGGGATATGCTTAACACCCTGGCCAACCTACAATCTAAACTAGATGCCCTCAATCTCACACAAATGATCAACGAACCTACCAGGTACATCCCTAAATCTGTAAACATGGGCACCCTCTTAGATATCATCCTGACAAATTTACCCTCTAAATACACCTCTGCTGTACACAGTGATCACTGCCTTATTGCCTGCGTCCGTAATGGGTCCGCGGTCAAACGACCACCCCCTCATCACTGTCAAATGCTCCCTAAAACACTTTCGCGAGCAGGCCTTTCTAATTGACCTGGCCCGGGTATCCTGGATGGATATGACCTCATTCCGTCAGTAGAGGATGCCTGGTTGTTCTTTAAAAGTGCTTTCCTCTCAATCTTAAATAAGCATGCCCCATTCAAGAAATTCTGAACTAAGAACAGATATAGCCCCTGGTTCTCCTCAGACTTGACTGCCCTTGACCAGCACAAAAAACATCCTGTGGCGTACTGCATTAGCATCGAACAGCCCCCGCAATATGCACCTTTTCAGGGAAGTCAGGAACCAATATACACAATCAATTAGGAAAGCAAAGGCTAGCTTTTTCAAACAGAAATGTGCATCCTGTAGTACTAACTCCAAAAAGATTTGGGACACTGTAAAGTCCATGGAGAATAAGAGCACCTCCTCCCAACTGCCCACTGCACTGAGGCTAGGAAACACTGTCACCACCGATAAATCTATAATAATTGAGAATTTCAACAAGCATTTTGCTACGGCTGGCCATGCTTTCCACCTGGCTACCACTACCCCAGCCACCAGCTCTGCACCCTCCGCTGCAACTAGCCCATGCCCCCCTCGCTTCTCCTTCAAAGAAATTCAGACAGCTGATGTTCTGAAAGAGCTGAAAAATCTGGACCCCTATAAATCAGCTGGGCTAGACAATCTGGACCCTTTCTTTCTACAATTAGCCGCCAAAATTGTCGCAACCTCTATTACTACCCTGTTCAACCTCTCTTTCGTAACGTCTGAGATCCCCAGAGATTGGAAAGCTGCCGCGGTCATCCCCCTCTTCAAAGGGGGTGACACTCTAGATCCAAACTGTTACAGACCTATATCCATCCTGCCCTGCCTTTCGAAAGTATTTGAAAGCCAAGTTAACAAACAGATTACCGACCATTTCGAATACCACCGTACCTTCTCCGCTATGCAATCCGGTTTCCAAGCTGGTTTTTACCTCAGCCACGCTCAAGGTCCTAAACGATACTATAACCACGATCGATAAAAGACAGTACTGCACAGCCGTCTTCATCGACCTGGCCAAGGCTTTCGACTCTGTCAACCACCGCATTCTTATTGGCAGACTAAATAGCCTTGGTTTCTCAAATGACTGCCTTGCCTGGTTCACCAACTACTTCTCAGATAGAGTTCAATGTGTCAAATCGGAGGGCCTGTGGGGGTGCCACACGGTTCGATTCTCGGGCCGACTCTATTCTCTGTGTATATCAATGATGTCGCTCTTGCTGCTGGTGACGCTCTGATCCACCTCTATGCAGACGACATTATTTTGTATACATCTGGCCCTTCATTGGACACTGTGTTAACAAACCTCCAAACGAGCTTCAACGCCATACAACACTCCTTCCGTAGCCTCCAACTGCTCTTAAACACTAGTAAAACTAAATGCATGCTCTTCAACCGAACACTGCTTGCACCCGCTCACCCGACTAGAATCACTATTCACGGCGGGTCTGACCTAGAGTATGTGGACAACTACAAATACCTAGGTGTCTGGTTAGACTGTAAACTCTCCTTCCAGACTAACATTAAGCATCTCCAATCAAAAGTTAGATCTAGAATCGGCTTCCTATTTCGCAACAAAGCCTCCTTCACTCATGCTGCCAAACATGCCCTCGTAAAACTGACTATCCTACCGATCCTTGACTTCGGCGATGTCATTTACAAAATAGCCTCCAACACTCTACTCAGAAAATGGAATGTAGTCTATCACAGTGCCATCCGTTTAGTCCCAAAGCCCCATATACTACTCACCATTGTGACCTGTACGCTCTTGTTGGCTGGCCCTCACTACATATTCGTCGCCAAACCCACTGGCTCCAGGTCATCTATAAATCACTGCTAGGCAAATCCCCACCTTATCTTAGCTCAGTGAGGGAAAAAAGTATTTGATCCCCTGCTGATTTTGTACGTTTGCCCACTGACAAAGACATGATCAGTCTATAATTTTAATGGTAGGTTTGTTTGAACAGTGAGAGACAGAATAACAACAAAAAAATCCAGAAAAACGCATGTCAAAAATGTAAAAAAATTATTTGCATTTTAATGAGGGAAATAAGTATTTCACCCCTCTGCAAAACATGACTTAGTGCTTGGTGGCAAAACCCTTGTTGGCAATCACAGAGGTCAGACGTTTCTTGTAGTTGGCCACCAAGTTTGCACACATCTCAGGAGGGATTTTGTCCCACTCCTCTTTGCAGATCTTCTCCAAGTCATTAAGGTTTCGAGGCTGACGTTTGGCAACTCAAAACTTCAGCTCCCTCCACAGATTTTCTATGGGATTAAGGTGTGGTGACTGGCTAGGCCACTCCAGGACCTTAATGTGCTTCTTCTTGAGCCACTCCTTTGTTGCCTTGGCCGTGTGTTTTGGGTCATTGTCATGCTGGAATACCCATCCACGACCCATTTTCAATGCCCTTTGATGCGGTAAAGTTGTCCTGTCCTCTTAGCAGAAAAACACACCCAAAGCATAATGTTTCCACCTCCATGTTTGACGGTGGGGATGGTGTTCTTGGGGTCATAGGCAGCATTCCTCCTCCTCCAAACACAGCGAGTTGAATTGATGCCAAAGAGCTCGATTTTAGTCTCATCTGACCATAACACTTTCACCCAGTTCTCCTCTGAATCATTCAGATGTTCATTGGCAAACTTCAGACGGCCCTGTATATGTGCTTTCTTGAGCAGGGGGACCTTGCGGGCGCTGCAGGATTTCAGTCCTTCACGGCGTAGTGTGTTACCAATTGTTTTCTTGCTGACTCTGGTCCCAGCTGGAACAGCGCCGGAAGAAGATGGCTGCCGTTTTACAGCCCTCTAACCAATTGTACTATTATGTGTGTTTTTCCGCGTTATTTGTAATTTATTTTGTACATAATGTTTCTGCCATCGTCTCTTATAACCAAAGAGAGCTTCTGGATATCAGGACAGCGATTACTCACCTCGCATTGGACGAAGACTTTTTCTTCAACGAGGCGTTCGCGAAGGATATTCTACAGACACCCAACAAGGCCCAGATCCCCGTCATTCGCGTGAGGAAGAGACGGAGATATCGTGGACGCAGATCCGGGTGCCTTGTAAGGATCCGACGGCGAGCGAGTAAACTGCCTCTCCCATCAATCCTATTAGCCAACGTTCAATCTTTTGAGAATAAAATTGACGATTTAAGATTACGGTTATCCTACCAACGGGACATTTAAAACTGTAATATCTTATGTTTCACGGAGTCGTGGCTGAACGACAACAATGACAACATTCAGCTAGCAGGCTATACGCTACATCGGCAGGACAGAACGGCTGACTCTGGTAAGACAAGGGGCGGCGGTCTGTGTATATTTGTAAACAACAGCTGGTGCACAAAATCAAATACTAAGGAAGTCTCGAGGTTTTGCTCGCCTGAGGTAGAGTATCTTATGATAAGCTGTAGACCACACTATTTACCAAGAGAGTTTTCATCTATATTTTTCATAGCTGTCTATTTACCACCACAAACCAATGCTGGCATTAAGATTGCACTGAATGAGTTGTATAAGGCCATAAGTGAACAGGAAAACGCTCATCCAGATGCAGCGCTCCTAGTAGCCGGGGACTTTAATGCAGGGAAACTTAAATCCGTTCTACCTAATTTCTACCAGCATGTTAAATGTGCAACCAGAGGGGAAAAAACTCTAGACCACCTTTACTCCACACACAGAGACGCATACAAAGCTCTCCCTCGCCCTCCATTTGGCAAATCTGACCATAACTCTATCCTCCTGATTCCTGCTTATAAGCAAAAACTAAAGCAGGAAGCACCAGTGACTCGGTAAATAAAAAAGTGGTCAGATGACACAGATGCTAAGCTAAAGGACTGTTTTGCTAGCACAGACTGGAACATGTTCTGGGATTCTTCAGATAGCATTGAGGAGTACACCACATCAGTCACTGGCTTCATCAATAAGTGCATCGATGATGTCGTCCCCACAGTGACCGTACGTACATACCCCAACCAGAAGCCATGGATTACAGGCAACATCCGCACTGAGCTAAAGGGTAGAGCTGACGCTTTCAAGGAGCGGGACTCTAACCCGGACGCTTATAAGAAATCCCGCTATGCCCTGCGACGAACCATCAAACAGGCAAAGAGTCAATACAGGACTAAGATTGAATCGTACTACACCGGCTCTGACACTCGTCGGATGTGGCAGGGCTTGAAAACTATTACAGACTACAAAGGGAAGCACAGCCGCGAGCTGCCCAGTGACACAAGACTTCCAGACGAGCTAAACCACTTCTATGCTCGCTTCGAGGCAAGCAACACTGAAGCCTGCATGAGAGCACCAGCTGTTCCGGATGACTATGTGATCATGCTCTCCGTAGCCAATGTGAGTAAGACTTTTAAGCAGGTCAACATTCACAAGGCCGCAGACGGATTACCAGGACGTGTACTCCGAGCATGTGTTGACCAACTGGCAAGTGTCTTCACTGACATTTTCAACATGTCCCTGACTGAGTCTGTAATACCAACATGTTTCAAGCAGACCACCATAGTCCCCATGCCCAAGGACACTAAGATAACCTGCCTAAATGACTACTGACCCGTAGCACTGACGTCTGTAGCCATGAAGTGCTTTGAAAGGCTGGTCATGGCTCAAATCAACACCATTATCCCAGAAACCCTAGACCCACTCCAATTTGCATACCGGCCCAACAGATCCACAGATGATTCAATCTCTATTGCACTCCACACTGCCCTTTCCCAGCTGGACAAGAGGAACACCTACGTGAGAATGCTATTCATTGACTACAGCTCAGCATTCAACGCCATAGTGCCCTCAAAGCTCATCACTAAGCTAAGGATCATGGGACTAAACACCTCCCTCTGCAACTGGATCCTGGACTTCCTGACGGGCCGCCCCTAGGTGGTAAGGGTAGGTAACAACACATCTGCCACACTGATCCTCAACACGGGGGCCCCTCAGGGGTGCGTGCTCAGTCCCCTCCTGTACTCCCTGTTCACCCATGACTGCATGGCCAGGCACGACTCCAACACCATCATTAAGTTTGCCGACGACACAATTGGTAGGCCTGATCACCGACAACGATGAGACAGCCTATAGGGAGGAGATCAGAGACCTGGCCGTGTGGTGCCAGGATAACAACCTCTCCCTCAACGTGACCAAGACAAAAGGAGATGATTGTGGACTACATGAAAAAAAAAAGATGACTGAGCACGCCCCCATTCTCATCGACAGGGCTGTAGTGGTCCTCAGATCCTCAAAAAATTATACAGCTGCACCATCGAGAGCATCCTGACTGGTTGCATCACCGCCTATGGCAAATGCTCGGCCTCCGACCGCAAGGCACTACAGAGGGTAGTGCGTACGGCCCAGTACATCACTGGGGCCAAGCTTCCTGCCATCCAGGACCTCTATACCAGGAGGTGTCAGAGGAAGGCCCTCAAAATTGTCAAAGACTCCAGCCACCCTAGTCATAGACTGTTCTCTCTGCTACCGCAGAGTCTAGGTCCAAAAGCCTTCTCAACAGCTTCTACCCCCAAGCCATAAGACATTTACATTTACATTTTAGTCATTTAGCAGACGCTCTTATCCAGAGCGACTTACAGGAGCAATTAGGGTTAAGTGCCTTGCTCAAGGGCACATTTACGTCATTTAGCAGACGCTCTTATCCAGAGCGACTCACCAATTGGTGCGTTCACCCTATAGCCAGTGGGATAACCACTTTACAATTTTGGGGGGTAGAAGGATTACTTTATCCTATCCCAGGTATTCCTTAAAGAGGTGGGGTTTCAAATGCCTCCCGGAAGGTGGTGAGTGACTCCGCTGTCCTGGCGTCGTGAGGGGAGCTTGTTCCACCATTGGGTTGCCAGAGCAGCGAACAGTTTTGACTGGGCTGAGCGGGAACTATGCTTCCGCAGAGGAAGGGAGCCAGCAGGCCAGAGGTGGATGAACGCAATGCCCTCGTTTGGGTGTAGGGACTGATCAGAGCCCGAAGGTACAGAGGTGCCGTTCCCCTCACTGATCCATAGGCAAGCACCATGGTCTTGTAGCGGATGCGAGCTTCAACTGGAAGCCAGTGGAGTGAGCGGAGGAGGGGGGTGACGTGAGAGAACTTGGGAAGGTTGAACACCAGACGGGCTGCAGCATTCTGGATGAGTTGTAGGGGTTTAATGGCACAGGCAGGGAGGCCAGCCAACAGCGAGTTGCAGTAGTCCAGACGGGAAATGACAAGTGCCTGGATTAGGACCTGTGCCGCTTCCTGTGTAAGGCAGGGTCGTACTCTCCGAATGTTGTAGAGCATGAACCTGCAGGAGCGGGTCACCGCCTTGATGTTGGCGGAGAACGACAGGGTGTTGTCCAGGGTCACGCCTAGGCTCTTCGCACTCTGGGAGGAGGACACACCGGAGTTGTCAACCGTGATGGCGAGATCATGGAACGGGCAGTCCTTCCCGGGAGGAAGAGCAGCTCCGTCTTGCCAGGGTTCAGCTTGAGGTGGTGATCCGTCATCCATACTGATATGTCTGCCAGACATGCAGAGATGCGATTCGCCACCTGG
The DNA here is from genome assembly GCF_020615455.1 of Coregonus clupeaformis. Taxonomy (NCBI): domain Eukaryota; kingdom Metazoa; phylum Chordata; class Actinopteri; order Salmoniformes; family Salmonidae; genus Coregonus; species Coregonus clupeaformis. The sequence goes on from NC_059211.1 coordinate 5,665,934, forward strand.
TTATCAGAAGGGGGGAAAGGAGAAGATTAGTTGTGTATCGTCAGCGTAGCAATGATAGGAGAGGCCATGTGAGGATATGACAGAGCCAAGTGACTTGGTGTATAGGGAGAAAAGGAGAGGGCCTAGAACTGAGCCCTGGGGGACACCAGTGGTGAGAGCATGTGGTGCGGAGACAGCTTCTCGCCACGCCACTTGGTAGGAGCGACCGGTCAGGTAGGACGCAATCCAGGAGTGAGCCGCGCCGGAGATGCCCAGCTCGGAGAGGGTGGAGAGGAGGATCTGATGGTTCACAGTATCAAAGGCAGCAGACAGGTCTAGAAGGACAAGAGCAGAGGAGAGAGAGTTAGCTTTAGCAGTGCGGAGAGCCTCCGTGACACAGAGAAGAGCAGTCTCAGTTGAATGACCAGTCCTGAAACCTGACTGGTTTGGATCAAGAAGGTCATTCTGAGAGAGATAGCAAGAGAGTTGGCTAAAGACGGCACGCTCAATAGTTTTGGAAAGAAAAGAAAGAAGGGATACTGGTCTGTAGTTGTTGACATCAGTGGGATCAGTGTTGGTTTCTTGAGAAGGGGAGCAACTCTCGCTCTCTTGAAGACGGAAGGGACATGGCCAGCGGTCAAGGATGAGTTGATCAGCGAGGTGAGGTAGGGGGAGAAGGTCACCGGAGATGGTCTGGAGAAGAGAGGAGGGGATGGGGTCAAGCGGGCAGGTAGTTGGGCGGCCTGCAGTCACAAGTCGCAGGATTTTATCTGGAGAGAGAGGGGAGAAAGAAGTCAAAGCATAGGGTAGGGCAGTGTGAGTAGGACCAGCAGTGTCATTAGACTTAACAAACGAGGATCGAATGTCGTCAACCTTCTTTTCAAAGTGGTTGACGAAGTCATCCACAGAGAGAGAGGAGGGGGGCGGGGGGGGAGGATTCAGGAGGGAGGAAAATGTGGCAAAGAGCTTCCTAGGGTTAGAGGCAGATGCTTGGAATTTAGAGTGGTAGAAAGTGGCCTTAGCAGCAGAAACAGATGAAGAAAATGTAGAGAGGAGGGAGGAAAAGATGCCAGGTCGGCAGGGAGTTTAGTTTTCTTCCATTTCCGCTCCGCTGCCCGGAGCTCTGTTCTGTGAGCTCGCAATGAGTCATCAAGCCACGGAGCTGGAGGGGAGGACCGAGCCGGCCGGGAGGATAGGGGACACAGAGAGTCAAAGGATGCAGAAAGGGAGGAGAGGAGGGTTGAGGAGGCAGAATCAGGAGATTGGAGGGAGAAGGATTGAGCAGAGGGAAGAGATGATAGGATGGAAGAGGAGAGAGTAGTGGGAGAGAGAGCGAAGGTTGCGGCGGCGCATTACCATCTGTGTAGGGGCAGAGTGAGTAGTGTGGGAGGAGAGCGAGAGAGAAAAGGAAACAAAGTAGTGGTCGGAGACATGGAGGGGAGTTGCAGTGAGATTAGTAGAAGAGCAGCATCTAGTAAAGATGAGGTCAAGCGTATTGCCTGCCTTGTGAGTAGGGGGGACGGTGAGAGGGTGAGGTCAAAAGAGGAGAGAAGTGGAAAGAAGGAGGCAGAGAGAAATGAGTCAAATGTGGACATAGGGAGGTTGAAATCCCCCAAAACTGTGAGGGGTGAGCCATCCTCAGGAAAGGAACTTATCAAGGCGTCAAGCTCATTGATGAACTCTCCAAGGGAACCTGGAGGGCGATAGATGACAAGGATATTAAGCTTAAATGGGCTAGTGACTGTGACAGCATGGAATTCAAATGAGGAGATAGACAGATGGGTTAGGGGAAAAATTGAGAATGTCCACTTGGGAGAGATGAGGATTCCTGTGCCACCACCCCTCTGACCAGATGCTCTCGGGGTATGCGAGAACACATGGTCAGATGAGGAGAGAGCAGTAGGAGTAGCAGTGTTTTCAGTGGTAATCCATGTTTCCGTCAGCGCCAGGAAGTCGAGGGACTGGAGATTAGCATAGGCTGGGATGAAGTCAGCTTTGTTGGCAGCAGAACGGCAGTTCCAGAGGCTGCCTGAGACCTGGAACTCCAGGTGTGGGGTGCGTGCAGGGACCACCAGGTTAGAGAGGCAGCAGCCACGCGGTGTGGGGCGTTTGTGTAGCCTGTGCGGAGAGGAGAGAACAGGGATAGGCAGAGGCATAGTTGACAGGCTGCAACAGATGGCTACAATAATGCAGAGGAGATCGGGATGAAATGAACATCAGGGAAAGGAGAGAGCAGGCCTCCCTCACCAAAAAATAAATAAATATATAACTCTCCCAACTTCCACCTCAGAAACTATAATTGTTTCACTGAACCACCCGAATAAAACTCTCCCAACTTCCACTTTAGAAATTAGAATTGTTGTAAGCTACAGCAGACTGTTATCAGTAGAGAGCACCTCGGATGAGGTTAGAAAAACAGCTGAATGGTAGCAGCTAGCTGGCTCAATCACAGGTACTCTCAAGCATGAAATAACATTGGAAACAGCTAACCACAGTTGCTAAAAGTTACCGGTAGCTACCCTCTAGCTAGCTAGCTTTGTTGGTCCAGTTAGTGGGTAAGCTAGCCTCGTGCTTCGCCTGGGCTCCGCCGAATAAAATCCTTACCTACAATAATTACCTACAATAATAACCTACAATAACTACCGGAGTAAGCTACCTATAATACCAAACTACAATACCTACCTACAATCTAAATACATGGTTTAAGCTTAACTCAACACCATATAAGAAGCCAAGCTTACCTTTCATAACGCAGCAATGATTAAACGTTGGGTAGCTAGCACAAAGATATTGTATTTAGCTACCACAGCCTGCTGGTAGTGTTGGCTAGCTAGCAATGGCTACTGTGTTGACTTTGTTTGAAAAACGGCGTCGCTGTGAGCGAATGTAGCTGGCTAAAAGGATATTGTTTTTAGTTGCTATCGTTGCTAATAGCTACTCGCCAGCTAATCCAGGAGGTGAGTTAGCTAGCTAGCTTGGTGCTACATCCGGCACCGCCGAATACAAAAGTAACCTACAATAACTACACAACAGCTACCCGCAACAGCCCACGATGCCTACCTATACTGCTTAATAATATACAGCCCACGATGCCTACCTATAGTACCTAACTACAATCTAAATACATAGTTTAAGCCTTACTCGACAAAGCCCAAGCTATGTATAAAGCCAAACTGGCAGACTGCAATCAGTAGCCGAAATTAGGTACAGCAGCTACCGACCACCTAACGTTAATGATAATGAGGTTGGAAAAAAAACAGCTGAAGGTGGCAGCTAGCTGGCTCAATTACAGGTACTCTTAAGCGTGAAATAACATTGGAAACAGCTAACCACAGTTGCTAAAAGTTACCGGTAGCTACCCACTAGCTAGCTAGCTTTGTTGGTCCAGGTAGTGGGTAAGCTAGCCTCGTGCTTCGCCTGGGCTCCGCCGAGTTCTACAGTATCAAAGAGTTTAAAGGCTCCCAACAAAACGATGTGAAACCATTGGAGTTGGTTGCTGCATATTATGGATATTCTTGTCCAAAGGAACAACTAGGTAATTAAATGGATGTGTGTATGAGGGTATATTTGGATGTGGGTGTTGCAGTGTGTTACCTGAGACAAAGACCAGGGTGAACTCTCACACACGTCAGACACACCGAAGCACATAAGACTCCTGAACAGCTAATCATGGCTACCCAGACTATTTGCACTGGCCCCCCATCCTTTTACGCTGCTGCTACTCTGTTAATTATTTATGCATAGTCACTTTAACTCTACCCACATGTACATATTACTTAAACTACCTCAACTAGCCGGTGCCCCCGCACATTGACTCTGCACCGGTAACCCCCTGTATATATAGTCTCCCTACTGTTATTTTATTTTACTTCTGCTCTTTTTTTCTCAACACTTTTTTGTTGTTGTTTTATTTTACTTTTTTATATAAAAAAAAAATGCACTGTTGGTTAAGGGCTGTAAGTAAGCATTTCACTGTAATGTCTGCACTTGTTGTATTCGGCGCATGTGGCCAATAACATTTGATTTGATTTGATTAATTAAACAAATAAAAATAAAAATAGCTTTCTAACAAATATTCCATCTAAGTTCTAAATATATCTGTTATTGCTGTTAATAACTGCACAAAAAGAGTAGTGAAAACATGAGGGACTATGACTACTATGTATCCATGAGTATACAAGCATATACAGTGGGGAAAATACGTATTTAGTCAGCCACCAATTGTGCAAGTTCTCCCACTTAAAAAGATGAGAGAGGCCTGTAATTTTCATCATAGGTACACATCAACTATGACAGACAAAATGAGAAAAAAAATCCAGAAAATCACATTGTAGTATTTTTAATGAATTTATTTGCAAATTATGGTGGAAAATAAGTATTTGGTCAATAACAACAGTTTCTTAATACTTTGTTATATACCCTTTGTTGGCAATGACACAGGTCAAACGTTTTCTGTAAGTCTTCACAGGGTTTTCACACACTGTTGCTGGTATTTTGGCCCATTCCTCCATGCAGATCTCCTCTAGAGCAGTGATGTTTTGGGGCTGTCGCTGGGCAGCACGGACTTTCAACTCCCTCCAAAGATTTTCTATGGGGTTGAGATCTGGAGACTGGCTAGGCCACTCCAGGACCTTGAAATGCTTCTTACGAAGCCACTCCTTCGTTGCCCGGGTGGTGTGTTTGGGATCATTGTCATGCTGAAAGACCCAGCCACGTTTCATCTTCAATGCCCTTGCTGATGGAAGGAGGTTTTCACTCAAAATCTCACGATACATGGCCCCATTCATTCTTTCCTTTACACGGATCAGTCGTCCTGGTCCCATTGCAGAAAAACAGCCCCAAAGCATGATGTTTCCACCCCCATGCTTCACAGTAGGTATGGTGTTCTTTGGATGCAACTCAGCATTCTTTGTCCTCCAAACACGACGAGTTTAGTTTTTACCAAAAAGTTATATTTTGGTTTCATCTGACCATATGACATTCTCCCAATCCTCTTCTGGATCATCCAAATGCACTCTAGCAAACTTCAGACGGGCCTGGACATGTACTGGCTTAAGCAGGGGGACACGTCTGGCACTGCAGGATTTGAGTCCCTGGCGGCGTAGTGTGTTACTGATGGTAGGCTTTGTTACTTTGGTCCCAGCTTTCTGCAGGTCATTCACTAGGTCCCCCCGTGTGGTTCTGGGATTTTTGCTCACCGTTCTTGTGATCATTTTGACCCCACGGGGTGAGATCTTGCGTGGAGCACCAGATCGAGGGAGATTATCAGTGGTCTTGTATGTCTTCCATTTCCTAATAGTTGCTCCCACAGTTGATTTCTTCAAATCAAGCTGCTTACCTATTGCAGATTCAGTCTTCCCAGCCTGGTGCAGGTCTACAATTTTGTTTCTGGTGTCCTTTGACAGCTCTTTGGTCTTGGCCATAGTGGAGTTTGGAGTGTGACTGTTTGAGGTTGTGGACAGGTGTCTTTTATACTGATAACAAGTTCAAACAGGTGCCATTAATACAGGTAACGAGAGGAGCCTCTTAAAGAAGAAGTTACAGGTCTGTGAGAGCCAGAAATCTTGCTTGTTTGTAGGTGACCAAATACTTATTTTCCACCATGATTTGCAAATAAATTCATAAAAAATCCTACAATGTGATTTTCTGGATTTTATTTTCTCAATTTGTCTGTCATAGTTGACGTGTACCTATGATGAAAATTACAGGCCTCTCTCATCTTTTTAAGTGGGAGAACATGCACAATTGGTGGCTGACTAAATACTTTTTTTCCCCACTGTACAACTAAAACTGTTCCTAGAGCAGGGGGAAATGTCACAAAATAAAAAGATCATGGAGGTTATAACATTTAACATATCCTTTACAAAATGAGACAATGACGCCAGATATAAAGGCTTTCCTCTAAGAAGGGAATACAATTAATTTACAAAGAGGTTATTGAACAGGTTAGGTGCTCAAAAAATTACAAATAAAACAATAAATAATCTCCATTGCTCAAAGAATATGTAGCGGATCACAATTCAGCCTTTTCGTCATTACTTGTAACGTGGCTGCATGAACTTCTAACGCGGCTGCATGGGATTTGTCGGATATAAAGTTGGGTGTGGTTTTGTTACATCCGCGATAAGATAACGCAAGGAGCCGCTTGAGGATTTAACAGCTCTAACGCAGTTCCACCTCAGACACCGCCAAAACAACCACTATGTGGATGTCGGCTAACGCGCCGGATCTGATAGAATCTAGCACACCATATTTCCAAAGTCTTTAGTTTTCATTTTGATACTATATTTCCACAGGAAATATACCAGAGGTACATTCATCTTATACAGTCCGTGTCTTCAAAGTTGGAGTAAGCACACAAGAGGCTGTGGTGTGTGTGTGTGTCTTCGCCCTTGTCTTGATCCCACTGGTTCCGCTGTTGGCAGAGAGGGAGACGGTGCAGGGTAGCATGAGCCACTCACTTCAAACTTAGAGAGAAAGCGGGAACACAACATTTGGAAACTTTTTTTCCTTCTTGATAGTACATTTTACAGTAAATCAGGTGTTTGGATTGACATGTGTTTGATAAGTGTAGGGGAACTAAACATGTAAATTGACACAATATCTGACACATTGACAATGGCCTAACAGCTGAAATGTTTATTATACTCTTATTGCCTCATGAATGAATGAATAAATATGCATAAAATAACTTTTAAACTGGTCCTTTTCTGGTGTGGTCCCCCTTCACTGCATTTAAAGGGATAATTCACCCAAATTACAAAATTACATATTGGTTTCCCTACCCTGTAAGCAGTGTATGGACAAGGTATGCCATTGGATTTGTTACACACATCCCTCATTTCTGCAGACACCTATTTATCTTTCCCCACAATCCTCTGAGCTCTCTGCATGTTCCACCACACTGGGCTCCACCAGGCGGTCATAGGAGAAGAACATCATGATCTGATAGAGCGGGGCCAAACGTTAGACAAATATTCAAGCAACCTTAAACTGATTATTCAGTTCTGAGACCAAAATAACAATTTTTTGTTTCCAGGTAAGCCAACCAAACATGTTTGATAACATGTTTGACTTTGCTTTTTTATGGCTATTTTTGCATTAATTATTACTTTGCAGCGACAAAGAAGAGAAGGAAAGGGGGACTCCAAGCTAGGCTGAAAAAATGGGCTACATGGCCTCCTCTTCCAAGTATCCTGATGGCTAATGCCCAATCGCAGGAAAATAAACTTTGTGGTTTCAATCGCAGTGGGACATCAGGGAATGCTGCGTCTTTCTTTTTACAGAGACATGGCTTACAGACGATATACTCGTCTCTACTATTCAACCAGGCGGCTTTTCCATTTTCCGTATGGATCGGCATGTTTCCTCATCAACATTTCCTGGTGTACCAAAGATGAAAACATCTTGAGCTCCTGTTCACCAGACCTGGAATTTGATGCTAAAATGCCGACCCCACTATATACCGAAGGGAATTCACGTGTGTTATTATCAAAGCTGTGTACATACCGTCACAAGCAAACACCAACGTGCTGGACCATGTATATACACACATCCGTGACGTGTACAAAGCCATCCCTCGCCCCCACTTCGGCAAATCAGATCACGTCCCTCTGTTCCTACTCCCTGCCTACAAGCAGCAACTCAAGAGAGAGCCACCAACACAGAGAATAGTGAGACGCTGGACAGGGGAGGCAGACTCAAACTGCAGGACTGTTTTGAGTATACTGATTGGAATATGTTCAAAGATTCATCCACCCAGGACTTATCCATCCACATTGAGGATGTCAGTCACAGGCTTCATTAGGAAATGTGTTGATGATGTTGGACCAACAGTAACAAACCTGTGAGGATTGGCAACACCAGGGCCCCCCCCAGGGGTGTGTCCTCAGCCCTCTGTACAGCCACGACCGCATGGCTTTACACGACACCAACTCCCTCCTCAAGTTTGCTGATGAGACCACGGTTGTAGAACTGATAACCAACAATGACGAGTCAGCCTATAGGGAGGAGGTACTTGAACAACCTCTCCCTCAACGTCAGCAAAATAAACGTTGATTGTTTACTTCAGGAAGCAGAGGAGGGAACATGCCCCAATCCACATCAACGGGACTGCAGTAAAGAGAGTCAGCAGTTTTAAGTTCCTCGGCGTCCACATCATCGAGGACTTGACATGGACCAACACCCCCACCACTCGTCAAGAGGGCGCAACAGCGTCTCTACTTCCTAAGGCGGCTGAAGAAATTCAGTATGCCACCCCGGGTCCTCTCCAAATACTACCGCTGCACCGGTTACATCACGGCCTGGTACTTCTAAATATTGACTATAAATTGTGCCTTCCTGTATTATACTTATGCTAAAATGTTTATTATATTCTACATGAGCCATTTACTTTATGTTCGTATTCATATATTTTATTATTTCTTATTGTTTTTGCATTGTCGAGAAGGAACCTGCAAGTAAGCATTTTGCTGGACGGTGTTTTCCATGTGTATCCCGTACATACAACTAATAAAACTAGTCTTCCACACACAGAGTCTCTCTCTCTAACGCGCAGGCACACGCTCACGCACACACACACACACACACACACGGTCAACTCACAGTGAGCAGGGCCAGAAGAGCCATCATTACCCCGAGCATGACATACAGGTTCCCTGTCAGACCCCGCGCCCACAGGGGGCCCAAGATTGTGGCCAGACCCACCACAGAGCGACGCACCCCCTGACTGAACCCTGGAGAGAGAGGGAGGGACAGGCAGACATTTACTGACACAAATACCACAGGGACAGAGATACCATAGCAAAATATTTTAAAATGCTTTGAACCAGAAAAGAAAATTAGCATCCAGTTAGTCCCATTCTGTTTCTTCCATTTCGTGCATAATGAACACAACCCTGAAGCCTATGGTTCTCAAAGCCTCTCAGTAAAAGGTGTTGTCAATGATCTGCTCAGAGGCAGCACAGTCCCAGCAGGTTTGTTCTCTACCCCCTTACATCACACTGATCAATGGTCAGAAAATCTACTCTAAATAAGTACGTTATGAACAGGGCAATATGCAGTTCAAACAATAACAAAGCCCCACCCAGCCACTGTTTTGATAAACTGCTGAGGGTCAGGAAATCTACTCTAAAAAGGTAAATTACGGATGAAACAAGACAGGATGGAAATTTAGTGTACAAGGGTTACGTTCATTAGGGAACAAAATGGAAAATGTTAAGCAACGGAAAATTCAAATACATGTTTCTTAGTGGACAAGTCTAGGTGATCCCTACCTGTTTCACTTTGATTTCTTTAGTTTGGTGCCTAATGAACACAACAGTGGTTTAGAGCACTACAGTTAAACTACAGACAGCTATACTCCAAGGCATCCTCTAGAGGGTACCATTGCTCACCTTGAGTCTTTTCCGTAGTGACTTTGGAGAAGAGAGACACCTGGGCCACAGTGATGAAGGGGTCCCAAAACCTGCAGGAACACCCCAATGATGAACTCTGCTAACTGCCAGGGGGAGTACCTGTGTGTGAGTGTGTGTGTGTGTGTGTGTGTGTGTGTGTGTGTGTGTGAGTGTGTGGTAGTAGCTTAGAAAATGACACCCTTGTATGAGTACACTCTCAGAAAAAATGGTACTAGTTTCCAGATATAACCTTTTTAGATCAGATACTCTTTCTGGTTCCAAATAGCACCTTTTATTTGGAACCCAGGTTCTATTTGGAAACCAAAAGGGTTCTATTTGACCTGAAAAGGGTTCTATCTGGAGCCTATTTTCAGGGGGTTCTCCTACAGGGACAAATGGTGCTACATAGCACTCTTTCTTTCTGATAGTGTATGCTACATTGTTTGGCCTAGCTAAAAACACAAACCAACATATACAATATGGCTACCTGCGGAGAGAACGTTTCACGTACCATGCATCCTCACTCACCCTGTGGGTTGGCCAGGAAGATGAGGCACCGCACGCAGGAGATCTTGCAGAGAATGAGGCCCATGGCCAGCACCACCCTCACAGCTGTGCGGCGGCTCAGCCAGCGGACAAACTGGAAGCCTGTGATCACCTCCACGCCACAGATGCAGTACAAGACACTGTTCTCCATCTCCACTAAGTTAAAGCACTGCTGGGTCAATGGGGTAACCATGGTCTAAGGTGGCGGGAAATTAATACAGTCACATTATTGAGTCTAATCATGTCCCTGGTTTAAAAATAAATTTTCTTAAATACTATTCTTAAAGCTGGAATCCTTAGCGGTGAAACTGACACGTCTGTTTGCGATATTACAACAACAAAGACGTTACTTCAAACAACGAACACTGTTTCCCCCCATTGTACATCATTGCATCTGCGATAGAACAGCACAGTATGTATTACAATGTTTTTTACCATGATGCTGGATACTCATCTCCTCCATTTAAAAAACAAAACAATAACAAATACGCCTGGGGCGACCAGTGGCGCTGTTTTACCATTCTCGGATGTAAGCTTGAAGTGTTCTTATTGTTTTTGTGATAGCACAGATAAAGGTTCAGTTTGAGAGATAGACAGAGTGAGGGACAGAAAGGGTTTAGGGGCACAGACAGACGGTCGAACTAAGGGCAAACCCCTGTTGCCATGTGGGCATGTGTGGTCCGCTACACCAGACTCCGGCACTTCACGTTAACATTTTATAATAACATTCATAAACAAGCATTAATTTATTTTATTTTTTTAAGTGTTTACGCTATTAACAAATGATTTGTTCATTATTTGTCAACATGTATTAACATTATAGTATTTATAACACCATTTATAAGTATTTCGCAGAACATTACAATAAAGTCTAACGAGTCCCTTTATAGTAGCCTGGTCGTAGATCGGTATGTGCTTTAGCCAACTCCTCCAAAACCAAACATGATGATGGCATGATGATATTGAAAGTTGGCTTAGGAATATAACGATTTGGCTACCAGGCTACCCCCTCAGTGGCCTATGCAATATATAACAAATGTACTGAAAGGCACTTCACAGTGAGTGAGTGAGTGAGTGAGTGAGTGAGTGAGTGAGTGAGTGAGTGAGTGAGTGAGTGAGTGAGTGAGTGAGTGAGTGAGTGAGTGAGTGAGTGAGTGAGTGAGTGAGTGAGTGAGTGAGTGAGTGTGACTGGACAGGTGAGAGAGCACTGTTTGGTTAAAGAGTGTGATGAACTGAGCTGTTAACAGCCTAACCCCTTCTTCCCTTAGGAACTCTAAACAGGCGGGGAACAGAGAGAGACGGAGAGACAGAGACAAGGGCAAAGAGAAAGAGGGAGAGAACGGGGGGCAGAGCGAGACAGAGAGAGAGAGAGAGAGAGAAGGTGAGGAACAGGGTTTTCAAGTTGCACAGGTACCATTGTACAGGTGTGTGTCCCACAACATAATTATACACATTTACAAGAACATATTTTACCACCTTGCGAAAAGCCCCCATCATCACCCACCTCAGCTCATGCTGAACCTCTTTGAAGGGCTGGAGTCGCCCTCCTCCTCGGGCGAGGGGGTAGGGGAGAGGTGAGGCAGGTTGCCGTTGGATATGGCCGGGTGAGCGGTCCTGGAGGCGTCAGGGATCACCACCGAGCCGTAGGACCCCAGCAGGTTGTGGCGCGACCCAATCAGGGGCTTCCCTTCTTCGTCCTCCCCCTCACCTTCTTCAACCACCTCCCCATCCCCCACCTCTTTCTCTCTAAGCAGAGGGTGAGAGGAGACACAATGAGTTGGCCTAGCAGTTAGAGCAACAGACCAGTAACCTGTCAATTGCGGGTTTGATCACTGAATGGGGCGTTCAAAAAAACAACAACATCCAATTAATTTTGGCCAGAGAGTCATGAAAGAGGTTGAACTGTATGCATGGATGTGTTAAAACTGTAAGTCCCTATTCAAACTAGCATATTTTACATATAAACAGACCATCTCATGCATCATTCAATTATTCTAAATATATCATTTGACATAGAATAACATAACATACAGTACATCTTACTACACTTGACGTTGCCATATTACTATTTTACTGTGAGGAGAGTAGGAGAAAAGCTTCAGTTGTTAGTATCTTACCCCAGGTGCAGTGTACTTGTTCACCACAAACGGCCCATACTGAAAATCACAGAGCCTCAGGAAGATGTTAAATGCTGGACCTGTGTGTGATGAGAGGGACATCATGAGACAGACACACTAACAGAGACATACAGAAGGTGGGTGCATCCCAGTTGTCTTTTTTGCAGTCCTGCTGCACATGTCAAAATAAAGCAATATCATATTCCTGAGATATTAAAAACACTTCTCAAGGCATTGTTGTGAGTTCAGGGGCCGTGAAACATCTCAGTGTAGGAGTGCCGATCTACGATCAGTTTAGCATTTTAGATCATAATGAATAAGATTATATGGACAAGGGGGACCTGATCCTTAGGGCTGGCACAATTACAGTATAACCAGGTAACAGAAGGTTATGATGAATACCGTCTTGAAAATAAAATAACAGTCATAACCGTTTAAAAAAACGGAACGAACTGAAGAGGGGACGGCCGAGCATTAGTGTTATTGAGTCCGTTTCTGCCGTAACATGGACTCCTAACAACCCGATGAAACTTTGTTGCTCCTTGCTGAAACAAGCAAGGTGTTGTGGCAAACAATATTTGGTTGCCTAGGCAACACCCCCCACAATGCAGCAGCAGCACACATATAAATTGAATGAATAGAACAGCCTTGGAACCTCTAACCCTGGCAATTTGACTGTTAAACTCATGGGTACACTCGCAATGGCTGCCTGCCTTGTGAAGCAATAATTTTCATGGTAATGTAAAATGTTCATTCAAATGGTGTTTACTGATGTGGCTCATGCAATGGAATGTGCTATTTGTAATGTCAGTTGAGTGTGCGCATATTTTAGCACATATTTTGCTTCGTACTTTGCTCCTATGGGTACTATCACAATGGTCGCTAGTCCACCCATTATGCCATCATTGACTTGAATGGGGACGCCCGTTCTATTAATTATATTTCCATGGCAGCACATGCAGTCAGGAGCTGCTTTTTTTAGCTATTTGAGCAGTTATTACGGTGACCGCATCATTTGGCAGGCAATTACCATCATCCAAAATTCCATAACCATCATTGCCCTACTGATCCTAGATCAGTCAGCACTCCTAATCTGAGGCACTTTCTGAACACATGCCCTGATCATTTTCGCAGCGGGACTGCAAAAAGGACAACCTTGAACATACCCATACACAGAGCGAATGACAACATGCTATGAATGGCACACAGGAAGCAGACAGATAGCAGCACTGACCAATCAGAAGGCCAGCCTGTCGGCACGCCATGACCACTGCGGACATGGTGGAGCGGTCCTCCGGGGCAGTGCTTCGGGTCAGGAAGCCAAAGATGGATGAGCCCGCACCTGTACCAATACCTACAGTAGCAGACCACATACATGGATGTCCATACTAAAACCATTTAAGTACGGACCACCACTAAAACCATAAGCAGAATATGCATCATACTATAAAAAGATGAGTGTTCTAGTACTCTATCTACAAGCATGCAAAATGTGAGCCCATTTTACTCACACCGATGCATTTTGATTAGGCTATAATCTTAACAATCAGATAAATTCAAACAAATTAATGATGTCCTTTAAAACTGTCACGGTTTCGGCCGAGGCTGCTCCTCCTCCTTGTTCGGGCAGGCTTTGGCGGTCGTCGTCTCCGGAGTACTAGCTGCCACCGTTCTTTGTTTTCGATGTTTGTTTGGTTAGGTCTGTTTGGTACACCTGTTCATGTTTAGTGTTGATTATGTGTCCTATAAGTTCTCGTTGTTTCTGTCATGTGTTGTGTGTAATTGTTTTCACCTGTCTGTTGGTGCTCTTCATTTGTTTGGACAGACGCCAGAGTGTACCGTCGCACTTTTGTTTTCGTGCGTAGTATTTTACGCACTGTTGCGTATTGTTCGCCTCCGGGTTAGTTGGACCCGTTTGTATTTGTTTCATTTCAGTAAAGTCAGGTTTGACTGAGCTCCTATGTCCTGCACTTGATTCCACACCACATTCGCATCAGAACCCTTGACAAAAACTGCATTGCTCTAGTAGAATATGGGTATTCTCACCTGCTACTAGTCTGCTGGAGAGCAAAAGCCATTTGGAGTTGCTCATAAAATACATAAAGTTACCTGGAGGACAAAGACCAACGTCAGGGAGACAGAACAGTAAAATGACCAGGGATGTATTCATAAAACATTTTCCAATGAGTTTCCATTGGACAAATTCAGGTAGATCCCTCCCAGTTTCGTCCCGTTAGCTTCTGTTTGGTTCCTAGTAGTGATGAGGGAAAGAATACAGTTGCACATCTGGACAATATTTTTCACGATATACAGTGCATTCGGAAAGTATTCAGACGCCTTCCCTTTTCCACATTTTGTTACGTTACAGCCTTATTCTAAAATGGATTTTTTTTTAAAGTCCTAATCAATCTACACACAATACCCCATAACGACTAAGTGAAAAAAAATAAAATTGTGTGTGTGTGCAAATTTATAACTAATAAAAAACAGAAATACCTTATTTACATAAGTATTCAGAACCTTTGCAATGAGACTCGAAATTGAGCTCAGGTGCATCCTGTTTCCATTGATCATCCTTGAGATGTTTCTACAACTTGATTGGAGTCCACCTATGGTAATTTCAATTGGTTGGACATGATTTGGAAAGGCACACATCTGTCTATATAAGGTCCCACAGTTGACAGTGCATGTCAGAGCAAAAACCAAGCCATGAAGGAATTGTCCATAGAGCTCCGAGACAGGATTGTGTCTGCAACATTGAAGGTCCCCAAGAACACAACGGCCTCCATCATTCTTAAATGGAATAAGTTTGGAACCACCAAGACTCTTCCTAGAGCTGGCCGCCCGGCCAAACTGAGCAATCAGGGGAGAAGAGCCTTGGTTAGGGAGGTGACCAAGAACCCGATGGTCACTCTGACAGAGCTCCAGAGTTCCTCTGTGGGGATGGGAGAACCTTCCAGAAGGACAATCATCTCTGCAGCACTCCACCAATCAGGCCTTTATGGTAGAGTGGCCAGATGGAAGCCACTCCTCAGTAAAAGGCACATGATAGCCCGCTTGGAGTTTGCCAAAAGGCACCTAAGGACTCTCAGACCATGAGAAGCAAGATTCTCTGGTCTGATGAAACCAATATTGAATTCTGGCCTGAATGCCAATCGTCACATCTGGAGGAAACGTGGCACCATCCTTACAATGAAGCATGGTGGTGGCAGCATCATGCTGTGGGGGATGTTTTTCAGCGGCAGGGACTGGGAGATTAATCAGGATCGAGGGAAAGATGAACAGAAAAAAATACAGAGAGATTCTTGATGAAAACCTGCTCCAGAGCGCTCAGGACCTCAGACTGGGGCGAAGGTTCACCTTCCAACAGGACAACACAGGAGTGTCTCTGAAAATAGCTGTGCAGCGATGCTCCCCATCCAACCTGACAGAGCTTGAGAGGATCTGCAGAGAAGAATGGGAGAAACTCCCTGAATACAGATGTGCCAAGCTTGTAGCGTCATAGCAAAGAAGACTCAAGGCTGTAATCGTTGCCAAAGGTGCTTAAACAAAGTACTGAGTAAAGGGTCTGAATACTTATGTAAATGTGATATTTTAGTTATTGATTTTTATAAATTTGCTAACATTTCTAAAAACCTGTTTTTGCTTTGTCATTATGGGGTAATGTGTGTAGATTGATGAGGAGGAAAAAACAATTTAATTAATTTGAGAATAAGGCTGAAACGTAACAAAATGTGGAAAAAGTCAAGGGGTCTGAATACTTTCCGAATGCACTGTATAGTATCGTTTTGACAATATCGTAATGTAATTTTTGCACTACTTGGCTATACCGGCAGCAAAACTCCAGTATTTGTCTTTCATAGCTTGTTCTCCGTCTTCTTTTTTAAATAGGAAGCCAATTTGTTTTCAGCACTTTTATTTCCATGACTGATCAAAACTTGTTTTCCATTGGCTCACTCTTGTCCCTCTGCAGTAGACATATGGTGAGCAATATGTTTGGAACATTGAATCGCAAAAACATCACAGTATCGAATCGCGATACATACAGAATAGTGAGAATCGAAATACATATTGTGTCAGCACCAAATTATCTTGATAATATTGTATCGTGAGGTCCCTGGCAATTCCCAGCCCTAGTTCATAGTGAATACACCCCAGGTAGTAAAAGGTATTGGGGTGAGTCCCAATAATCTCCCCTGAAGTGTACACTCGTTTACCACTCCCCACAACCTTAAAAGCATTGGATTGGTGTAGGCATAGGCTAGAGGGAGTTTCAATATACCAGTAATTTCCTTGTAAATCCATGAAGGGAAGTGAACAAGTGAACACTCCCAGACAAAGGAGAGATTATTAGGACACAACCACTGGCAACAGGAACTCTCAACACAATGGTGTTGCTTTATTTTCCCTACTCATACAGTCTCAAGGCAAAAAAAGCTACGAAAAGAGAGAGAAGACTAATCCATTTGGATGTTTTTGTATCTCAGGTTACCATGGCCCCATCCAGAAACTACTGCTGGCCCTTAACCCCTGGCTTAGGCACTTTATGTAAATGTCAAAGAGACATTTCCGTGGGAAAAAACGGTGTTTTGACAAACCTAAAGTCGAGGTGCAGCTGAAATGTAAAATTCACGAGGGGAATGCTTTATACTATCCTAAATAAATAATAGTTGTACCTGGAAAAGCAGGCCTAGCTCTAACCTGCCCTCTGAAACGCTAGAGGGAACTTTAGCCATATTTCATACACCTATGCAATATTATCAGATATCAACATGTGCCTAGGCCCTAGGTTATTTTTTCTGGATGGGACTTAACTCAGAGAATTGGATAGATGTAAGCAATATGGTGAAAGCTCCATCTTGCACTCTGGTAGGTCAGGTTGAAATGTCGCCATATTGTTTACATCTATCCAATCCTCTCAGATCTATAAAGGTGCCCAAGGGGTAGGAGTTAGGGGGTTGATTTGGGATTCTTACTCACAATCTCGAAGAGGTTGGTGAACAGGATGATCTTCTTGGTGGTGCGGGTCTTGTCGGACCAGTGTCCAAACAGAGGCCCCGAGAGGAGACCAGTCAGGCTGAACGCTGATAGGCCCAGACCCAGGAAGTAGGGCGCTGCCCCAAGTGTCTGCAGGTACTTCCATATCGTGGGCAAGATCACAGCTGGAGAGAGGGGAGCCTAGATTAGTTTAAACAATTTGCTCATTTCGTTCCTCTATTTACATTTAGGCTGAACAGTCTCAATTTCCTTAACAACTGAACACTTTTTAAACACACATTTTAAAAGATCATTGAAATGAGTGTGTAATAGGTAAAAGGAAAAAAGATGTACGAGTGCATAGGCTGAGGCCATATGGAAGAGGTAACTTTGATAGCCAGCAGCCACTAGGTTAGGTAATGAGCAGGTTATGGTGTAGTCCAGTGAGTTCTACAACATCACATGATAAATGCAGAGAAACATTGTGAGCATTTTCTTTTTGCCTTAGCATTGAAACTCTGGGTCCCATTTTCATAAAGTGTCTCAGAGTAGGAGTGCTGACCTAGGATCAGCCCACCCCCACCCCACTCTATCCACCTAACCTTAGTCATAAACTGATCCTAGATCAGTATTCATACTCTGAGACGCTTTCTGAATACGGGCCCTGGGTCCAACCCTAAAGGACAGTAGGCCACTGAGTCATCACTAAATGTGCACTGGATCCAGGATCATGGGAGATTCCATGCTAAGGAGTGAATCTGATGGAGCTCTACCAAATGAGACACAGCTGACTCAGTCTAATCCCCTGACTCAGTGACCTCACCTGACTGTCCTCATGTCTTATATTAGATCAATGGGGAATGGGGATCACACTTTTCAACACATGGTTAACTAGTGGCTCAAGCAACTGTATGCTTAAGATTAAGGTATAATCTTTGTAAATTATATTATAAATAGGACTGGTGGAGTTATGTCACACATGCTGCTAACACAAATATATGGAAATGTCTGCTCTACCCAAAATTACAACCAACTAATTGCATCATTACCGCAAAAATGGAAGACGCAAGTGGAAGGGAGAAAAAGTAAGGAACTTGTCTGTCGGCCCTGCATTAAAGACCAAAATTGGTTATAGACAACTGTGATAAATAAAAAAGTATACCAGTTTAATTTAAGGACCACAAAAATGACAGCTGTGCCATATAGATTGCAAAATAGTTGGGAAGAGATTTTCGATGTATCGATTCCACGGCACATGGTTTATGAACTGATACGCAAAACAACGCCGGATTCAAAACTTAGAATTTTTCAATTTAAAAGATTATACAAAATTTTTGCAACCAATATAATTGTATATATATGGGGAATACAACTTTCCCAGCTCTGCAGATTTTGCTGTGAAGAGACAGTCATTAGATCATTTTGGTAGTGTTCATATGTAGCTTATTTTTGCTAACAGGTCCAGGAATGGCTGAAGAATTGCAACATTTACCTGCAGCTAACTCTGCAGATAGCACTACTGGGTGATTTGAAGTCATAGTCAAATCGATCAATAATATAATAATACTTTTAGTAAAAATGTTTATCTTTAATTTACAATCTGTAGAAACTATGAGAATAGAAAGGTTCAGAACTTTTGTGAAACATCACAGAACAGTTGAAAAATATATGGCAAATAGAAATTCAATATGGATGGTGTTAAGAGATAGATGGGAGGGGTTGAATGGAGCTGAAGGGTGGGACTAATAACAACAAGATAACTAATGTAAAATGTATATAGGTTCAGAACTTTTGTGAAACAGCACAGTTAAAAATATATGGCAAATAGATATCAAACTGGACAGACATCAGAAATAGATGGGAGAGGTTGAGGAAGGACAGGACTAAAAACAAACAGAATATAACTATTGTGTCCGTGAAATGTATATAGTATGTATAAGCTGGAAGTAGAAGCCTAAGTGTTCATTATTTATTGCAATTAGGGGAGGGGTGGTAGGGTTAGTGTAAAATAATAAAGGAAAATATATTTTGAAAAGATATATATATATATATATATATATATATATACACATTTATATTTATATGTACAGTGGGGAAAAAAAGTATTTAGTCAGCCACCAATTGTGCAAGTTCTCCCACTTAAAAAGATGAGAGAGGCCTGTAATTTTCATCATAGGTACACGTCAACTATGACAGACAAATTTAGAAAACAAAATCCAGAAAATCACATTGTAGGATTTTTTATGAATTTATTTGCAAATTATGGTGGAAAATAAGTATTTGGTCACCTACAAACAAGCAAGATTTCTGGCTCTCACAGACCTGTAACTTCTTCTTTAAGAGGCTCCTCTGTCCTCCACTCGTTACCTGTATTAATGGCACCTGTTTGAACTTGTTATCAGTATAAAAGACACCTGTCCACAACCTCAAACAGTCACACTCCAAACTCCACTATGGCCAAGACCAAAGAGCTGTCAAAGGACACCAGAAACAAAATTGTAGACCTGCAACAGGCTGAGAAGACTGAATCTGCAATAGGTAAGCAGCTTGGTTTGAATAAATCAACTGTGGGAGCAATTATTAGGAAATGGAAGACATACAAGACCACTGATAATCTCCCTCGATCTGAGGCTCCACGCAAGATCTCACCCCGTGGGGTCAAAATGATCACAAGAACGGTGAGCAAAAATCCCAGAACCACACGGGGGGACCTAGTGAATGACCTGCAGAGAGCTGGGACAAAAGTAACAAAGCCTACCATCAGTAACACACTACGCCGCCAGGGACTCAAATCCTGCTGCGCCAGACGTGTCCCCCTGCTTAAGCCAGTACATGTCCAGGCCCGTCTGAAGTGTGCTAGAGTGCATTTGGATGATCCAGAAGAGGATTGGGAGAATGCCATATGGTCAGATGAAACCAAAATAGAACTTTTTGGTAAAAACTCAACTCGTCGTGTTTGGAGGACAAAGAATGCTGAGTTGCATCCAAAGAACACCATACCTAGTGTGAAGCATGGGCGTGGAAACATCATGCTTTGGGGCTGTTTTTCTGCAAAGGGACCAGGACGACTGATCCGTGTAAAGGAAAGAATGAATGGGGCCATGTATCGTGAATTTGCCCTTCCATCAGCAAGGGCATTGAAGATGAAACGTGGCTGGGTCTTTCAGCATGACAACGATCCCAAACACACCGCCCGGGCAACGAAGGAGTGGCTTCGTAAGAAGCATTTCAAGGTCCTGGAGTGGCCTAGCCAGTCTCCAGATCTCAACCCTATAGAAAATCTTTGGAGGGAGTTGAAAGTCTGTGTTGCCCAGCAACAGCCCCAAAACATCACTGCTCTAGAGGAGATCTGCATGGAGGAATGGGCCAAAATTGGGCCAGCAACAGTGTGTGAAAACATTGTGAAGACTTACAGAAAACATTTGACCTGTGTCATTGCCAACAAAGGGTATATAACAAAGTATTGAGAAACTTTTGTTATTGACCAAATACTTATTTTCCACCATAATTTGCAAATAAATTCATTAAAAATCCTACAATGTGATTTTCTGGATTATTTTTTCTCATTTTGTCTGTCATAGTTGACGTGTACCTATGATGAAAATTACAGGCCTCTCTCATCTTTTTAAGTGGGAGAACTTGCACAATTGGTGGCTGACTAAATACTTTTTTTCCCCACTGTATGTATGTAAACTCAGCAAAAAACAGAAACTTCCCTTTTTCAGGACCCTGTCATTCAAAGATAATTAGTAAAAATCCAAATAACTTCACAGATATTCATTGTAAAGGGTTTAAACACTGTTTCCCATGCTTGTTCAATGAACCATAAACAATTAATGAACATGCACCTGTGGAACGATCGTTAAGACACTAACAGCTTACAGACGGTAGGTCACAGTTATGAAAACTTAGGACACTAAAGAGGCCAATCTACTGACTCTGAAAAACACCAAAAGAAAGATGCCCAGTGTCCCTGCTCATCTGCGTGAAAGTGCCTTAGGCATGCTGCAAGGAGGCATGAGGACTGCAGATGTGGCCATGGCAATAAATTGCAAAGTCCGTACTGTGAGACGCCTAAGACAGCATTACAGGGGAGAGGATGGACAGCGGATTATCCTCGCAGAGGCAGACCACATGTAACAACACCTGCACAGGATCGGTACATCCGAACGTCACACCTGCGGGACACGTACAGGATGGCAACAACAACTGCCCGAGTTACACCAGGAACGCACAATCCCTCCATCAGTGCTCAGACTGTCCGCAATAGGCTGAGAGAGGCTGGACTGAGGGCTTGTAGGCCTGTTGTAAGGCAGGTCCTCACCAGACATCACCGGCAACAACATCGCCTATGGGCACAAACCCACCGTCGCTGGACCAGACAGGTCTGGCAAAAAGTGCTCTTCACTAACGAGTCGCGGTTTTGTCTCTCAAAGGGTCATTGTCGGATTCGCGTTTATCGTCAAAGGAATGAGCGTTACACCGAGGCCTGTACTCTGGAGCGGGATCGATTTGGAGGTGGAGGGTCCGTCATGGTCTGGGGCAGTGTGTCACAGCATCATCGGACTGAGCTTCGTGCAGTCCATAAGGAGGAGATTCACTGCAGTACTTAATGTAGCTGGTGGCCACACCAGATACTGACTGTTACTTTTGATTTTGACCCCCCCTTTGTTCAGGGACACATTATTCCATTTATTTTAGTCACATGTCTGTGGAACTTCAGTTTATGTCTCAGTTGTTGAATCTTGTTATGTTCATACAAATATTTGCACATGTTAAGTTTTCTGAAAATAAACGCAGTTGACAGTGAGAGGACGCTATGTGTGTATGTACAGTTGAAGTCGGAAGTTTACATACACTTACAGTGAGGGAAAAAAATATTTGATCCCCTGCTGATTTTGTACGTTTGCACACTGACAAATACATGATCAGTCTATAATTTCAATGGTAGGTTTATTTGAACAGTCAGAGACAGAATAACAACAAACAAATCCAGAAAAACAAATGTCAAAAATGTTATAAATTGATTTGCATTTTAATGAGAGAAATAAGTATTTGACCCCTCTGCAAAATATTACTTAGTACTTGGTGGCAAAACCCTTGTTGGCAATCACAGAGGTCAGACGTTTCTTGTAGTTGGCCACCAGGTTTGCACACATCTCAGGAGGGATTTTGTCCCACTCCTCTTTGCAGATCTTCTCCAAGTCATTAAGGTTTCGAGGCTGACGTTTGACAAATCGAACCTTCAGCCCCCTCCACAGATTTTCTATGGGATTAAGGTCTGGAGACTGGCTAGGCCACTCCAGGACCTTAATGTGCTTCTTCTTGAGACACTCCTTTGTTGCCTTGGCCGTGTGTTTTGGGTCATTGTCATGCTGGAATACCCATCCACAACCCATTTTCAATTCCCTGGCTGAGGGAAGGAGGTTCTCACCAAAGATTTGACGGTACATGGCCCCGTCCATCGTCCCTTTGATGCGGTGAAGTTGTCCTATCCCCTTAGCAGAAAATCACCCCCAAAGCGTTATGTTTCCACCTCCATGTTTGACGGTAGGGATGGTGTTCTTGGGGTCATAGGCAGCATTCCTCCTCCTCCAAACACGGTGAGTTGAGTTGATGCCAAAGAGCTCGATTTTGGTCTCATCTGACCACAACACTTTCACCCAGTTCTCCTCTGAATCATTCAGATGTTCATTGGCAAACTTCAGATGGCCCTGTATATGTGCTTTCTTGAGCAGGGGGACATTGCGGGCGCTGCAGGATTTCAGTCCTTCACGGCGTAGTGTGTTACCAATTGTTTTCTTGGTGATTCTAATAATAATAATAATAATAATAATATGCCATTTAGCATGATCCCAGCTGACTTGAGATCATTGACAAGATCCTCCCGTGTAGATCTGGGCTGATTCCTCACCGTTCTCATGATCATTGCAACTCCACGAGGTGAGATCTTGCATGGAGCCCCAGGCCGAGGAAGATTGACAGTTATTTTGTGTTTCTTCCATTTGCGAATAATCGCACCAACTGTTGTCACCTTCTCACCAAGCTGCTTGGCGATGGTCTTGTAGCCCATTCCAGCCTTGTGTAGGTCTACAATCTTGTCCCTGACATCCTTGGAGAGCTCTTTGGTCTTGGCCATGGTGGAGAGTTTGGAATCTGATTGATTGATTGCTCTCTTAAAGGGAGTGCTCCTAATCTCATCTCGTTACCTGTATAAAAGACACCTGGGAGCCAGAAATCTTTCTGATTGAGAGGGGGTCAAATACTTATTTCCCTCATTAAAATGCAAATCAATTTATAACATTTTTGTTGTTATTCTGGCTCTCACTGTTCAAATAAACCTACCATTAAAATTATAGACTGATCATTTCTTTGTCAGTGGGCAAACGTACAAAATCAGCAGGGGATCAAATACTTTTTTCCCTCACTGTATGTTGGAGTCATTAAAACTTGTTTTTCAACCACTCCACACATTTCGGCAAGTCGGTTAGGACATCTACTTTGTTCATGACACACGTAATTTTTACAACAATTGTTTACAGACAGATTATTTCACTTATAATTCACTGTATCACAATTCCAGTGGGTCAGAAGTGTACATACACTAAGTTGACTGTGCCTTTAAACAGCTTGGAAAATTCCAGAAAATTATAGGCTAATTGACATCATTTGAGTCAATTGAAGGTGGACATGTGGATGTATTTCAAGGCCTACCTTCAAACCCAGTGCCTCTTTGTTTGACATCATGGGAAAATCGAAATAAATAAGCCAAGACCTCAGTAAAAAAACATGTAGACCTCCACAAGTCTGGTTCAACCTTGGGAACAATTTCCAAACGCCTGAAGGTGCCACGTTCATCTGTACAAACAATAGTACGCATGTATAAACACCATGGGACCACGCAGCCATCATACCGCTCAGGAAGGAGACGCGTTCTGTCTCCTAGAGATGAACGTACTTTGGTGCGAAAAGTGCAAATCAATCCCAGAACAACAGTAAAGGACCTTGTGAAGATGCTGGAGGAAACAGTGACAAAAGTATCTATATCCACAGTAAAACGTGTCCTATATCGACATAACCTGAAAGGCCGCTCAGCAAGGAAGAAGCCACTGCTCCAAAACCGCCATAAAAAAGTCAGACTACGGTTTGAAATTGCACATGGCGACCAAGATCGTACTTCTTGGAGAAATGTCCTCTGGTCTGATGAAACAAAAATAGAACTGTTTGGCCATAATGACAATCGATATGTTTGGAGGAAAAAGGGGCACGCTTGCAAGCCGAAGAACACCATCTCAACCGTGTAGCACAGGGGTGGCAGCATCATGCTGTGGGGGTGCTTTGCTGCAGGAGGGACTGGTGCACTTCACAAAATAGATGGCATCATGAGGAAGGAAAATTATGTGGATATATTGAAGCAACATCTCAATACATCAGTCAGGAAGTTAAAGCTTGGTCTCAAATGGGCCTTCCAAATGGACAATGACCCCAAGCATACTTCCAAAGTTGTGGCAAAAAGGGTTAAGGACAACAAAGTCAAGGTATTGGAGTGGCCATCACAAACCCCTGACCTTAATCCTATAGAACATTTGTGGGCAGAACTGAAAAACCGTGTGCACGCAAGGAGACCTACAAACCTGACTCAGTTACACCAGCTCTGTCAGGAGGAATGGGCCATAATTCACCCAACTTACTGTGGGAAGCTTGTGGAAGGCTACCCGAAACGTTTGACCCAAGTTAAACAACTTAAAGGCAATGCTACCAAATACTAATTTAGTGTATGTAAACTTCTGACCCACTGGGAATGTGATGAAATAAATAAAAGCTGAAATAAATCATTCTCTCTACTATTATTCTGACATTTCACATTCTGAAAATAAAGTGGTGATCCTAACTGACCTAAGACAGGGACTTTTTACTAGGATTAAATGTCAGGAATTGTGAAAAATTTATAAATGTTTAAATGTATTTGGCTAAGGTGTATGTAAACTTCCGACTTCAACTGTATGTATATACATATACAGTGGGGAGAACAAGTATTTGATACACTGCCGATTTTGCAGGTTTTCCTACTTACAAAGCATGTAGAGGTCTGTAATTTTTATCATAGGTACACTTCAACTGTGAGAGACGGAATCTAAAACAAAATTCCAGAAAATCACATTATATGATTTTTAAGTTATTAGTTTGCATTTTATTGCATGACATAAGTATTTGATACATCAGAAAAGCAGAACTTAATGTTTGGTACAGAAACCTTTGTTTGCAATTACAGAGATCATACGTTTCCTGCCTGTGCCATTAAACCCCTACAACTCATCCAGAATGCCGCAGCCCGTCTGGTGTTCAACCTTCCCAAGTTTTCTCACGTCACCCCGCTCCTCCGCACACTCCACTGGCTTCCAGTTGAAGCTCGCATCTGCTACAAGACCATGGTGCTTGCCTACGGAGCTGTGAGGGGAACGGCACCTCCGTACCTTCAGGCTCTGATCAGTCCCTACACCCAAACGAGGGCATTGCGTTCATCCACCTCTGGCCTGCTGGCTCCCTACCTCTGCGGAAGCATAGTTCCCGCTCAGCCCAGTCAAAACTGTTCGCTGCTCTGGCACCCCAATGGTGGAACAAGCTCCCTCACGAAGCCAGGACAGCGGAGTCACTCACCACCTTCCGGAGACATTTGAAACCCCACCTCTTTAAGGAATACCTGGGATAGGATAAAGTAATCCCTTCTACCCCCTTAACCGAACCCAAACCCCACCCCCCAAAAAAAAAAACTTTGTAAAGTGGTGAACCCACTGGCTATAAGGTGAATGCACCTATTTGTAAGTCGCTCTGGATAAGAGCGTCTGCTAAATGACGTAAATGTAAATGTAATGTAAATGTTTCCTGTAGGTCTTGACCAGGTTTGCACACACTGCAGCAGGGATTTTGGCCCACTCCTCCATACAGACCTTCTCCAGATCCTTCAGGTTTCGGGGCTGTCGCTGGGCAATACGGACATTCAGCTCCCTCCAAAGATTTTCTATTGGGTTCAGGTCTGGAGACTGCCTAGGCCACTCCAGGACCTTGAGATGCTTCTTACGGAGCCACTCCTTAGTTGCCCTGGCTGTGTTTCGGGTCGTTGTCATGCTGGAAGACCCAGCCACGACCCATCTTCAATGCTCTTACTGAGGGAAGGAGGTTGTTGGCCAAGATCTCGCGATACATGGCCCCATCCATCCTCCCCTCAATACGGTGCAGTCGTCCTGTCCCATTTGCAGAAAAGCATCCCCAAAGAATGATGTTTCCACATCCATGCTTCACGGTTGGGATGGTGTTCTTGGGGTTGTCCTCATCCTTCTTCTTCCTCCAAACACGGCGAGTGGAGTTTAGACCAAAAAGCTATATTTTTGTCTCATCAGACCACATGACCTTCTCCCATTCCTCCTCTGGATCATCCAGGTGGTCATTGGCAAACTTCAGACGGGCCTGGACATGCGCTGGCTTGAGCAGGGGGACCTTGCGTGCGCTGCAGGATTTTAATCCATGACGGCGTAGTGTGTTACTAATGGTTTTCTTTGAGACTGTGGTCCCAGCTCTCTTCAGGTCATTTACCAGGTCCTGCCGTGTAGTTCTGGGCTGATCTCTCACCTTCCTCATGATCATTGATGCCCCACAAGGTGATATCTTGCATGGAGCCCCAGACCGAGGGTGATTGACCGTCATCTTGAACTTCTTCCATTTTCTAATAATTGCGCCAACAGTTGTTGCCTTCTCACCAAGCTGCTTGCCTTTGTCCTGTAGCCCATCCCAGCCTTGTGCATGTCTACAATTGTATCCCTGATGTCCTTACACAGCTCTCTGGTCTTGGCCATTGTGGAGAGGTTGGAGTCTGTTTGATTGAGTGTGTGGACAGGTGTCTTTTATACAGGTAACGAGTTCAAACAGGTGCAGTTAATACAGGTAATGAGTGGAGAACAGGAGGGCTTCTTAAAGAAAAACTAACAAGTCTGTGAGAGCCGGAATTCTTACTGATTGGTAGGTGATCAAATACTTATGTCATGCAATAAAATGCAAATTAATTACTTAAAAATCATACAATGTGATTTTCTGGATTTTTGTTTTAGATTCCGTCTCTCACAGTTGAAGTGTACCTATGATAAAAATTACAGACCTCTACATGCTTTGAAAGTAGGAAAACCTGCAAAATCGGCAGTGTATCAAATACTTGTTCTCCCCACTGTACGTCCTTGGACGGTTCACAGATCACAAAGAGGCAGTGTTCGTGTATGTGAGCAGGGACGGCTTGTTCAATAGGGCGATATGGGCGACGCACTGCCAAACGGGAAAAGGAAGGGATTTTTTTTCTAATCAATTATATCACGGCAACAGCAGTTATCAGTGTTCACGTCTGATCTGCCAGCCACTAAATGTCAAATCAGGCTAAAGTCGTGCTTCAAATGGCCCCGCCCGTTTTTGGGGCGATTTCAGTCAAGTTGAAAATCGCCCAGAAGTCTCTCATAGCCTGTCATGTAAAATCTATTTTTTCACATTTCAAAGCTTTCAATACATTCTCTATGGGTGTCTGTGGGCATGCACTTACGCGCTCATCATACGTGACGTAACGTTGAACGTAACTAAGACAATGGCGGCTAGAAGCGTCTCTGTTGCGACCTGCAGTGCGGCGTTATTTTATGTTTTTAATTTGTAGACTTAGTTTACAAACATTCTGCCAACCATGGATTTCCAGTGGTTGGTTTTGGACTGATCTTGTTGATCGTGTACATACCCGCTACGAACGGACTAAATAATGAAAACGCTGCTGGCAGCTGAATCCCAATACAGCTGGGGAGACTTGGCTGGATGAGTCCCGGACAGAGAAGTGGAGCCGGCCACCTTCACCCTGGTCAGAGCGGACCGCGATCCTGGTAAGAGAGCGACTCTGTACCCCGACATTGAACTGCTTTCTGTGTCATTGCGACCTTACTATCAATTCAATTCAATTTAAGGGCTTTATTGGCATGGGAAACGTGTGTTAACATTGCCAAAGCAAGGGAAGTAGATAGTAAACAAAAGTGAAATAAACAATAAATATTAACAGTAAACATTACACTCAGAAGTTTCAAAAGAATAAAGACATTTCAAATGTCATATTATGTATATATACAGTGTTGTTACAATGTGCAAATAGTTAAAGTACAAATGGGAAAATAAATAAACATAAATATGGGTTGTATTTACAATGGTGTTTGTTCTTCACTGGTTGCCCTTTTCTTGTGGCAACAGGTCACAAATCTTGCAGCTGTGATGGCACACTGTGGTTTTTCACCCAGTAGATAAGGGAGTTTATCAAAATTGGGTTTGTTTTCGAATTCTTTGTGGATCGCTGTAATCTGAGGGAAATATGTGTCTCTAATATGGTCATACATTTGGCAGGAGGTTAGGAAGTGCAGCTCAGTTTCCACCTCATTTTGTGGGCAGTGTGCACATAGCCTGTCTTCTCTTGAGAGCCAGGTCTGCCTACGGCGGCCTTTCTCAATAGCAAGGCTATGGTCACTGAGTCTGTACATAGTCAAAGCTTTCATTAAGTTTGGGTCAGTCACAGTGGTCAGGTATTCTGCCACTGTGTACTCTCTGTTTAGGGCCAAATAGCATTCTAGTTTGCTCTGTTTTTTTGTTTGTTCTTTCCAATGTGTCAAGTAATTCTCTTTTTGTTTTCTCATGATTTGGTTGGGTCTAATTGTGTTGTTGTTGTTGTTGTTGTTGTTGTCCTGGGGCTGTGTGGGGTCTGTTTGTGTTTGTGAACAGAGGCCCAGGACAAGCTTACTTAGGGGACTCTTCTCCAAGTTCATCTCTCTGTAGGTGATGGCTTTGTTATGGAAGGTTTGGGAATCGCTTCCTTTTAAGTGGTTACTATCTGCCCCGTGAGTTCCCCCAATTGTTTGTTACCGTTGTGTACTGTTGATAATCACAAGTTTACTGGAGAACTGAGACCAAGTAGAGACTTTGGACAGGGTGGATATGGTATAATAAAGGCAGTTTATTCAGAGGTAAAGATATCTGGAATCGCGTGCACGGACTCGTGCACGTGTGTAGGTCACCTAAATCATCAGAAAAATTGCCCCTCCTGAGAATTTTTTCAGGAGCCGCCACTGTATGTGAGACACAAGTTCTTATCTCCCCCTACTCCCTAAAACAGCTCCTCACATTAATCACAGCTTGTTAGGTTAAACAATTTATATCAGTACAGTACAAACCTTTTATGTTTAATCATTAATGCATTATTTCTAAGCTAGGCATCACATCCAGTTACAAGAAAATAGATCCCCACAAAACATACATAGTCCTTGGCGTATGCCACTCCTGCTAGGCCTCTGTGCTGCTGTGTCATGACCAGCAAACAGAAGTGACCGGCGCAACATGCAACAGCCACTAAATTCATTACAGCAATAGGGGTTTAACATTTTCTATTAAGTGTATATGCCCTTGTTTAAATGTAATCTAATGCGTCCAACATTACATTGCTTACAGAAACAGCAAGGAAGACAACTGAACAATTACTACACTAAGAAAGGTTTCATAGACATGGGTTAAGCCTAGTCCTAGACTAAGTAATACCTCTTAATGCAGATCTCCATTGACAGGAACTTCTTAGCAGTGTTGCCAATTTAGCGACTTTGTCGCTATATATAGCGAGTTCAGAGCCCTCTAGCAACACATTTTCAAAAAAGCGACTAGCGACAAATCTAGCGGAGACTCTGACGTGAAAGCACATATCGTTCTTACTCTTCTCAACGAGCTGCGGGTGCTTTGTTACCCCCATCCCAAAGCACTCACATGCGGCCCAGTCCTCGCGCAGCAGTCCCTCCCAGCTGCAGTCAGAGCAGGAGATGTTCACCCTTCCGTGTCCAGACTGCAAATGAATCGTGTATGCGGGAAGCCGCCGCTGGCTGATGTAAATGTAAGGTGTTTTTTAATCACTTTTTGTCTCTCCCACAACGTTATTCCTCTCTCCTACAGAGTCCATCACAATTACATGCACATGGCAAATTATGCAAATTAGGTGATGACGTCATTTAGAAACTTTTAGGACAGCCAATAGCAACTTTCCTTACTGAGGAATTGGCAACATTGCTTCTTAGTCCAATACTAGGCTTAATCTCTGACTGTGTAACCGGCGTGTAGTGTGTCACAAACAGCTGACTTTTCACCCTACACTCAAACTGTGTGGTTTCTCATTTTTCCTAATGGACCTGTAGCAGCAAGCCATTATGCTGACCTCTCTGATAGGCAACTTTGCTACACTTATCTTCATAGTTGAAAAGGTAACTGGAGACATAAAGTTTGAATCCTTTTTCCAACTTGGAGATCGGTGCTTTGCTACTTGTCTTGGCCAGACGATGTACATCCGTAACTGTTATCTTTGGCAATCTCATGTAGCCCTGTTTACAAGTTAGAACACTGGAATTTCAGATGTAATCTACACCTCGATTAGGCTGATAGAAATCCTCATTATTTAGTTTAATGATTTTGAGTTTGAGTGACATTTTCTATATAGCCTACACTTTCTCGTTCTGAACTTGTAACGCGAGTAGGACGGGTGTAGTTTCGGGACAATGATCAAGAGCAGCTGCTTACCGAATTGACAGATCCAACGCAGTTACACCTCAGACACTGCCAAAACATCAGCTATGCGGGTGTTTGATCTGATTAAATCTAGGCCTAACACACATTGTCTGTTTAGTTGTATGATTAAGAAAATTGTGCCTCTCTTTTAGATCTGCCACCCCCAGCAGTTCCGCTGCAGTCACAGTAGTCCTCTGCTGTGGTATTTAATTTACCGGCTGCACCAGTTCCTACTACACTGGCCATGAAGGGAGAAACTTTTGAGGATTCCCAGATGGATACAGGTAATTCAGAATTATATTACATACACATATGCTCACTCACACCAACTGACGTGTACACACAAACATGTTGTTGGACTGTGTACTTACTGTCACTTTGTGGATCTCTCTTTCAGATCTGCCATGCACTCCACCACTGCCCAACAGCCTCACCCAGAAGTGCATACACTGGGCCTATCAAGACTGACAAAGCAGAGATGGGTGGCTGACGCGGAAAGATAAAACACAACATGCACACACACTCTCTGTCTCTGTCACACACACACACACAATATCCCGAATGTAAAAACGTTGTAATTACTTGTTTATTTTATGTATGCTCCATTTTATTTTAGGATTAGAGATATATATGCCTACATATCCATTATCAAGATATATATAATTACTCTCAATATCTATCCAATCAAAGTGTGAATGCTAATATTGTATAAGACTATTGTGTAATTTGTACAGTTTGAGGAAATTTTGTGTGCTTTTTTGTGAGTTGAAAAACATGCCTCTTTTGTTTATTGGATATTTCTCTGATTTAAAATGAATGACCAAAAGGAAGTCGGCAGACTTGCAACCCTCTGGGAGTGTGTGCAGGTTTTGTAATCTGGAGCTGAAACGGCCCCAACAGCCCTCACATATGTACAGGGTTCCCAGGAGTGGCAGGCAAATATGTTTATTGTCCAGCAAAGTATTTTCTATGTACCAAGGCCATTCCCTGGCTACCCATCCACATCGCTCAGGCCAAACTGACCTTTGTTATCCACAATTAATGTATGTAGTGATTAAAATTCAGGGTGAGTCATCAGGCAACCAAGGCCAAGGAATGGAGAGAGAGATGACCTGGAGGGAGTTCCAGACCTCCGTTTTTTAATGAAGCAGAAAAGCAGAGATGGGTGACTAACAAGAAAAAATTAAACATACACGCTCTCTCTGTCTCACACACACACTAGTATGTAAATACATTGTAATTACTTGATTATTTTATATGTATGCTCCATTTTATTGTAGGATTGGAGATATTTAGGCCTACAAATTGTGTTATCCATTTCCCACAACGGACATGTGCTTACTCACAGTTGGTGGAGAGGGCATGGTTAGGAGAGATGGTGGCTGACAAGGAAAATTGAAATACAACATGCACACACACTCTCTGCCCCTCTCTCTCGCTCTCCCACACACACAAAATAATATGTGAATATGTAAATAAATTGTAATTACTTGTTTATTTTATGTACAGTGGCATGCGAAAGTTTTTCACCCCACTTGGATTTTTGGGGGGTTTGTATCATTTGATTTACACAACATGCCTACCACTTTGAAGATGCAAAATATTTTTTACTGTGAAACAAACAAGAAATAAGACAAAAAAACAACTTGAGCGTGCATAACTATTCACCACAGATGTCATACCACATATTCTCAGTTGGATTGAGGTCTGGGCTTTAAACTAGGCCATTCCAATACATTTAAATGTTTCCACATAAACCACTCGAGTGTTGCTTTAGCAGGATGCTTTGGGTCATTGTCCTGCTGGAAGGTGAACCTCCGTCCCGGTCTCAAATCTCTGGAAGAATGAAACAGGTTTCCCTCAAGAATTTCCCTGTATTTAGCGCCATCCATCATTCCTTCAATTCTGACCAGTTTCCTTCCCCACAGCATGATGCTGCCACCACCATGCTTCACTGTGGGGATGGTGTTCTCGGGGTGATGAGAGGTGTTGGGTTTGCGCCAGACATTGTGTTTTCCTTGATGGTCAAAAAGCTCAATTTTAGGCTCATCTGACCAGAGTACCTTCTTCCATATGTTTGGGGAGTCTCCCACATGCCTTTTGGCGAACACCAAATGTGTTTGCTTATTCTTTTCTTTAAGCAATGTATTTTTTCTGGCCACTCTTCTGTAAAGCCCAGCTCTGTGGAATGTACGGCTTAAAGTGGTCCTATGGACAGATACTCCAATCTCTGCTGTGGAGCTTTGCAGCTCCTTCAGGGTTATCTTTGGTCTCTTTGTTGCCTCTCTGATTAATGCCTTCCTTGCCTGGTCCATGAGTTTTGGTGGGCGGCTCTCTCTTGGCAGGTTTGTTGTGGTGCCATATTCTTTCAATTTTTTATTAATGGATTTAATGGTGCTCCGTGGAATGTTCAAAGTTTCAGATATTTTTAAATAACCCAACCCTGATCTGTACTTTTCCACAACTTTGTCCCTGACCTGTTTGGAGAGCTCCTTGGTCTTCATGGTGCCTCTTGCTTGGTGGTGCCCCTTGCTTAGTGGTGTTGCAGACTCTGGGGCCTTTCAGAACAGGTATATAGATATTGAGATCATGTGACACTTAGATTGTACACAGTTGGACTTTATTTAACTAATTATGTGACTTCTGAAGGTAATTGGTTGCACCAGATGTTATTTAGGGGCTTCATAGCAAAGGGGGTGAATACATATGCACGCACCACTTTTCTGTTATATATTTTTTTCAATTTTTTTAAATAAGTTACTTTTTTTTCATTCCACTCCACAAATGTGGACTATTTTGTGTATGTCCATTACATTAAATTAAAATTAAAATCCATTTAAATTACAGGTTGTAATACAACAAAATAGGAAAAACGCCAAGGGGGATGAATACTTTTGCAAGGCACTGTATACTCCATTTTATAGGTGTATAGTATGTGGGCAAATTTTGTGTGCTTTTGTCTGAGTTACAAAACATGACTCTCTGACACTCACTCTCACACACCCACATTAGACCCAATGTAAATAAATTGTAATAACTTTTTTATTTATCTATGCTCCATTTTATTTGAGGAAAATGTCTGCAATAAAGTACATTCACAGTTAAAGCAGTGTCTTTGGTTTATTGGATATTTCTCAGAATAAAATGTATGACCAAAAGGTAGTTGGCAGACCTGCAACCCTCAGAGTGTGTGCAGGTTTTGTCATCTGAAGCTGAAACATAGAGAGTTGGGGAGGAAGGGGAGGAAGAGTGCAGTTTAAAGGTTTATCATTAATAACTGACACAATTCTATAATGAAAACATATTAGAATAATAATACATAAGAGAGTGACCAATAGTTAATGTATTGTGATTGTTTAGTGTTTTAATTACTCAACAAGTAGTGTCCCAAGGTGGGATTGAATCGTGTCCCAAAAGCAGCAGAAAAGGTCAAATAAGGTCACCAAAATTTCCGATATGGTTATACACGTCTGGCTCTTTGGGTAGAGTAGGGAACTGTTGTCACGTTCAGGAACGTGAAGGTATGAGGTTGAATCCTGTTGAAGACACAATTGTTTTATGTGAAACCACACTTTCTGCACTGTTGTTCAAATATTTTTTTGTTTGTTAGTATAGTATAACCTTCTGTATTAAGCATCCAAAATAATGCCCGCACACTAATGGTCAGTATTGATTGAGTAGAGCCACTATCCGTGTTGTCTCAGAAACCCAGACCTTGGCAGCAGTAATGACTATGTCTGGGTGATAAAGAAATGTGTGAGTAAGATATGAGTAAAATGTCACACCCTCAGTTAAACTAATAATGTATGACTAATTAGTAGACTAGAGCTTAGAGAGTTAATCAAATGTGTTTATATCACAGCAACAGAGTATTTGTGTCTTGTAATTTGGCAAGCAGAAGTGCAAAACGATTGAAACCAATAACAGGAGACTGGTTCCTAAAACACACAGGGAAAGGGGAGTGTAAAAAGGCTTGCATGATATTGTGAGGACGGCGATAACTAAAGAATGCAGCCTGCCCGAGCAAGGAGTAGACTATGATAAGAACATGTGTGTGTGTGTATGTGTGTGTGTGTGTGACCTGATGGTCAGGAGAGCAGAGGAAAATCACATGAGCTAAACCCAGGTGTGAGCTTACAAAATGCGTACAGTGGAAAAATACAGCCCGCCTACAGCGGGGTGGGATTTTTCCTCTGACGTGTGCGTATAAAAATATTGTATGACCAATTTGTTGCAGAGCACTCTCAATTAATAAACATGCTGACCATTGCAGAATTGGGTCTTTGTTTAATTTATTAAAACTAAGAGATGTACAACCTTTTGGGAATGATTCAAAGATTTAAGAAGTAGTTGACTTCAACCATTGAGATAACAAAATTCTCGTGACAGCTTGGTCCTTCGAGCTGGATTCCAATGCCTGCCTCTGTCATTCCAGGTAACTCTGAAAACTGTCGACGGGCGAATGATACATTCGGAAATAGAAAGACCTGCCCTTTGGCATTAAGGGTTCAATAAAACAGGCCAGAGGACACCTGAATAATGACAGAGACGGTGATGGAATTCAACCTACATTGAATCTCGGCTGCAAGGATAAGGTCAGTAGTCTTTATTCATTAATTGGGGCAATTGATTTGAGAACTTGCTAAAATATTGACTGAAGTAAACGTCATAATTCAAAGTAGCAACAGATCAATGGATTAGCCAATTAAAAGTGAAGCAGTCTGGGATTGCTTAGAGTGGGCCCGTAACGATTCACGGTAATAGGCCATTACCAAAATAAACTACCCGGTATTGAAATAGAAGGAACTATTAAAAGTATACCTAAGGGAAAGAACCTGTAGTAGATTATAGAACAGTAATGTTCAACAAATAATCGGGTTAAACAAATACAAAAAGTAAAAGAGAGAATATAATTGAGTAAAATTGGACAGCTAAGATCACTAGAAGAGGGAAACCCCATTCCTGTTGTATGAGACTGTCAGGAATTGTCAAGATTACATTTGAGGGGATGAATTCCAGAACAGAAAGGGGTGATTCCAGGTGCTGATTTTTCTAAAATCCATGAGTGCAAACAGGTAGCAGATGGGCAGTATCATCAACAATTAAATATATCCTTTTTAAGCGGAATGAGGCCTGAAATTTCTCAAACAATAAAAAAGACCCTGATTGGCTGGGGCACAGTAACACTCATTAAGAGAGACCTAAAGGGAGTTGAGTCATGCCAACTCTCGGGGAGATAGGAGGCCAGAACAAAGGGACAGTGTCCTGGAAATCACAGTCTGTTCTTTGTGGGTTCTACTGGGAGTATTGTTGATGAAGGGGATGTGTTAAATTAGAGACTAGAGATTTCATAAAATAATAATTGGAAGAATAATTATATATTGACTTGCTCACCCAAACGTAGATATACGTCATGGGTGAGAAAAGAGATTGTCCTAGCAACACATAGCGGTTAGTATAACATAGTAGTTTAAGTTGCAGCTCTGGGAACAGATGTTTTGTTTGTTTTGACTAAAAATAATTGGTTATCTGTTAAAGTAATGTTAGATGGAAAGTCAGCAATAGAGGATAGAGATTGTACAGGGTTTCCTGTGTGAAAAAAGTAATAGAAATTGGGTGATGAGAAATGTTGAATTGCATTGTTTAAGCAAGAATGGTATTAAATTCATGGTTTCTAGTTACGTGTATGCAAATATGTTATTTGTTTTTGGTTATGTGTGGATAGAATTTATTAATGCCAGGATTTAGTAAATGAAGCAGAGGGTAATGTGAAGCAGATGTCTGAATAGTTTGTTTATACAACAGTGAGTTATGCAGACAGTTCACGTTGACCAATGGGATATTGTTTTTACTATTAGGCTGATGGCGAAGTAAACATTTTTCGTAGGTTCTGGATTTATTAAACAATAGGTTTATATTTTAATAAATTAATGCAACAGGTTTAAATCAGTAGATTACCGGAAGGTGGTTATGGGATTGTTATTTATAGGTTTAGTGAATTTAATTAAATGTGGATTTATCCGATGTGTTCTGAGGGGGGAGTTTTTTGTTTTTTGTTTTTTTCCCAGGATTGAGGGGAATCCCCTACAGTATATGTTAAGGGACAGTAGGAGACAACGTATCAAACATTTGTTTTAATAGATGCCTGGAATAAAATATCACTGCTTACTTATACGAAGTAAGGGATTATATTGGCAAATTAGTGAAATATGACATTAAGAAGGGTGACAGGAACAATATACGGGGAAACAGATATTTCCTATGTTCTTGATTACATTTAGAATTTTGGCCATTTGGCAGACGCTCTTATCCGGAGTGACTTACAGTTGGT
Organism: Coregonus clupeaformis; assembly: GCF_020615455.1. Classification (NCBI taxonomy): domain Eukaryota; kingdom Metazoa; phylum Chordata; class Actinopteri; order Salmoniformes; family Salmonidae; genus Coregonus; species Coregonus clupeaformis. Next base: position 5,702,881 of record NC_059211.1, read on the forward strand.
GAATGCATACATTGTCATATTGTAAAGACAGGGGCAATCATACGAGATAATGTCTGGCATAAGGATAAATTATTAAATGTATTAAAGTCACTGTTTTGATATGCGGAAATATTGACACATGGGTAAAGCAATGTGTCAATAGGGGGGATGGTAGAGCAGGTTAGGAAACACTTTGTGGCCTATGGTATAACGAATTACAAAAAAAAAAATGTGGGGGTTCCAGATGTGTCATCTGTGCACAGAATAATCACCAAGATAGACAGAGAGCACTACAGGGGGAATATCCCCCTGGCAAAATATCCAGTCCAGCAATTGGAAATTGATTTTATAGAGTTATCACGGAGTGAAAGGAAGAAATTGGGTACAATGTCTGCCAATCATACTAATGACTATCCGAATAACGCCAGATAAGAACGGATTGTCCCCCTTTGAGAAAGTGTTTGGAAGACCTTACAGAATGCCACAGTTGGCAGGACCAGAACAGGCAGACATAGAACTAGAGAAAACACTAGCAGAACACATGAGAAAATTGTTTGTTAACCATACCCGTATGTCTAAGAATTTGTGTCCTACAGGAGAATTGAAGGAGAAGGTGACTCATAGTATACAACCTGGAGACTGGGTGTGGATCCAATCATTGAGGAAAAAGGATTGAAAGCAGTCACGCTGGGAGGGACCATACCAAGTCCTATTGGTAACTGCCTTCGCTATAAGAATAGTTGAGAGAGCCACTTGGGGCCACGTTACCCACTGCAAAAAGGTAGGCCCACATACCAACACCGTTGAACACACACAGAGTTAAAGAGAAGAACTGTCCCACTAGGGTTCGGGGGAAAACTCTGTTAATGAAGAAACCCTACCCCGACCTTTCATCACTGTGTGGTGTTTATAGAGGTGTGGGTATGGGGAAGTAACAGGCAGGTGGGTCAGGGACAGGATTGGGATGGCGGTTTTGGGGATTTTGGGGGACTCTGAGCTGTATCATCGTGTTAACCATATTATGGATTAATCCAGGTCAACCCAAACAGGGAAATTATTAACAAAATAATACCAAGGCACTGATTTGATCTCGTAGAAATACTGAAACCAAGAAAGACTATTGGGGGAATTATTATTTTATAGTTAAATTCAATTTAGGACAAGATGGGGGATTCAAGATACCATTCGACTTCTCCCATGAAGAGATAGGAGGTTTTGGGGGCTTTGGTAAGAAGGGGGCGTGTACAAGAAAGTTAGGTCCTAGAAGGTATGGTAAATACATTTGCACTGGGGAACGCTCATGTCCTTGGGCAAAGGTGTTTAAACATACCTGGGGAACATACTATGAAATGGGTTTGTTTAATTCACCAATGGGGAATTAAACAAACCCATGATAAATGTAAAATGGAACTGGTGATAACGGTAAAGTCAATTATGCAAGATGACATAGCAAGGAACTATTGGGCCTGTGTTGATGAGCACGGGGCAGATACATGTGTGAGGTTCATTTTTCAGGAGAGAAATGAATCTTCCACCTCCGAGACAGAACAGCAGGTAGATCCAATGTTATCACCAGAGGTATAAAAAAATTGTCTAATACCCCTTGGAAGGCCCTCAGAAGGAATCCTAAATAGCACTAAACCACCAAGGGTAGAATATTTCCTCTTGCAGGAAATGAACCAAGGAGAAGTAGAAGGAATTTCAAATGAGAACTTCTGGGTAAGGTGGATGAACTACACAGCTAGGGCGTTGGGTCAAACTAATTGTTATGCCTGTTCAACAGGTAGGCCAACCCTTTTAACTGCACCTATGCCTCAGACCATGTTCTCTTGTGTGATAGATTTGGGATCAAACCAAACCTCACCTAATTGTTCTGATATTAAAATAACCACTCTTAAAAAGGATAATACTAAGGCACCCCAATTCACCATGACCCCCGGAGATTATCAATGTTATAGACACCAAAGTAATGTGAATCGCAGATTCCTCCAACCTGGCAGAATAGGTTGGCTCTCGGTATGCTTTTAGCAGAGAAGGGCGGAGTTTGCAAGATGGTGGGAGGTCATTGTTGTACGTTTATCCCCAACAATACAGCCCCAGATGGTACAGTAACTAGAGCACTGGCCGGTCTCACGGCATTAAGTGAAGAATGGGCTGAGAACTCTGGGGTGAATACATCAATGACTGGATGGTTTGATGAAATGTTTGGTAAATGGAAAACTATTCTGGGTGCAGCTATAGCTTGTATGGGTATGCTTGTTCTTTGTGGATGTTGTCTTATTCCCTGTGTCAGAGGGTTGGTGAGCAAGGCGTTGGAGAAAGCAATGACCTATGGGCCCATTCCCTACTCAGACCGATGGAACGACGACCTATATCCTCCCGCTCTAGTGGACGATGCAGAAGCTTTTAACCCTGATGAACCTAAATTGGAATTTAGACAATTTTTGATGTTTAGTATACTATCTTTTCAATGAAAGTTATAGTGAAAATCCTAACAAGGAGAGTGAGTTATGGTTGGAAGTAAAATTTGGTAGCAATGCAAGACAAATTGTATTTTTATAGTGTGTTTTGTACTAGTGATTCATTTAATATGCAAAACAAGTTGTATGCCTTGTTGTGTGTTTCATTTTATAAGAATGTATTTTAAATGTGTGTGTGAAATTTAGTCAAAGGGTGGATTGATAAAGAAATGTGTGAGTAAGATATGACTAAAATGTCACACCCTCAATTAAACTAATAATGTATGACTAATTAGTAGACTAGAGCTTAGAGAGTTAATCAAATGTGTTTATATCACAGCAACAGAGTATTTGTGTCTTGTAATTAGGCAAGCAGAAGTGCAAAACGATTGAAACCAATAACAGGAGACTGGTTCGCAAAACACGCAGGGAAAGGAGAGTGAAAAAAGGCTTGCAGGATATTGTGAGGACAGCGATAACTAAAGAATACAGCCTGCCCGAGCAAGGAGTAGACTATGATAAGAACATGTGTTTGTGTGTGTGTGTGTGTGTATATGTGTGTGTATGTGTGTGTGTGTGTGTGACCTGATGGTCAGGAGAGCAGAGGAAAATCACATGAGCTAAACCCAGGTGTGAGCTTACAAAATGCGTACAGTGGAAAAATACAGCCCGCCTACAGCGGGGTGGGATTTTTCCTCTGACGTGTGCGTATAAAAAGATTGTATGACCATTTTGTAGCAGAGCGCTCTCAATGAATAAACATGCTGACCATTGCAGAATTGGGTCTTTGTTTAATTTATTCAAACTAAGAGATTTACAACCTTTTGGGAATTATTCAAAGATTTAAGAAGTAGTTGACTTCAACCATTGAGATAACAAAATTCTCGTGACACTGGGATTAATGATGGAGTCTATTAGTAAATTCAAAAAGGGAAAGTAAATTGTTCCGGGGAGGGTCCTCTTCAGACAGACAACTCTCCCAACAAATCACAAGTTTGGGTGGGCGGGGCTTAAAGTGCAGGCTGGAATTGAAGAGATTAGATTATTTTGCCAGGGTTACCCCGGTGGGAGGAGTTTGTACCGGGTGAAAAGTGATTGCATTAGTTTTGGAACCACCTCACGGGCGTGCGCCAGGTGCCTCTTTCAAAGCGCATGGCAAAGTTGGCTCAAAACAAAAGTGACGTAGCCTAGTCTAGATTTAGCACATGGCGTAATGAGTAGAATTCTGTTTTCACATGCAAAAGTGATTGCTTTTGATAAAAATGCTTTATCTGCTTTCCCAATTAAAACTAGTTAGAGAATTCAAACATATTGTGACGAGGTGTGGAAGAAGGAATCAGGCGCAGGAGGTAAAATCCCGAAGTCCAGAGTTTAATCTGTTTGCATAAATCAAATGCCCCAAGCGTCAAACGAAACTGTACAAGGGAAAACATCCACCTTGGCAATAACACAGTGAAATGTAGCTCAACCGAGCTACACGCTCTCACAACAAAACAATCACTCACAAAGACAAGGGGAACAGAGGGAACACTTATACACATACTAATTAGGGGAATGAGCACCAGGTGTGTGTGATTGACAAGACATGACAAGTGGAGTGATGAGAATGGGATCGGCAGTAGCTAGTACGCCGAAGCCTGCCCAAACCAGGAGGGGGGGCAGCCTTGGTGGAAGTCGTGACACATATATTTAATAGAAAAGAGATTAATGTTTCTGTACGATGCGCCATGCTGCCTTGTTGACAACATGACCAAGCGGCACAGATTACTGTTCGAGTTGAGAAGGGTGATCCTCCCTCAATTCCGAGCCCCTCCCCACCCCCGTTACTTACTGTTGCAAAAATAGTAGACTACACAAGATGCAATTTCGAAATTTGGTTGTGCATCAGCAGTTTTGATCTTGTTATGTCAGTCACTGATAGTCAGTCAATTAGCCCATGTCAGCAAAAATATTTTAGATTGTTAAGTTAGTTTAACTGCCAGCTATCTAAACTTGTTATCATGGTCTCACTCAGATATCATATTAAAAACTGCAAACATTTCTCTCCACCCTATGCAAAATGTGTAGAATTGCAGGAAATTGGCTGTAAAACAGCACATTTTCGTCTCTGCCCCATGGCAAAATTAGTAGAATTCCACTAAATTAACTCAAACAAAAAATGTTTCTCTCCGCTGTCAAGAGGGGGGCCACTAAAATGTTTTGCTCTCAATGTGTTGTGGGGGGGGGGTGTATGGATGTGGGTACGCAGACCCGCGAGCAACTGCGGCCCCTATGAGTTCAGATTTGTTGTGCCCCCATCCCCATCAAAGTTGCCCATCCCTGATCTATCTACTTCCCTCTCCTAATGCTGCGCCAATCAGGAGGGAAGGACACTGTGCCCATGTTGTTCTGTTGCCAGCTTGCAGCTCAAACTCTCCCCATTGAGCAGTAGACTGTATCATGGTGACATCTACATGGTTACTACCAATATTGCAAGTTATTTTTCGTGTAGGCTGCTATCCTACTTGAAATAAAATCAAGTGGGATGGAACAAATTGGCCACGTTAGCTACAGCAGGTGACATGTGATAGCCTACAGCTGCCCGGTGGCTAGCAACTGCTGCCAGTGAGAAGCAAGTCTTGTGATAGTGGAGTAGTGAGGGAACACACTGAGGGAACACACTAAATGTATAGGGTAAAGTGTTATGAAATATAATGTCATGTAATATTTTAAATTATATATAACTGCCTTAATGTTGCAGGACCCCAGGAAGAGTAGCTGCTGCCTTGGCAGCAGCTAATGGGGATCCTAAATAAATACAAATACAAATACAAAGTCTCACGTCGGCAAGCACCTCGCACCGGCTTGTCGTTAGATTAGCTAATTGGCATGTCACGGTGACATCCAGATGGTGACCAATACTACAAGTTATTTCTCCCTCGCCCATCGAAATAAACATAACTTTCTTTTACAAGTTTTAACTAGTGCATGCTGCTGTTGTTGCTAGCTAGCCAGCATATACTTAGCCTGGTTGCCGTCTCTGCTCAGCTATTACATTCCACTCCTTGCCAAAGACAGGAGTGGCAAGGAGTGGAATGTTCACTGAAAAGACCCAGAATAGCATAAACTAGCTAGCTGGGAAGGGCTCATCAGGATGACCATCTAGTTCCTTCAGCTTCATACATGCGTGGAAGGTGCCTGTAATACTTTAAATAGAACGACAGAGGCAGCAAACAAAGATGTGGGGACATGTTTTGGTGCACAAACATCCGGTATTGAGGTGTCGATCGAACCAGTAGCCTGCTAACAAGCTAGGAGATAGGTATATATCAGTGGCGGTCGGTGCCATTTAAGATTGGGGACGACGATTTATTTTAATGAGCATGGCCTTATTTCTATTACAGCATATTGGAGGACTGTCATTCATTTTCCATTTACCCAGCTCAATGTAACATCGCTAGGTTGAATTTTCCCTATTCCCATCATGAGGTTGCTACAACCTACAAATGAAAGTTTATAATGAAGGTGCACATGTCGAGAGACAAATTGGAGTAATCAAGGTGACAGACAGTGACACATTCAATACCGCCTTGCACACTCTTGCCTGCATCTAGTTGATCTAGGGTGTAATCATTAGTCCAAACAGTTTCTATTGGACAAATTCAAGTAGGTCTATCTCCGTTTCGTTCCATTTAAGAAAAGCTTTTCAACAGAATTGGTGGAATGAATACACCCCTGATCACCCGGACACACAGTTCACTTTCGTAGCAGCCACATACAAACAGCATCATCACTTTGCTCGTTGTATAATTTCTTCTAGCATCTAAGCACTCTCCTCCTCTCACCTTTTCCCTTCGCTTGTGGACAACACAACAGCTGTCTGTGACCAGGCGAAAAAAACTCTCCAAGCCAAACCTTCATACCATAACCACTAACTGCTACACACAGCCTAACTTACATCATTGTCACCATCTTAGCTAACGTCATAGTCAACAAAGCTACTAGAACTAACGTGTTAGTAAACCGGCTACACTTGAAAAATAAAAGGAAAGCCACACACTCTAGGAGCTCAGATGCAATAATTTAATATCCTAATAACCAACGTTTCGACAGACAAGCTGTCTTCATCAGGGTATAATGACAAACACTGCGGGTCACTAGTTTATATAGTGTCAAAGGACACGCAGGTGTCTGTAATCATGGCCGGGTGTGGCCTAATAGCATTGGCCAATTCACAGATAAAAACAACATACAAAAAACATGGATAGCATATAATCATAAATACTTGGCTACATAGGCCCACAACATTTACAATGAATAGCAAAATCACCAGAATGGCTTCAAATCAAAGTCTACGTTGAGACCGAAGGGAGCAAGGGTCTTTAAATTAAAGATCCAGGCAGCCTCTCGTTTTAACAATAAGTTGTCGAGGTCACCCCCTCTCCTAGGGAGTGTGACCTGTTCGATGCCAATATAACGTACGGAAGAAATCGAGTGGTTCGCTTCCAAAAAGTGGGCAGTGACTGGGTATGTCGAGTTTTTGCACCTAATGGTGCTACGATGCTCTGAGATTCGTACTTTTAATTTGCGCTTTGTTTTACCCACGTAATTTTTACCACAAGGACAAGTTATAAGATAAATAACTGCCTTCGTAGAGCAATACAAATGTCATCACAATGTACATTTCACAATGGCTCAACAACAGGTTGAACAACAGAGAGATAGAGAAAAAAAAGAGGGGAGAGAGAGAAAGAAAGAGGAGAGATTCAACGCATCCTCTAGCCAACACAAACACCCACTTGCTGCAGGGATACTGAATTTTATTCAAGTATCTCAACACAGTTTTGTTTCGAAGTTACCATCAGTTAAATGAATCAATCAGTTGTTGAGAGAGAGGCTGTGATTGGGATATGTTTCCCTATTTGGGGGTGTTTGAAGGATCTACATTTGTAAGTGCCATTGCATTGAGCGCAGCCGTTACACTTGTAGTTTCCATCCGGTAGAGGCGCAAATAGACGTTGTGCAGGGATATTTAGGGGTGGTAAATCAGAGTTTACCAATTGATCTCTGAGATTTCTGCCCCGCGAGAATACAACCAAGGGAGGGTCTGAAAACACATTACCAATACTGTCATCGGATCTTAGAATGTGCCAATGTTTGTGAACGATTCCCTTAATTTGTTCAGAGCACTTTGAATAGCGTGCAGTTAGAACGCAAGAATGCTTCTTTTTGCGAGACTGTCCTTGAAAGAGATCAGGTCTCGATTTGTTTTGAATTTTCTCAATGGCAGTATTAATCTGACCATTTTTGTACCCTCAACAAAATCAGAAGAACAGCGCCGGAGAATATGGCTGCCGTTTTACAGCCCTCTAATCAATTGTACTATTATGTGTGTTTTTCCGCGTTATTTGTAATTTATTTTGTATATAATGTTTCTGCCATCGTCTCTTATAACCAAAAAGAGCTTCTGGATATCAGGACAGCGATTACTCACCTCGTATTGGACGAAGATTTTTTCTTCAACGAGGCGGCCGCGAAGGATATCATACAGACACCCGACAAGGCCCAAATCCCCGTCATTCGCGTAAGGAAGAGACGGAGATATCGTGGACGTAGATCGGGGTGCCTTGTAAGGATCCGACGGCGAGCGAGTAAACTGCCTCTTCCATCAATCCTATTAGCCAACGTTCAATCATTTGAAAATAAATTGGATGACTTAAGATTACGGTTATCCTACCAACGGGACATTAAAAACTGTAATATCTTATGTTTCACCGAGTCGTGGCTGAACGACGACATGGATATCATACAGCTAGCGGGCTATACGCTACATCGGCAGGATAGAACGGCTGACTCCAGTAAGACAAGGGGTGGCGGTCTGTGTATATTTGTAAACAACAGCTGGTGCACAAAATCAAATACTAAGGAAGTCTCGAGGTTTTGCTCGCCTGAGGTAGAGTATCTTATGATAAGCTGTAGACCACACTATTTACCAAGAGAGTTTTCATCTATATTTTTCATAGCTGTCTATTTACCACCACAAACCAATGCTGGCATTAAGATTGCACTGAATGAGTTGTTCAAGGCCATAAATCAACAGGAAAACGCTCATCCAGAGGCAGCGCTCCTAGTGGCCGGGGACTTTAATGCAGGGAAACTTAAATCCGTTCTACCTAATTTCTACCAGCATGTTAAATGTGCAACCAGAGGAAAAAAAACTCTAGACCACCTTTACTCCACACACAGAGATGCATACAAAGCTCACCCTCGCCCTCCATTTGGCAAATCTGACCATAACCCTATCCTCCTGATTCCTGCTTGTAAGCAAAAACTAAAGCAGGAAGCACCAGTGACTCGGTTAATAAAAAAGTGGTCAGATGACGCAGATGCTAAGCTACAGGACTGTTTTGCTAGCACAGACTGGAACATGTTCCGGGATTCTTCAGACAGCATTGAGGAGTACACCACATCAGTCACTGGCTTCATCAATAAGTGCATCGATGATGTCGTCCCCACAGTGACCGTACGTACATACCCCAACCAGAAGCCATGGATTACAGGAAACATCCGCACTGAGCTAAAGGGTAGAGCTGCCGCTTTCAAGGAACGGGACTCTAACCCGGACGCTTATAAGAAATCCCGCTATGACCTCCGATGAACCATCAAACAGGCAAAGAGTCAATACAGGACTAAGATTGAATCGTACTACACTGGGTCTGACGCTCGTCGGATGTGGCAGGGCTTGAAAACTATTACAGACTACAAAGGGAAGCACAGCCGCGAGCTGCCCAGTGACACAAGCCTACCAGACGAGCTAAACTACTTCTATGCTCGCTTCGAGGCAAGCAACACTGAAGCATGCATGAGAGCACCAGCTGTTCCGGATGACTATGTGATCACGCTCTCCAGGGCCGATGTGAGTAAGACTTTTAAGCAGGTTAACATTCACAAGGCCGCAGGGCCAGACGGATTACCAGGACGTGTACTCCGAGCATGTGCTGACCAACTGGCAAGTGTCTTCACTGACATTTTCAACATGTCCCTGACTGAGTCTGTAATACCAACATGTTTCAAGCAGACCACCATAGTCCCCGTGCCCAAGGACTCTAAGATAACCTGCCTAAATGACTACCGACCCGTAGCACTGACGTCTGTAGCCATGAAGTGCTTTGAAAGGCTGGTCATGGCTCACATCAACAGCATTATCCCAGAAACCCTAGACCCACTCCAATTTGCATACCTCCCCAACAGATCCACAGATGATGCAATCTCTATTGCACTCCACACTGCCCTTTCCCAGCTGGACAAGAGGAACACCTACGTGAGAATGCTATTCATTGACTACAGCTCAGCATTCAACACCATAGTGCCCTCTAAGCTCATCACTAAGCTAAGGATCCTGGGACTAAACACCTCCCTCTGCAACTGGATCCTGGACTTCCTGACGGGCCGCCCCAGGTGGTAAGGGTAGGTAACAACACATCTGCCACACTGATCCTCAACACGGGGGCCCCTCAGGGGTGCGTGCTCAGTCCCCTCCTGTACTCTCTGTTCACCCATGACTGCATGGCCAGGCACGACTCCAACACCATCATTAAGTTTGCCGACGACACAACAGTGGTAGGCCTGATCACCGACAACGATGAGACAGCCTATAGGGAGGAGGTCAGAGACCTGGCCGTGTGGTGCCAGGATAACAACATCTCCCTCAACGTGACCAAGACAAAGGAGATGATTGTGGACTACAGGAAAAAAAAGAGGACTGAGCACGCCCCCATTCTCATCGACGGGGCTGTAGTGGAACAGGTTGAGAGCTTCAAGTTCCTTGGTGTCCACATCACCAACGAACTATCATGGTCCAAACACACCAAGACAGTTGTGAAGAGGGCACGACAAAGCCTATTCCCCCTCAGGAGACTGAAAATATTTGGCATGGGTCCTCAGATCCTCAAAAAATTCTACAGCTGCACCATCGAGAGCATCCTGACTGGTTGCATCACCGCCTGGTATGGCAACAGCTTGGCCTCCGACCGCAAGGCACTACAGAGGGTAGTGCGTACGGCCCAGTACATCACTGGGGCCAAGCTTCCTGCCATCCAGGACCTCTATACCAGGCGGTGTCAGAGGAAGACCCTCAAAATTGTCAAAGACTCCAGCCACCCTAGTCATAGACTGTTCTCTCTGCTACCGCACGGCAAGCGGTACCGGAGTGCCAAGTCTAGGTCCAAAAGACTTCTCAACAGCTTCTACCCCCAAGCCATAAGACTCCTGAACAGCTAATCATGGCTACCCGGACTATTTGCACTGCCCCCCCACCCCATCCTTTTTACGCTGCTGCTACTCTGTTAATTATTTATGCATAGTCACTTTAAGTCTACCCACATGTACATATTACCTCAACTACCTCAACTAGCTGGTGCCCCCGCACATTGACTCTGCAACGGTACCCCCCTGTATATATAGCCTCCCTACTGTCACTTTATTTTACTTCTGCTCTTTTTTTTCTCAACACTTTTTTTGTTGTCGTTTTATTTTTACTTTTTTTGTTAAAAATAAATGCACTGTTGGTTAAGGGCTGTAAGTAAGCATTTCACTGTAATGTCTGCACCTGTTGTATTCGGCGCATGTGACCAATAAAATTTGATTTGATTTGATTTGTTACGATCAGTAGGTTTCCTGTAAAGATCAGTGTATAGAACATTATCCTCACACAAAATCAGAAGATCAAGGAAACTGATTTGACGTGTGTCAGATTGCATAGTAAATCTCAGGTGCTCAGAACAAGAGTGAAGAAAAGCATGGAATGCCTGGAGCTGTTTCGAATCACCCCTCCATAGAACAAAAATATCATCAATGTACCGTTTCCAAATAATAATGTTAGGCAAGAAAACATTTTTGAGAGGATTGAAAAGTAAACCGGCTACAATCATGCAGTACAGTGTACAGCAAGCTGTTTAGCAGTTACACTGGCGGGCTCCGGTGGCAATAAATTAATAAAACCAAAAGCTTAACTTGATTTGGAAGAGTTCCAGTGTTGGATAACCTTAGCCAGCTAGCTAACATAAATAGCATTCCTCTCTGTTTGAGCCTGGTGTTTGTGTAGGCTAAATTAGCTAGCTGCAATAGCTAGCTAAGTAAGTGAAAGTGAAAGTAAAAATATACAGTGCATTCGGAAAGCATTCAGACCTTGTTCTAAAATGGATTACATTGTTTTTTCCCCTCATCAATCTACACACAATACCCCATAATGACAAAGCAAAAACAGGTTTTTAGAAAATACATTTACATAAGTATTCAGACATTTTACTCAGTACTTTGTTGAAGCACATTTGGCAGCGATTACAGCCTTGAGTCTTCTTGGGTATGACGCTACCAGCTTGGCACACCTGTATTTGGGGAGTTTCTCTCATTCTTCTCAGCAGATCCTCTCAAGCTCTGTCAGGTTGGATGGGGAACGTCGATGCACAGGTATTTTCAGGTTCGATCGGGTTCAAGTCTGGGCTCTGGCTGGGCCACTCAAGGACATTCAGAGACTTGTCCCAAAGCCACTCCTGCATTGTCTTGGCTGTGTGCTTAGGGTCGTTGTCCTGATGGAAGGTGAACCTTCTCCCCAGTCTTAGGTCCTGAGCGCTCTGGAGCAGGTTTTAATCAAGGATTCTCTGTACTTTGCTCCATTCATCTTTGCCTCGATCCTGACTAGTCTCGTAGTCCTGCCGCTGAAAAATATCCCCACAGCATGATGCTGCCAACACCATGCCTCACCGTAGGGATGGTGCCAGGTTTCCTCCAGATGTCACGCTTGGCATTCAGGCCAACGAGTTCAATCTTGGTTTCATCAGACCAGAGAATCTTGTTTGTCATGGTCTGAGAGTCTTTAGGTTATTTTTGGCAAACTCCAAGTCGGCCGTCGTGCCTTTTGAAAAACAAATGATATTCCCACTACGCTCAAACTAGATGGGATGGCTTATCAATGCTGTGGTAATCATGCTGGTTAAGTGTGCCTTGAATTCTAAATAAATCACAGACAGTGTCACCAGCAAAGCACCCCCACACGATCACACCTCCTCCTCCATGCTTCACGGTGGGAACCACACATGCAGAGATAATCCGTTCACCTACTCTGTGTCTCAAAAAGAAACAGCGGTTGAAACCAAAAATCTCAAATTTGGACTCATCAGACCAAAGGACAGATTTCCACCGGTGTAATGTCCATTTCTGGTGTTTCTTGGCCCAAGCAACTCTCTTCTTCTTATTGGTCTCCTTTAGTAGTGGTTTATTTGGGCTGCAATCTGAGGTGCAGTTAACGCTAATGAACTTATCCTCTACAGCAGAGGTATCTCTGGGTCTTCCTTTCCTGTGGCGGTCCTCATGAGAGCCAGTTTCATCATAGAGCTTGATGGTTTTTGCGACTGCACTTGAAGAAACTTTCAAAGTTCTTGAAAGTTTCCGGATTGACTGACCTTCATATCTTAAAGTAATGATGACCTGTCATTTCTCTTTGCTTATTTGAGCTGTTCTTGCCATAATATGAACTTGGTCTTTTACCAAATAGGGCTATCTTCTGTATACCACCCCTACCTTGTCACAATAAAACTGATTGGGTCAAACGCATTAAGAAGGAAAGAAATTCCACAAATTAGCTTTTAACAAGCCACACCTGTTAATTGAAATGCATTCCAGGTGACTACCTCATGAAGCTGGTTGAGAGAATGGGTGGCTACTTTGAAGAATCTCAAATATGAAATATGATTTGATTTCTTTAACACCTTTTTGGTTGCTACATGATTCCATATGTGCTATTTCATAGTTTTGATGTCTTCACTATTATTCTACAATGTAGAAAATAGTAAAAATCAAGAAAGACCCTTGAATGAGTAGGTGTTCTAAAACTTTTGACTGGTAGTGTATATATATAGTGTATATATATATTTATATTTACATAAGTATTCAGACCCTTTGCAATGAGACTCAAAATTGAGCTCAGGTGCATCTTGTTTCCATTGATCATGCTTGAGTTGTTCCTAAATCTTGATTGGAGTCTGCCTGTGGTAAATTCAATTGATTGGACATTATTTGGAAATGCACACACCTGTCTATATAAGGACCCACAGTTGACAGCGCATGTCAGAGCAAAAACCAAGCCATGATGTTGAAGGAATTGTCTGTAGAGCTCAGAGACAGGATTGTGTGTGGGCACAGATCTGGGGAAGGGTACCAAAAACTGTCTGCAGCATTGAAGGTCCCCAAGAACACAGTGGCCTCCATCATTCTAAAATGGAAGAAGTTTGGAACCACCAAGACTCTTCCTAGAGCTGGCTGGGCTTGAGTTGTTCCAATCAAGTTTTAGGAACAACTCAAGCCCGGCCAAACTGAGCAATCTCGGGAGAAGGGCCTTGGTCAGGGAGGTGACCAAGAACCCAATGGTCACTCTGACAGAGCTCCAGAGTTCCTCTGTGGACATTGGAGAACCTTCGAGAAAGACAAACATCTCTGCAGCACTGCATCAATCAGGCCTTTATGGTAGAGTTGCCAGAAGGAAGCCACTCCTCAGTAAAAGGCACATGACAGCCCGCTTGGAGTTTGCCAAAGGCACCTAAAGGACTCTCAGACCATGAGAAACAAGATTCGCTGGTCTGTCCAACTTGTAAGTCGCTCTGGATAAGAGCGTCTGCTAAATGACGTAAATGTAAATGTAAATGATGAAACCAAGATTGAATTATTTGGCCTGAATGCCAAACGTCACGTCTGGACGAAACCAGGCACCATCCCTACGGTGAAGTATGGTGGTGGCAGCATCATGCTTTGGGGATGTTAATAAGCAGCAGTGACTGGGAGACTAGTCAGGATCGAGGGAAAGATGAACAGATCAAAGTAAAGAGAGATCCTTGATGAAAATCTGCTCCAAAGCGCTCAGGACCTCAGGCTGGGGTGAAAGTTCACCTTCCAACAGGACAATGACCGTAAGCACACAGCCAAGACAATGCAGGAGTGGCTTCAGGACAAGTCTCTGAATGCCCTTGAGTGGCCCAGCCAGAGGCCAGATTTGAACCCTTCAAACATCTCTGGAGACCTGGAAATAGCTGTGTAGTGACACTCCCTATCCAACCTGACAGAGCTTTAGAGGATCTGCTGAGAAGAATGGGAGAAACTCCCCAAATACAGGTGTGCCAAGCTTGTAGCTTCATACCCAAGAAGACTCTAGGCTGTAATCACTGCCAAAGGTGCTTCAACAAAGCATTGAGTAAAGGGTCTGAAGACTTATGTAAATGTGATATGTAATTTATTTTATTTTTTGCTACCAATTCTAAAAACCTGTTTTTGCTTCGTCATTATGGGGTATTGTGTGTAGATTGATGAGGGGAAAAAACTATTGTATACATTTTAGAATAAGGCTGTAACATAACAAAATGTGGAAAAAGTCAAGGGGTCTGAATACTTTCCAAATGTACTGTAAATTGCCTGACTGAGCTGATGAGACAGTGGATTGTGCAGTCAGATGGAATAGAGTAAATAGGCATTTAAAAGTAATAGATTTAGCTGGTGGTAACTTGTGGAATAGACACCGGTACACATTAACACAAATACACACACACACAGTAGATACACACACACACACACACACACACACACACAAACAAACAAACAAACAAACAAACAAACAAACACAGTAGATATACACTCACATTAATATAAATACATAGTCAACACTCCTATTCTATTTTAACTGTTTATTGAACTTCACGTAAAATACACTATTAACTTTTTATATTGTAAATAGCATTATAATACACATAGACGATAATAACTTCTACTATATATCTTACTGTGCAAATATTCATTTTATTACTATGCATACCACTTCCTTGTTTACAACATACTTGATATTTTGAATTTGTTTTGATTTGTTCTCTTGATTATTTTGGGTATTGAATCCTATATTGAATTTGCAAGCAACAACTTTTATTTAACATTTTACACCTGTTGAAACTTGTCAGGATAGTAAACTTTGATTTAATCTAATACAGTGTGATAACATTGTTTTTTTATCTTGTATTCTCTTCCAGTTCAACATAACCGATGTTATCCAGGAAAGACATGCACCTCCAACCCAAAACATCTTCCCCCAGCCATGATTCTCTCTAAGTCCATTAAGAAAGTTTACTAAAGTAGACTGCCTAGAATCCATCTCTTAATAACAGAGGGACACATAACCCAATATAACTGAAATTAGCATAACAAAATGGAAAACATTTAAGCAAGTCATGTTGATCAGCATACAGTGCCTTTGTAAAGTATTCAGACCCCTTCCCTTTTTCCACATTTTGTTACGTTACAGCCTTATTCTAAAATTGATTAAATTATATATGTTTTCTCATCAATCTACAGACAATACCCCATAATGACAAAGTGAAAATAGGTTTTTAGAAAGTTTTGCAAATTTATAAAAAATAAAAAAATAGATACCTTATATACATAATTATTCAGACCTTTTGGTATGAGACTCGAAATTGAGCTCAGGTGCATCTTGTTTCCATAGATCATCCTTGAGATGTTTCTACAACTTGATTGGAGTCCACCTGTGGTAAATTCAATTGATTGGACATGATTTGTAAAGGCAAACACCTGTCTATATAAAGTCCCACAGTTAACAGTGCATGTCAGAGCAAAAATCAAGCCATGATGTTGAAGGAATTGTCCGTAGAGCTCAGAGACAGGATTGTGTTGAGGCACAGATCTGGGGAAGGGTACCAAAACATTTCTGCAGCATGGAAGGTCCCCAAGAACAGAGTGGCCACCATCATTCTTAAATGGAAGAAGTTTTGAACCACCAAGACTCTTCCTTGAGCTGGCTGCCCGGCCAAACTGAGCAATCGGGGGAGAAGGGCCTTGGTCAGGGAGGTGACCAAGAACCCGATGGTCACTCTGACAGAGCTCTAGAGTTCCTCTGTGGAGATGGGAGAACCTTCCAGAAGGACAACCATCTCTGCAGCACTCCACCAATCAGGCCTTTATGGTAGAGTGGCCAGATGGAAGCCACTCCTTAGTAAAAGGCACATGACAGCTTGCTTGGAGTTTGCCAAAAGGCACCTAAAGACTCTCAGTGCATGAGAAACAAGATTCTCTGGTCTGATGAAACCAAGGTTGAACTCTTTGGCCTGAATGCCAAGCATCACGTCTGGAGGAGACCTGGGGCCATCCCTACGGTAAAGCATGGTGGTGGCAGCATCATGCTGTGGGGATGTTTTTCAGCGGCTGGGACTGCGAGACTAGTCAGGATCGAGTGGCTTCGGGACAAGTCTCTGAATGTCCTTGAGTGGCCCAGCCAGATCCTTGACTTGAACCTGATTGAACATCTCTTGAGAGACCTGAAAATAGCTGTGCAGCAACGCTCCCCATCCAACCTGACAGAGCTTGAGAGGTTCTGCAGAGAAGAATGGGAGAAATTCCCCAAATACAGGTGTGCCAAGCTTGTATCGTCATATCCAAGAAGTCTCAAGGTTGTAACCGCTGCCAAAGGTGCTTCAACAAAGTACTGAGTAAAGGGTTTGAATACTTATGTAAATGTGATTATTAATACATTTGCAAAAATTTCAATAAAACTGTTTTTTGCTTTGTCATAATGGGGTATTGTGTGTAGATTGACGAGGGAATAAAAACAATAAAAACATTTCAGAATAAGGCTGTAACGTAACAAAATGTGGAAAAGGCCAAGGGGTCTGAATACTTTCAGAATGCACTGAATGTGTGTGGAATGATTACAGGTGCCAGTTTTTGTGTTTCTTTCCTCTCATTATCATTAATGGTATGCAACTGAAGCAAATGTAGCTCAATTGAACTTGTAGGGTAATATTTTCCGTATCTCTTCTTTGTCTCTCATTACAGAATCCTCTCTAGGCACTCTGAGCAACATGATCTTGAATTGTCACTGCCATCTCACAAGGGAATGAACGCAGCAGAACGTAATGTTTATTGTTGTTCTTAAAATTCTGATGTTGTCATGGAAAATTTGAATGTTGTTTCCAACTACCAATTTGCAACTGCGCGTAAATTCGGCTGCATATTGAACTTTGAGATTGCTGAAAGGCCAGTCTCTTTTGCAAATGACAGGAGTGGCAAGGAGTGGAAACTTAGCTAAAAAGACTGGTACCCAGACTAGTGCCAACGTATCACCACGGTCCGTGCCATGGTGAAACTTGCACTCCTGTAGATCTGAAATCATTGGATGGTTAAACTTGCCAGCCAACCAGAAAAGCAAGGTGAAGCAATGCAGCCATTCTTGAAAGTCAGGACAATCCTTGTCCTGCAAAGAAACATTATTTTTAAGGTTGAAAAAATGGATTTTGCAAGCAGTAGGCATTTAGAATGAAATGTGGAGTGGAGCTTTATAGGAACGAGGTGGTAGAGCACGGCGCTTGTAACGCCAAGGTAGTGGGTTCGATCCCCGGGACCACCCATACACAAAAATGTATGCACGCATGACTGTAAGTCGCTTTGGATAAAAGCGTCTGCTAAATGGCATATTATATTATTATTATTATTATATACCTTCAAAATTATTCACTAATCGTAATTTATTCGAAAACGCAGTTCCAAGTTCGACAAAAGTAAAATCCT
Organism: Coregonus clupeaformis; assembly: GCF_020615455.1. Classification (NCBI taxonomy): domain Eukaryota; kingdom Metazoa; phylum Chordata; class Actinopteri; order Salmoniformes; family Salmonidae; genus Coregonus; species Coregonus clupeaformis. Next base: position 5,720,913 of record NC_059211.1, read on the forward strand.
CCCTTGTCGAACGGATGAAAATGTTGTTGATATTTAGAAAATGTTTTCCTATATCTGACATTTCCATTACACATGTCGCAAAGATTTTTTTTGCGACATTGCTTTTGTCGAATAAACCTGGTTCAATGGAAACCTGCCTAGTGTTGAAAACCATCCATAGCCTTGTTTTCAGGCTTGTCATCATTGCTGGATGCCTCATGTGACACTCAAATTGTAAAGTGTTGAGCAGAGAAACCAATGCATGCTTTCCATGTCTTTTAGCCAGAGTGTTCACATGATTTCTAGGGAAGTAGTGGAGATGGGGGACATCTTGGGCAATCTATGGTCTAAAAAACATTAGCTGACATGGGCTACTTGATCTGGACATTTCTGACAAGTTATACAGTGGGGAAAAAAAGTATTTAGTCAGCCACCAATTGTGCATGTTCTCCCACTTAAAAAGATGAGAGAGGCCTGTAATTTTCATCATAGGTACACGTCAACTATGACAGACAAAATGAGGAAAAAAAATCCAGAAAATCACATTGTAGGATTTTTTATGAATTTATTTGCAAATTATGGTGGCAAATAAGTATTTGATCAATAACAAAAGTTTCTCAATACTTTGTTATATACCCTTTGTTGGCAATGACACAGGTCAAACGTTTTCTGTAAGTCTTCACAAGGTTTTCACACACTGTTGCTGGTATTTTGGCCCATTCCTCCATGCAGATCTTCTCTAGAGTAGTGATGTTTTGGGGCTGTCGCTGGGCAACACGGACTTTCAACTCCCTCCAAAGATTTTCTATGGGGTTGAGATCTGGAGACTAGCTAGGCCACTCCAGGACCTTGAAATGCTTCTTACGAAGCCACTCCTTCGTTGCCCGGGCGGTGTGTTTGGGATCATTGTCATGCTGAAAGACCCAGCCACGTTTCATCTTCAATGCCCTTGCTGATGGAAGGAGATTTTCACTCAAAATCTCACGATACATGGCCCCATTCATTCTTTCCTTTACACGGATCAGTCGTCCTGGTCCCTTTGCAGAAAAACAGCCCCAAAGCATGATGTTTCCACCCCCATGCTTCACAGTAGGTATGGTGTTCTTTGGATGCAACTCAGCATTCTTTGTCCTCCAAACACGATGAGTTGAGTTTTTACCAAAAAGTTATATTTTGGTTTCATCTGACCATATGACATTCTCCCAATGATCTTCTGGATCATCCAAATGCACTCTAGCAAACTTCAGACGGGCCTGGACATGTACTGGCTTAAGCAGGGGGAAATGTCTTGCACTGCAGGATTTGAGTCCCTAGCGGCGTAGTGTGTTACTGATTGTAGGCTTTGTTACTTTGGTCCCAGCTCTCTGCAGGTCATTCACTACGTCCCCCCGTGTGGTTCTGGGATATTTGCTCACCGTTCTTGTGATCATTTTGACCCCACGGGGTGAGATCTTGCGTGGAGCCCCAGATCGAGGGAGATTATCAGTGGTCTTGTATGTCTTCCATTTCCTAATAATTGCTCCCACAGTTGATTTCTTCAAACCAAGCTGCTTACCTATTGCAGATTCAGTCTTCCCAGCCTGGTGCAGGTCTACAATTTTGTTTCTGGTGCCCTTTGACAGCTCTTTGGTCTTGGCCATAGTGGAGTTTGGAGTGTGACTGTTTGAGGTTTTGGACAGGTGTCTTTTATACTGATAACAAGCTCAAACAGGTGCCATTAATACCGGTAATGAGTGGAGGACAGAGGAGCCTCTTAAAGAAGAAGTTACAGGTCTGTGAGAGCCAGAAATCTTGCTTGTTTGTAGGTGACCAAATACTTATTTTCCACCATAATTTGCAAATAAATTCATAAAAAATCCTACAATGTGATTTTCTGGAAAAATTTTTCCTCATTTTGTCTGTCATAGTTGACGTGTACCTATGATGAAAATTACAGGCCTCTCTCATCTTTTTAAGTGGGAGAACTTGCACAATTGGTGGCTGAATAAATACTTTTTTTCCCCACTGTAAATAGCTGCAATGACTGACATGACAAGAGGAAAACGGATGACGCACTGCCCAATTTCGAAATTGCACCTTGTGCATTCTACTATTACAACTTTAAAGAGTAAGTTGAAATCCGGACTGAGTTCCTTTAAAAAAAATAGTATTCTTTTTATATTTATTAAATTATAATTGTGGGGGAGGGAGGGGATCTGTAAGATGGTTCATTGATGTTTATATAACATTACATTTCTGAGCAGTATAACGGTGAGTGGACATTCCCCGTTCTCTTTATATTGAATCTTTATCCAGCTCCTGTGAAAAGTTTGGATGTGTGTAAAACACTCCATAGTCTAAGTTGCTTTGTCTCTATTATACACCCATGGGGAGCAATTATGGTGCCAGTAACTGTATTTAGACATAGCCTATTGAAAACAAGTTGTTTCTTATTATACAAATTTGATTCGAATTATTCTCTTTTGAGGCCTTATCAATAGCCTAGTGAATATAATATTGCTTATTGACTACGTTTGGCATGTCCAAACGGCAATTTACAGTAGGCCTAGCCCCTGTATCAGTGTGAATGCTATAGCCTATGTTTAACAATGTATTTCCATATTGAAGCAATGCAATTAGGGCAATGTGGACTGCAAACATGTTCAACATATTTAGTAAATATGGAGCAGGCTATTTAAAAACTAAGCTTTAACGGACTAACATTTGAATTGGAATTGATGACAATGAAACTTGAAGTAACCACATATTTAGCCATGGAATGTGTTCTGATTGGCCAGTGAGGAGCCAAGCCTCGACACACCCACAACTTGTTTATTCATCAAAACCCAGCCCTTTCACGCCACCGCCAGCTACTGTGCCCATAATTCCGGTTGTGAAAATAGCCAAAATATTTCTGTCACACCCCCAAATCTGTAATGCTACCACCAGCGCAAATATTTACCATTGTAAACCTAAGTTTGTTAAAATAGAGCCCTAAATGTGTTTTAGTATGAGTTCCAGACCCTGGTTCGAATAGTATTTGTTTTCTTTCAAATATGTTGAGCATTTGATGGAGCCGGATATGGAGTGCAAGATGGGCAGATTTTGCACTTTTGGAACTATTTTATTGGTTCCATTGCGCTAGGCCAGTGGTTATCAACCTTTTTCGGTTACTGTACCACCAAGTACATTTTACTGTTCCCGGAGTACCACCGCACTAGGCAAGCTCAATCGAACACACCTTGAAAGAAAACAAATACTATTGAACCCAGGTCTGTTGTATTCAGTTTGTCTCAACATTGTCACTCTTATATCAGAGTTATAGGCTAAGTGTGTGTTGCTATTTTTGCATATCAGCTCCCTCATCTCTGTGATGACAAATGAAATGCAAAATGTATCAAATCATCTTCAACCCACAGATGGCCTCATTGCACCAAGCTCTCTTCCCAACTCCTTGGTTCAAGTAGACCAAAATGGTGATCTTATCCAGTACAATTGTATAGCCTACAGGATTTGTGAAAGTTGTGAACCATAGATAAGATTAGATTAACTTGATTATCCAACCAGAGTAAATTAATTTGGTCACATGTGCTTAAAAATGTAAGTTGTTAATACAATACAATGCATAAACAGTGCAATACATACAGAGCCTATGTACAATATCAATAGTCCAATACTTCTAGCAACATTGTCTCCAGTTGGAGCAGCCCACTACTTACCTGATAAACTCAATCAAACAATCAATAATTTAGTTTGAATGTGTTTGTCCCACAGGACCGAGCAGACTTTGAGGAGAGCATCACCCACTTCAAGCACTACCTGGAGACACGGGGGGCGGCGCTCAGCCAGACCACTGAGTTCCTGTCCTACTATGCCCTCCCCTTCGTGCCCAATCCCATGGTGCACCCATCCTTCAGAGATCTCTTCCAGGTACCTCTCTCCTCTTTCACCCACTCCGTTTTACACCATTGTCCCTGAACGTAGCAACTATACATGTGATGTCAACATTAGCAGTATGTAACAACCAAAAGGCACTGCAGGCCAGGAGACAGAGTTACTGGGATAAGGAAGGAAGGAAGGAAGGAAGGAAGGAAGGAAGGAAGGAAGGAAGGAAGGAAGGAAGGAAGGAAGGAAGGAAGGAAGGAAGGAAGGAAGGAAGGAAGGAAGGAAGGAAGGAATGTGCAGCACTTTTTCACTAACTCCTCATGATATGTTATGTTATGTCGTTTTCAGGATTCCTGGATGCCAGAGTAACACTGAAAGTCTCCAACACTCCGAGGCTTCTGCCGTTATACACTGCTCAAAAAAATAAAGGGAACACTTAAACAACACAATGTAACTCCAAGTCAATCACACTTCTTTGAAATCAAACTGTCCACTTAGGAAGCAACACTGATTGACAATAAATTGCACATGCTGTTGTGCAAATGGATAGACAACAGGTGGAAATTATAGGCAATTAGCAAGACACCCCCAATAAAGGAGTGGTTCTGCAGGTGGTGACCACAGACCACTTCTCAGTTCCTATGCTTCCTGGCTGATGTTTTGGTCACTTTTGAATGCTGGCGGTGCTTTCACTCTAGTGGTAGCATGAGACGGAGTCTACAACCCACACAAGTGGCTCAGGTAGTGCAGCTCATCCAGGATGGCACATCAATGCGAGCTGTGGCAAGAAGGTTTGCTGTGTCTGTCAACGTAGTGTCCAGAGCATGGAGGCGCTACCAGGAGACAGGCCAGTACATCAGGAGACGTGGAGGAGGCCGTAGGAGGGCAACAACCCAGCAGCAGGACCGCTACCTCCGCCTTTGTGCAAGGAGGAGCAGGAGGAGCACTGCCAGAGCCCTGAAAAATGACCTCCAGCAGGCCACAAATGTGCATGTGTCTGCTCAAACGGTCAGAAACAGACTCCATGAGGGTGGTATGAGGGCCCGACGTCCACAGGTGGGGGTTGTGCTTACAACCCAACACCGTGCAGGACGTTTGGCATTTGCCAGAGAACACCAAGATTGGCAAATTCGCCACTGGCGCCCTGTGCTCTTCACAGATGAAAGCAGGTTCACACTGAGCACATGTGACAGACGTGACAGAGTCTGGAGACGCTGTGGAGAACGTTCTGCTGCCTGCAACATCCTCCAGCATGACCGGTTTGGCGGTGGGTCAGTCATGGTGTGGGGTGGCATTTCTTTGGGGGGCCGCACAGCCCTCCATGTGCTCGCCAGAGGTAGCCTGACTGCCATTAGGTACCGAGATGAGATCCTCAGACCCCTTGTGAGACCATATGCTGGTGCGGTTGGCCCTGGGTTCCTCCTAATGCAAGACAATGCTAGACCTCATGTGGCTGGAGTGTGTCAGCAGTTCCTGCAAGAGGAAGGCATTGATGCTATGGACCGCCCGTTCCCCAGACCTGAATCCAATTGAGCACATCTGGGACATCATGACTCGCTCCATCCACCAACGCCACGTTGCACCACAGACTGTCCAGGAGTTGGCGGATGCTTTAGTCCAGGTCTGGGAGGAGATCCCCGCCACCTCATCAGGAGCATGCCCAGGCGTTGTAGGGAGGTCATACAGGCACGTGGAGGCCACACACACTACTGAGCCTAATTTTGACTTGTTTTAAGGACATTACATCAAAGTTGGATCATTGATAAATTTGATTTCCATTGATAATTTTTGTGTGATTTTGTTGTCAGCACATTCAACTATGTAAAGAAAAAAGTATTTAATAAGATTATTTCATTCATTCAGATCTAGGATGTGTTATTTTAGTGTTCCCTTTATTTCTTTGAGCAGTGTAAGTATCCTTTTGACCAGAATGGTTGAATGTGACCTATGTTCAGTTCAGTAAAGTTGAGTTCAAATCAGTAAATCTTTATTAACCCTGAAGGGCAATTTGAGCAGCATAAAATATGTTTAGAAAATAATACAATATATTTTCATAGGGGATGAGTACAGTGCAAATAAGGCAGTGCAAATATGCAATGGTGTGGCAGTTGGATAAGAAAATAGGATTTTAGTGCACTACATTTCTATTGAGCATTGAAGGACTGATGAGTAACAGTTGATATGCATCCTTTATCTCAAAACTCACAGTAATGTTTTTTTTTTAAAAGTAGTTATGATTGGGAATTGAATACAGTTATACTGTTATTGGCACTCACTACATTTACATTTTAGTCACTTAGCAGACATCCAGATAGACTTACAACAGTCCGTGCACACCGGGAATACAACAACAATTTAATGGATCTTATTCATCAAAGCTTCTGTCTCAAACCACATTCATGACAGTATTGTACTCAGTAGTCAGTACCCTAAATGGAGGGACTGAGTTCATCTAAGGCATTGGGTGTTAACCAAGAGTTGTTCAAGTAGTAAAGCTCTATTCTCACCCTGCCGAGTAGCCAGTGGCCAATTTCCTAAGGTTCTCTGCATTCAGAGAGCGCTTCACCATCCTTAGTTACAGAGATGGCTTAGAAAGTCTGAGTCATCAGTGAATGCTAAGTCAAAGGCCTGTAGCCTATTCTAGAGAGACGAAGGACATGAAATTGACTCTAAATAATGAATCAGTGAGAAATAAAAAAACTAAGCATATTCAAGCCACTCCAAATAGAGACTAGCTCTCTTTCTCTCATCTGAGACGCATATTAAAGCCTCCAATAAAAAAGCTTTTCATTCAGCCACTAAAGAGATCGTTAAGATTCAGACAGTCACCCATACTTGATTGTATCACATCCAGCAACCTCCTCAAGCTTTAGGCAGGGGAATAAAACCGATTTTGATATTGTGAAAGCTGGGCTACATTCAAGTGCAACAACAACCACCCGGTCCCACCCCTGACCCTTGTTATGGTTTAAGGGCAAGTAGTGAGAGAAATGGATAGAATGATGACGTCAGAACATTTGTAGCATCATATTAAAAACACAGTGGATAGATTTTCTTCCCTCGTCCATTCACGGCATTAAACCTTATCTGCCTCATCATGAAAAGCCTTCAGGATTATAACGTTATATAATTATGACTATGGAGCTCGGCCTTTACCCAACAACCAAGACATCAAGGTTTGTTTAGTATCCGCATGGGAGTTCCTCCACTTCACTGTTCCGGCCTGATGGACATTCATAGTCGTAGTGTTTACCGACCCATGGGACTTTGTGTAAGATGTCCATGGCCTTTGCCTTAAAACAACGTTCTCCCTTGTCCCGCTTGTGACACATAATGTTTGCCTTGAACAACATTGAAGGGTGGCAGTAATTTTAAATGGCAAGACATTTACACCTGTCAGATATGATGATATACACTGAGTGTACAAAACATTAATAATATAATCCCCCCTAAGCAGGTGGGGGGGAGGGTCTTCTAAGCTAACATATGGAATTGTTTTAAGATGGTCATACCAAGGATCATTTAGCTATTTGATTTTGAGTTTTAGGACCCCTTAAGGTATACATATATTTTTAATTAAAAACGTATTTGCTAAAACATTGAATTTGGCCTTACTGCTATAAGCCCATAGAAGGGCATTGAATAACAGCTTCATACATGAATAAAAAGATAGTCCCCCCCAAAAAATCAAAAGGAAGTTTATCTGAGAGATATAAGCAGATCAGGAAACTTTTTTTTGTTCTCTTTGACATGTATTTAACCCCTAAACGATCTCCATATACAGTGCATTCAGAAAGTATTCAGACCCCTTGACTTTTTCCACATTTTGTTACGTTACAGCCTTATTCTAAAATTGATTAAATTGTATTTTTTCCTCATCAATCTACAGACAATACCCCATAATGTCAAAGCAAAAACAAGTTTTTTAGAATTTTTTGCACATGTATTATGTATGACCCTACAAGCTTGGTACACCTGTATTTTGGGAGTTTATCCTATTCCTCTCTGCAGATCCTCTCAAGCTCTGTCAGGTTGGATGGGGAGCGTTGCTGCACAGCTATTTTCAGGTCTCTCCAGAGATGTTCGATCGGGTTCAAGAACGGGCTCTGGCTCGGCCACTCAAGGACATTCAGAGACTTGTCCAGAAGCCACTCCCTCGTTGTCTTGGCTGTGTGCTTAGGGTCGTTGTCCTTTTGGAAGGTGAAACTTCGCCCCAGTCTGAGGTCCTGAGCGCTCTGGAGCAGGTTTTCGTCAAGGATCTCTGTGTACTTTTCTCTGTTAATCTGTGCCTCGATGCTGACTAGTCTTCCAGTCCCTGCCACTGAAAAACATTGCCACAGCATGATGCTGCAACCACCATGCTTCACCATAGGGATGGTGCCAGGTTTCCTCCAGACGTGACGCTTGGCATTAAGGCCAAAGAGTTCAATCTTGGTTTCAACAGACCAGAGAATCTTGTTTCTCAGGGTCTGAGAGACCTTTAGGTGCCTTTTGGCAAACTCCAAGTGGGCTGTCATGCCTTTTTACTGAGGAGTGGCTTCCGTCTGGCCTCTCTACCATAAAGGCCTGGTTGGTGGAGTGCTGCAGAGATGGTTGGGTTTCTGGAAGGTTCTCCCATCTCCACATAGGAACTCTAGAGCTCTGTCAGAGTGACCATTGGGTTCTTGGTCACCTCCCTGACCAAGGCCCTTCTCCCCCGATTTCTCAGTTTGACCGGGCGGCCAGCTCTAGGAAGAGTCTTGGTGGTTCCAAACTTCTTCCATTTAAGAATGATGAAGACCACTGTGTTCTTGGGGACCTTCAATGCTGCAGAAATTTTTTGGTACCCTTCCCCAGATCTGTGCCTCGACACAATCCTGTCTCGGAGCTCTGCGGACAATTCCTTCGACCTCATGGCTTGGGTTTTGCTCTGACATGGACTGTCAACTGTGGGACCTTTAAAAAATATATATTTTAGAATAAGGCTGTAACGTAACAAAATGTGGAAAAAGTCAAGGGTTCTGAATACTTTCCGAAGGCACTGTATGCTTCCACTAATTTTTTTAACTGGTACCGGGGGATATTCAGATGAGTCTTGTGTGGCTTGTGGGCATCCTAGAGCAAAACCGTGTTCATGAGAGACTCACCTTTCCACACCGGGGTCATACTAGTGTGTAGCCCAAACTGTTCGGACGCTACAGACAGAAGTTGGCAGTTTGGCTATACCGACTTCAGATGAGTCCCAAGATGCTTGTGGGGGTCGTAGAGCAAAACGGAGAACACGATCATGTTCGTTCGGTGGCTACAGACGATTTCGTGAGAAAACAGATTTTCGGGATGTCTCATGGTCTGACAAACATTGCTCTAGCTTTGCCACCTTTCACCGCAGATGCGGAAGTACGACATCGGCTAATGCGGTAGATTGAGACGCATCCAACAGATTTTTTTATTATGCTAATTATTTCTTTAATGTGGGAGTCATGCGTAAGGATGGCAGAAGGAGTACCAAAGGTGATTGTCTCCATGGAAATATAATTAATATTCTCTATTCTATTGTCATTATATTTCTATAATTGTCTTTCTCAAGTATTTTGTGAAAAGCATATTTACATCAGATGCACTTTGGACTTTCATACACCTGTCACTACTGTCACTACTGTATCTAAAATACCAAGAGTCTAGTATTTTTTTTTAACCATTAAGCTCTTATTGAATATTCACCATACATAATATGATTATTTGTTGTGTTGTAACTTATCCTTAGTATTTACACGTCTCAATGTCAAAGGGTAGAGCCAATGCAGACACACATACTGATACAGCAAATGCATTAGTTAATAATGCGCATCCTAACGACATGCCCTCAGTTCAATGCCTTTATATAACTCTTCTATATCCTCAGAGGCATTGTAGGAGCTACCATATAAAAATAATGACTAAATCCTCGGGCCACGACTATTTGACTGCACCCTCATGGGTACATTCAGTCAAAGAAATGTTAGAGGAACTATCTCTATGGGCTCTTATTTTAACAAACCTAACACAATAATCTTAGTGCTATAGGTCCAGGGGTGTGTCAGAAATATTTTGGCTATTTTCACAGTGAGAATTATGAGTGCAATAGCTGGCAGTGGAGCAAAAGTGCTGGGTTTTGATGAATAAATACATTGGAGGTGTGATGAGGGCTTGGCCACTCACTTGCCAATCAACGCGTTTCATGGCTTAATACTGCATGCAGTTGTCTCAAGTTCTGTAGGTTATTGACAGTCTTTGCATTGTCATCAACACCAATTTGGCTAGGGGAAAGGAATATTATTGTCCTAGTCCATTGGGAATTGATAGTTTATTAAATAACATAGGCTACAGTAACGAGTAATAGCAACAGTAAAACATTTTAACATCCAGTGTTTGCTCAATATGTATGGAGTGTTAACAGTCAACTTTTTGTAATTGTCTTCAACGAGAATAGGCCTATATGTCTTTACGCATCAGACTTCTCCTCAAATAAAAAATACTAGGCTCCGTTAAATTGTATTGTATGTGTGAGGCACGTTCTCACTAAGCATGATATAGCCTTCCTTTTGTTATGATGTTGAAGGACTGAATAAATTGAATATGTTTGGAGGAGCGAGTCTTTGGTAACCGGACAAGAGGTGGGGATGGATTGCTGAATGGAGTATGCACTACAGGTAGGCCTATGTGAATTGTGAATAATGCAAAATCATATGATGGCAAAAGTCTCACGAGTAGGCCTTTTAGAAACCTTTTATGGAAAGGCTACTTGGCTAATGTGAATATAACAAACATAAAACACTGAACGCACACATACACGCACACACAGTATACTAAAACCATCATACAGTGCTATGAAAAAGTATTTGGCCCCTTTCTAATTTTCTCTACTTTTGCACATTTGTGATACTGAATGTTATCAGATCTTCAACCAAAACATAATATTAGATAAAGGGAACATAAGTGAACAAATAACACAACAATTACATATTTATTTCGTAAACCACCATGCTTGACCTTTGGTATGATGTTCTTACTGTGGAATGCAGAGTTTGGTTTTCGCCAGGCATTACAGGAACCATGGCGTCCAAAAAGTTATACTTTTGAATCAATTTATTTCATAAACAAAGTCATGCAACACCCAATTCCCCTGTGTGAAAAAGTAATTGCCCCCTTACACTCAATAACTGGTTGTGCCACCTTTAGCTGCAATGACTCCAACCAAATGCTTCCTGTAGTTGTTGATCAGTCTCTCACATCGCAGTGGAGGAATTTTGGCCCACTCTTCCATGCAGAACTGCTTTAACTCAGTGACGTGTGGGTTTTCAAGCATGAACTGCTCGTTTCAAGTCCTGCCACAACATCTCAATTGGGATTAGGTCTGGACTTTGACTAGACCATTCCAAAACGTCCAATTTGTTGCTTTTTAGCAATTTTCATGTAGACTTGATTGTGTGTTTTGGATCATTGTCTTGCTGCATGACCCAGCTGCGCTTCAGCTTCAGCTCACAGACGGATGGTCTGCTATTCTCCTGTAGAATTCTCTGATACAGAATTAATTATTCTATTAAGGCAAGTCGTCCAGGTCCTGAGCCAGCAAAGCATCCCCAAACCATCACACCACCACCACCATGCTTGACCTTTGGTATGATGTGTTCGGTTTTCGCCAGGCATAATGGGACCCATCTCATCCAAACAGTTGACTCAAGTTTGCCAAAAAGCACCTGGATGATCATCAAGACTCTTGGAAGAACATTCTATGGACAGATGATTCAAAAGTATAACTTTTTGGACGACATGGTTCCAGTAATGCCTGGCGAAAACCAAACTCTGCATTCCACAGTAAGAACATCATACCAAAGGTCAAGCATGGTGGTTTATGAAATAAATATGTAATTGTTGTGTTATTTGTTAACTTATGTTCCCTTTATCTAATATTAGGTTTTGGTTGAAGATCTGATAACATTCAGTATCACAAATATGCAAAAGTAGAGAAAATTAGAAAGGGGGCAAATACTTTTTCATAGCACATCAGGAATGACTGCTCCATGTAATTTCAGCAAGCCATGACACCCACCATCTCAGATTGTTCTGAAATTGTTTCTGTAGTTTGAAACATAATATTATTTAGTTGATAATATTGCAAGAATGCTAATCTTATCTGTTCCGAACAACAGAAACGATTTCAGAACAATTTGAGATGGTGGGTGTCGAAATCCTCTTTCTTGTGCTTTTTGAGGTGGAACGACCCATAGGCTACACTCACAACACACACAAAAATAGCAACCCCTTCCTCCCTCCTCCCCACACACTCCTCTCAGAGCTCAGGTGGGATGTCATGGTACTGTTTTCCCCAGAGTACATCAAGAGTGTGTGTGTGCTTCTCTTCAGTAGCCAGCTGAGGCAGAGTGCAGTGCAGAGCATCGACTTCACCAGGCCTGACATTGTGAGTGAAGCACACAACCTCTCACTGATCGGGGAAAAACACTTCATTTCCCATGAGTACTGTAGAAAACAATTACGGGAAATGTAGTGTACTTTCTACAGTATAGCCTCTCTGCTTTCTCCTGAGTGAATGATTTCTAAACGTGACATAGCATTGTGTAGCAATACTTTATAGCAACATAACTTATCAGAGCTAATTTCTTTAGTCTCTCAAGTTGGTAGGCCTAATCGTAACCAAGTAGGAAAGTTAGTTGCTACCCAATACAATACTGTATTTGCAGAGCATTTCCCCTGAAATTGTCCTTACAAATCATAACAGCTCCTAGCTGTCCATGAGTAATATTGTAGCATAGTGGCACTCCTCATTCTGAGAAGTTCTGCAAAAGTTTAAGGACGTCACCCCAACAGAACACACACAAGCACACCCTACAGCTCGAAAAGGTTAAATCCTTTACGTAATATACTGTACCTTTACGTAATATACTATACTGGTGCGGAAGGTTGATAGAAAAGTGCCATGTCATATGATAGGTTTTAACAGAATGGCTCATTCTGTTTTTGACTCAACCACAAAACGTACCGTACCCACTCGACCCAAAGCCTCTTTCACTCCACTTGTCCACGCCTGCGTGGTAGTGTATGTATCAGCATGACATACAGCGCCTTCAGAAAGTATTCATACCCCTTGAATTAGTCCACATTTTGTTGTGCTACAGCCTGAATTCAAAATGGATTAAATACAACTGTTTCTCAGCCATTTACACATAATACCCCATAATGACAAAGTGAAAACATGATTTTAGAAATTTATTGACAATAAAATACAGAAATATCTAATTTACATACAGTTGAAGTCAGAAGTTTACATACACTTAGGTTGGAGTAATTAAAACTCGTTTTTCAACCACTCCACAAATTTCTTATTAACAAACTATAGTTTTGGCAAGTCGGTTGGGACATCTTCTTTGTGATTGACACAAGTAATTTTTCCAACAATTGTTTACAGACAGATAATTTCACTTATAATTCACTGTACCACAATTCCAGTGGGTCAGAAGTTTACATACAATAAGTTGACTGTGCCTTTAAACAGCTTGGAAAATTCCAGAAAATGCTGTCATGGCTTTAGAAGATTCTGATAGGCTAATTGACATCATTTCAGTCAAGTGGAGGTGTACCTGTGGATGTATTTCAAGGCCTACCTTCAGTCCTATATCGACATAACCTGAAGGCCGCTCAGCAAGGAAGAAGCCACTGCTCCAAAACCACCATAAAATAGCCAGACTACGGTTTGCAACTGCACATGGGGACAAAGATCGTACTTTTTGGAGAATTGTCCTCTGGTCTGATGAAACAAAAATATAACTGTTTGGCCATAATGACCTTTGTTATGTTTGGAGGAAAAAGGGGGTTGCTTGCAAGCTGAAGAACACCATTCCAACCGTGGAGCACGGGGGTGGCAGCATCATGTTGTGGGGGTGCTTTGCTGCAGGAGGGATTGGTGCACTTCACAAAATAGATAGCATCATGAGGAAGGAAAATCATGTGGATATATTGAAGCAACATCTCAAGACATCAGTCAGAAAGTTAAAGCTTGGTCGCAAATGGGTCATCCAAATGGACAATGACCCCAAGCATACTTCCAAAGTTGTGGCAAAATGGCTTAAGGACAACAAAGTCAAGGTATTGGAGTGGCCATCACAAATCCCTGACCTCAATCCTATAGATGATCTGTGGGCAGAACTGAAAAAGCGTGTGCGAGCAAGGAGGCCTACAAACCTGACTCAGTTACACCAGCTCTGTCAGGAGGAATGGGCCAAAATTCACCCAGCTTATTGTGGGAAGCTTGTGGAAGGCTACCTGTGTCACGCCCTGGCTCTGGGGACTCTTAATTGTTGAGCCAGGGTGTGGATTTTCTATGTTTAGTTTTCAATGGTTTTTGTTCTAGATCGTTTATATCTATGTTTGGCCAGGGTGGTTCCCAATCAGAGACGGCTGTAGCTCGTTGTCTCTGATTGGGGACCATACTTAGGCAGCCTTTTGGTATGTTAGGTTGTGGGATCTTGTTCCGTATGGTTTTGTGTATAACCTAGGACTTCACGTATCGTTTGGTTTATTGTTTTGGTTCGTGTGTGTACTAATAAAGAATGTACGCTTATCACGCTGCGCCTTGGTCCGCTTCATCTGTCAGCGACCGTGACAGAAGATCCCACCACCAGAGGACCAAGCAGCGTGCCCAGGAGGAGAAGAGGGCGATGGCTCAGGTGGGCGAATGGTGGTCATGGGAGGACATATTCGCGGGCAGAGGGCCATGGGCAAAAGTTTATGCCCAGGCAGGAGAGGAGAAACGGCGCCAACCGTGCCGACGACGGACACGCGAGAGGCAACCCCAATAAAACAAAATTGGGGGGGGGGGGGCACATGGCGTGGACGACGGGGCTGCTGGAGGCAGCTACAGGACGATTCGGCGGACTAGGAGAGGAGGCCATCAGGTTTGGGGGGCTGGAAGGGTGGTTGGCGGAGCCTAAAGGTAGAGCAGAGCCAACTCCCTGTACTCAGGCTAGGCAGCGTGAGACTGGCCAGGTTCCGTGTTATGCGGAGCCACGTACTGTGCCGCGAGTGTTCCGGCACAGTCCTGTACGTCCTGTGCTAGCACCACGCACGTGTCGTGCTAAGGTGGGCATGCAGCCAGGACGGAGTGTGCCGGCTCAACGCTCGTGGCCTCCAGTACCCCTCCTCGGTCCTGGATATCCTGCGCCAGTGCTACGTGCTGTAGTGCCAGTACGAGTGGACAGCCCTGTACGTCCTGTGCTGATGCCTCACACAGAGTGTGTGGAAATAGGCATTCAGCCAGGACGGGTTGTGTCAGCTCTCCGCTCCAGACCTCCAGTCCGTCTCCACAGTCCAGCTCGGCCTGTTCCTGACCCTCGCACCAAGCCTGTGGTGCGCGTCGTCAGCCCGGTCCGGCCTGTTCCTGCTCCCCGCACCAAGCCTGTGGTGCGCGTCGCCAGCCCGGTCTGGCCTGTTCTTGCTCCCCGCACCAAGCCAGTGGTGCGCGTCGCCAGCCCGGTCCGGCCTGTTCCTGTCCCTCGCACCAAGCCTGTGGTGCGCGTCGCCAGCCCGGTCCGGCCTGTTCCTGTCCTTCGCACCAAGCCTGTGGTGCGTGTCGCCAGCCCGGTCCGGCCCGTTCCTGCTCCCTGCACCAAGCCTGTGGTGCGCGTCGCCAGCCCGGTCCGGCCTGTTCCTGTTCCCCGCACCAAGCCAGTGGTGCGCGTCGCCAGCCCGGTCCGGCCTGTTCCTGTTCCCCGCACCAAGCCAGTGGTGCGCGTCGTCAGCCCGGTCCGGCCCGTTCCTGCTCCTCGCACCAAGCCAGTGGTGCGCGTCATCAGCCCGGTCCGGCCCGTTCCTGCTCGTCGCACCAAGCCAGTGGTGCGCGTCGCCAGCCCGGTCCGGCCCGTTCCTGCTCCCCGCACCAAGCCAGTGGTGCGCGTCATCAGTCCGGCACGGTCCGTGCCTGTTCCACCGGTGCCTGGTCCGGCACCGGTCAGCTGCTCCACTCCGGCGCCAGAGCAATCCGCTCCACCGGTGTTCAGTCCAGCTCCGGCCAGTGGGGCCAGACCAGACCAGGGGCACAACGGGGGTGTAGAGAGAGAGTGGTGGTCACGCCCGGAGGCGGAATGCCCACCCGGCCCCTACCCTGTTGTGTTGGTGTGGCGCGGTCGCAGTCCGCGCCTTTGGGGGGTACTGTCACGCCCTGGCTCTGGGGACTCTTAATTGTTGAGCCAGGGAGTGGATTTTCTATGTTTAGTTTTCATTGGTTTTTGTTCTAGATCGTTTATATCTATGTTTGGCCAGGGTGGTTCCCAATCAGAGACGGCTGTAGCTCGTTGTCTCTGATTGGGGACCATACTTAGGCAGCCTTTTGGCATGTTAGGTTGTGGGATCTTGTTCCGTTTAGGTTTTGTGTATAACCTAGGACTTCACGTATCGTTTGGTTTATTGTTTTGGTTCGTGTGTGTACTAATAAAGAATGTACGCTTATCACGCTGCGCCTTGGTCCGCTTCATCTGTCAGCGACCGTGACAACCTGAAACGTTTGACCCAAGTTAAACAATTTAAAGGCAATGCTACCAAATACTAATTGAGTGTATGCAAACTTCTGACCAACTGGGAATGTGATGAAAGAAATAAAAGCTGAAATAAATCATTATCTCTACTATTATTCTGACATTTCACATTCTTAAAATATAGTAGTGATCCTAACTGACCTAAAACAGGGAATTGCTACTAGGATTAAATGTCAGGAATTGTGAAAAACTGAGTTTAAATGTATTTGCCTAAGGTGTATGTAAACTTCCGACTTCAAATGTAAGTATTCACACCCCTGAGTACTTTGTAAAAACACCTTTGGCAGCAATTAGAGCTGTGAGTCTTTCTGGGTAAGTTTGTAAGAGCTTTCCACACCTGGATTGTGCAACATTTGCCCATTATTATTTTCAAAACTCTTCAAGCTCTGTCAAATTGGTTGTTGATCATTGCTAGACAACCATTTTCAGGTCTTGCTAGGCCTCTCATGAACATTCATTGTCTTCATGGTAAGCAACTACAGTGTGTATTTGGCCTTGTGTTTTAGGTTTAAGGTGAATTCATCTCCCAGTGTCTATTGGAAAGCTGACTGAACCAGGTTTTCCTCTAGAATTGTGCTTCTGCTTAGCACCATTCTGTTTCTTTTTTATCCTGAAAAACTCCCCAGTTCTTAACAATTACAAACATGCCCATAACATAACGCAGCCACCACTATGCTTGAAAATATGGAAAGTGGTACTCAGTAATGTGTTGTATTGGATTTGCCCCAAACATAATACTTTGTATTCAGGACAAAAAGGGAATTGCTTTGCCAAATTCTTTGCGGTATTAATTTACTGCCTTATTGCAAACAGGATGCATGTTTTGTAAAAAAAAAAATTATGTACATGCTTCCTTCATTTCACATTAGGTTAGTGTTGTGGAGTAACTACAATGTTGTTCTATCCTCAGTTTTCTCCTATCACAGCCATTCAACTGTTTTAAAGTCACCATTGGCCTCATGGTGAAATCTCTAAGTTAGGTTTCCTTCCTCTCTGGCAACTGAGTTAGGAAGGACACCTGTATCTTTGTAGTGATTGGGTGTATAGATACAGACCATTCAAAGTGTAATTAATAACTTCACCATGCTCAATGGGATATTCAATGTCTGCTTTTTTATTTTTACCTATCTACCAAAGGGTGACCTTCTTTGCGAGGCATTGGAAAACCTCTCCGGTCTTTGTGGTTGAATCTGTGTTTGAAATTCACTGCTCGACTGAGGGACCTTACAGATAATTGTATGTGTGGGATACAGAGATGAGGTAGTCATTCAAAATCATGTTAATAAACACTATTCTCGCACACAGAGTGAGTCCATGCAACTTATTATGTGAATTATTAAGCACATTTTTACTCCTGAACTTATGTATGCTTGCCATAACAATAGGGTTGAATACTTATTGACTCAAGACTTTTCAACTTTTCATTTGTAATTAATTTGTAAAGTTCCGAAAAACATAATTCCACTTTATGGGGTATTGTCAAAAAAATAAAAATAATGGCATACATTTTAAATTCAGGCTGTAACACAACAAAATGTGGAAAAGGTCAAGGGGTGTGAATACATTCTAAAGGCACTGTGCATTGACACACACAGTTTTTTGTTGGAGGGCACCTTATGTACAAACTGAAGGGTCTGTAATTCCTATGTGACCTCTCACCCTTGACCTGAGCTGACCTTTGTGGCTCTTTGCTATTCAGGGGAGGTGACTGAAGAGGGGCCAGAGTCTGATGAGGAAGATGAGGACGACGATGATGAGGTAAGGCTGCCCCATGTCACCTAGACATTCCTCCGCAAATAGGACACACTCCTACATACCTACCAACTCCGCCACACACACACACACACACACACACACACACACACACACACACACACACACACAAACACACACACACACACACACACACACCCAAACTGCTGAAGGTAATATCGGCGTGACACAGATATTGGTTGTCTCCCACCTGTCAGCCGTCCAATGGAGCTGCGGCAGCACCTCGGGGGCCTGGGGTCGCCCAGGTGTGTGTGTTGTGTGAACTATGTGTAAGGGCATGTGCCCCCATTCACTGACCGTCTACGGGCAAATATGTGAAGCACTGCACTTCTATTTTGGAAAGTGAGACCAGCAAAGTGAAACCCACAATGAAACCACCGTAGTCCCCAATGTTATGCCAATAATAATAACAATTTTACTATCACTGTTACCATTGTACTACAGATTGGTGCAATAATATGAGTTGGCAAAGTCGGCACAACATTTGATTTAGGTCTTTACAAACAAACCCATCAATCTCCAAAACTGATTCTCTCTCCATCACCAGATCTTACCTCTCTCCCAGTATAATTTTATGTCATGCTATTCTCATCATGTTCATTAGGGCACACCTTAAAACATTTTGCAACAGAAAAAGAAAATGAGTGTTTCTTATTGGAATAGTCCCGGTAGTCCGTACCTTTTTCAGTCTGTTTTCCTCTGTTTGGTGCTTAATGAACACAACCCTGGTGTGGATTTATGATGACCGGTATGTCCTGAGTCTGTAACAGGAGAACGGGATGGAGACGGACCTGGACAAAGAGGAAGTGCAAAAATGTTTATTTTCAATTTACAATCTGTAGAAACAATGAGAATAGAAAGGTTCAGAACTTTTGTAAAACATCACAGTACAGTTGAAAAATATATGGCAAATAGAAATCCAATATGGATGGTGTTAAGAGATAGATGGGTGGTGTTGAATGAAGTTGAAGGATGGGACTAATAACAACTAATAACAACAAGATAACTAATGTAAAGCATACTGTGTCCATAATAAGTATATAGGTTATAGGTTGAGAGCTTTTGTGAAAGAGCACAGTTAGAAAGATATGGCATATTGAAGCAAACCGAATGGACATCATGAAAATTATCGGAAGTTGTCAGAAGAAGTCAGAAGTTCACATACACTCAATTAGTATTTGGTAGCATTGCCTTTAAATTGTTTAACTTGGGTCAAACGATTTGGGTAGCCTTCCACAAGCTTCCCACAATAAGTTGGGTGAATTTTAGCCCATTCCTCCTGACAGAGCTGGTGTAACTGAGTCAGGTTTGTAGGCCTCCTTGCTCGCACATGCTTTTTCAGCAGTTCTGCCCGCAAATTTTCTATAGGATTGAGGTCATGGATTGGTGATGGCCACTCCAATACCTTGACTTTGTTGTCCTTAAGCCATTTTGCCACAACTTTGGAAGTATGCTTGGGGTCATTGTCCATTTGGATGACCCATTTGCGACCAAGCTTTAACTTCCTGACTGATGTCTTGAGATGTTGCTTCAATATATCCACATAATTTTCCTTCCTCATGATGCCATCTATTTTGTGAAGTGCACCAGTCCCTCCTGCAGCAAAGCACCCCCACAGCATGATGCTGCCACCCCCGTGCTTCACGGTTGGGATGGTGTTCTTCGGCTTGCAAGCCGCCCCCTTTTTCCTCCAAACGTAACGATGGTCATTATGGCCAAACAGTTCTATTTTTGTTTCATCAGACCAGAGGACATTTCTCCAAAAAGTACGATCTTTGTCCCCATTTGCAGTTGCAAACCGTAGTCTGGCTTTTTTATGGCGGTTTTGGAGCAGTGGCTTCTTCCTTGCTGAGCGGCCTTTCAGGTTATGTTGATATAGGACTCGTTTTACTGTGGATATAGATACTTTTGTACCTGTTTCCTCCAGCATCTTCACAAGGTCCTTTGCTGTTGTTCTGCGATTGATTTGCACTTTTCGCACCAAAGTACGTTCATCTCTAGGAGACAGAATGCGTCTCCTTCCTGAGCGGTATGACGGCTGCGTGGTCCCATAGTGTTTATACTTGCGTACTATTGTTTGTACAGATGAATGTGGTACCTTCAGGCGTTTGGAAATTGCTCCCAAGGATGAACCAGACTTGTGGAGGTCTACAATTTTTTTTCTGAAGTCTTGGCTGATTTCTTTTGATTTTCCCATGATATCAAGCAAAGAGGCACTGAGTTTGAAGGTAGGCCTTGAAATACATCCACAGGTACACCTCCAATTAATTCAAATGATGTCAATTAGCCTATCAGAAGCTTCGAAAGCCATGACATCATTTTCTGGAATTTTCCTAGCTGTTTAAAGGCACAGTCAATTTAGTGTATGTAAACTTTTGACCCACTGGAATTGTGATACAGTAAATTATAATTGAAATAATCTGTCTGTAAACAATTGTTGGAAAAATTACTTGTGTCATGCACAAAGTAGATGTCATAACCGACTTGCCAAAACTATAGGTTGTTAACAAGAAATGTGTGGAGTGGTTGAAAAACTTGTTTTAATGACTCCAACCTAAGTGTATGTAAACTTCCGACTTCAACTGTATATGTATTTATATGTATGTATGTGTATATATATATACAGTGGGGGAAAAAAGTATTTAGTCAGCCACCAATTGTGCAAGTACTCCCACTTAAAAAGATGAGAGAGGCCTGTAATTTTCATCATAGGTACACGTCAACTATGACAGACAAAATGAGAAAAAAATATCCAGAAAATCACATTGTAGGATTTTTTATGAATTTATTTGCAAATTATGGTGGAAAATAAGTATTTGGTCACCTACAAACAAGCAAGATTTCTGGCTCTCACAGACCTGTAACTTCTTCTTTAAGAGGCTCCTCTGTCCTCCACTCGTTACCTGTATTAATGGCACCTGTTTGAACTTGTTATCAGTATAAAAGACACCTGTCCACAACCTCAAACAGTCACACTCCAAACTCCACTATGGCCAAGACCAAAGAGCTGTCAAAGGACACCAGAAACAAAATTGTAGACCTGCACCAGGCTGGGAAGACTGAATCTGCAATAGGTAAGCAGCTTGGTTTGAATAAAACAACTGTGGGAGCAATTATTAGGAAATGGAAGACATACAAGACCACTGATAATCTCCCTCGATCTGGGGCTCCACGCAAGATCTCACCCCGTGGGGTCAAAATGATCAAAAGAACGGTGAGCAAAAATCCCAGAACCACACGGGGGGACCTAGTGAATGACCTGCAGAGAGCTGGGACCAAAGTACAAAGCCTACCATCAGTAACACACTACGTCGCCAGGGACTCAAATCCTGCAGTGCCAGACGTGTCCCCCTGCTTAAGCCAGTACATGTCCAGGCCCTTCTGAAGTTTGCTAGAGTGCATTTGGATGATCCAGAATATGATTGGGGGAATGTCATATGGTCAGATGAAACCAAAATATAACTTTTTGGTAAAAACTCAACTCGTCGTGTTTGGAGGACAAAGAATGCTGAGTTGCATCCAAAGAACACCATACCTACTGTGAAGCATGGGGGTGGAAACATCATGCTTTGGGGCTGTTTTTCTGCAAAGGGACCAGGACGACTGATCCGTGTAAAGGAAATAATGAATGGGGCCATGTATCGTGAGATTTTGAGTGAAAACCTCCTTCCATCAGCAAGGGCATTGAAGATGAAACGTGGCTGGGTCTTTCAGCATGACAATGATCCCAAACACACCGCCCGGGCAACGAAGGAGTGGCTTCGTAAGAAGCATTTCAAGGTCCTGGAGTGGCCTAGCCAGTCTCCAGATCTCAACCCCATAGAAAATCTTTGGAGGGAGTTGAAAGTCCGTGTTGCCTAGCGACAGCCCCAAAACATCACTGCTCTAGAGGAGATCTGCATGGAGGAATGGGCCAAAATACCAGCAACAGTGTGTGAAAACCTTGTGAAGACTTACAGAAAACGTTTGACCTGTGTCATTGCCAACAAATGGTATATAACAAAGTATTGAGAAACTTTTGTTATTGACCAAATACTTATTTTCTACCATAATTTGCAAATAAATTAATTAAAAATCCTACAATGTGATTTTCATGTACCTATGATGAAAATTACAGGCCTCTCTCATCTTTATAAGTGGGAGAACTTGCACAATTGGTTGCTGACTAAATACTTTTTTTCCCCACTGTATATATATAAATATATACATATATATATACAGTGGGGAGAATAAGTATTTGATACACTGCTGATTTTGCAGGTTTTCCTACTTACAAAGCATGTAGAGGTCTGTAATTTTTATCATATGTATACTTCAACTGTGAGAGACGGAATCTAAAACAAAAATCCAGAAAATCACATTGTAGGATTTTTAAGTAATTAATTTGCATTTTATTGCATGACATAAGTATTTGATCACCTACCAACCAGTAAGAATTCCGGCTCTCACAGACCTGTTAGTTTTTCTTTAAGAAGCCCTCCTGTTCTCCACTCATTACCTGTATTAACTGCACCTGTTTGAACTCGTTACCTGTATAAAAGACACCTGTCCACACACTCAATCAAACAGACTCCAACCTCTCCACAATGGCCAAGACCAGAGAGCTGTGTAAGGACATCAGGGATAAAATTGTAGACCTGCACAAGCCTGGGATGGACTACAGGACAATAGGCAATCAGCTTGATGAGAAGGCAACAACTGTTGGCGCAATTATTAGAAAATGGAAGAAGTTCAAGATGACGGTCAATCACCCTCGGTCTGGGGCTCCATGTAAGATCTCACCTCGTGGGGCATCAATGATCATGAGGAAGGTGAGGGATCAGCCCAGAACTACACGGCAGTACCTGGTCAATGACCTGAAGAGAGCTGGGACCACAGTCTCAAAGAAAACCATTAGTAACACACTACGCCGTCATGGATTAAAATCCTGCAGCGCAGGCAAGGTCCCCCTGCTCAAGCCAGCGCATTTCCAGGCCCGTCTGAAGTTTGCCAATGACCATCTGGATGATCCAGAGGAGGAATGGGAGAAGGTCATGTGGTCTGATGAGACAAAATTAGAGCTTTTTGGTCTAAACTCCACTCGCCGTGTTTGGAGGAAGAAGAAGGATGAGTACAACCCCAAGAACACCATCCCAACCATGAAGCATGGAGGTGGAAACATCATTCTTTGGGGATGCTTTTCTGCAAATGGGACAGGACGACTGCACCGTATTGAGGGGAGGATGGATGGGGCCATGTATGGCGAGATCTTGGCCAACAACCTCCTTCCCTCAGTAAGAGCATTGAAGATGGGTCGTGGCTGGGTCTTCCAGCATGACAATAACCCGAAACACACAGCCAGGGCAACAAAGGAGTGGCTTCGTAAGAAGCATCTCAAGGTCCTGGAGTGGCCTAGCCAGTCTCCAGACCTGAACCCAATAGAAAATCTTTGGAGGGAGCTGAAAGTCTGTATTGCCCAGCGACAGCCCCGAAACCTGAAGGATCTGGAGAAGGTCTGTATGGAGGAGTGGGCCAACATCCCTGCTGAAGTGTGTGCAAACTTGGTCAAGACCTACAGGAAATGTATGATCTCTGTAATTGCAAACAAAGGTTTCTGTACGAAATATTAAGTTCTGCTTTTCTGATGTATCAAATACTTATGTCATGCAATAAAATGCAAATTAATTACTTAAAAATCATACAATGTGATTTTCTGGATTTTTGTTTTAGATTCCGTCTCTCACAGTTGAAGTGTACCTATGATAAAAATTACAGACCTCTACATGCTTTGTAAGTAGGAAAACCTGCAAAATCGGCAGTGTATCAAATACTTGTTCTCCCCACTGTATATATATATATATAGAAAATCTTTGGAGGGAGCTGAAAGTCCGTATTGCCCAGCGACAGCCCCGAAACCTGATGGATCTGGAGAAGGTCTGTATGGAGTAGTGGGCCAAAATCCCTGCTGCAGTATGTGCAAACCTGGTCAAGACCTACAGGAAACGTATGATCTCTGTAATTGCAAACAAAGGTTTCTGTACCAAATATTAAGTTCTGCTTTTCTGAAGTATCAAATACTTATGTCATGCAATAAAATGCAAATTAATTACTTAAAAATCAAACAATGTGATTTTCTGGATTATTGTTGTAAATTCCGTCCCTCACAGTTGAAGTGTACCTATGATAAAAATTACAGACCTCTACATGCTTTGTAAGTAGGAAAACCTGCAAAATCGGCAGTGTATAAAATAAATGTTCTCCCCACTGTAAATGTATGTACAGTGGGGAAAAAAAGTATTTAGTCAGCCACCAATTGTGCAAGTTCTCCCACTTAAAAAGATGAGAGAGGCCTGTAATTTTCATCATAGGTACACGTCAACTATGACAGACAAATTGAGGAAAAAAAATCCAGAAAATCACATTGTAGGATTTTTAATGAATTTATTTGCAAATTATGGTGGAAAATAAGTATTTGGTCACCTACAAACAAGCAAGATTTCTGGCTCTCACAGACCTGTAACTTCTTCTTTAAGAGGCTCCTCTGTCCTCCACTCGTTACCTGTATTAATGGCACCTGTTTGAACTTGTTATCAGTATAAAAGACACCTGTCCACAACCTCAAACAGTCACACTCCAAACTCCACTATGGCCAAGACCAAAGAGCTGTCAAAGGACACCAGAAACAAAATTGTAGACCTGCACCAGGCTGGGAAGACTGAATCTGCAATAGGTAAGCAGCTTGGTTTTAAGAAATCAACTGTGGGAGCAATTATTAGGAAATGGAAGACATACAAGACCACTGATAATCTCCCTCGATCTGGGGCTCCATGCAAGATCTCACCCGTGGGGTCAAAATGATCACAAGAACGGTGAGCAAAAATCCCAGAACCACACGGGGGGACCTAGTGAATGACCTGCAGAGAGCTGGGACCAAAGTAACAAAGCCTACCATCAGTAACATACTACGCCGCCAGGGACTCAAATCCTGCAGTGCAAGACGTGTCTCCCTGCTTAAGCCAGTACATGTCCAGGCCCGTCTGAAGTTTGCTAGAGTGCATTTGGATGATCCAGAAGAGGATTGGGAGAATGTCATATTGTCAGATGAAACCAAAATAGAACTTTTTGGTAAAAACTCAACTCGTCGTGTTTGGAGGACAAAGAATGCTGAGTTGCATCCAAAGAACACCATACCTACTGTGAAGCATAGGGGTGGAAACATCATGCTTTGGGGCTGTTTTTCTGCAAAGGGACCAGGACGACTGATCTGTGTAAAGGAAAGAATGAATGGGGCCATGTATCGTGAGATTTTGAGTGAAAACCTCCTTCCATCAGCAAGGGCATTGAATATGAGACGTGGCTGGGTCTTTCAGCATGACAATGATCCCAAACACACCGCCCGGGCAACGAAGGAGTGGCTTCGTAAGAAGCATTTCAAGGTCCTGGAGTGGCCTAGCCAGTCTCCAGATCTCAACCCCATAGAAAATCTTTGGAGGGAGTTGAAAGTCCGTGTTGCCCAGCGACAGCCCCAAAACATCACTGCTCTAGAGGAGATCTGCATGGAGGAATGGGCCAAAATACCAGCAACAGTGTGTGAAAACCTTGTGAAGACATACAGAAAACGTTTGACCTGTGTCATTGCCAACAAAGGGTATATAACAAAGTATTGAGAAACTTTTGTTATTGACAAAATACTTATTTTCCACCATAATTTGCAAATAAATTCATTAAAAATCCTACAATGTGATTTTCTGGGAAAAAAATTCTCAATTTGTCTGTCATAGTTGACGTGTACCTATGATGAAAATTACAGGCCTCTCTCATCTTTTTAAGTGGGAGAACTTGCACAATTGGTGGCTGACTAAATACTTTTTTTCCCCACTGTATGTATGATATATATATATATATATATATATATATATATATATATATATATATATATTTGCGAGAAAATGGGGGACCATATGGGGGATTGGAAGTGATGCAGACAATTACATTGATGGAAGTTACAATCTATCTGCAATATTAAAGCTGATCTACCCCTTAAAAAATGTATAGGGTGGATTGGTGGGCGTATAACATGAACTTCTATCAACCCAAAGGTTGCGAGTTTGAATCTCATCACGGACAACTTCAGCATTTTAGCTAATTAGCAACTTTTCAACTACTTACTACTTCTTAGCTACTTTGCAACTACTTAGAATGTTAGCTAACCCTTCCTCTAACCCTAACCCTAACTCTTAAACTTAACCCTAACCTTAACCACTAACCCTAGCCACCTAGCTAGAATTCATAACATATCATACGTTTTGCAAATTAGTAACACATTGTACATTTTGCAAATTCATAACATATTGTAGATTTTGCAAATTCGTAACATGTAATACGAATTGTAAATCGTAACATATCATACGAAATGGGTGATGGACATCCACAAAATAATACATACCATATCAATGGACTGTGGACACCCCTTCAAATTAGTGGATTCGGCTATTTCAGCCACACCTGTTGCTGACTGGTGTATAAAATTGAGCACACAGCCATGCAATCTCCATAGACAAACATTGCCAGTAGAATGGCCTTCCTGAAGAGCTCAGTGTCTTTCAACGTGTCAAATTTCTGCCCTGCTAGGTCAAGTGTAAGTGCTGTTATTGTGAAGTGAAAATGTCTAGGAGCAACAACGGCTCAGCCACAAAGTGTTAGGCCACACAAGCTCACAGAACAGGACCGCTGAGGGCTGAAGCACGTAGCACGTAAACATCGTCTGTCCTCGGTTGCAACACTCACTACCGAGTTCCAAACTGCCTCTGGAATTAACGTCCGCACAATAACTGTTCGTCGGGAGCTTCATGAAATGGGTTTCAATGGCTGAGCAGCCGCAAACAAGTCTAATATCACCATGCACAATGCCAAGCGTCGGCTGGAGGGGTGTAAAGCTCGACGACATTGGACTCTGGAGCAGTGAATACGCGTTCTCTGGAGTGATGAATCACGCTTCACCATTTGGCAGTCCTACCGACAAATCTGATGCCAGGAGAACACTACCTGCCCGAATGCATAGTGCCAACTGTAAAGTTTGAGGAGGAGGAATAATGGTTTTTTATGGTTCCGGCTTGGCCCCTTAGTTCCAGTTAAGGGAAATCCTAACGCTACACCATACAATGACGTTCTAGACGATTATGTGCTTCTAACTTTGTGGCAACAGTTTGGGGAAGGCCCTTTCCTGTTTCAGCATGAAAATGCCCCTGTGCACAAAGCGAGGTCCATACAGAAATGATTTGTCGAGATCTGTGTGGAAGTACTTGACTTTTTGACCCCATCAAAAACCTTTGGGATGAGTTGGAATGCCGATTGTGAGCTAGGCCTAATCGCCCAACATCAGTGGCTGACCTCACTAATGCACTTGTGGCTGAATGGAAACATGTCCCTGCAGCAATGTTCCAACATCTAGTGGAAAGCCTTCCCAGAAGAATGGAGGCTGTTATAGCAGCAAAGGGTGGACCAACTTTATATGAATGCCCATGATTTTGGAATGAGATGTTCGATGAGCAGGTGTCCACATACTTTTGGTCATGTAGTGTACTAACTAGATAGCATACATTACCCAGCGCAGTAGGCAAGGTATGAGTGGGGGGATGTGGGTAACTACTTATAGTGCATCCCAATAATATCTACTTTCTCCTGAAGTGTGCACTCATTCACTACTTCCTACAAATTTAAAAGCATTGGATTGGTGGAGTCATGGGCTAGTGGGAGTTTCCACCATATTTCTTATACCAGTCATTTCCTTTTAAATTAATGTACACTTTGGGAGGAAGGAGAGATAATAGCCTTCAAGAAACCCTACCATGCTGTCATCATCAATCATCCTCTACATTAATAGATCACTATCAGGCTTCACATAACAACAACTGAATGGTTATGTCCCAAATGGCATCCTATACACAGTGGTTTGCAAAAGTATTCACCCCCCCTTGGCATTTTTCCTATTTTGTTGCCTTACAACCTGGAATTAAAATTTATTTTTGGGGGGTTTGTGTCATTTGATTTACACAACATGCCTACATTTACTACTTTGAAGATGCAAAATATTTTTTATTGTGAAACAAACAAGAAATAAGACAAAAAAACAGAAAACTTGAGCGTGCATAACTATTCACCCCCCCCACCCTCTCCAAACAGGTCAGGGACAAAGTTGTGGAGAAATACAGTTCAGAGTTGGGTTATAAAAAAAGATCAGAAACTTTGAACATCCCACGGATCACCATTAAATCCATTATTAAAAAATTTAAAGAATATGGCACCACAACAAACCTGCCAAGAGAGGGCCGCCCACCAAAACTCACGGACCAGGCAAGGAGGGCATTAATCAGAGAGGCAACAAGGAGACCAAAGATAACCCTGAAGGAGCTGCAAAGCTCCACAGCGGAGATTTGAGTATCTGTCCATAGGACCACTTTAAGCCATACACTCCACAGAGCTGGGCTTTACGGAAGAGTGGCCAGAAAAAAACCATTGCTTAAAGAAAAAATTAAGCAAACACTTTTGGTGTTCACCAAAAGGCATGTGGGAGACTCCCCAAACATATGGAAGAAGTTACTCTGGTCAGATGATACTAAAATTGAGCTTTTTGGCCATCAAGGAAAATGCTATGTTTGGAGCAAACCCAACACCTCTCATCACCCCGAGAACACCATCCCCACAGTGAAGCATGGTGGTGGCAGCATCATGCTGTGGGGATGTTTTTCATCGGCAGGGACTGGGAAACTGGTCAGAATTGAAGGAATGATGGATGGCGCTAAATACAGGGAAATTCTTGAGGGAAACCTGTTTCAGTCTTCCAGAGATTTGAGACTGGGACAGAGGTTCACCTTCCAGCAGGACAATGACCCTAAGCATACTGCTAAAGCAACACTCGAGTGGTTTAAGGGGAAACATTTAAATGTCTTGGAATGGCCTAGTCAAAGCCCAGACCTCAATTCAATTGAGAATCTGTGGTATGACTTAAAGATTGCTGTACACCAGCGGAACCCATCCAACTTGAAGGAGCTGGAGCAGTTTTCCCTTGGAGAATGGGCATAAATCCCAGTGGCTAGGTGTGACAGGCTTATAGAGACATACCCCAAGAGACTTGCAGTATAATTGCTGAAAACAGTTGGCTCTACAAAGTATTGAATTTGTTAAGCACGCTCAAGTTTTCAGTTTTTTTTGTCTTATTTCTTGTTTGTTTCACAATAAAATATATTTTGCATCTTCAAAGTAGTAGGCATGTTGTGTATGTCACGCCCTGGCTCTGGGGAGGCTTGTATGTTGAGCCAGGGTGTGAGTGTTCTTTATGTTGTTCTAGTTTTGTGTTTCTAGGGTATAGTTATTGTATTGTGTTTCTATGTTGGCCAGAGTGGTTCTCAATCAGAGGCAACGAGTGTCAGCTGTTGCTGGTTGTCTCTGATTGGGAACCATATTTAAACAGTCTGTTTTTCCACAGTGTTTGTGGGATCTTGTTCCTGTTGTAGGTTTGTGTTTTGCACCTTAGGACGTCACGTATCGTTTTTGTTATTTTGTTCGTGTATCTATAATAAAAGCATGTTCGCAAATAACGCTGCGCCTTGGTCCTCTGTATACGACGATCGTGACAGAAGATCCCACCAAAACTGGACCAAGCAGCGTGTCCAGGAGCCATCGCCAGGGGAATCTCTTGCGGATCTCCGTTGCAACCTCGACTGGGTCAAGCCAAGTGAAAAGCAGAGAGGTTGGACTTTGGAGCAGTGTAGTAAGAGTCTCGACTGGGCCAAGCCAAGTGAAGAGCAGAGAGGTTGGACTTTGAAGCAGTGGAGTGAGTGTCTGGCTAGAGACCTGGTCCAAGATGAGAGCCGCCCAGAAAATGTTTAGGGGGGGGCTCACGCCGTGGACGACGGGGCAGCAGGAGGCAGCGATAGAGCGGTCCAGCAGGTTGGCAGAGGAGGCCGCCAGGTTACGGGGGCCACTGGTATTAAAGGGGAAGGAAAGTGTAGAGGCACGGCGAGAGGTACTGGGGTGTGTTACCAGTCCGGTCCGGCCCGTTCCTGATCCCCGCGTAGGGCCAGTGGTGTGTGTCCCCAGTACGGTCCGGCTTGTTCCTGTCCCTCGCATCGAGCCTGTGGTGCGCGTCGCCAGCCCGGTCCGGCCTGTTCCTGCTCCCCGCACCAAGCCAGTGGTGCGCGTTGCCAGCCTGGCCCGGCCAGTTCCTGCTCCCCGCACCAAGCCAGTGGTGCGCGTCGCCAGCCCGGCCCGGCCAGTTCCTGCTCCCCGCACCAAGTCAGTGGTGCGTTTCGTCAGCCCAGCTCGGCCCGCTCCTGCTCCCCGCACCAAGTCAGTGGTGCGCTTCGTCAGCCCGGCTCGGCCCGTTCCTGCTTCCCGCACCAAGTCAGTGGTGCACTCGTCAGCCCGGTCCGGCCCGCTCCTGCTCCCCGCACCAAGTCAGGGGTGCGTTTGGCCAGCCCGGCTCGGCCCGTTCCTGCTCCCCACACCAAGCCAGTGGTGTGCGTCAGCCAGTCCGGCACAGCCCGTGCCTGTTCCACCGGTGCCTGGTTCGGCACGGGTCAGCTGCTTCACGCCGGAGCTAGAGCAATCCGCTCCACCAGTGTGCAGTCCAGCTCCGGTCAGCAGGGCCAGACCGGACCAGGGGTACTGTGGGGGGTTAGAGAGGGAGTGGGGATCATGCCCAGAGCCGGATCCGCCGCCAAGGCGGAGTGCCCACCCGGTCCCTCCCCTGTGGTGTTCTGTAGGCGCGGTCGGAGTCCGCGCCTTTGGGGGGGGGGGGTACTGTCACGACCTGGCTCTGGGGAGGCTTGTATGTTGAGCCAGGGTGTGAGTGTTCTTTATGTTGTTCTAGTTTTGTGTTTCTAGGGTATAGTTCTTGTATTTGTGTTTCTATGTTGGCCAGAGTGGTTCTCAATCAGAGGCAACGAGTGTCAGCTGTTGTCTGTTTTTCCACAGTGTTTGTGGGATCTTGTTCCTGTTGTAGGTTTGTGTTTTGCACCTTTGGACGTCACGTATCGTTTTTGTTATTTTGTTCGTGTATCTATAATAAAAGCATGTTCGCAAATAACGCTGCGCCTTGGTCCTCTGTATACGACGATCGTGACAGTGTAAATCAAATGATAAAAACCCCCCCAAAAATCAATTTTAATTCCAGGTTGTAAGGCAATTTTTTTTTTTTTTTTTTTTTTATAAAATAGGATAAATGCCAAGAGGAGTGAATACTTTCGCAAACCACTGTACCTGGCAGAAGTATACCATAAGTAAGTGTATAATTTGTATCTACAATATTATTTATTATTTACAAACTTTGCCATGAAGTGAGCAGCAACAGTACAGAACCATCGCTAGACTGGCATATTAAATGGCACATTCCTCGCTGCTATATGCTCAATTAAAGGACCAGATGTACAATTAAAGGTTAATTACACTCAAAAATATATAAAATGTTTCTTCTTATTTGATTTAATCATTGACATGGACTGAGAACATTCAATTTCATTGTTTCTTTATGAACAATTGTAATTTTGAGAGTGAAAAACTAAACTAAAATCTAAAATCTGGAAGAATACAACTGACAAAAAACATAATTTAGGAATATATGTAACATAATTTGGGAAGCAATTACAGATGTTATAGGGCCCCCCTTAGAGTTGGTTTATTAACCAACTTTAACCAACTCTATTGACAGAAAACTTAGTAGGGGAGAAGAGAAGAATGTGCCTATTTGAAACCTAGAATATAATCAGTAGCACGTGACATGTTAATTTTTTAAAAAGTAGCTCTCATGCTAGAAAAGGTTAGAGAATCCTGATATAGGGAATAGAGTGCCATTTGGGATGCAGATAATGCGTCTGGTTATTTTCAATAGGAAGAATCCAGGACTAGAGGCACTTACTATTGAATGCTGCCCCGTGGTCAATACAAATGACTTTTGCTCTGCCAGAGACCAGTTAATAAGGAGGGATAATATTACTGTCACGATCGTCAGGAACAGATGAGGACCAAGGCGCAGCGTTGCAGGCAAACATACTCTTTATTGAGCGAAACACGATCAAAACAACAAAGACGGTAACGTGACAGTTCACGGTCAAACACAACCAACTTGAAACAAGAACCCACAAAAACAAAGGAAAAACCGACAGTTTAAATATAGCTCCCAATCAGAGACAACCAGCAAACAGCTGACACTCGTTGCCTCTGATTGGGAGTCACTCAGGCCAACATAGAAATAGAGTACATAGATCTACACACCCTGGCTCAACATAACCGTGTCCCCAGAGCCAGGGCGTGACAGTACCCCCCCCTAAAGGCGCGGACTCCGACCGCGCCAACTAAATACCACAGGGGAGGGACCGGGTGGGCACTCCGCCTTGGCGGCGGATCCGGCTCCGGGCCTGATCCCCACTCCCTCTCCAACCCCCCAAAGTACCCCTGGTCCGGTCTGGCCCCGCTGGCCGGAGCCGGACTGACGACACGCACCCCTGGCTTGGTGCGTGGAGCAGGAACGGACCGGACCGGGCTGACGACGCGCACCCCTGGCTTGGTGCGTGGAGTAGCAACTGGCCGGACCGGGCTGACGATACACACCCCTGGCTTGGTGCGTGGAGCAGGAATGGACCGGACCGGGCTGACGATGCGCACCCCTGGCTTGGTGCGTGGAGTAGCAACTGGCCGGACCGGGCTGACGATACGCACCCCTGGCTTGGTGCGTGGAGCAGGAATGGACCGGACCGGGCTGACGATGCGCACCCCTGGCTTGGTGCGTGGAGGAGGAACGGGCCGAGCCGGGCTGACGATACGCACCCCTGGCTTGGTGCGGGGAACAGGCACGGGCCGTGCTGGACTGATGACGCACACCACTGGCTTGGTGTGGAGAGCAGGAGCGGGCCGGACAGGGCTGACGAAACGCACCACAGACTTGGTGCGGGGAGCAGGAATGGGCCGGACTGGGCTGACGAAACGCACCACAGACTTGGTGCGGGGAGCAGGAACAGACCGGACCGTACTGGGGACACACACCACTGGCCCTACACCGGGATCTGGAACGGGCCGGACCGGACTGGTAACACACCCCAGTACCTCTCGCCGTGCCTCTCCACCTTCCATCCCCTCTTCGACCAGTGGCCCCCGTAACCTGGCGGCCTCCTCTGCCAACCTGTTGGACCGCTCTATCGCGGCCTCCTGCTGCCCCGACGTCGTGAGCCCCCCCCTAAAAATTTTCTGGGGTTCTTTCCTACCCGTGGACCAGGTCTCCATGTCTCTAGCCAGACACTCACTCCACTGCTTCAAAGTCCAACCTTTCTGCTCCTCACTTGGCTTGGCCCAGTCGAGACTCCTACTCCACTGATCCCAGGTCCATCCTCTCTCCTCTTCACGCTGCTTGGTCCTGTCTTGGTGGGTTCTTCTGTCACGATCGTCAGGAACAGATGAGGACCAAGGCGCAGCGTTGCAGGCAAACATACTCTTTATTGAGCGAAACACGATCAAAACAACAAAGACCGTAACGTGACAGTTCACGGTCAAACACAACCAACTTGAAACAAGAACCCACAAAAACAAAGGAAAAACCGACAGTTTAAATATGGCTCCCAATCAGAGACAACCAGCAAACAGCTGACACTCGTTGCCTCTGATTGGGAGTCACTCAGGCCAACATAGAAATAGAGTACATAGATCTACACACCCTGGCTCAACATAACCGTGTCCCCAGAGCCAGGGCGTGACAATTACACCATGATGTATTGGTGACCCTCATAACGTCAAAGAGTGGTGTCAAACAATACAAGAGTAGATAACTATTAATTAGGGCTTTTTGGAATATTCCACAAGGCCATCCTACGAACAAATGAATGACCCAATAGCAGTGACAAAGATGCAACAATGTAGCAGCAAAGTGCCAATAATATGCTACCAAAAGGGTCAGGCAATTAATTCCATGCTTTAGGAATAGTGAATTAGCCTAGTGTTTAATATTTGATTGATTTGCATCTGTTAGACATTTATTTGTCAGTGAAAGTACAAAGAACTAAGAAAGTACCATTAATTTACAAAGAGGACCAATAAAATACTAAGCACCAACAAAGTACATGCTAAAAGTCTAACAAGAGTACTAACAATGGGCCAAAGTATAAACAAAAGATCCTGGATGCTGATTGGCTGAAAAGCATTTCAGCCTTGTGCATATCAGCCAATATACCATGTGTATGATGCAAAAATACTTGTTTACTGTTTATTTATATTGGTAACCAGTTTATAATCGCAATAAGGCACCTCGGGGGTTTGTGGTATATGGCCAGTATACCACTGCAAAGGGCTGTATCCAGGCACTCCACTTTGCATTAGCTGTGGTAAATTGGCCAATACACCACACCCCCTCGGGCCTTATTGCTTAATTATAACACAACAACTTGATGGCATTAACTAACTAGCGTAACTAGACAGTTAATCTCTGTAGCTAGCCTGTAAGATGGCTAGCAAAGCTAAAGAGACTGCAAACGGGTAAGCATAGCCGTCTATATAACAATAGCCAAACAGAACGTTCCTCACAAACTAGGAACGTATTTCCTCCAACTTTATAATGAAAAGATGCCTCTCACTCTCAAAACACACGTTTGCTGGATACTTGTGGGCACTGGGCGGAATGCTGATTACGTCACCCATTGTATGCGCTTTCTGTAGCCGGATTCTGTCCACACTGAGGAGAAATCTGCACACAATGCATCCCTGACCACCTCAGGCACTTGTTAGCCTCCTGGTCTGTTTATACAAGCATTCAGACATCCCATCCACCATAACCACCCTCATCACAACTGACTTCTCCAAGGCCTTTGACAAAATCCACCATACCATCGCCTGTAGCCCTTTCCTGCAGTCAAATGACTCAGTGGCCTCATTGGTGGAATGTTATAAATATTTGTCATTATTTTATCATTAATAAAAATTAAGATATTTAAACCTGAAAATACGATGTTTCTATGTCAAACGGTTTTGTTCTGTTTGAGTCTTCTGTGATGTACTCTATATAAAGTGTAATATTGGGATGCAAACTCAAAATTGAATACATTTCAAGTCTATATCTGACATGCTACCAAGAAACCTGATTTAGCCCACTGCCTAATCCAACTGGGTGTCAGACCTGCCCTCACAGCATGGCTCTGCAGTTTTGTGACCGGCTGCAAACAACAGGTACGCTACCAGGAAAGCCTCTCAGACTGGCAGGAGCTGACGGGAAGTGTGGCTCAAGGAAATCTTCTGGGCCCTCTCATCTACCTTGCGGTCATTGACAGTGCAGCCCGGGATGACGACAGTAGGTGGAAATATGTTGACGATCTAAATCTGGTCCACACGTGTACAACAGGAAATATCAGAACATCACAGCCGGCCCTGAACAACTTCGACACGTTGGTTTATGTAAGCAGAATGTCGCTGAACCCTGCCAAGTGCAAGGACCTTCACAAGAAATTCACCTGTCCAATGCCCTCTTCAGATCGAGGGCCAGGATCTCAGTGTGATTTAGTGTAAAGATTTTAGGGTTAATGGTACAGAAGGACTTACAATGGGGCGAGTAGATTGCTACTATGGTAACTAGGGCTGTGACAATACCAGTATCGCAAAAAAAAATCCATGGCGAATATGAAAACACGAAGCACTCTTTGGTCCTTTAAAAACCTGGAGCGTATTCAGAAGAGAGCATGCTGCACCATCCTTGGCATATACTGTCAGCCTCCTAAAATCGCAATTCAGAGACTGGCTACCAACTCACAGGGACAGGCAGGAACACCTGCAGCCAAAACAAACGGACTATACCAAAGTCTAGAACTGAACAGTACATGAGTTCACCAATCCCATTTTCTGCTCATTGATTAATGAGTCGCTTTATGACCGAAGGACATTATTGATTTACATTTTTGTACTCTTATTTTGTAATTTTTTTGCTCTTATCCGTTAATATTTTGTATGCTCATGGATTTCAGTTTGTATTGACTGCTATATTGATTTGATTTGATATGAGTGTAATAAAAAAAACGTTAAACATCCTGAGGTGGTCAGCCAGATCTGAACACAGTCAAGACCTCAATTAGACCACAATGCGACTTTTGTGCAGCTAGACCTGTCTTTTCAATGCAACCATCGTATTCTGATAGCAGAAGTCGCATGTAAGCGTCAAGTCTGTTATGAACATGTCATATACAACACTTCAAATGAAGTCTTACCTAACAAAAATAAACTAAAAGTATAACATACGAACAAAGTAACTACACACTACTACACACTACTCAGTATCAACAGGGTGAACAAAGCACAAACATGACACAAAGCATTCACAGAATAAGTCACTAAGCGCCAACAAAGCACCACAGTGTAGGTCACACGTTTGCACCTGTTGGCTGGTTTCCACTGCCAGTCTACTCTGTGGCTGTTATTAGAATGGAGGGGTAATCAAGTCAATCAACAGTGCCAAAAGAAGGTCAGCCAGCCTGCCCTAGAATCAAACAACAAGCAGGATGTCTCCCACCCTCCCTCTCTCCCTGGACGTCTTCTAGGTCCTCAGGGCTCATGTTCTGCACCACCATTGTTCCCCGTTGGACTCGCTAAATAACTCACTGAATATCTTGCTAAATCACTCGCTGTATCACTCGCTGTATCAGCCAAGCTATTACAAAGGCTTCTGCTAAGGTTTAGGAGGTATTTTCAGTCCATTGTCTCCTGCCCCTAAGTGCCAGTGTTTCCCTGGACTAAAGAAGATTTGAAGAGGTCTTAGTCATCGAAGCGATGGTGGAGCACAAAGGAGAAAGTGTGGTCAATTGTGGTTATTGTCAGGGCAGAGGCCAGTGGTTGTAAAACAAAGCAGTTGTGAGTCACAGTATCTCTTGGGATTCTCTGAATTGGGTGGTGTAATTGGCCTAATATAATTGGCTAGACGGCACAAGCAGATCTGGGCTCAGGCTAGTATAATGAATTTGACACCTTACTTGTGGTCTTGAGGGAGGGAGACCTGGGGATGAGAATGGAGTTAGAGCAGCTGTAGCATATTGTGTATGAAAGAGCTGCAGATCATAACAAGATTACACAGTTATTTCAATCAATGAAGACGTCAAGTGTGACTGAGACAGTTTCCTGTTCTATACGATTAGTCTAATGCTAAGTCAAGTGAGTTGGGTCGTGTCTAGTATCCTTACAACCATGTTTTTATTGGTTGTGCATGTGTGCGTGCGGTTTGTAGGGACTTCCGAGTGGGCAGCGAGGGCGACAGGGTGGAGGAGAGTACCCCCTGAGCATACAGAGGAACGAGGACAGCCTGCCCCCATCCTGCTACAGCTCCCGCTCCCCTACCCACTCCGACAGCCGGCCCACCAACAGCGACTCCCTGTGCCACTCCATGGGTGGGTGATATCTTCAGCATGGACATGTGAGTGTGTGTGCGCATGTGCGTGCGGACAACGGATATACCTTTAGAAAGTAGTAATAGTATCACAAACATTTAAAAAGTAAACATTACTTGGTTACAGTGTTGCTTTTACTAGCTTGCCAGCTAAATTTGTTTACTGTATTTAGCAACGTCAAACACCTGTCTCCAAAAATGACAAGGTGTCTTCAGTTGTGTTTACATTTAGCAATTGTGACGCAGCTTCCATGCATATTTACTTTTCATGCGTATTACACCCCACCTCAGTCAATAAATGTTTCTCATTGATAAAACTTTGGCAAAGAAGAGTTATTTTGATCAGAGATGAAACAGGCTTTGGTTTGTAGCGAGTGGCAGTTATTCATCAACTTAACTGATAAATGATATTTTACAAATAACAAGAAGCTTCAAAATACCCTGATCCCCACCCCCAATAAAAAAAATGAATAAATAATAATATTCATATAATAAATCACAAGAAGCTTCTCTTTTCACCTAAATGCTTCATTGCAGTAGCCTAGATTCCTGATGGGCTACATTAGCTTTACGGTCTTTGCACCTTAACTGTGATCTTGGCTTGCTATGAAAAGATGAGCTCATACCTAGCAGTAGGTTTCCAATAAATGTCCATTGTTGCTACAGGGCGATTTCATTTCTTGCTGCTTCTACTTCTACAGAAAACACCACCCCATGTTTGAGATTTATTTGATTTCTTTTTATGTGATGTCCAATGTCCACAGGGCAGGGCGGTTCCTTAGATATCCGCCGTTGAAAAAGACCAGTCATAGCTACTGCCACACACACACTCACACACATCCTGTCCCCTCCCTTTTGCATTTTGATTATTCATTGATATGTTTTCACCAGTGAAAATCTTTTAAAAGTTCATTCTGTTAACTCATATCCAAATAATGTTGACTGATCCTATACTTGTATTTGTGGCCAAAGGATAATTTTGGAGAAAAAAAAAACCACTTCAAAAACCCCACCTCAAACTTCTATCTCAAACAGACCGTTTAAAAAATGCTTGCTATTTCTTCATAGAACATGAGGAGGATGAGCTGGCCAATTAACGGTCTACTTGCGAATATTTTTAAGCTGCTTTTTAACATACTTAATTAGCATTTTTTGGGAAGGAAAACACTTTCACTCGTATTCTAAGTAATTATAGACATTTGGAAACACTGGGCAGTTATTTTAAATAGCAATGGTAGGCACTTGGTTAGCACAATGACATCTTTGATGCGTTTGCAAATACATTATTAGAGGGATACAAACAAGTCACTGAAGTTTTTCACCCTCAATGTATTGTTAAGTGAACGAAAATGTATCTTAAAAAGGAAAAATATATATTGTTGTAAATGACTGAATTCTTATAATTAAGAATTGTTTTTGAATTCGTTCATTAAGATTTTTAAAAAAATAGGTGCAATAAGAGCAATCTCAAAAAGCGTTAAGTAAATCTGACATTGTCAAGACCCAAAATGACATGCTCCCCTCTCTGTCTTGGTGCACTTGACACCTCTGCATTAAGCCAAAATGCTGGGGGGTATCGAAGTTTGCTATATGTGTGTTAATGACGCCAGGGCCGTTGAGAGTGTGTGAAGAATGGAGTGTGTGACCTCTCTGGTCTCTATCTCGCTCTCTCTCTATCACTCTCTCTCTTGCTCTCTCTTGCTCTCTCTTCGATCTCTCTCTCTCTCCCTCTCTCTGCTCACACACAGACTCAGAGTGTGGCCGTTCGTCCCAGGAGTCTGAGTTGGACAGGCCGTATGAAGGATGAAAAACCCAGGAGGGGGAGAGGGAGGAGTCCAACGGACACTCCGCCAGATTAACATACACACAGATACACACACACACTAATGTATCTACTTGCAAGAACATTACTTAAATGCACTAATGTATACATACACAACACTTACATTTACATACAATACATCCCACACACTCATGTTTATACTCTCTTTAACACACACGCACACACACACACAGCAGCAGCAGTGCCATATGCACATCTATCTCTTCTATATCAATCTAGTGGTGCCCTGGCACCCTTTAGCTGTGCCAGACTAAAAGAGGGCGAGGGCCACGTGACAGAGTGTGAAATTCCTGGCTGAGAGTGACACGTCAGTACTGGAATGTTAGAGGTCTGGGAGGTTCAGCTCAGTCTTGCCCTCTATATCACTCTCTTTCCCTCTCCCGCTCTCAGTCTCTATTTTGCTCTCTCTTGCTCCTTCTGTCTCTCTCCCTGTCTGTCTCTTTCTGTCTCTCTTTTCTTCTTCTCTCTCTCTCTCTCTCTTATCCTGGCCTCAGTACAGATGAGAGAGGAAGAGCTACGGAGGAGAAGAGGATATGAGAATATAGTGAGGACAATAAACTGGTAAAGAAAGAGAGGACAGAGGAAGAGAGGAAATAGGACTAGCAGTGTTAAGAGGAGAGAAAATGAGACAACATTAAGCAGTGGAAGGGAGGGAGCCACATAGAGTAGAAGACAGAAGGGTAGAGGGCTTGAGTCCGAGAAAGCAGGGAGGAGGAGGAGGGAGGGGGGACTACACTAATCTATGACTCAGCACTAGCCTGGCTGTGTGTGACATGTGTTTAAATGAGCAGTCAACAATGAGGATCATTCAGTTACCCCTCCTTTTAGTCTAAATCCCATGGGAACTTGATTCCTGCATCTCCCTGCACGTAATGAGCCTAGGAAACGCCACTTTAATTAAGCTCTCTTCTCCCCAGGAATGCTGAGGGCCAATGTAAAAACGCCTTGAAACTCAACCTCACTTCACCCCTCTGTTTACATGGAGGACAGTTTTATCTCTGTAGGCAGAAAGGTCAGTGGTAACGATTGCAACTGCGGCTGAAATGCGGTGTTAGATAGGACAGAGGCTCCCTCTATCTCTGTAAAGATAAGGGGGGCATTGCATTTCTATAGGATTTCATTTTGGCTCCCTTGTGGTGTAGAGATTGCTATTTGCTATCCATTTTGGTTCGACTGGGGTATCCAAGCCACAGTTTCTCGCTGGGACATTGGGGTCCATTATGACTCTACTAGCAAGTCATAGGGGCCACATCATGACCAGTTTGCAATTCCTATCATATATTATTTTGTGATGATGATTTATGAAAGTGATGAATAATGAATTGCATTTGTGCACCCATCTCAGGATGAGGATTTGAGTTGCATATTCTGTGGGGAATACCAAGTATCACACACACACACACACACACACACACGGAGGCCTTTGTGAAATGAAATCTTGGTAACACTTTACTTGACACCCAGGGTCATAACCATGTCATAATATTTCATAACAGCTGAAATAACTTGTCATAACCTGTCATAATATGGTCATAACACTGTCATCCCCCATATATTTACACCTATTGTGACAAATATTGCGTTATTTTATGGCTGGTAATGACACCTACATAAGAGTGTCAAAACCCACATTTATTTAAATTAGTTTTTCTCCCTGCCAATAAGTTTCCTTTCGTTTGAAAGTTTGTTTCTTAAATATTTTGTTGTTGTTGTAATTAATTATTTACGGTCAATTTTTTAAAATCATATTTAAAATATCTTGTGGAAAATACACTTTATGACACAGTCAAGAAGCATTATGACCATCATAATCATATAAGCCAGATAGGCCTATCACGTACATGCCCTTATATCAGTCATCAGTCAAAAAGAGGGTGTCTTGTCCTGCTCCTGAAATCTGCTCCTGCATTCATCCCAGTCATCAGCAACAGAGCATTGGGGTAGGTGCATGTCTGACATCAATGTGTGCGCAATTACAATGATAATTTAATGTGGTCAGTTTAAAAAATATATATACTGTATATAATATAAACATACTGTTGACACATAGGCTATGGTGTAATGCTTTGTGTGGTAGGTTTTGTGGGTTTTGACACTGTTATGTAGGTGTCATAACCAGCCATAAAATAACACAGCATATGTCACAACATGTCTACATTTATGTGTCATGACAGTGTTATGACCATATTTTAACAGGTACTGACAAGTTATGTCAGCTGTTATGACATATTATGACATGGTTATGTCATAACGTGTTATGATGCTGGATGTCAAGTAAAGTGTTACCGAAATCTTTCCATTACGTTACATTTTCTTGTTCAGTGGCCTAATAAAATAACAGTATGGCTCATTTTGATGATAGACATATCACATTTAATGGACAAATGCCAACTGCCATGAGTGTCTAAAATCAAAGCCAGCTATTTAAGTTAGAAATCAAAGAATGACCAATGGTAGCCATGATTTGAAAGCATTGTCCCAAAAGATTAAGCCTATTGTACATACTCACATCCATTTTCTTTGAGCAGATGCTGGTTATAAAAAATATCCCCAAAATATGTTCAACTGATGAAGACAGACTCTTAAATCATTATCCTCATATTTCTAAATCAAGTTATTCTTTCCCCCCGTTAACAAATAATCCCTGTAAACTGATACA
Organism: Coregonus clupeaformis; assembly: GCF_020615455.1. Classification (NCBI taxonomy): domain Eukaryota; kingdom Metazoa; phylum Chordata; class Actinopteri; order Salmoniformes; family Salmonidae; genus Coregonus; species Coregonus clupeaformis. The sequence continues at coordinate 5,762,975 of NC_059211.1, forward strand.
ATAATACAGTGTTACAGTGTGTTATGATATGACTGAGACCCAAGTCTAGCCAAGGTAAAATCCTTTGACCGTGTGAACCAATGACGGACTGCATAGCTCATAATCTTTTTTCCCCCTGGTCCTGTCCTCAGTGGTGAGAATGTCCCCGGGTTTACAAGCCGGCCCAAGATTCTCCGCACACCTGAGAGTGACGAACCAGGCAGCGTTCCTCAGAGGGGTCGCGTTGTCCCGCCACTGGCCCCCCAATTCTCCCAGTCTGAGCCCCAACAGAGCAGCAGCCGGTCTGGATCAGGTGGCTCTGTCAACGTGGGAGGGCCAGGAGCAGCAGATGGAGTCTTAACGTCTCACCGCTCTCTTTCTAACACACAAACAGACGCAAACGCACACATACACACAGACAGACAGACACACACACACATTTCTCTCTCTCTCACAAACACACACACACACTTTAATTTATCTCTCACAATATCTCTCTGTCACATTCACTCTCTCTTTTGTCTATCTCTCTTTATCATAATCATTTATTATTAATTTTTATCCTTGTGTTGCTCTGTCCTTGTGGAGAATAACTAATCTCTCCAATCAACCTCTTGTTTTAGTGAGAGTGAGATAACCCACTGGGGAATGTTGAAATCACGACCCTGTCAGATTTGCACCGGGACATTCTGTCAGCATTCACTCTGCCCATCTCCTTTGTAAGCTTCTCATTTGGAGCAGGCTATTGTAGGCCAAGCTTTGGTTGGTCCTCTTGTGTGGGTGAATGTTTCTTGTGATTTGGCCTAGTCACAGGTGTTTGATAAATGAAGTTAAATGAAGCCCATTGTGTTTTGTGTTGTGGACCAACCTACGTCATCGTGGCACCTACATTTTAGACTGGAAGCATCCCCATGGCATTTTTCTGCCATTTCTGCCATTCTAAATAAAAGTCCTACTTGTAATTTCCTCTCCACATAATCCTCTCTGTTCTTGGAGAGACAATATGTGTATTTGACACAAATGAAAAATATGATTTCATAACCGCCAGCTTCTTTTGTCTGTGTTTTGCGGTTATCAAGAAAGGAGTCTTTTTATTTTTGGACTGGTCCCAGATCTGTTTGTGCTGTATAGCTAACTCTTATGGGAGTTGTCATGACAATGACCATGGTAGTTGGCGAGATGGCACACAGACATATCTGGGACCAGGCTAAGAATACAGATTCCCACCTCATGCCAAACATGACAATGAAAATAGGAGTATTATTATTATTTGATTTGCAAAAGAAATGTGGGGTAGATCAGCTTTAATATTGCAGATAGATTGTGGCTTCTATCAATGTAATTATCTGCATAATTTCCAATCCCCCATATATTTTTTATTTGTAAATATATATTATTTTCCTTCTTTATTATTTTCCCCTAACCCTACCATCCCTCCCCTAATTGGAGTAAACTAATTAAATATATTTTCCTTCTTTATTATTTTACCCTAACCCTACCACCCCTCCCCTAATTGGAGTAAACTAATGGACAACAATACTTACGCTTCCCGCTTACACATACAGTACTACATACATTTCAAGGACAGTATATTTTACATGAGTTATCTTTGTTTGTTTTTAGTCCCAGCCTTCAGCTACCCTCAACACCTCTCATTCATCTCTGAAGACCATCCAATTTTGATTTGTAGCTGCCATATATTTTTCCGCTGTGTTGTGATGTTTCACAAAAGTTCTGAACCTTTCTATTCTAATAGTTTCTACAGATTGTAAATTAAAGATAAACACCTTTGCTAAGAGTATTATTATAGTATTGATCGATTGACTATGACTTTTCAAATCTCACACAGAGTTGCAGAGTTAGCTCCAAGTAAATGTTGCAATTGTTCAACCATTCCTGAACCTGCAACCAAAAACATGCTACCTACTGTATGGGCAGTACCAAAGCAAGTGATCTAATGATTCTGTCTCTTCGCAGCAAAATCTGCAGAGCTGGGATGGTTGTATACAGTTAATTTGGAAACTATTCAGTGTCACGGTTCTCTAAGACCGAACCCAGAAGCAGACCAGGACAAGGTGAGTTGAACGAATGAGGGTGTTTATTTACAGATAAAAGATGCAGAATAGTCCAGGAGACGGAGCGGGTGGCGGAGATGAGTAGGTGGTGGTGAAGTGGCAGATGAACTGATGGCACGGCAGGGGTTGGGTGAAGGTTCCGGGAGAATGACTGTAGACAGAACAAACGGAGGTAAGTACAAGGCAGGTCAACAAGGTGCAAAAAACAACAAAACTAACGCTAGTACTCAGAGGCTGATACGCTGGCAAAACATACTGTTTATGGCTAACGATCCGGCAGGGAATGGATGTCAGGTCAGAGCTTATGAAGGGGTGATGATCAGGACCAGGTGTGCCGAAGCTGATGAGAAGCAGGTGCGGGTAATCGAGAGATCACCCGCCTAGCAACGTCGCCCGGCAACCGGACAGGGTGCGTTCAGGCACCTTCGGGAAACAGGAGATACAGAGCAGAAAAACGGCAACACAGGCAGGAACAGACTCAGGACGCAGGGTTCATGACAGTACCCCCCCTCCGACGAACGCCACCGGGCGGACTACCCGGAGCGCCAGGATGGAGGCGGTAGAAGTCACGAAGGAGGTCAGCTTCAAGGATCTGACGCCGAGCAATCCAACTCCTCTCCTCAGGACCATACCCCTCCCAGTCCACGAGATACTGGAAACCCCGGCCCCGCCGTCTGGAATCCATGATGCGGCGCACCGTGTAGACAGGACCTCCTCCGATCATCCGAGGAGGAGGAGGGGGAGGTGGAGGGGGCAACAGAGGGCTGAGGAGAACAGGCTTGAGGCAGGAGACATGGAAGGTGGGATGGACTCTGAGCGTACTAGGCAACTTGAGTCGAACCACAACAGGATTAATCACTCTCTCCACCACAAACGGACCAATGAACCTCGGCGACAGTTTCCTTGACTCAGTCCGCAGAGGAAGGTCCAGTGTAGCCAACCAGACCCTATCTCCGATTGCATAAGCGGGGGCTGGAATACGGCGACGATTCGCCTGGAGCTGATACCGGTCAGAAACTCTAAGGAGGGCCTTTCTGGCCCGATGCCAGGTCCGGTGGCAACGACGAATGTGGGCCTGGACAGAGGGAACCGAGAGATCTTTCTCCTGAGAAGGAAACAAGGGGGGTTGGTAGCCGTATAGGCACTGGAAGGGAGACATCCCAGTGGCAGAAGTAGGGAGAGTATTGTGAGCATACTCAACCCAAGGCAACTGAGAGGCCCAAGAGGTGGGGTTGGAGGAAACAAGGCAGCGCAGCGTGGATTCCATCTTCTGGTTGGCTCTCTCCGCCTGTCCATTAGATTGGGGGTGAAATCCAGATGTAAGACTGATTGTAGCTCCAATGGCCAAACAGAAGGATTTCCAGACAGCAGAGGTGAACTGAGGGCCACGGTCGGAAACTATGTCACTGGGCAATCCGTGGACCCTGAAAACCTCCCTAACCAGGATCTTGGACGTCTCAGAGGCAGAGGGAAGCTTGGAGATGGGCACAAAGTGGGCGAACTTGCTGAATCGGTCCACAATAGTCAGAATGACCGTGTTCCCCTCAGAAGAGGGCAACCCAGTGACAAAGTCCAGAGCCAGATGCGACCATGGTCGCCGGGGGATCGGTAGGGGGTGAAGAAGTCCAGAGCTGGGCCGATTGGCACTCTTGTTCTGCGCACAAACTGGACAAGCAGCAACAAACCTCCGAGTATCTTCTCCCATGGCAGGCCACCAAAATCGTCTGCGTAGAAGCGCCATCGTCCGAGCCACGCCAGGGTGACAAGCCATCTTGCTGGCGTGGGACCATTGGAGGACAGCCGAACGAACCGACTCAGGCACAAACAACCGACCGGGTGGACCGTTACCGGGGCTGGGCTGCGTCCGAAGGGCCGCCATAACCTCCTCCTCAATCCTCCACATAACGGCTCCCACGACAAGGTTCCGGGGAAGAATCGTCTCAGTCTTGGCCCCACTCTCCTCCATCTTGGAGAACATCCGGGACAAGGCGTCCGCCTTGCCGTTCTTAGACCCCGGTCGGAACGTCAAGGAAAAATTAAAGCGTCCAAAAAACAACGACCACCTGGCCTGACGGGAGTTGAGACGTTTAGCCGATTGCACTTAAGCAAGATTCTTGTGGTCAGTCCAGACAACAAACGGTTGCTCCGCCCCCTCCAACAAGTGGCGCCATTCCTCCAAGGCAAGTTTCACCGCGAGAAGCTCCCGGTTACCCACATCGTAGTTCCTCTCCGTAGACGAAAGACGACGAGAGTAGTAGGCGCAGGGATGGAGTTTACCGTCAGTGGAGCATCGCTGGGACAGGATGGCGCCAACCCCCACATCAGACGCATCCACTTCAACGACAAACTGACGGGCAGTGTTAGGTTGAGAGAGAATTGGAGCGTTGGTGAATTGCCTCTTCAAATCCAGAAATGCTCGGTCCGCCTCAGGATTCCAACTGAAGGTTCTGGTACTAGAAGTCAGGGCAGTTAGCATGACAATCAATGCTCCAACTAGTTACCTTGCCAGTCACCCAATCGAACGTGGGATTGTGTTCTTTCAGCCAGGGGTATCCAAGGACCAGAGGAACATGGGAAGAAGGCAGAATGAAGAATGAGATAACCTCAGAATGATTCCCTGACAACAGCACCTTAACCGGTTCAGTCCTCATCGTGATACGTGCCAGACTACTGCCGTTCAGAGTGGTCGCTTCAATGGCTTCCGTTAATCGCTCCTTGGAAAGCCCCAGCTGTTCCACCACGTCGGCATCAATAAAGCTTCCATCGGCACCTGAATCGACGAAAGCGTTCATCGCTAAACTCTGATTCCTGTTCATGAGGGTAGCCGGGAAACGGGGTCTGAAAGGGGTATTGAGAAGTTGAAACTGGCTTGCTAAAAGTCCTCCCAACTTTATCGAGCCGAGCAGTTTGACGGCTGCTGGGAACAAGTGGAGATGTAATGTCCCGAACTACCACAGTAGAGGCAGCGGTTGGTCTTACGTCTATGTTGGCGCTCCTCCTTGGTTAACCCGTGCCGCCCCACTTGCATGGGTTCAGAATCTGGAGGCAGGACCTCTCCACTAATCCCGTGTGGTGGACAATGATCGACGCATTCTGGTCCACCTCCTGACCCGACTGGAAACTGAGAAGCTGATTGATTGGATGGGCCCCATTGCTTCTCCCTCCTTTTCTCTCGAACTCTGTTATCCACCCGAATAGACAAAACTACCAAACTGTCCAGGTTACTAGGCTCCGGATAGGAGATAAACTCATCCTTGAGTTGCTCCGACAGCCCCTGGTAAAAGGCCGCTTGCAGTGACTCCTCATTCCACCCACTCTCCACAGCCAATGTCCTGAATTCGACTACGAAGTCGGCAACGCTGCGAGTTCCTTGGCGAAGAGAAAACAGGAGCTTAGCTGCGTCCTTACCTCGGACTGGATGGTCAAACAGCTTCCTCATCTCTGCTGTGAACTGCTGGTATGACGCCATGCAGGTGTCCTGTCGTTCCCATACGGCTGAAGCCCACTCCAGGGCTCTACCACGCAGCAGTTCAATAACAAAGGCTATCCTAGCCTTGTCTGTGGCGTAAGAGTGGGGCTGTAGATCGAACACTAATCCACACTGCATAAGAAAGGAACGGCATCTTCCCAAATCCCCTTCATACTTCTCAGGCGTCGGAACCTTGGGCTCACTGAAGGGCACAGCTCCAGAAGCGGCAGGCGAGAGAGGTGAAACCGGTGGTGGATTCTCCACCGGCAAACTGAGCTGAGCCTGGATCTTCGTCAGACTGGTAGAAAAGTTACGAACCGATAACGCTATCTCCTGTAGCGCCGTGCTGTGTTGTCCCAACATCATCTCCTGATGGGTAATGGCATGGCGAACAGAGTCCAGGTCCGCTGGGTTCATTTATGGCCGGATCGTTCTGTCACGGTTCTCTAAGACCGAACCCAGAAGCAGACCAGGACAAGGTGAGTTGAACGAATGAGGGTGTTTATTTACAGATAAAAGATGCAGAATAGTCCAGGAGACGGAGCGGGTGGCGGAGATGAGTAGGTGGTGGTGAAGTGGCAGATGAACTGATGGCACGGCAGGGGTTGGGTGAAGGTTCCGGGAGAATGACTGTAGACAGAACAAACGGAGGTAAGTACAAGGCAGGTCAACAAGGTGCAAAAAACAACAAAACTAACGCTAGTACTCAGAGGCTGATACGCTGGCAAAACATACTGTTTCTGGCTAACAATCCGGCAGGGAATGGATGTCAGGTCAGAGCTTATGAAGGGGTGATAATCAGGACCAGGTGTGCCGAAGCTGATGAGAAGCAGTTGCGGGTAATCGAGAGATCACCCGCCTAGCAATGTCGCCCGGCAACCGGACAGGGTGCGTTCAGGCACCTTCGGGAAACAGGAGATACAGAGCAGAAAAACGGCAACACAGGCAGGAACAGACTCAGGACGCAGGGTTCATGACATTCAGACCCCTTGACTTTTTATTACGTTACAACCTTATTCTAAAATTGATTAAATTGTTTTTTCCCCATCATCAATCTACACACAATACCCCATAATGACAAAGCAAAAACAGGTTTTCAGAATTTTTTGCAAATTTAAAAACAATCTAAGACTGAAGAATGTAATTTACATAACTATTCAGATCCTTTACACAGTACTTTGTTGAAGCACCTTTGGCAGTGATTATAGCCTCGAGTCGTCTTGGGTATGATGCTACAAGCTTGGCACACCTGTATTTGGGGAGTTTCTCCCATTCCTCTCTGCAGATCCTCTGAAGCTCTGTCAGGTTGGATGGGGAGCGTTTCTGCACAGCTATTTTCAGGACTCTCCAGAGATGTTTGATTGGGTTCAAGTCCGGGCTCTGGCTGGGCCACTCAAGGACATTCAGAGACTTGTTTCGAAGCCACTGCTGCGTTGTCTTGGATGTGTGCTTAGGGTCGTTGTCCTGTTGGAAGGTGAACCTTCGCCTCAGTCTGAGGTCCTGAGTGCTCTGGAGCAGGTTTTCATCAAGGATCTCTCTGTACTTTACTCCATTCATCTTTGCCTCGATTCTGACTAGTCTCCCAGCCCCTGCCGCTGAAAAACATTGCCACAGCATGATGCTGCCACAACCATGCTTCACCGTAGAGATGGTGCCAGGTTTCCTCCAGACGTGACGCTTGGCATTCAGGCCAAAGAGTTCAATCTTGGTTTCATCAGACCAGAAAATCTTGTTTCTCATGGTCTGAGAGTTTTTAGGTGCCTTTTGGCAAACTCCAAGCGGGCTGTCATGTGCCATTTACTGAGGAGTGGCTTCCGTCTGGCCACTCTACTATAAAGGCCTGATTGGTGGAGTGCTGCAGAGATGGTTGTCCTTCTGGAAGGTTCTCCCATCTCCACAGAGGAACTCTAGAGCTCTGTCAGAGTGATCATCGGGATCTTGGTCACCTCCCTGACCAAGGCCCTTCTCCCCCGATTTTTGGCTCAGTTTGGCCGGACGTCCAGTTCTAGGAAGAGTCTTGGTGGTTCCAAACTTCTTCCATTTAAGAATGATGGAGGCTTGGCCTCCCGAGTGGCGCAGCGGCCTACGGCACTGCATCTCAGTGCTTGAGGCGTCACTACAGACCCGGGTTTGATCCCAAGCTGTGTCACAGCCGGCCGTGACCGGGAGATCCATGAGACAGTGCAAAATTGGCCCAGCGTTGTCTGGGTTAGGGGAGAGTTTGGCCGGCCGGGTTTTCCTTGTCCCATCGCGCTCTAGCGACTCCTTGTGGTGGGCCGGGCGCCTGCAAGCTAACTTCTGTCGCCAGCTGGATAGTGCTTCCTCTGACACATTGGTGCGGCTGGCTTCCGGGTTAAGCGAACAGTGTGTCAAGAAGCAGTGCGGCTTGGCAGGGTCGTGTTTCGGAGGACGCATGGCTCCCGACCTTCACATCTCCCAAGTCCGTAGAGGAGTTGCAGCGATGGGACAAGACTGTAACTACCAATTGGATATCACGAATTTGGGGAGAAAAAGGTCTAAAAGTACAAAAGAAATACAACAAAGAAAAATGATGGAGGCCACTGTGTTCTTGGGGACCTTCAATGCTGCAGACATGTTTTGGTACCCTTCCCCAGATCTGTGCCTCGACACAATCCTGTCTCAGAGCTCTACGGACAATTCCTTCGACCTCATGGCTTGGTTTTTGCTCTGACATGCACTGTCAACTGTTGGACCTTATATAGACAGGTGTGTGCCTTTCCAAATCATGTCCAATCAATTGAATTGACCTCAGGTGGACTCCAATCAAGTTATAGAAACATCTCAAGGATGATCAATGGAAACAGGATGCACCTGAGCTCAATTTCGAGTCTCATAGCAAAGGGTCTGAATAATTATGTAAATACGGTATTTCTCTTTTTTATGTTTTATACATTTGCAAAAATTACGTGGTATTGTGTGTAGATTGCTGAGGAAATATGATATTTAATCCATTTTAGAATAAGGCTGTATCAGTTCACATTGACAGCTGCGCCATACAGGTTGCAAAATAGTTGAGAAGAGATTTTGCAACCAGTTTCATTTTTGGGTCTTTAAATGAAACTGGTATACTTTTTTATTTATCACAATATTATTTATAGCCAATTTTCGTCTTTAATGCAGGGCCGACAGACAAGTTCCTTACCTTCTCCGCTTACCACTTGCCTCCTCCATTTTTGAGGTAATGCTGCAATCAGTTGGTTGTAATTTTGGATAGAACAGACATTTCCATATATTTTTGTTAACTGCATGTGTGACATAACTCCACCAGTCCATTTAAGATATAATTTACAAAGATGATATACAGTATATCATTTTTTTTAATTCCCAAAATAATGTTTTCTTTATTAATAATATATTTGAGATTAACCATAATATTTGTTATAATATTTGTTCTGTCTTTTCTGGTGGATTAAACTGAAATTGCAACCAGCTTTCTATTGCTTGTTTTAGTGAGAGGTCCAATGCTTTATTTAATCATTTCTGCCCTCCTAATTCATAATCATTATATAAATAGGCCCGTTTAATTTTGTCTGGCTTGCCGTTCCAAATAAAGTGGAATATGATTTGCTCATATAATTAAAAAACACGTCGTTAGGTGTTGGCAGGGCCATAAGTAAATAAGTAAATGATCATAGGAGTTGGCAAGAGCACAAACAGATCTGGGAACAGACTAGGGAGTCTATATTCTGACTGGATAAGAAGTTGGGCTGCGTAGCATCTGTTTCCAACCAATGTTATCTCACTGCACGAGGAAATGCACGAACACACGCATACACGCACACATGCACACACTCACACACGCACACACACACACACACACACACACACACACACACACACACACACACACACACACACACACACACTGCCAAGTGCCTTTTTTCCCTGTTTCTTATCCGAATTGGCCCTCATTGTAGAATACCATCGATGCGGGAAAAAAGCAAGTGATAAATTAAAAGAAAATAAACTTGGAAGTGGAACAAAACAAGATACAAAAAACATTTAGGATGACCTTAAATGCATTGTGCGCTTGTTAAGCGGGTAGTGTCCATTAGTTTCCCAGAGTTTCCCAGAGTGTGTATTTTCAGAAGCTGGGTCTTGGGTTACGGATGTTGGTGAAGACAGTAGCATCTGCCCCTGCTGGACTTTAAAGCTGGAGGTCAGGAAACTTACAGTAGCGCCAAGACTCAAGGAGTGTGTGTGTGTGTGTGTGTGTGTGTGTGTGTGTGTGTGTGTGTGTGTGTGTGTGTGTGTGTGTGTGTGTGTGTGTGTGTGTGTGTGTGTGTGTGTGTGTGTGTGTGTGTGTGTGTGTGTGCGTGCTGTGCGTGTGTGTGTGTGCCTGTGGTGTGTTCGTCATATTATTATGGAACTCATTGTGTCCTGCCTCATCTGTCAAAGTGAAGCCATTTCAAAACAAAACATGACCGCAATGTTAGCAATGTAAGCTTACCGCCATTGCTGTCAGCTCTTATTGCTGGCACAATGGCTAACGTTGAGAAAGCTTTTTATCTGGCTTTATAATAGGGGGTATTCCTAAGCCGTATTGACATAGAGATAATGAGTCGTTCCCACACTATCTCCTCAAAGACCGGAGCTTTATTGCTTAATTCCTGATCAAGCTATGACACATCTTAAACAGTGATCTGATGGCTCGATGGATGGTTAAATGGAAGGATGGACGGCCTGATGTTTGTGGTCTGGTATCTTAGTTGCGCGATAACATCTTGGGTCTATGCTCTCTCTTTCTAGGTCTTTATTGCATTTGGAAGTGATTACATCCGGTCTTTACGCCCGATGCCTTACTGGAAAGGCAGATATGGGCCTTAATGCAATGTCACAGAGACTGCAGCTAAGTCATACATCCCCATCCCCATCCCCAATGTGTTTACCAGTCATTATGGAGGTCTGGGAGTTGTCTCTTTAAATACACAATAGTATAAAGGAAGCTATGAGACTCTCTATAGGGTGATGGACTGTATATAGTCCTAGTAGTTCATCTTGGAGCCATCTGCCACAGGTTACTTAGCAATCAACAATGAGGTAGCTGATAAAGACCCTATACACAAGCTTTATCAACATCATGGTTCATTGTAAAGCCCCTGTCTTAGTCAGCCCAGAGCTGGGAATCTCACTCGTTGTTTTCACCAAATGCGGATCTAGAATATGCTGACAATCATTTGAAGTAAGCTTCAAAGTGTCAGGGATGTGATTGTTCCTGATTAGTCAGGAAATCAGGAATTATTGCTTTTCACACATAATCCTTCATACTTTATTGGATTGACCTACCCTAAACCAAACGAGGAGTTCCTAAGTTCTATATTAGTTAGATCCAACCCGGTAATGAAGTAACAACTCAAACGTATTTATTGGAGATTGATTCGAGAGAGCAGGGCCGGCGAATCAGTTGGATGGGCATTTGATTTCCATAGGGGGGGGGGGCATGTTTTTTTTTCACAGGACCTCCTATTTTTTTAACACTAGAACTGCTGGGCCTTGAGGGACCCCCCTTCAAGTTAATGAGCAGTCATTCTGACTGCAACATTCAAACAGTTTAATTAATGCATTTCATATATGCTATCACAATAAATAATCATTTGGTTTATGAAGGTCTTAAGTAACATTAGAATACAAAAAAATAGATATTTCAAATATTTAATTGGCTTGTTACTGTAGGATATATGTAAAAACAAAACAAAAACAAAATTCAACTGTTCAATAAATTGTATTTGTGGGGTGCCTTTGTTACAACTATGAAACAGAAAGCATATGTGTTTATATTTTTTTACATTTATTTAACTAGGCAAGTCAGTTAAGAACAAATTCTTATTTACAATGGCGGCCTACATCGGCCAAACCCAGACGACACTGGGCCAATTGTGCGCCGACCTATGGGACTCCCAATCACGGCCGGTTGTGATACAGCCTGGAATCGAACCAGGGAATCTGTAGTGACGCCTCAAGCACTGAAATGCAGTGCCTTAGACCGCTGCGCCACTCGGAACGCGGTAACAGCTTATTTTTATAATAATAAAATAAATACCCCAACCACCAAGACGAATGGTAAGCAAAATGTGCGGTCAAATGATGAAAACATTAGCAGACTAAACATCATTATAAGCGCCAAGTTAGCTTGTTCTATCCAAACGGTGCTGTCCCTTCCTCTCTCACCATTTTATTTGGTGATGGCACTGCGACCTGCTCAGTGGACACCTGTTTTGGCTTTTTTGCGCTTAGGCTTCGGAGGTGTAGGTTCATGCTGAGGCTCAGACGGTTGAGCTAACGTGTGCTAATGTGATTAGCATGACTGTTGTAAGTAAGAGCAAACTTTCCAGGACATAGAATGTCTTATATGGGCAGAAAGCTTAAATTCTTGTTAATCTAACTGCAATGTCCTATTTACAGTAGCTATTACAGTGAAAAAATACCATGCTATTGTTTGAGGAGAGTGCACAACAACAACAAAACTTATCATGGCAATTGGTTTGATACATTCACCTCTGAAGGTAAATAATGTACTTACATTCAGCAATCTTGCTCTGATTTGTCATCCTAAGGGTCTTCCTCCTCCTCTCACTCTTCCTCCTCCTCTCTGTCTTCCTCTTCCTCTCCCTCTGCTTCTTCCTCTCCCTCTGCTTCCTCTTCTCGCTCTGCTTCCTCCTCTCTCTCCTCTCCACTCTCCTCTCCCTCCTCTCTCCTCTCGCTCCACTCCTCCCTCCTCTTCCTCCTCACTCCACGTCTCTATCCCTCCAATCATCTCTAACTCCTCTTCCTCCCTGCCTTCTGCTGCTGAGCCCTGACTCTCCACATCACTTCCCTCGTTTTCACTGACCTAGAGGAACAGACTAACAGAGGGAGAGAGAGAGAGAGAGAGAGAGAGAGAGAGAGAGAGAGAGAGAGAGAGAGAGAGAGAGAGAGAGAGAGAGAGAGAGAGAGAGAGAGAGAGAGAGAGAGAGAGAGAGAGAGAGAGAGAGAGAGAGAGAGAGAGAGAGAGAGAGAAGAGCAACAAATAGGATACAATTGTTGTCAGGAACATCATCTCTCTCCCTCTGTCTCACACTGTCTCTCTCTTCCTTCCTCTCTTTTTCTCAACCATACACATACTCTGTTCCTACTAATCACCTAAATCAATCAAAATACTTACTGGCCAGATTATTTCTCAGTTCATGGTGTGCATATGTATGTCAGACTGATAGATAATCACAGTATGGAGTACACAAAAAGACGTTCATGAATATGTTCATAAAGGCTATATAGGGTACACACACTTCAAGACCCATGGTCAGACTACTTTTCATAGATGGTAAGAAGTCAAAGTATGTGGCACAATGGTTTACAGATTCAACACATCATCAACTATTGTTGATTTATTTAGGATGTTGAAAGTAAAATATTACAAAGATGACACTGTGCAATTTAGCCAAACAGGTTTAGAATAATTATTAATCTATTTCGATGGGAATAGGTAGCTGGTTGTCTTTGTAGGGAGGGAGTGAGATGATGAAGTGACAGTGTCGCGAGCGAAGCACAATGTTGTCTCCAACTTCCGTTTTCTTGCCTGACAGACTAACTACAGAGGTTGCCAATGTTAATGATTAGTTACGAAGCTGGCACAGTTTCCACATGAATAGCATCGGTAGAAACAGGACAAAACAAGCAACTTGTTAGCTGGCTATATAAACAAATATCACTGAAACTAAATATCATATGAGCTCCACTGCGCGGGCATCTACCCTAACAGGACAGCTAAGCTGTCAAATAATAGGAAATCGAGGCAATGAATATCTGTACCTAGCAAACATGACAAACCATGACCTAAGCCCAACAGATAAACACTAATTACTCTAATCTCCATTTCGGTAGCTAGTTAGCTGGTTGTCTGAATGGCTAGCTAGTGAAAGTGACAGCTGAGGTTGACACTTCGCAAGCACAGCCCAAATTTACTGCCACACACAACTTTTCTTGCCTGAAAGACTAGCTAGCTAGCTAGCTATAGCAAGCAGCTTGGGTCCTTTCCATATGAATTACATCGGTACAAACAAGACAAAACAACCAACTAGTTAGCTGACTATATACAGTTAAACACTGCAACTATTTCCATGAAACAGAGAGCAATCATTCGAGCTCCTGCTCCATCGCTGATGTGTACCAACCAAGTGATCATGACAGGAGTTCCTAATCTGAGAGCTATTCCCCAAGTTTCACAGCATCAAACATCGACAACACCAAACAAATATCTGCTGTTTACTTATTTCACTCACCTCGACATCATCGCTCTCAAAGTGCAAGGAAGGACGTGTCCGAATCTGTATTACCAACCAACATACGCTATATATACAAAAGTATGTGGACACCCCTTGAAATTAGTGGATTCAGCTATTTCAGCCACACCTGTTGCTGACAGGTATATAAAATCGAGCACAAATAGAATGCCACCTTTCCAACAAGTCAGTTTGTCATATTTCTGCCCTGCTAGAGCAGCCCCGTTATTGTGAGGTCTAGGAGTAGCAACAGCTCATCCACAAATTTGTAGGCCACACAAGCTCACAGAATGAGACCGCTGAGTGCTGAAGCACGTTGCGCGTACAAATCGTCTGTCCTTGGTTGCAACACTCACTACCGAGTTCCAAACTGCCTCTGGAAGCAACGTCAGCACAATAACTGTTCGTCAGGAGCTTCATGAAATGGGTTTCCATGGCTGAGCAGCCGCACACAAGCCTAAGATCACCATGCGCAATACCAAGCATCAGCTGGAGTGGTGTACAGCTTGCCGCCATTGGACTCTGGCGCAGTGGAAACGCGTACTTTGGAGTGATGAATCATGCTTCATCATCTGGCAGTCCAACGGACAAATCTGGGTTTGGCGGATGCCAGGAGAATGCTACCTGCCCAAATGCATAGTGTCAAATGTAAAGTTCGGTAGAGGAGGAATAATGGTCTGGGGCTGTTTTTACATGGTTTGGGCTAGGCCCCTTAGTTCCTGTGAAGGGAAATCTTAGCGCTACAGCATACAATGACATTCTAGACGATTCTGTGCTTCCAACTTTGTGGCAACAGTTTGGGGAAAGCCCTTTCCTGTTTAAGCATGACAATGCCCCCGTGCACAAAGCGAGGTCAGTACAGAAATGGTTTGTCGAGATCGGTGTGGAAGAACTTGACTGGCCTGCACAGAGCCCTGACCTCAACCCCATCGAACACCTTTGGGATGAATTGGAACTCCGACTGCGAGCCAGAAGTAATCGCCTAACATCAGTGCCCGACCTCACTAATGCTCTTGTGGCTGAATAGAAGGAAGTCCCCCAGCAATGTTCCAACATCTAGTGGAAAGCCTTCCCAGAAGAGTGGAGGCTGTTATAGCAGCAAAGGGGGGACCAACTCCATATGAATGCCCATTAAGTTCTTTTTTATTGAAAAAGTCAAATTACAGCATACCCTGTTTCCGGTTTCTGGTTGATGACAACAGCCATGCAAATACGACAACAGGTTGTTAGCAAGTACATTTTGCGATATTGACACAGAGATTAATGTTAGAAAAACAAGGCCATTCGCAGCCGCTATAGTAATTTAAAGAAAGGTTGTTGAAGGCCACTATGGGTTTTAAAGGGTTAACCGGTTCCCATGCTTTTAGAATAACAATTTTGTTCCAGAACAGTATGGATCACTTTTGTTCCCAGTTCCGTTTCTGTTCCTTGAAAAAAAAAAAATATTTTCCGGTTTTCGGGTCTGTTCCCTGAACCGGTTCCAAACCCTGGTCTCCATAGGAATGAATGGAATTCTACAGTATTTCAATCAAATGTTTCAAGGACAAAATTACATGTATTTAAGTATTTTTTTATTGTAGTGGGGACAGTAAAATTAGTAATCTCTAAAAATTATACTTTAAGGAAAATGTTTTTATATACTATTTTTGTCCAGACAGCATCAGATACATGGGCTACACATACTGAGACAGTGGCGCTGTTTCGCTCAGATGATTTATCTGAGATTGATGCGTCTTTCTGTCGGTGTGCATCTCGGTCAAATTAATTATATTTTCATTGGACGGGCAAGGAGGTACGGTAGGGTGGGCCAGGCCCCCTAAGGCCCGCCCATAACACTGGCCCTGCGAGAGAGTGGTTGTCCAGGGTCAGGTTTATAGGGAAACTGCTCTGACTGGCAGGTGCTTCAGAATGTCACAGGGAGGAGTGAGCTACAACAGCATGGGCTGCCGCATTAGCGAGTGGAGAAAGACCTGGGGCGTATTCACACTGTAGCAATATGTTTTGCAACAGAAAATAAAAACCACTTGTAGCTCAGTTGGTAGAGCACGGCGCTTGCAACGCCATGGTTGTGGGTTTGATTCCCACGGGGGGCCAGTATGAAAACAATTAACATGTAAACACTCACTAACTGTAAGTCGCTCCGGATAAGAGCGTCTGCTAAATGACTAAAATGTAAATGTTTCTTATTGGATGTAGTTCAGGTAGTCCCTCCCTGTTTCAGTCATCCGTTTGGTGCCTAATGAACACGACCTAGGTTCATTCAACGAACACAAAAATGTGTTATCCTGTCGACTTGCAGAGTCTCTTTCCACGATGGCGATGACAGATCCCCCCTTGTGTTGCCATGTCGACCAGAGCAGGTGGAAGAATGTGATAATGCTCTTGGATCTCTCACACACACACTGACCCACTTGCTCAGTGATAATTGATATGATTAGAAAATAGGCTCCATTCCTTTTGATAGTGGTATTGAAGAGACAGCCAAGCTGATATTCATATTATGCTAAAAGTGATTAAGAGTTGAACCAGTGAGAGTGTTAGGCTATGGTTCAACCCAGCACTCAGAGAAACAAACACGACTAAGGGAGTGGAGGAAACAAAAATTATTTTAATAAAAGTTCAATTTGTCTCAGTCCAAAAACAACTGAAGAAAAGGAACAGAGTGGGCTAGTCGGCTCCGGAGGAAGGAGAGGCTGAGGCAGGCAGGCAGGCAGGTATGTCTGAACTGAAGACAAAACAAACGACAGGTTAAGGAGAGTAAAGAGCCAGGCTGAAGACAAAGACAATTTAACTCTACTGGTGAGCCAAGTTACCGCTCTAGTAAGAACAACGATCTGGCGCCGGTGGAGAGCCATGCCCAGGATTAGTAGTGCAGGTTGATGAGAGAATAGGATGCAGCTGCGTAGGCAGGAATCACTGGAAACAACCCGCAGCTGCACATGAGAGGCAGATCCTGAGCACGCCCCCCGATCCACTCCAGACACACCCACATAATGGGGACAAACACACATACAGATACAACAGACAAAGAGGGGACAAAACAAGGAGGAAGGGAAACAGAAAAGGGAGAGACAAGCTGCCCACATAACAGAGAGTGATGTTTTTGGGAAGAAAAATATGTTTTATTTTCTGTGTGTCTTGAAATCAGTAGGCTAAATCTGGAAATGCATGCTTTCTCACAAATATCAAATTTGTCAACAAAAAAGTGACATAATTCTTTTTACTTCCTGATACCGATATTGCATCACAAAAATGACATCCTGCATATCACTCAACATTGCATTCACATCAACTCTTGCCCTTCGTTGTCATTCATTTTGTAAGTGCTGTTAATCTGCTGAATGTGGGAAGTCCTAACCCAATTTCAAATAAGTGCTAACGATAATGGTGATAATGATGGCAATGATCATGATAACCTAACGTAGCAGGCGTGAAATTAGATCCCCGACATACTGTTGGGGGAGGTTCTCTTCTGCACTGTTCAACCAATCCAGTAAATGTGGAGGAGTTAAGATGGAGCGTCACCTTGTTAACGTCCAAAAGTGGAAGTCGCGTCACAGGCTCTTTTTCCATTTCCCCTGAAAACCGGAACATCCTGGTTGTTGGGGAAGCATGATAATGCTCCCACTTACCCCCACCTAACCCCCCCACTCCTTCCCTCTTGCCACGCCCCCCCCCTCCCCTCTCTGCTCTCCAGACAGGCAGTCGCACAGGACGTGAAAAAATGACTTTTCACCACAGGTCACCATATCTCCCGAGGAGCATCCAGCTTCCTGTAACTCCATCCGCAGGTTGTGATCAGCGTCAGGGCAATATAAACACTACAATAGATCGGCAGGGAGGGGGAGAGGTGGAGGGAAAGGAGGAAAGGAGGAGGGGGAAATAATGTGCAGGATAGTGGCTCGGAGTACCCTTTCAACCTTGGCATAGAACACTTTGGTAACACAACATGGCATAATTCAAATAAGCACAATAATCATGCAAGCCCGTGAGCCGCCCGATGCACCCTACCTACCCAGCTGGCCAAAGCTTTCTTCTCTTCCTCTTTTCTCGCTCTTTACCTCTCTCTCTGTTTACCCCTCTCTCTCTCTGTTCACCTCTCTCTCTCTCTCCCCCAGGAAATTATATGTCAATAAATACCTATTTTACCCCCCCATATCCCTCCCCGTTGTGTCACTTTAGGTTACTGTAAGGGAAAGGGAAATAAAAGCACAGTACTTGCTCTCTAATTTCATCTTAAACACCTATAGAACATTACATAACCAGCTACTGTACATGGAATTCATTATTTCTAATTCTGTTGTAGAGTGTTCATTACCAGCTACAATGTAGTAGCACTATTGAGAACCACAGGCTGTGTCCCAATATTGATTCATAGTGTGTCTTTGTTTCCTTGTCTTCTTTCTATCAAGATTACAATGGGTGAAAAAGTTGGATAGGTTCCTTCCGGCTCAAAGCAAAATCTGAAATTGTGTTTTTTTACATTGGATAGAAGTAGAGACTCAGAGCTAGAAAATGGTGTATCATACACTACAGCTGAGGAACAATGGGAAAGTAATTCTGCTTTGAAAGTTGATCAACTTGTAACCTTATTTTTAAGAAAATGGCCATTACATTTTTTGGTACCTTCTGGAGAGCTCTTCTTTGTCTACACCCATTCAGCATCGTTCACACCCTCTTAAGCTTTAGCCGCACCCATCTCTTTAAGGATTCGCATGTGAGGCTATGTACTAAACAACCAAAGATTTCAAGACTAAAGGCTGGCTTATACTAGGGGTGTGTTCGTAAATTTAATCTGGAGTGCCAGTGTGTGCTCTGGGCGTTCGTAAACTCAGAGCGTTGTCAGATTGTCCATTCGTAATTCAGAGCGTTTCGCTCTCGGAGCATTCAGAGCGCACACTGGACACTCTGGCCGAGGAGTAACGTTGATCCGAGTATTCTGACCTAACAACAGCAGTCAAGCATTTTTACAAGCTAACTGGCTAACGTTGGCTAGCTTGCTAGCTACTTCCAAATGAGAGAACAGCTCACTCTGACTATTTTACTCGCCCTAGCAGAGCTGGTTAGGCTGTTGTTATGTTATCCAGAGCATTGGTGACTGCAACTCTGCTGCTGGCAAAAATTGTATTCTGCTTTTTTTATCAACCTTTACTGACACCGGCCATATTCAACGGGTGTTGAGCGTTCATAAATTTGTCAGTTATTCTGCGCTCTGGCACACTCAGGCGAGAGTGCTCTGAAATTGGAGTAGAAAACCAGAGCGAATTTATCAGCTACGTCTATCGACAGTTGTGGCAGTGACATCATAAACATTCTATTGAAATAGTTACTTGCATAGTGGAGTCTTTTGTTTAGACATGTAGCTAGGTAGCTAAACAATGAACTCATAACTCATAACGTTACTACCCTGCATGAATCTGCAGGTAGCTAACCAACTAGGTTCAATGTTAGCTAGCTAACATTAGACTATAACTTGCAATGCAAATGGCTCTGAGATCCAAATAATATTAATACACAGATCATACAAGTTATATTAACTAGCTAGCCAGCCAGCCAGCTAATGTTAGCTAGCTAGCTAACAGTACACATTAACTTGAAATGAAAACGACTTTCTGACAAAATTAGAAACGTGTAATATCTGAAAATGTAGCTAGCTAGACTCTCTTAGCCGTATACATGGATGGATGCTTCTCCCTCTCTGTCCCGGATGCCATGGTTGCCCTTAGTTTGAAGATGTAATCCGGAGACAGGTGTTTTAGACAACATCTTTCTGTGTGTTCTCTTTTCGACTCTGTCTGCATATTTGCAATCAATCGCCAGAATTTTCTCCATCTCCTTAGCTACCATGCTCTAATTCCACTGATTTCAAAACTCGGTCCTCCAGAAAGTGGAGAGCAACACTTCTGCAGTTTTACTACTGGATATCTTTTTAAAAAAGCTGCTTAGAAAGGATTACCTACACATACTGACCAGTTCATATTATAGACAGAAGCGTTCTACATGGCAGACCAATCCGAACTCATCTCTCAGCATGTCCAGCCCACTCATTATCTCAGCCAATCATGGCTAGTGGGAAGGTTGCTGTCTTTGTTATTCATGATTAATGTACAAAACTGTCCTTTTCAGGTCAAAAGGTGGTTGTAGTAGAGGATACATAACATACTCATTCTTATTCCGTTAAAAGACTTTGATTGTTTTGTTTTTGTTTTGTTATGATTTGTCCTTCCAAGTCCATTTGGAATGTATCCAGTGATTTGTGTGCGTGTGTGTGTGTATCTGCGCAAACCCCCTGAATTCCGTCTGAACTGAAATGCTCTCAAGTTAAATGCTTAGCTAATACTTTCGTATAAGAACTAAATAAGCAGCTGTCATAACAGAGCTGTCATAGCTTATACGGTGTTGATGGATATGTCCCAAGTGGTACCCTATTCCCTATGTAGTGCACTACTTTCGACCAGAGTCCTAAGGGCCCTGGTCAAAAGTAGTGCACTACATAGAGAATAGGTTGTCATATGGGATGCAGCCAGTGTCTCATCAATGTCTTAAATTACCCAGATGCTCTCTCTCTTTCCTTGTGACCATTTCCTTCTGGAGAAATTGTAAACAATAAGGCTTACAGCTTTGGTTACGTTATATTATGAATAAGGAAACCTAATTTATGTCCCTCGAAATATGGTATGTCTCTTTTGTCTTATTATTATTTTGTCTATCTTTCTATATGGATGCTTATAACGAAAATAAGATTGAATTACTTATTTACCATGGCTTTTGTGTTTGGCCAAATTCAGTTATGCTGGACTGGATTTTCTCTTGACTTGTAAATTGTTTGTTGGTTACTTATCTCTTTGAAGAGAAATGTCAACTAACTAAATCATGATTATCTTTGAATAGCTGCTATCGTTTTAACTTCTCATTAGAGAAAGTAAAATGTTTAAAAGAAAGACACAGGCTTTGAAGATGAAGTACTTACAGTGCCTTCAGGAAGTATTCAGACCCCTTGACTTTTTGCACATTTTATTAAGTTACAGCCTTATTCTGAAATTGATTAAATATGTTTTTTCCGTCATCAATCTACACACAATACCCCATAATGACGAAGCGAAACAGGTTTTTGGAAATGTTTACTAATTTATAAAAAAAAAAAAACTGAAATATGACATAAGTATTCAGACCCTTTACTCAGTACTTTGTTGAAGCACCTTTGGCAGCGATTACAGCAACGAGTCTTCTTGGGTATGACGCTACAAGCTTGGCACACCTGAATTTGGAGAGTTTCTCCCATTCTTCTCTGCAGATCCTCTCAAGCTCTGTCAAGTTGATTGGGGAGTGTTGCTGCACAGCTATTTTCAGGTCTCTTGAGATGTTCGATCGAGTTCGAGTCTGGGCTCTGGCTGGACCATTCAAGGACATTCAGAGACTTGTCCCGAAGCCACTCCTGCATTGTCTTGGCTGTGTGCTTAGGGTCGTTGGCCTGTTAGAAGGTGAACCTTCGCCCCAGTCTGAGGTCCTGAATGCTCTGGAGCAGGTTTTCATCAAGGACCTCTCTGTACTTTGCTCCGTTCATCTTTGCCTCGATTCTGACTAGTCTCCAAGTCCCTGCCACTGAAAAACATCCCCACAGCATGATGCTGCCACCACCATGCTTCACCGTAGGGATGGTGCCAGGTTTCCTCCAGATGTGACACTTGGCATTCAGGCCAAAAAGTTCAATCTTGGTTTTATCAGACCAGAGAATCTTGTTTCTCATGGTCTGAGAGTTTTTAGGTGCCTTTTGGCAAACTCCAAGCGGGCTGTCATGTGCCTTTTACTGAGGAGTGGCTTCTGTCTGGCCACTCTACCATAAAGGCCTGATTGGTGGAGTGCTGCAGAGATGGTTGTCCTTCTGGAAGGTTCTACCATCTCCACAGAGGAACTCTGGAGCTCTGTCAGAGTGACCATCGGGATCTTGGTCACCTCCCTGACCAAGGCCCTTCTCCCCCGATTGCTCAGTTTGGCTGGGCGGCCAGCTCTAGGAAGAGTCTTGGTGGTTCCAAACTTCTTCCATTTAAGAATGATGGAGGCCACTGTGTTCTTGGGGACTTTCAATGCTGCAGAAATGTTTTGGTACCCTTCCCCAGATCTGTGCCTCGACACAATCCTGTCTCGGAGCTCTACGTACAATTCCTTAAACTCCATGGCTTATTTTTTGTTTTGACATGCATTGTCAACTGTGGGACCTTACAGTATCCAGGTGTCGCCCAATTTCTCCATTATCCCGTGTGCATTTATACCTTTGTTTTCTGTTTGTCTGTTGCCAGTTCATCTTGTCTCGTCAAGCCTACCAGCGTGTTTTTCCCTTGCTCCTGTTTTCCTCTAGCCCCTGTTTTTCTAGTTTTTGACCACTCTGCCTGCCCTTACCCTGAGCCTGCCTGCCCTTCTGTACCTTACTAACTCTGCCCTGGATTACCAACTTCTGCCTGCCCTTGACCTGTCGTCTGCCTGCCCCCTGTTTTGTTGAGAAACATCTGTGATTCGAACTGCATCTGGGTCTTATCTTGAATCGTGATACAGTGTGTTTAGCTTCCAATTCATGATCCAGAAGTATTTGTCTGTTGTAGGAAATTATTGCACAAACATTCTGAGCAATCAACAACAAAAAAATGTTTTGCCACATGCACCAAATACAACAGGTACAACCTTACAGTGAAATGATTATTTACAAGCTCTTTACCAACAATGCAGTTTTAAGAAAAAAAAATGTTAAGTAAAAAATTGATAAGTAAAAAATATAAAATGTAAATAATTAAAGAGCAGCAGTAAAATAAAATAACAGTAAGGAGGGTATATATAGGGGGTACCAGGTTTTAGTAAATGTGTGGGGGCACCGGTTAGTCGAGGTAATTGAGGTAATATGTACATGTGGGTAGAGTTAAAGTGACTATGCATAGATAATAAACAGAGCAGCAGCAGCGTAAAAGACAATGCAATGTCTATCCCTGTTCTCTCCTCTCTGCACAGGCTATACAAACGCCTCACACCGCGTGGCTGCAGCCACACTAACCTGGTGGTCCCTGCACGCACAACCCATGTGGAGTTCCAGGTCTCCGGCAGCCTCTGGAACTGCCGTTCTGCGGCCAACAAGGCAGAGTTCATCTCAGCCTATGCTACCCTCCAGTCCCTCGACTTCTTGGCGCTGACGGAAACATGGTTTACCACAGTAAACACTGCTACTCCTACTGCTCTCTCCTCGTCTGACCATGTGTTCTCGCATACCGTGAGAGCATCTGGTCAGCGGTGTGGTGGCACAGGAATCCTCATCTCTCCCAAGTGGACATTCTCTCTTTCTCCCCTGACCCATCTGTCTATCTCCTCATTTGAATTCCATGCTGTCACAGTCACTAGCCCATTCAAGCTTAACATCCTTATCATTTACCGCCCTCCAGGTTCCCTTGGAGAGTTCATCAATGAGCTTGACGCCTTGATAAGTTCCTTTCCTGAGGATGGCTCACCCCTAACAGTTCTGGGTGACTTTAACCTCCCTACGTCTACCTTTGACTAATTTATCTCTGCCTCCTTCTTTCCACTCCTCTCCTCTTTTGACCACACCCTCTCACCGTCCCCCCCTACTCACAAGGCAGGCAATACGCTTGACCTCATCTTTACTAGATGCTGTTCTTCTACTAATCTCACTGCAACTCCCCTCCAAGTCTCCGACCACTACTTTGTATCCTTTTCTCTCTCGCTCTCCTCCAACACTACTCACTCTGCCCCTACTCAGTTGGTAATGCGCCGTCGCAACCTTCGCTCTCTCTCCCGCTACTCTCTCCTCTTCCATCCTATCATCTCTTCCCTCTTCTCAATCCTTCTCCCTCCAATCTCCTGATTCTGCCTCCTCAACCCTCCTCTCCTCCCTTTCTGCATCCTTTGACTCTCTATGTCCCCTATCCTCCCGGCCGGCTCTGTCCTCCCCTCCTGGTCCATGGCTTGACGACTCATTGCGAGCTCACAGAACAGGGCTCCGGGCAGCCGAGCGGAAATGGAGGAAAACTAGACTCCCTGCGGACCTGGCATCTTTTCACTCCCTCCTCTCTACATTTTCTTCCTCTGTTTCTGCTACAAAAGCCTCTTTCTACCACTCTAAATTCCAAGCATCTGCCTCTAACCCTAGGAAGCTCTTTGCCACCTTCTCCTCCCTGCTGAATCCTCCTCCCAGTCAGGTTTCAAGACTGGTCATTCAACTGAGACTGCTCTTCTCTGTGTCACGGAGGCTCTCAGCACTGCTAAAGCTAACTCTCTCTCCTCTGCTCTCGTCCTTCTAGACCTATCTGCTGCCTTTGATACTGTGAACCATCAGATCCTCCTATCCACCCTCTCCGAGTTGGGCATCTCCAGCACGGCTCACTCTTGGATTGCGTCCTACCTGACAGGTCGCTCCTACCAGGTGGCGTGGCGAGAATCTGTCTCCGCACCACGAGCTCTCACCACTGGTGTCCCCCAGGGCTCAGTTCTAGGCCCTCTCATATTCTCGCTATACACCAAGTCACTTGGCTCTGTCATATCCTCACATGGCCTCTTCTATCATTGCTACGCAGACGACACACAATTAATCTTCTCTTTTCCCCCTTCTGATAACCAGGTGGCAAATCGCATCTCTGCATGTCTGGCAGACATATCAGTGTGGATGATGGATCACCACCTCAAGCTGAACCTCGGCAAGACGGAGCTGCTCTTCCTCCCGGGGAAGGACTGCCCGTTCCATGATCTCGCCATCACGAATGACAACTCCATTGTGTCCTCCTCCCAGAGTGCAAAGAGCCTTGGCGTGACCCTGGACAACACCCTGTCGTTCTCCGCTAACATCAAGGCGGTGACCCGATCCTGTAGGTTCATGCTCTACAACATTCGCAGAGTACGACCCTGCCTTACACAGGAAGCGGCACAGGTCCTAATCCAGGCACTTGTCATCTCCCTGGATTACTGCAACTCGCTGTTGGCTGGGCTCCCTGCCTGTGCCATTAAACCCCTACAACTCATCCAGAATACCGCAGCCCGTCTGGTGTTCAAACTTCCCAAGTTCTCTCACATCACCCCACTCCTCCGCACACTCCACTGGCTTCCAGTTGAAGCCCGCATCTGCTACAAGACCATGGTGCTTGCCTACGGAGCTGTGAGGGGAACGGCATCTCTGTACCTTCAGGCTCTGATCAGTCCCTACACCCAAACGAGGGCATTGTGTTCATCCACCTCTGGTCTGCCCCTACCTCTACGGAAGCACAGTTCCCGCTCAGCCCAGTCAAAACTGTTCGCTGCTCTGGCACCCCAATGGTGGAACAAGCTCCCTCACGATGCCAGGACAGCGGAGTCACTCACCACCTTCCGGAGACACTTGAAACCCCACCTCTTTAAGGAATACCTGGGATAGGATTAAGTAATCCTTCTATCCCCCCTTACCCCACCCCACATAAAAATACAAAAATAAATTGTAAAGTGGTTGTCCCACTGGCTATCATAAGGTGAATGCACCAATTTGTAAGTCGCCCTGGATAAGAGCGTCTGCTAAATTACGAAAATGTTAAATGTAAAATTCCAATATTACACTACTTGCATTTTCAAAGAAACTTTGTATAAATACTTACAGTACTTCGAAAGGGATTTGAAAGGGTTAGGATTGAAGGGTGAATTACAATAAAAAGTATGTAAAACCAGGTCTGCTTGGATGTCAGTTATTCTTGGCATGTAGAGAATATTGCACCACAAGAAAATGCTGACAATAACACTGACCGCCTCGCCCCACAAGTAGACGTAGCCACTAGCCAGCCTACACAGTAAATCCCCCTCCACTCACTTTAATTACAGCAAAAGAAGTAGGCTAGTTTGCATACAGTGGGGAAAAAAAGTATTTAGTCAGCCACCGATTGTGCAAGTTCTCCCACTTAAAAAGATGTGAGAGGCCTGTAATTTTCATCATAGGTACACGTCAACAATGACAGACAAATTGAGGAAAAAAAATCCAGAAAATCACATTGTAGGATTTTTTATGAATTTATTTGCAAATTATGGTGGAAAATAAGTATTTGGTCACCTACAAACAAGCAAGATTTCTGGCTCTCACATGCCTGTAACTTCTTCTTTAAGAGGCTCCTCTGTCCTCCACTCGTTACCTGTATTAATGGCACCTGTTTGAACTTGTTATCAGTATAAAAGACACCTGTCCACATCCTCAAACAGTCACACTCCAAACTCCACTATGGCCAAGACCAAAGAGCTGTCAAAGGACACCAGAAACAAAATTGTAGACCTGCACCAGGCTGGGAAGACTGAATCTGCAATAGGTAAGCAGCTTGGTTTGAAGAAATCAACTGTGGGAGCAATTATTAGGAAATGGAAGACATACAAGACCACTGATAATCTCCCTCGATCTGGGGCTCCACGCAAGATCTCACCCCGTGGGGTCAAAATGATCACAAGAACATTGAGCAAAAATCCCAGAACCACACGGGGGGACCTAGTGAATGACCTGCAGAGAGCTGGGACCAAAGTTACAAAGCCTACCATCAGTAACACACTACGCCGCCAGGGACTCAAATCCTGCAGTGCCAGACGTGTCCCCCTGCTTAAGCCAGTACATGTCCAGGCCCGTCTGAAGTTTGCTAGAGTGCATTTGGATGATCCAGAAGAGGATTGGGAGAATGTCATATGGTCAGATGAAACCAAAATATAACCTTTTGGTAAAAACTCAACTCGTCGTGTTTGGAGGAAAAAGAATGCTGAGTTGCATCCAAAGAACACCATACCTACTGTGAAGCATGGGGGTGGAAACATCATGGTTTGGGGCTGTTTTTCTGCAAAGGGACCAGGACGACTGATCCGTGTAAAGGAAAGAATGAATGGGGCCATGTATCGTGAGATTTTGAGTGAAAACCTCCTTCCATCAGCAAGGGCATTGAAGATGAAACGTGGCTGGGTCTTTCAGCATGACAATGATCCCAAACACACCGCCCGGGCAACGAAGGAGTGGCTTCGTGAGAAGCATTTCAAGGTCCTGGAGTGGCCTAGCCAGTCTCCAGATCTCAACCCCATAGAAAATATTTGGAGGGAGTTGAAAGTCCGTGTTGCCCAGCGACAGCCCCAAAACATCACTGCTCTAGAGGAGATCTGCATGGAGGAATGGGCCAAAATACCAACAACAGTGTGTGAAAACCTTGTGAAGACTTACAGAAAACGTTTGACCTGTGTCATTGCCAACAAAGGGTATATAACAAAGTATTGAGAAACTTTTGTTATTGACCAAATAATTATTTTCCACCATAATTTGCAAATAAATTCATTAAAAATCCTACAATGTGATTTTCTGGATTTTTTTCCCTCATTTTGTCTGTCATAGTTGACGTGTACCTATGATGAAAATTACAGGCCTCTCTCATCTTTTTAAGTGGGAGAACTTGCACAATTGGTGGCTGACTAAATACTTTTTTCCCCCACTGTAACTTGCCCACACGGTGCTGTGCACTTCTCTGTGCCGTTGAGAAACAGTGGAGCAAGATAGTGGAGCTTGGAGCTTGGGCTGGTAGGTGCCTAGCCTATATTGCCTACAGAGCCACCCTTTGTGTACCCTGGTCCCCGGCGCATAAAACTGTCCAGTGCTGCACTGTACTCATATCCTGTGGTGGGCTGCGGTTCCCTCGCCAACTCACACGACAGCTGCATGATACAGAATGAGTGGTCCTGCGGATGCTGGGTGTGCATGTGTGTTGTGTGAGAGAGAGACTGTGTGTGTGTGTTTTGTGAGAGGGAGACTGTGTGTGTGTGTGTGTGTGGGTATGCATGCGTGCGTGCGTATGTGTGTGTGTGTGTGTGTGTGCGTACGTGCGTGCGTGTAGGCTGTTTATTGTCATGTCTATGCTCACTCTCTGCATGAAGTTGAATTCGCATTTTCAAGGCAACTTGTCTTGTCCTGCTGTCTGGGATGAATGTTAACATTGCCTAGTATTTAAAATGTATAGAGGAAATTCCATGGTATCGCATTCCTCTTCAGTGTTGGTGGGTGAAAGAGTGGGCCGTTGATTTGCTCCAGTCTGAGGCTGGCTCTATGCTACACAGGCTTCATAGACAGGGCTTTTAGTGGCACACAGGCCGAGAAAGGCAGCAGTGTCTGTGTGACACCCTCCACCTAAGAATCCCTAATAAACATGCAGCATTGTTGTGCCAATGAGGGGGTCTCGGGTGTGGTTGGAGAGAAAAGATCTGTAAGCTATGGGTTGCTTGGTAAATGGAGCAGGATGACAGCTAATTATTTACACTCTAAGCGGGACTAGTTCCAGTTCTGCATTTGTCTACCTTATTTGCAGTGTTTAATGTCATGCACAAGGCCAGCAAGCAACAGCATAATGCGAGGAAACGGGCCACTTGTGATGGTGTGACGCACTTTCCAGGTGGCCGCGTGAACCCAGGGCGCGAGCCACGGCGGCATCGCTCAGCGGTCACCGCAACAAAGGAAGTTGGCCGCTCCATATCAAAACAAATGTGTGGGAACAGGGAGGGAGGGAATATGGAGAAAATGTGGAAAAGTCTTTATTATCAAAAACAACCTAACCATGTCAAGAGATCAGCAGTTTATTACCTCATAATTTTACCACATTATTTTTCTTCAGTATGAGGAGCTTGACTGGATAGGCCTAAATTATTTCCTGATAACTACAATACATTTAAACTCAAACAACTAAACCATTAAACAAATCAGTTTATCCAGCCATGGAACTTCCATAAAAATATAAATAAAAAGATCAGAAATGCATTAGCCTGGCCCAAATCTATTTGTGCTGTCTTACCAATTTGGAGTGACAATGACCATAAGAGTTAGCAAGATGGCTCAAACAGATCTGGGACCAGGCTACAAATGCATAGTGCTACATAGAAACATATTTTGACATACAGGCCTACAAGAGTTCATTATCCTTGTAAGTTTCAACATGAGGGGTCTTTCTGATTTCTCCCTGCTGTTGCATCAGTTGTTTGTGAGCTTCAGGTGTTCGCTGAAGAGCGAGCCACAGAGATCTCCTGCAGGGTCGCCATCTGAGGGCCCTTCATGACACGAGGCTCATTGACACCCACTGACACCCACTGAGTCTCCGTCAGCTGTATTTATCTCTAGACAGCCAAGTGTTGCACTGATAAATGACGACGCCAGGCGAGAGACAGCTTTTCTGTCTCTCTGACTGTATTCCTTTCCTGGACCCAAAGAAGTGGGTTTCCTGGACTACCCCTTCCCCAAATGTTGCTCCTCTAACTACACCAATGTTTGAAATGTATCTATTTGTTGCCCACTGCGCACACCACGTCATTTCAATGTGAACATTTTGGTAATATTTGGTTGAGACGTTGATCAATGAGATTTCAACCTTTATTCTCCCACTCAAAAAGATAGCCAGAGTTTTGTTGAATTTGCAATGTGTTATTACTGCACTTCCAACCATTTTAAAGCACAACATAGTTCAAATGGGAATAAAATGTCTGATATTTTGTATTTATACAACAACTTAATGTGTTATCACTGCACAACCAAATGACCTGGATTGCAGTTGAGATTACAGTAAAAGTACATAGTGCAAGAGTTCCATGCTGTTTGAGATTCTGCACACATTATTATAGCAATTGTGAATATCTCCACAGACCTGTGAGATTTGTATGCTACTGTATCTTGAACAGGCATGCTTTCTATGATTACATAAGAAGTCATCTCGGTTAACCCAGAAGTAAAATCTTGTGTAATTTGGTCAGCTGCGTGATTAACTTTTGGGTCTATATGTGTTCGAAATTGAGAGTTCTCCACCCTCGCAAAAGGAAACTCTTAGCCAAACCCCTCCCCCACCCCCCTTCTGATCTGTGTAAGCACACGTGTGAAGCATTAGAAAATAAGCAGTTTAAGTGCCTTCGCCTAATCCTGATACGTCCATATAACCAGTGACGAAAACCCAAAGACCGGAACTACTGCAGCTCGTTATCTCACACATCCCATTCAGTCCCATCAGATTCTTCAGTCTACACACAGGAGATTACATAAAAAGACATGTATAGCTACAGTAACCTCACAATGTGGCCATTGAATTTTTACTAATTTTAAGGATGAATAAATACTGTTACATTAGTTTGTAAGAGAGCCTTAACTTTAGGCTATTTACTGTATTACAAAAATGTGTTTGGTTGACAAGGGAACCAAATATCAACATTTAAAGGAGATGTACTGTATCTAATGCCTGAATATTTTCATCTGAGCCTGTCACAAGTGTAGAGAGGAGTAGGCAGGAGGCAGTCGCAGGTTTAGAACTACTGAATATATTAAAGCGCCATAGCTTGAAGCGGGACGAAACCCACAGTGCAAAATATAAAGTACTCAGGAAATAGTAGGAGAGATTCCTCTCAGGAAAACAAGCAACATTTACAATGACCGACAAAGACAAATGACAGAGGGAGTATATATACAGTGATAGAGTGGGGATTGGAACCAGGTTATTCCATGCTATTCCATGCGAGAAATTGCCAAGAAACTGAAGATCTTGTACAACGCTGTGTTCTACTCCCTTCCCTTCACAGAACAGTGCAAACTGGCTCTAACCAGAATAGAAAGAGGAGTGGGAGGCCCCGGTGCACAACTGAGCAAGATGACAAATACATTAGAGTGTCTAGTTTGAGAAACAGACGCCTCACAGGTCCTCAACTGGCAGCTCCATTTAATAGTACCCGCAAAACACGAGTCTCAACATCAACAGTGAAGAGGCGACTCCGGGATGCTGACCTTCTAGGCAGAGTTGCAAAGAAAAAGCCATATCTCAGACTGGCCAATAAAAAGAAAAGATTAAGATGGGCAGTCTGAGATATGGCTTTTTCTTTGCAACTCTGCCTAGAAGGTCAGCATCCCGGAGTCGCCTCTTCACTGTTGACGTTGAGACTGGTGTTTTGAACTACTGGCACACAGCTCGGTCACTCATGCATACCCCACAAGACATGCCACCAGAGGTCTCTTCACAGTCCCAAAGTCCAGAACAGACTATGGGAGGCGCACAGTACTACATAGAGCCATGACTACATGGATCTCTATTTCACATCAAGTAACTGATGCAAGTAGTAAAATTAGATTAGAAAAACAGATTAAAAAAACACCTTATGGAACAGCAGGGACTGTGAAGAAACACAAACACAGGCGCAGACACATGCATACACGCACACGATAACATATGCACTATACACACACGTACACATGGATTTTGTACTGTAGATATGTGGTAGTGGTTGAGTAGGGGCCTGAGGGTACACAGTGTGTTGTGAAATCTGTGAATGTATTGTAATGTTTTTTAAATTGTATGAACTGCCTTAATTTTGCTGGACCCCAGGAAGAATACAAACAATGGGGATCCATAATAATTACAAATACAAATACAAATACCTGACACAAGACTGAATCCAAACATTACACTGTTGATTTTATGTGCATTTTACATTTACTGTACTTTTCGCCGCATTTGTTGATAACGAAATCTGAAAATACATTCAGTAACATGATAAGAATATGAAAAATGACAAGGGTTTGAGTGAGAGGACTAACTGGTGTCTCCAAGTGGCCACACACCTCTCCAAAGTATGTACAGTACTTAACTAATTTCAATGCACTTTTATGACTCAAAGAAGAGTCTTCAAATATAAGGTGTTTTTATGAGCTCTCCTAACTCTGCTGTTGAGGAACTAGAGCAAACACACTTGTAGTTGTTTTGTTTGGAACACAACCCTGAATCCCCAGCAACACACAATTACCGTTGTTGTTTACGCAATCCAAAAATGACCCATTATAAATCGCATTCTGGGTCAGGTGGGCATCATTTGAAAGCTTGTTCTATTGCCAACATGACTAACTAAGTTATAAAATATGATCTTACAGTGTTATGCTTTCACAGGGCAATTCAGAGAAACAGATTGTAATTTTGGTGCACATAGAAAGGAGTCATGCGTGCATTCAGGTGTGTGTTCCGCACATTTTCTTCACAATAGAAAAACATAGGCTCATTCTGTTCAGAACAACCCAGGGTATGATGCCATGTCATCAAACATCAAACATAGTGATCATAAACCATGACACTGTGAATGACATGAGTTTTATGATATGGAAATGTGAAGCGCACATTTGAACTCACGGATGTTTGGCTTGCTTGTATGACATCAAAGCCTTTATTATAATCCTCAACGTCTCATCTTTCAAAATACATCGAGTCCTATTAATTCATAGCATTTCCCTCACTCAGACAACAAAAGAATTGCAAAAATTTCCCAATTAGCGGGAGTGATGGGGGCAACTTAATGTCGCGTGTGGTGCTCAAGTTCAGTCAGTAATAACCCATACAGCGCTGTGAAGCGTAGAGCCTGAGCTCTGACATAATTTATAGCATGTTACTGTGTAGTCACTGCGTTCCAATTTAGGTGCTTACAGTGCCCAAATCTGCAATTTTCAACCCATATACGGGTACGAATGTAGAGGGCTTGGAAAAGTTTGATTTCATTTGAGCTTGCAAGAAAGGCATTTCACTGTCCTTGTGCACTTGTCATTAAAACTTGAAATGTACAAATGGCACACGTATCACAGTGTACTCTGTTGATTTTGACTCTACCCTTATTGTATAGTGATCTGCATTTCATTCGATTATGCTACAAGACTGCTTTGCTAGTGCTGTTTGGAATAGGAGACTCCATCGACGGGCTAACCACCTCCGTCACCGGTATTCCAGGGCACGATCTGAGAGCATGCACAGAACAGCTGGCAGGTATATTCAGAGTCATTTTCAAACTCTCCTTATCCCCACATGTCTTAAGCTGACCACCATCATTCCTGTTCCCAAGAGCACTAAGGCTTCATGCCACAATGACTACCGCCCTGTAGCACTCACATCTGTAATCATAAAGTGGTTTGAAAGGCTGGTTATGGCACACATCATAGACCCACTCCACGACTGCGTGGCCACGCACGACTCCAACACCATCATCAAGTTTGCTGACGACACGACAGTGGTAGGCCTGATCACCGGCGACGATGAGACCGCCTACAGTGAGGAGGTCAGTGACCTGGCAGTGTGGTGCCGGGACAACAACCTCTCCCTCAACGTTAGTAAGACCAAGGAGCTGATCGCGGACTACAGGAAACGGGGGGGGGGCGAGCACTCCCCCATCCACATCAACGGGGTTGCAGTGGAGCGGGTCGAGAGCATCAAGTTCCTCAGTGTCCAAATCACTAAGGACTTAAAATTGTCCACACACACACGCACAGTCGTGAAGAAGGCGCGACAGTGCCTCTTCCACCTCAGGAGGTTGAAAAGATTTGGCATGGGCCCTCAAATCCTCAAAAAAGGTATACAGCTGCACCATTGAGAGCATCTTGACTGACTGCAATACTGCTTGATATGGCAACAGCACCACCCTCGATCACATGGCGCTACAGAGGATGGTGCGGACAGACCTGTACATCACTGGGGCAGAGCGCCCTACCATCCAGGACCTCTATATCAGGTGGTGTGAAAGGAAGGCCCAGAAAAAAAAAAGACTCCAGCCTCCCAAGCCATAGACTATGCTCTCTGCTTCCACACAGCAAGCGGTACCGGTGCATCAAGTCTGACACTAACAGGCTCCCGAACAGCTTCTATCACCAAGCCATAAGACTGCTGAATAGCTAACAAAATGGCTACACGGACAATCTGAGTTGACCCTTGTATTTAATTTATATTTTTGCACTGTCTCTATGCACACTCACAGGACTGTACACACTCACACACACTGACACCCCAACACACACCCACACACACTTCATTTGCTCACACATACATAACATGCACACACATTTATACTGACTCTACACACACACACTCACATACAATCATCACATACGCTGCTGATACTCTGTTTATCATATATCCTGATGCAGACAATTACATTGATGGAAGCTACAATCTATCTGCAATATTAAAGCTGATCCACGCCCTGATAAAAGGTATATATCCTGATGCCTAGTCACTTTACCCCTATAGAGTTGTGAGGAGGAGGAGCTCGGTTGACCCTTGGTGCCATTAATTGTAGCCATTGGTGCTCTGTAGAGTTTCTATTTTCTCAAGTTTTCTCGTGTCAATTAACTTGTGACATTCCTGGATAACTCATTACACTAATAAAGTCCGATTTAATCAACACATACAATAGTCCGTTTAAAAAAGGTGTAGGTTACAAGGCCGTGTACATATATAGCTGTGTTGGCAAAATCACTACATATCCCATCGAGCCAAGTGTTGCCACAGTTCCAAGACCAGTCAGAAACGTCCAGCTAACCCTACGCCAAAACTGAACTTGGATCCGCATTAAGTAGCAATGATATCCTTCGCCACCAGGAGCTACAGTATAGGAGGATGAGCTCATTGTAATGGCTAGAATGAAATCAATGGAATGGTATCAAACACATCAAACATATGGAAACCACATGTTTGGCTCCATTCCATTAATTCCATTCCAGCCCTTAAAATGAGTATATCCTCCTATAGCTCCCCCCACCAGCCTCCTCTGCAATATACACTAAAAGTATATGGACTGGAACTAAAGGGCCTAGATCGAACCATGAAAAACAGCCCCAGACCATTATTCCTCCTCCAACAAACTTTACAGTTGGCACTATGCATTGGGGCAGGTATCGTTCTCCTGGCATCCGCCAAACCAAAATTTGTCCGGTGGACTGCCAGATGGTGAAACGTGATTCATCACCCCAGAGAACGCATTTCCACTGCTCCAGTCCAATGGCGGCTAGCTTTACACCACTCCAGCCAATTCTTGGCATTGCACATGATGATCTTAGGCTTGTGTGCGGCTGCTCGGTAATGGAAACCTATTTCATGAAGCTCCCGATGAACAGTTCTTGTGCTGACGTTGCTTCCAGAGGCAGTTTGGAACTCAGTAGTGAGTGTTGCAACCGAGGACAGGCAATTTTTACGTGCTACACGCTTCAGCACTCAGCGGTCCCGTTCTGTGAGCTTGTGCGGCCTACCATTTGCAGCTGAGCCGTTGTTGCTCCTATACGCTTCCACTTTACAACAACAGCACTTACAGTTGATCGGGGTAGCTCTAGCAGGGCAGAAATGTGATGAACTGACTTGTTGTAAAGGTGGACTCCTATGACAGTGCCACGTTAAAAGTCACTGAGCTCTTCAGTAAGGTCATTCTTCTGCCAATGTTTGTCTATGGAGATTGCATGGCTGTGTGCTCAATTTTATATAGCTGTTGTCGTAGAAATATTTGACTCAAAAAGTAGTCAACTTAAAAATATTTCTCAAGAGACTGGAACATGTGAATTCAAAAATTTGACTTTTATTATTTGCATAACAAAGCCGAGCTTGCTCCATGGAGCAACTGCTTGCCCTGAACCGGAGCTGTCCTTTTATGCAGACACAAATGCATAGTCACACTGATACAACATAAATAGTCACTCCTCTCTATGTGAATGAATAACATATTTCAGTATCACATGTTGGCTACTCACGAGGGCTACTTGCGCTTCTCTAAATGGGGCCTCTGTATCTTATTAGTGGCGTGACTCAAAAAATTATGTACATACGTACATTAAATAACAATCACACTCTGTATTGACTATATTCACTATCCAGACATATATCTGAAGTACAAAGTATCAATCATGTTCATTCTGTTTTACCTTTATCATTTCATAACACATTATAAAACATATCAATTAATACTTAAACATGGTTTAAACATGTCATCCATAACACATTCTCAACCACATACATTTAAGCATTTATCATTTACCATCCTCCCTGGCCCTTGAGATTATGTGCATTTGGCTATGTGTCAGGTCATAAGCACAAACAAATGATAACACTAGTTACATTGTTACTCCAATCTGCACACAGCCACCACGAGGAGTTGTATCTCCATCACATGTCATTGACATACCCAGACCAGCTGCAGGGAGTTATGAAAAACACATAAATGTCTCTGCTCTTTATTAACCCTTCAACTGGTTCTCAATCCATAAACATTTTAAGGCATATAGGTGTTTAATTCTACAACATATGTACTTGAAAATCATCTATTTATATTCCCCCCTTTGGGACTTTCTAAGTCCCAACCAATAAAACAAAAGTTAACATAAAATGAGTGTAAGCATGTGCATATACTTATTCTTAGCCTTGCCATCTGTGGTTACATGTTTATAAGAATATATATTCAGACCAATGTATCTTCCTCATTGTCTGACCCATCCTGATGAGGACAAGGAGCCCAGTCAGGTATTGGTTACAAGTCCTGAAGGTTTCCCTCTAAGCTAACCTCCAATTGTTGCTGTTGAGCTTTGTAACCATTGCTCCCCTTTTTGTTTTGTTGTATTTCCAATATACGTGGTAGTATCCTAACACATCAAAATATATAAGAAATAAATGCAACTTTGTTTTAACCATAATATCTAGGACATGTTAAGAATAGTGTCAACATCTTTAGCTTACATAACCTTTTTTACCCATATCACAATTATTATAACAATCAAAAGAATCAATATCAATATTACATTTACATTTTAGTCATTTAGCAGACGCTCTTATCCAGAGCGACTTACAGGAGCAATTAGGGTTAAGTGCCTTGCTCAAGGGCACATCGACAGATTTTTCACCTAGTCGGCTCGGGGATTAGAACCAGCGACCTTTCGGTTACTGGCACAACGCTCTTAACCACTAAGCTACCTGCCGCCCCGGCCTAATCCATTAATTGTGATGTCAACATCATTAGTTATTAACATATTAATAACTTATTCAAATCAATCAGTCACCTTATAATTCATAGTCATTATCAGATTAATTACCCAAAACAAATTTAGAATGACAATTCTTAGTTATTCACTTTGGTTCCATCATTCAAAGTTAAATCTCTCACCTTGGCACATATTGACACTGGCAGAACGTATATTTATACTATCATAATTCTAGCATTAACCTCATAACAAGAATTACAACAGATCATTATCTTAATACATTCCTAGTCTAAATTACTATAAATTTAGCAGTGGATAATACCTCGTTAATCAACATACTACCTTAACTAACACTCCCTTACTCTACCGGCACTCAATCTTCTGGCGTCTTCATTATGTTCTTCAGATAGCTTCATAGTTCATCTTGGATTGCCCATGGCAATGTCCCAATTCCAATGTCACACCTGAGCCGCCCCACCTCCACCATCATTCTGTTTTGTCAATTTGCAAACCAGTATACCCAAACTACGAAGAACGTTGCATTGGCATAGACCTCGCTCTTCCTGCTCACTCCACATGGACTCCTGTCACATTCTTGAGAGAAAAGGCACAAAAGAGAAGGCAATTGATTGCTTTGATTTGATGCTGGATTCAGGTCTCCTGGCAGAGGTGGTGTCGGACAGGAACGTCTTCACCGCCTTTGTTGTTCCTCTTCAGCCGGGTAGAGGGTTTTTTGTTTTTATTGAGGTTCACACCGCTCTGGACCGAATTATTTCTACTATGCATTACAACACCATCTGTAATAACATCTTGAATGTCTGGAATCTCTCGGTGGTCTGGAATCTCTCTGCAGTCTGGAAGGTCTTGGAAGTCTCGGTGGTCTCCTAGTCATCAGTTCCCTCACTCTGGTACAATGGTTTAGATGATACACGATCACACTCCCCTCTATCCGTACCGCTGTTGGTGTAACCTGGACGATGATGTATGGTCACTTTTAGCTGTTAACCTTCTCCCATCACTAGGGTCTCCGGATCAGCCAGAGTCCCTCTCAATCTATCAACATCAGTCTGCGAAGAGTGTCCTTCTATCAGTCTACCCATAGGGAAGCTCAGAGTTACTGCTGCAAAGACACAAGCACAGACACACACAAAAGACAACAATGCTACCCAATGGCTGAGGTTGGAACACTTCTATAGTGGGAAACATGGATCTA
The DNA here is from genome assembly GCF_020615455.1 of Coregonus clupeaformis. NCBI lineage: Eukaryota > Metazoa > Chordata > Actinopteri > Salmoniformes > Salmonidae > Coregonus > Coregonus clupeaformis. Next base: position 5,800,740 of record NC_059211.1, read on the forward strand.
AGTATCTGTCTCCACCACTTTTACCATCATTAAGGTAGCCAACAACACCTGGTACAGGCCCCTCCACATAGGGTCTTTCCAGCTCTTTCTTCTGTAGTCTTTTGCCATCACATAGTCTCCAGGGCACAGAAAATACTCAGATTCTCCTACTCAGTTGGGCAGGGTTATCTTCACCCATGAAAATAAAATCTTAAGAACATTGTTAGGTTAGGTGAGACACAGTATGCTACTTATGTGCTCTCATCCGTCAAGAGAAGCCTTGAAATTATGAAGCACACCTGCTTCCAGCTTGTTGTAGTCCACTTATTTCATAGACAGAACACCTCTACACCATGCCTCCTATCACAAAAACAAAAAAAAGATTTAACCTAACCCATAACACATTATTACTACTGCTCATATCCTTAATACACATTGCATATTTCCCCACAAAACCATTATAAAACATTAAAAACCTCTGTAAGCCCAACTTCCCCCCTTGGACACATGCATCACATTGTGATTCATGTGTTCAAAAAAACAAAACAACAACAATACTGCCTATTAAACCAAAAATAATAACTAAACTGAAAATGACAACCCATATCTTTACTTAACTGTATCCCATAACACTATTCAAGGAATACCTCTCCTTCAGGACTAACTCTCTCACTTCACCCTTGTCCTGTTTGGACTAATATATATATAGGATTTTGTCCAAATTATAAACTTCTTCACAATTATCCTTACTATATCTAACCCCCTAATACAGCATGCCTCTAGAATTTATAGTGCGGGTGATCAGGTCACACTATAAAGCCAGGACAAATTTCAGAGGTCATTGAAATCATTCAATTAATTGTTTCATCCAATACTATACTACTCATTAATAACCATCAAGACATTTCATAAATGTTGTATCCCGAGTGTACAGTAAGTCCTTAGTACAGCTCTTTACAAAATAAATCACACATATTTACTTATCCCTCAGTAAATAAAACCCAAATTACATGTGTATGCCCCTTGAAGATATTACACTTCCATCCCGTAAAAAAAAACAAAATAGAAATAAAAATCCTATACAGAATAACATTTCATACTAAGTAGTTTGTTTGTGGTTATTTGAACACCATATAGTAAAACAATAAACAAACAAAAAATGGCCAGGCCTTATTTATTTTGGTAGCTCCCTATGACAACCTAAAAATAAAACTACTTAATTTTACTAACTAGTTCCACCCTAGCCTACAGACTTTTTTAACATCCGAATGAGATATAAGGAAATCCCCATGTTCCTGGAAGAGAAAGTATACATGTCGTTAACATATCATCAACAATCCAAAGATAGTAATTACACACAAAACATCATACATACAGTGGGGAAAAAAAGTATTTAGTCAGCCACCAATTGTGCAAGTTCTCCTACTTAAAAAGATGAGAGAGGCCTGTAATTTTCATCATAGGTACAGGTCAACTATGACAGACAAAATGAGAAAATAATTCCAGAAAATCACATTGTTGTCACGAGTTGCTAAGCCAGAACCCAGAAGCAGACCAGGACAAGGTAAGTTGAAACGAAGGTGAGTGTTTATTTACAAATTCAAGAGTGATGCTGAATAATCCAGGGAACAGAGCGGGCGGCGTTGATTAGTTGTTGGGGGTGCAGTGGTTGATCCCATCCTGGGTCGGCAGCCGCCGACCACCAGGCAGAGGTTGGATGAAGGTTCCGGACGGGTGACTGCAGATGGAACAAAACGGGGGTAAGTAAGCAACAAACCAACAAGGTGCAAAAACAACAAAACTAACGCTAGGCTCTAAGACTGATACTCTGGTAAACCTACTGTTCATGGCTAACGATCCGGCAGGGAATGGATGTTAGGCCAGAGCCTAAGAAGGGTGATGATCAGGACCAGGTGTGCAGATTGCTGATGGGATGCAGGTGCGGAAATCAAGAGAGCTCCCCGGAGCGTTCCCGAACCCTCGGGAAACTGGAGATCACGAACAGAAAAACTAGTCCACAGACAGGACCCGACTCAGACTGCCGGGATCGTTACAGTACCCCCCTCCGACAACGCCACCGGGCGGACTCCCGGAGCGCCAGGATGGAGGCGGTAGAAGTCACGGATGAGGTCAGCATCTAGGATCTGTCGCCGCGGAATCCAACTCCTCTCTTCAGGACCATACCCCTCCCAGTCCACGAGATACTGGAAACCCCGGCCCCGCCGTCTGGAATCCATGATGCGTCGCACCGTGTAGGCAGGACCACCTCCGATCATCCGAGGAGGAGGAGGAGGAGGCGGAGGAGGCAACAGAGGACTGAGGAAAACAGGCTTGAGGCAGGAGACATGAAAGGTGGGATGGACTCTGAGCGTCCTCGGTAGTTTGAGTCGAACTGCCACTGGATTGATCACCTTCTCCACCACAAACGGACCAATGAACTTCGGTAACAACTTCCTAGACTCAGTCCGTAACGGAAGATCCCGTGTGGCCAACCAGACCCTATCTCCGATGGTATAGGTGGGAGCGGGGATCCGGCGACGATTCGCCTGGAGCTGATACCGGTCCGAAACTCTAAGGAGTGCCTTTCTGGCCCGATGCCAGGTCCGGTGGCAACGACGAATATGGGCCTGAACAGAAGGCACTGAGAGCTCCTTCTCCTGAGAAGGGAACAGGGGAGGTTGGTAGCCATACAGGCACTGGAAGGGAGACATCCCAGTGGCAGATGTAGGGAGAGTATTGTGGGCATACTCAACCCAAGGCAACTGAGAGACCCAGGAGGTGGGGTTGGAAGAGACCAGGCAGCGTAGCGTGGATTCCATCTTCTGGTTGGCTCTCTCCGCCTGACCATTGGATTGGGGGTGAAAACCAGATGTGAGACTGACTGTAGCTCCAATGGCCAAACAGAAGGACTTCCAGACAGCAGAGGTAAACTGAGGGCCACGGTCGGAAACGATATCACTGGGCAAACCGTGGACCCTGAAAACCTCCCTAACCAGGATCTCGGACGTCTCCGAGGCAGAGGGAAGCTTGGCAATTGGCACAAAGTGGGCGAACTTGCTGAATCTGTCCACGATAGTCAGAACGACCGTGTTCCCCTCAGAAGCGGGCAACCCAGTGACGAAGTCCAGGGCCAGATGCGACCATGGTCGCGGGGAATAGGAAGGGGGTGAAGTAGTCCAGAGCTGGGCCGATTGGTACTCTTATTCTGCGCACACACTGGACAGGCAGCAACAAAACCCCCGAGTATCCTCGGCCATGGCAGGCCACCAAAAACGTCTGCGAAGAAACGCCATTGTCCGAGCCACGCCAGGGTGACAAGCCATCTTGCTGGCGTGGGACCATTTGAGGACAGCAGGACGAACCGACTCAGGCACAAACAACCGACCGGGTGGACCGTTACCGGGACCGGGCTGAGTCCGAAGGGCCGCCAGCACCTCCTCCTCAATCTTCCACATAACTGCTCCCACGACGCAGTTCCGGGGAGAATTGTCTCGGTCTTGGTTCCACTCTCCTCCGTCTTGGAGAACATCCGGGACAAGGCGTCCGCCTTGCCGTTCTTAGATCCAGGTCGGAACGTCAGGGAAAACTTGAATCGTCCGAAAACAACGCCCACCTGGCCTGGCCCGGGAGTTGAGACGTTTAGCCGATTGCACGTAAGCAAGATTCTTGTGGTCAGTCCAGACAATAAACGGTTGCTCCGCCCCCTCCAACCAGTGGCGCCACTCCTCCAAGGCAAGTTTCACCGCGAGAAGCTCCCGGTTACCCACATCGTAATTCCTCTCCGCAGGCGAAAGGCGACTAGAGTAGTAGGCGCAGGGATGGAGTTTACTGTCCGTGGAGCATCGCTGCGACAGGATGGCGCCAACTCCCACATCAGACGCGGTCCACTTCAACGACGAACTGACGGGCCGTGTCCGGTTGAGAGAGAATCGGTGCGTTGGTGAATCGCCTCTTCAAATCCAGAAACGCTCGATCCGCCTCCGGATTCCACTTGAAGGTCCTGATACTGGAAGTCAAGGCAGTTAACGGAGCGGCCACACGGCTGTAATCCCGGATGAATCTGCGGTAGAAATTCGCAAACCCCAAAAATCTCTGGAGCTGCAATCTCGTACCGGGCTGGGCCCATTCCAGAACCGCTCTAACCTTCTCCTGGTCCATCCTAATCTCTCCCCTGGAGATGATGTACCCGAGAAAGGATGTCGTGTGGGCGTGAAACTCGCACTTCTCGGCCTTCACGAACAGGCGATTCTCCAACAATCGCTGCAGAACCTGCCGGACATGCTGGACGTGGTCGGAAGGTTCCTTCGAGAAGATCAGAATGTCATCCAGGTAAACAAACACAAAGAGACCGATCATATCTCTCAGGACGTCGTTCACCATACTCTGGAATACCGCTGGAGCATTGGTCAGTCCAAACGGCATCACCTGATACTCAAGTGACCCATCGGTGTATTGAAACCCGTCAACCACTCGTCCCACTCTCTGATCCGGACCATGTGATACGCATTGCGTAGGTCTAGCTTGGTGAACACCGTAGCAACCTGTAAGGAGTCGAAGGCAGAACTCATCAAGGGCAGGGGATACTTGTTCTTGACCGTGATGTCATTCAACCCCGATAATCAATACACGGTCGAAGAGAGCCATCCTTCTTACCCACAAAGAAGAATCCTGCCCCCAGGGGTGATGACGAGGGACGAACGAGACCAGCAGCTAGGGACTCCTTGATGTAGGTCTCCAAAGCCTCACGTTCAGGTCGGGAGATACTGTATAACCTTCCCTTGGGGTAGACAGCTCCAGGGAACAGGTTGATGGCACAATCATATGGTCGGTGGGGAGGGAGTGACAGAGCCTTCTGCTTACTGAAAACTTCCCCCAAATCGTGATATGTCTCGGGAACCAGGGACAAATCTGGGGGTTTAGCCTCAATCACCTGACTGGGAACCGAATGGGGGGCAGGCAGTCTTGAGACAGTTAGCATGACAATCAAGGCTCCAACTCGTTACCTTGCCCGTCACCCAATCGAGCGTGGGATTGTGTTCCTTCAGCCAGGGGTATCCAAGGACCAGAGGAACATGGGAAGACGGCAGAATGAAGAATGAAATCATCTCAGAATGATTCCCCGACAACCGCATCTTAACCGGGTTCAGTCCTCATCGTGATACGTGCCAGACTACTGCCGTCCAGAGTGGTAGCTTCAATGGCTTCCGGCAATTGCTCCTTGAAAGCCCCAGCTGTTCCACCAACTCGGCATCTAGAAAGCTTCCATCGGCACCTGAATCGATAAAAGCGTTAATCGCTAAGCTCTGATTCCTGTTCATAAGGGTAGCCGGGAAACGGGGTCTGACAGAGGTATTGAGAGGTCGAAACTGGCTCGCTAAAAGTCCTCCCAACTTTAGCGAGCCGCGCAGTTTGATCGACTCCGACTGGAACCTGAGAAGCTGATCGGTTGGGCACGGAACCCATTGCTTCTCCCTCCTTCGCTCACGGACTCGATTATCCACCCGAATAGACAAGGCTACCAAGCTGTCCAGGTCACTAGGCTCCGGATAGGAGATCAACTCATCCTTGAGCTGCTCCGACAGACCCTGGTAAAAGGCCGCTTGCAGAGCCTCCTCATTCCACCCACTCTCCACAGCCAACGTCTTGAACTCGATCACGAAGTCGGCCACGCTGCGAGTTCCTTGGCGAAGCGAAACAGGCGCCTAGCTGCGTCCCTCCCTCGGACGGAATGGTCGAAGAGCTTCCTCATCTCGGCCGTGAACCCCTGGTATGAAGCCATGCAGGGATCCTGTCGTTCCCAAACGGCTGAAGCCCACTCCAGCGCTCGACCACGCAGCAACTCAATCACAAAGGCTATCCTAGCCTTGTCTGTGGCATAAGAGTAGGGCTGTAGATCGAACACTAATCCACACTGCATAAGGAAGGAACGGCATCTTCCCAGCTCCCCCTCATATTTATCCGGCGTCGGAACCTTGGGCTCACGGAAGGACACAGCTTCAGAAGCGGCAGGCGAGATGGGTGAAACCGGTAGTGGATCCTCCACCGGACACTTGCGTTGGTTCTGGACCTCCGTCAGACCGGTAGAAAGGTTCCGAACTGACAACGCGATCTCCTGTAGTACCGTGCTATGATGGCCCAACATCTTCTCCTGCTGGGTAATGGCATGGCGAACAGAGTCCAGGTCCGCTGGGTTCATTACTGGCCGGATCGTTCTGTCACGAGTTGCTAAGCCAGAACCCAGAAGCAGACCAGGACAAGGTAAGTTGAAACGAAGGTGAGTGTTTATTTACAAATTCAAGAGTGATGCTGAATAATCCAGGGAACAGAGCGGGCGGCGTTGATTAGTTGTTGGGGGTGCAGTGGTTGATCCCATCCTGGGTCGGCAGCCGCCCGACCACCAGGCAGAGGTTGGATGAAGGTTCCGGACGGTGACTGCAGATGGAACAAAACGGGGGTAAGTAAGCAACAAACCAACAAGGTGCAAAAACAACAAAACTAACGCTAGGCTCTAAGACTGATACTCTGGTAAACCTACTGTTCATGGCTAACGATCCGGCAGGGAATGGATGTTAGGCCAGAGCCTAAGAAGGGTGATGATCAGGACCAGGTGTGCAGATTGCTGATGGGATGCAGGTGCGGAAATCAAGAGAGCTCCCCGGAGCGTTCCCGAACCCTCGGGAAACTGGAGATCACGAACAGAAAAACTAGTCCACAGACAGGACCCGACTCAGACTGCCGGGATCGTTACAATTGTAGGATTTTTAATGAATTTATTTGCAAATTATGGTGGAAAATAAGTATTTGGTCACCTACAAACAAGCAAGATTTCTGGCTCTCACAGACCTGTAACTTCTTCTTTAAGAGGCTCCTCTGTCCTCCACTCGTTACCTGTATTAATGGCACCTGTTTGAACATGTTATCAGTATAAAAGACACCTGTCCACAACCTCAAACAGTCACACTCCAAACTCCACTATGGCCAAGACCAAAGAGCTGTCAAAGGACACCAGAAACAAAATTGTAGACCTGCACCAGGCTGGGAAGACTGAATCTGCAATAGGTAAGCAGCTTGGTTTTAAGAATTCAACTATGGGAGCAATTATTAGGAAATGGAAGACATACAAGACCACTGATAATGTCCCTCGATCTGGGGCTCCACGCAAGATCTCACCCCGTGGGGTCAAAATGATCACAAGAATGGTGAGCAAAAATTCCAAAACCACACGGGGGACCTAGTGAATGACCTGCAGAGAGCTGGGACCAAAGTAACAAAGCCTACCATCAGTAACACACTACGCCGCCAGGGACTCAAATCCTGCAGTGACAGACGTGTCCCCTGCTTAAGCCAGTACATGTCCAGGCCCGTCTGAAGTTTGCTAGAGTGCATTTGGATGATCCAGAAGAGGATTGGGAGAATGTCATATGGTCAGATGAAACCAAAATAGAACTTTTGGTAAAAACTCAACTTGTCGTGTTTGGAGGACAAAGAATGCTGAGTTGCATCCAAAGAACACCATACCTACTGTGAAGCATGGGGGGTGGAAATATCATGCTTTGGGGCTGTTTTTCTGCAAAGGGACCAGGACGACTGATCCGTGTAAAGGAAAGAATGAATGGGGCCATGTATCGTGAGATTTTTAGTGAAACCTCCTTCCATCAGCAAGGGCATTGAAGATGAAACGTGGCTGGGTCTTTCAGTATGACAATGATCCCAAACACACCGCCCGGGCAACGAAGGAGTAGCTTCATAAGAAGCATTTCAAGGTCCTGGAGTGGCCTAGCCAGTCTCCAGATCTCAACTCCATAGAAAAGCTGCTCTAGAGGAGATCTGCATGGAGGAATGGGCCAAAATACCAGCAACAGTGTGTGAAAACCTTGTGAAGACTTACAGAAAACGTTTGACCTGTGTCATTGCCAACAAAGGGTATATAACAAAGTATTGACAAACTTTTGTCATTGACCAAATACTTATTTTCCACCATAATTTGCAAATAAATTCATTAAAAATCCTACAATGTGATTTTCTGGATTTTCTTTTCTCATTTTGTCTGTCATAGTTGACGTGTACCTATGATGAAAATTGCAGGCCTCTCTCATCTTTTTAAGTGGGAGAACTTGCACAATGGGTGGCTGACTAAATACTTTTTTCCCCACTGTATATCCCCAGTCCTATCTCATCAACAATCATTCGTATCAATCTCACTCCTTTTTAGTAATTTAAACATCGCAAACTGTTGCATTGATGTTTTAAAAAATATTTATAAACCTATTGTTTCATAATCCAAAACCCATAAAAAGATGTCTACTTAATCCATCAGGCCAACAGCAACAACTACCTCCCATAATTCAACGTACTATAAACAAATTATCGTTATCTGAAGTAATAAACCATCGTCATAACTCACTGCTGTTTAAACAAACTATATAATGTCATAATAAAATGATCAATTATCAAATATCGTTCCTTATTCAACATCGAGACATGTTCTTCATTAGTAAATCGTCTCCACAAAGCAATACTACCTAATAACATATTCTCATTCTCCTAAATATAAATAATTACTTCTATTAAACAATCCCATTCAACATCAAGTCAACCTGTCTCATCACCCAATTAACTTATTTTTTAAACCCTCTACAATATCTATCATACTCTACCGCTAATTTCCCTCACAACGGTACCTCAACAGATGACAAATAATTTTATATTTATAGTAAAAACCAATAAAACATCCAATTCACCGATATGCAATTTTAATTACTATGTTATCCTATCCGACATGGATTGGTAGGACAACATCTTTCCTATAATGTTATCAATGAAACCAGTAATTCACATCAATAACATCAATGTAAAATATTTGCTTTCTGTCCCTTACTGGATTCGAACCAGGGACCCTCTGCACACATGGACAACATTCACCATCGAAGCACCGTTACCCGTCGCTCCACAAAAGCCGCGGTCCCCGCAAAGCAACTACTTCCAGTTCATAGAGCAAGTGACATCACCCAACGAAAACCGCACTAGCTCTCACCGCTAACTAGCTAGCAATTTCCTGCCGATAAAATTCAACCTCCTACGACGTCCTACAAAATACGCGATCCTTGTACACCTAACTTAACCCACAATGTCCCTTATAGCGCTCTCACGTTTCAGCAAGCCCCAATGGTTAACACCCGCAGACAAAAATGGAAATTCTTCAATTTTTACTAGCAGACCTAATAAAACACACTTTCAAACAGCGTTCTGCATTTACCTCTATCATAGGGTTTAAAAACGTACTTAACAACATTAACCATCCTAAATTGCTGTAGTAACGTCATATTTGGTTCAGTTTATCTATTACCATATAAGACATTCACTTCTCCATGCGTCGTAAACTATATCCTATTTCTCTTGTAATCAACTAAAATCATAGCCACGCAATTAAACCATCACTCCGCCATTACAGAATGAATGAGATCTATTCAACTATCCTTTCTAAGTAAGCTACAAGTAACACCAAACACTTGCTGTAGTTTACCATCATATATTGAAATCATCCATTTATCACGATCCAATTTATTTATAGACATATTCCACCATTGTCACTCGTTTAATCTAGCAAAACCTTATTCAATGACTACCACGTACTCTCCTCTCCATACCCGTTAACATGTTAGTCATTTTGCTGATGCTCTTATCCCAAGCAACACATAATTAGTGAGCTCATACATTTTTATACTTATACTTGTCCCCCTTGGGAATCGAACACCCAACCCTGGCGTTGCAAGCACCATGCTCTACCAACTGAGCTACAGAGGACCACAGATGAGTGTATAGTGCCCTTTTCTGATAATGTTATAATTGTAGCCTATTGCATTACTTTAGTTTAAAATATACGTTTGTTTATTCAACAAATCTAGAACCCACTATAAATTGGTGCTATTCACTCAGCATAATAGCCAAAGCTCCTTGCATCCCCTGGTTCACGTAACGAAAATACATTATCATTCTTGAATTCACCAACTATTCACATACATCACTGGTGTCACACAAACTATAGAATAAAGTAATAACAATTAGAATGTGTCAAATAAATGTTTTCCATCCAACTATTCAAACTTGCTTCAAATATCTCTTTCAGCTCGATACAGTCAAGAAAGTACGACTCTTTTACCCGGAAACTAGTTCATGGCATTAGTAAAGTCTATTCACATCCCAACAATAACTAATAATATATTTATATTCATATTATTAAAATACCTTACTTTCGTTCCAGTCTACCTAAACAATTCAAATTATGGCCATACCTCTATCGCAATTGCCAGTCCGCTATTCAAATGTATGTAACTGTCCAGTCTGAAAAGACGCAGGCTGCTAAATCGTCCAGTCTTATCCTGACTGTTCCGTCAATCTAAACAACCCACAACCATAGTTAAACTATACTTAGAAAACCTAGACTGATCAGCGATGCAGAATCTATGCTTTATTGAAAAGACAAGTTAATCCTCCTTTATTTAAATGATAATGGTCAGTAGTTTTATTATCTGGCACATACCACACTTTATCAGAAAATAGCTTTGAAGGACACAGATCTCACACACTCAATGTACAGTGGGGAAAAAAGTATTTAGTCAGCCAACAATTGTGCAAGTTATCCCACTTAAAAAGATGAGAGAGGCCTGTAATTTTAATCATAGGTACACGTCAACTATGATAGACAAAATGAGAAAAAATAATCCAGAAAATCACATTGTAGGACTTTTTATGAATTTATTTGCAAATTATGGTGGAAAATAAGTATTTGGTCAATAACAAAAGTTTCTCAATACTTTGTTATATACCCTTTGTTGGCAATGACACAGGTCAAATGTTTTCTGTAAGTCTCTTTACAAGGTTTTCACACACTGTTGCTGGTATTTTGGCCCATTCCTCCATGCAGATCTCTCTAGAGCAGTGATGTTTTGGGGCTGTCGCTGGGCAACACGGACTTTCAACTCCCTCCAAAGATTTTCTATGGGGTTGAGATCTGGAGACTGGCTCAGGCCACTCCAGGATGTTGAAATGCTTCTTCACGAAGCCACTCTTCGTTGCTCGGGCGGTGTGTTTGGGATCATTGTCATGCTGAAAGACCCAGCCACACTTCATCTTCAATGCCCTTGCTGATGGAAGGAGGTTTTCACTCAAAATCTCACGATACATGGCCCCATTCATTCTTTCCTTTACACGGATCAGTCATCCTGGTCCCTTTGCAGAAAAACAGCCCCAAAGCATGATGTTTCCACCCCCCATGCTTCACAGTAGGTATGGTGTTCTTTGGATGCAACTCAGCATTCTTTGTCCTCCAAACACAACGAGTTGAGTTTTACCAAAAAGTTCTATTTTGGTTTTCAACTGACCATATGACATTCTCCCAATCCTCTTCTGGATCATCCAAATGCACTCTAGCAAACTTCAGACGGGCCTGGACATGTACTGGCTTAAGCAGGGGGACACGTCTGGCACTGCAGGATTTGAGTCCCTGGTGGCGTAGTGTGTTACTCTGCAGGTCATTCACTAGGTCACCCTGTGTGGTTCTGGGATTTTTGCTCACTGTTCTTGTGATCATTTTGACCCCACGGGGTGAGATTTTGCGTGGAGCCCCAGATCGAGGGAGATTATCAGTGGTCTTGTATGTCTTCCATTTCCTAATAATTGTAATATAATAATAATGGTGCAGGTCTACAATTTTGTTTCTGGTGTCCTTTGACAGCTCTTTGGTCTTGGCCATAGTGGAGTTTGGAGTGTGACTGTTTGAGGTTGTGGACAGGTGTCTTTTATACTGATAACAAGTTCAAACAGGTGCCATTAATACAGGTAACGAGTGGAGGACAGAGGAACCTCTTAAAGAAGAAGTTACAGGTCTGTGAGTGCCAGAAATCTTGCTTGTTTGTAGGTGACCAAATACTTATTTTCCACCATCATTTGCAAATAAATTCATAAAAGATCCTACAATGTGATTTTCTGGATTTTTTTCTTCTCAATTTTTCTGTCATAGTTGACGTGTACCTATGATGAAAATTACAGGCCTCTCTCATCTTTTTAAGTGGGAGAACTTGCACAATTGGTGGCTGACTAAATACTTTTTTCCCCCACTGTAAACAACTTAGCAGTCAACAAGTCAAACCCCACATTCATTGATTTGGAAACAGATCTAACGACCTAACCAAATGAATTATATTTTCCCCCTAATATACTAAAATTGCTTGACTATATCACCTCTGCTTCTGAAATAATAGATAGTTTATTATAATGCTTAATTCCACCACATGCTCTATGTACTTTCTCCCATCCCCACATACGTCTGTACGTGTTTGGGCGTGCAAGTCAACACCTATAATTTTATCCAATGACTTGTAATAAATTACACTCCCATAAAATTCATTCTATTCTAATATATTCACATCAACCAAACCATTCATGTTTCTATTAATTCTTTTTTGCCAAAAATCAGTTAATCACAATATAGTCTCAGCGGAACGAACAACAAATTACCCAAATCCTTCCCCTCAGTCATAGAATCCTCCCAGAATCATATATGCTGGTCACTATTCCCTGATCTTACAAAATTCTATGACAGGCATTGTTGTACGAAACTCCAAGATATCATTTACAAGAAAAGCTTATTATTCCAACGTATATATCATTATCATACACACCTCTATATCTCATCATTCAAACTTCAGAGTGCGACTCATTTACACCATTATACCACTCTTATTCCATATTTATATAATGTTCTCAAACGCGCTTAATTACTATTTTTATAACCTACAGGAATATTTTATTCTATCAAAGGGCCCAAATTTTGAATGTTAACCCTATCCTAGTTATTACTTTTACTGTAGTCAATTTATCATAATACTACATCACCTCTAAAGTTTCCAAATATAATGTCAGAAACATACCCTAAAAGATTGATAAAAATACAATGCATAGACGTCATATGATCACACCGGTACACGTGACCTGTTCCTCCAACAGGATTTATTCTACCCCTCCTGGTAACGTGAATTTTCTACACTCAGTTGGTCAATGAATATCCACGCACCATTTATTCTGATTTAGATTGGGCACACCCTTTCTCCATCAGACAGACGCTTCAAACGACCTCAAATATATTTCCTTTCCTTACAGAAAGGCTTTTTACTTGCAGGATTTCTTATTATTCTCACTCACACAGATGTGCAGCCACTTGTGCCCAAATGAATCAGACAGTTGAATGACTCACAGCCGCCCAAGCAAACCATTCACCCATACGAGATGAGCAGACCTACTCTATTTAACACTTTCTCTATATTTTGAAGCCCTTGTGGCTATTTAACCCGACTCACCTACTCAGGATGACCTAACTTTTTTAGCTGATCGACCCTGCCTAACTTTGGCATCACCACAACACAGGATGATGCCCCACCTACCCGAGCAGACCTCTAACAATGAATTCCTCATTAGAGCGGCAAATTGAGTCCCAAATTTAGCTAGCTACCTGCCCGTTCAGCCCTCTGGAGCGCTAATTTTAGCTCTCCAAAGCGGTATCCACAGGATTTCTATTTATTTAGCCCCCTAGGTGATACACTTCCTCGACACACCTGGACTTCTACTACGCTTCCTAAGCGACTGTAAATTCTGCCCTATTCTGATACACTTCCTCGACACAGAAAAATAAGCGGTATTAAACCTTATTTCTACCTACCTAAGCAGCCTATAAAACGATATACTTCCTCGACACGTTTCTAAAGCGGTATTCATAGGACTTAACATGTTGTCTGATCGCTCAACCAGATGGACAACCGCCCGTGCCGAAATGACCCAGACAAAGCGATCAGCAGGATGAATCAAATGAATCAAATGAATCAAATCAATTGAACAGGACGGTTCAGACGAACAACAGAGTGACATCGACATGTGGCTCTTAAATTCAAAAGCTCCCAGTCTCTAATTTTCTGGTTCTTAAATTTGGAGAGACCTACTTGGTATTTCTGCAGCTGATGCCGTGCCCCGGATCGGACCACACAAACGTTATACTATATAAGTAATAACTTTTTTTTTTTTAAAGCGGCCACTTTTGTTTGTATGGTCCGTCCAAACCGTTTCACAACTGCAGATGTACACCGTCTCTGGTCCCTGTTGTCAACTCCTGGCAAGCTCGCCAAATATGTCGTAGAAATATTTGACCCAAAAAGTAGTCAACTTAAAAATATTTCTCAAGAGACTGGAACTTATGAATTCAAAAAATTAGACTTTATTATTTGCATAACAAAGCCGAGCTTGCTCCATGCCGAGCAACTGCTTGCCCTGAACCGGAAGCTGTCCTTTTATGCAGACACAAATGCATAGTCACACTGATACACAACATACATAGTCACTCCCTCTATTGTGAATGAATACATATTTCAGTATCACATGTTGGCTACTCACGAGGGCTACTTGCGCTTCTCTAAATGGGGACTCTGTATCTTATTAGTGGCGTGACTGAAAAATGATGTACATACGTACATTAAAGAACAATCACACTCTGTATTGACTATATTCACTATCCAGACATACATCTGGAGTACAAAGTATCAATCATGTTCATTCTGTTTTACCTTTATCATTTCATAACACATTATAAAACATATCAATTAATACTTAAACATGGTTTAAACATGTCATCCATAACCCATTCTCAACCACATACATTTAAGCATTTATCATTTACCATCCTCCCTGGCCCTTGATATTATGTACATGTGGCTATATGTCAGGTCATAAGCACAAACAAATTATAACACTAGTTCCATTGTTACTCCAATCTGCACACAGCCACCAATAGGAGTTGTATCTCCATCACATGTCATTGACATACCCAGACCAGCTGCAGGGAGTTATGAAAAACACATAAATGTCTCTGCTCTGTATTAACCCTTCAACTGGTTCTCAATCCATAAACATTTTAAGGCATATAGGTGTTTAATTCTACAACATATGTACTTGAAAATGATCTATACTGTCAGCAACCGGTGTGGCTGAAATACCTGAGTCCACTAATTTGAAGGGGTGTCCACATACTTTTGTATATATAGTGTACATTCAAACAATATACAATAAGTGAACAAAACATTAAGAACACCTGCTCTTTCCATGACATAGACTGACCAGGTGAATCCAGGTGAAAGTTATGATCGCTTATTGATGTCACTTGTTATATCCACTTCAATCAGTGTAGATAAAAGGCATTTTTTTTCATTATATTCTTAGCCTACTATGAAATATTTTTGTGTTGACTGTGATCAGGGTAGCCTAAGTGTGTCTTCTCTGTTTAATATTAACAAAATAACTATTGTTAATTAAACAGAACGGTAACATAATTTAACTCAAAATATGCCATTATATGCTTTCTTTTATTAGTCTTATAATGTTTATTAGGACCTGCCTAAACAAATTAATAATGGATTTATTTTTGATGGTGTACATTCTCAATGGATTTATTCAAATAGCCGCCCACCCACATCTGCACACCACTACTACCACTTGTCCCCGGCATGATACCATAAATCCTTTGTGAAAGCAGTAGAAGTGTTAGAGGTAAACCTGTCGCCACTTCAGGACAACGCTGTGCGTTTACGGCTTACGTGTGTGACCCCCCCCCCCAAAAAAAAATAATGAACAATAATATTGTTGAAGGCCATTTTATACTCAACCACTAAAGGCCAGCTGTAGTTTTGTGTGTATGTTTTATTACTGTCTCTGTTAGGCCCCGTACGCACTGATGTACAATGCATACAACTTGAGTGTGTATGGGGCCATAGATCTAAGGCCGATGGTTCTCAAACAGGAATCAGTATGAGATAAAAAATTATTTGTCACAACTTGGTCTGCATCGATTGAAAAGTGAGCAACACTGGGTGCCTTCCTCTGGTTCTTCCTGTCCGGCCTCTGTGTGACTTCAGCAAACACACTCTCTCTCTCTCTCTCTCTCTCTTTCTCACTCACTCACTCACTCACACAGTTACAGCGAGATATCTGTGACTTGGTGACATACTGTACAAATCAAATCAGTGAAACACACTCACACAATGACTTGTGACTCTGGGTAGAATAGTTTCATTCTAAGTCATTGCATATTGCATGGTTATTCTAAAGCACCTGTAAATAAGTGACACTTTATTAATTATTATAAGGCTGATGAGGAAGTGAGACGCTGAGTTACGGTAACAGCCAAAACCACTTACCCGAAACGTATAGCCTGAAAATCAATGAAGCTAGAAAAAAAAGTGCAGCTTCTAGTATATTCCAGTCTCAGATTGCTTTTAAAAACCCTGAGGTCTATGCTTGTGTGTTGACTTACAGTAACTTTAGAGCGATGTTTACTTAACTCAGTTGACATATGGAAAAGAGAGAGTGAGCAAGAGGGAGAGAGAGAGAGGTGAAGTTGCCCTCGGGCCACCGTCTTTCCCAACAGTGAATTATTTCACGGTCAGAGTGATGTGTCGGACTAGCAGGGCCCCTCACTTCTCCTGGGGGGGGAAAGGTGTCTTCTTGGCTTTTTCCATTCTAGCGAGAGAGAGAGAGAGAGAGAGAGAGAGAGAGAGAGAGAAAGAGAGAGAGAGAGAGAGAGAGAGAGCAGGCTGAAAAAGTGGGACAGACAAACTGCTGCTAATCCCTTTCGGTCCTTCAGGTGTGCAGCAAATCCAACAAAGGATTATGCCAGACTTCACCTAACAAAACAGGAATAGAAGGTGGCTGCAGGTTTCCATTTAGTTATGAACAGTGTGTGTTTCATAGCCCCCCAAGCACTCTGTTTACTTTCTGATTCCTGAAGGAGGAGAAAATTACGGTGAAGGGAAGGGGGTGTGGCAGAGAGAAGATGTAGAAGTAGGCTTGGAGCAAATGGGAAGCAATAAGAAAATAAAGTGAAATATATGGGGCAAAAGAATTTGACCGTCTCTGTCACGGATTCTGCCGAGGCTGCTCCTCCTCCTTGCTCGGTGTCACGATCGTCAAAAGGAGTAGACCAATGCGCAGCGTGGAATGCGAACATACTTTATTATATTCACCACACGAACAAAAACAACAAAACGATACGTGAAGTCCTTGGTAACAAACACAAACCAACACGGAACAAGATCCCATAATACACTGTGCCAAACAGGCTGCCTAAGTATGGTTCCCAATCAGAGTCAACAAGCAACAGCTGATTCTCGTTGCCTCTGATTGAGAACCACCCCGGCCAACATAGATACACATGAACTAGATCCTAAACATAGAAACACAAACACACCCTGGCTCAACATATAAGAGTCCCAGAGCCAGGGCGTGACAGTACCCTCCCCCCCCAAAGGCGCGGACTGCGACCGCGCCAAACATAAACCGAACAGGGGAGGGCCGGGTGGGCATTCCTCCTCGGAGGCGGATCCGGCTCCGGGCGTGACCACCACCCTCTAATAACCCCCGTAGTGCCCCTGGTCTGGTCTGGCCCGCTGGCTGGAGCTGGACTGGACATCGGTGGAGCGGGATTGCTTAGGCTCCGGTGTGGAGCAGCTGACCGGTACTTGACCAGGCACCGGTGAACCGGGCACCGGCTTGCGACTGGCGACTATGCACCCCAGGCTGGTGCGGGAAGCAGGAATGGGCCGGACTGGGCTGGCACGCACCCCTGGCCGGTGCGGGGAGTAGGAACGGGCCGGACCGGGCTGACGATGCGCATCACAGGCTTGGTGCGGGGAGCAGGAACAGGCCGGGCCGGGCTGGCGACGCGCACCATTGGCTTGGTGCGAGGGGCAGGAACAGGCCGGGCCGGGCTGGCGACGCGCACCATTGTCTTGGTGCGAGGGGCAGGAACAGGCCGGGTCGGGCTGGCGACGCGCACCATTGGCTTGGTGGGAGGGGCAGGAACAGGCCGGACCGGGCTGGCGACGCGCATCACAGGCTTGGTGCGAGTCACAGGAACAGGCCGGCTCAACATATAAGAGTCCCAGAGCCAGGGCGTGACACTCGGGCAGGCTTCGGCGTTCGTCGTCCCCGGAGTACTAGCTACTGCCGTTCGATGTTATCGGTGTTTGTTTAGTTTTGTCTGTATTGTTTACACCTGTTCGTCATTATGTTAATTGTTTCCCTTATAATTACCCCTTTCTCTCATCTGTACTTTGTGTGTGATTGTTTTCCCCTTCACGGTTGGCGCTAGTCGATTCAGGCGCAGCTGGGAATTTTATCTATCGCCATTTCTCATATAAGTTAGGGATCCCTATATTACCAGTCGATGTGCCCTTCCCTATCCATGCCCTAGATAGCCGGCCTTTGGGGTCGGGATTGATTAGGGAGGTCACAGCGCCACTGAAGATGAAAAGCGAAGAGGTCATGAGGAGACTATACAGTTGTATTTAATTGACTCTCCTGCGTTTCCAGTGGTGTTGGGACTTCCCTGGTTAATATCTCATGACCCCAACATTTCATGGCAACAGAGGGCTCTCAAGGGGATGGTCTGATCAGTGTGTGGGGCGGTGTGTAGGTGTTTCCGTAGGGGGCAACGACAGTGGAGAGTCCGAACCAAATGCCCACAATGCACATTCCTCCTGAGTATACCGATTTGGCAAGCGCCTTCTGTAAGAAGAAGGCGACTCAATCACCACCTCATCGACAGGATTGTGCGATAGACTCCAGGTTGGCGCGCGCTCCCTCGCAGCCATGTGTCTCTGTCTCAGGAGGAGACGGCTGCTATGGAGACATACGTCGCGAATCCTTGAGACAGGGATACATACGCCTTCCACTTCTCCTTCGTCCTCAAGTTTATTTTTGTGAAGAAGAAGGATGGGGGTTTACGCCCGTGTATTGATTACCGTGGTCTCCATCAGATCACTATTAAATACAGCTATCCTCTCCCTCTGATTGCTAGTATGCGCGAGTCATTACAGCGGCAGCTTCTTCACAAAATTGGATCTCAGGAGCGCTTACGACCTGGTGCGCATTCGGGAGGGAGATGAGTGGAAAACAGCCTTCAGTACCACCTCGGGTCACTATGAGTACCTCGTCATGCCATACGGTCTAATGAATGCTCCTTCTGTCTTCCAATCATTTGTAGACGAGATTTTCCGGGATTTGCATGGACAGGGGGTAGTGGTGTATATTGATGACATTCTAATATACTCCGCTACACGTACCGAGCATGTGTCCCTGGTAGACTGTTGGAGCATGATCTGTATGTGAAGGCAGAAAAATGTCTGTTTTTCCAGGAGTCCATCTCCTTCCTGGGACACCGGTTGTCTGCGTCAGGGGTGGAGATGGAGATTGACCACGTTTCAGCCGTGTGTAATTGGCAGACTCCAACTACAGTAAAGGAGGTGCAGCGGTTTTTGGGTTTTGCCAATTACTACCGGAGGTTTATCCGGAGTTTTGGACAGGTAGCGGCTCCCATTACCTCCCTGCTAAAGGGGGGTCCGGTGCGTTTGCAGTGGTCGGCTGAGGCGGACAGGGCGTTTAGTCATTTGAAGGACCTGTTCACCTCAGCTCCGGTGCTGGCACATCCGGATCCCTCTTTGGCGTTCCAAATCGAGGTGGATGCGTCCGAGGCGGGGATCGGTGCTATACGTCTCAGCGCTTGGGCACTCCTCCAAAACTCTGCCCCTGTGCTTTCTATTCTAAGAAGCTCAGTCCGGCGGAGCGCAATTATGACATGGGGGACAGGGAGCTGCTAGCTGTGGTCCAGGCCCTGAAGGTGTGGAGACATTGGCTTGAGGGGGCTAACCACCCTTTTCTCATTCTGACAGACCATCGTAACCTGGAGTACATCCGGGCAGCGAAGAGACTGAACCCTCGTCAGGCTAGGTGGGCCATGTTTCTGGCCCGGTTTGTCTTTAAGATCACGTATATCCCCGGGTCACAGAACGTTAAGGCAGACGCCCTGTCCCGATGATATGACACAGAGGAGAGTTCCATTGAGCCCACTCCCATACTACCGGAGTCTTGTCTCGTGGCACCGGTGGTGTGGGAGGTCGACACGGAAATCGAGCGGGCGTTACGTACAGACCCTTCTCCCCCAGAGTGTCCAGAGGGACGGAGGTACGTGCCGCTCGAGGTCCGTGACCGACTGATTTATTGGGCTCACATGTCACCCTCCTCTGGTCATCCTGCTATTGGTCGGACGGTGCACTGTCTTAGCGGGAAGTACTGGTGGCCCACCTTAGCTAAGGACGTGAGAGTTTAGGTTTCTTCCTGCTCGGTGAGCGCCCAGTGTAAGGCGCCTAGACACCTGCCCAGGGGGAAGTTACAACCTCTTCCCGTTCCACAACGGCCGTGGTCTCACCTGTCGGTGGATTTTGTCACGGACCTTCCCCCTCCCAGGGGAATACCACGATCTTGGTCGTTGTGGATCGGTTTTCTAAGGCCTGCCGTCTCATCCCTATGCCAGGTCTTCCTACAGCCCTACAAACGGCCGAAGCCCCTGTTTACTCACGTTTTCCAGCACTACGGGGTGCCTGAGGATATAGTGTCTGATCGGGGTCCCCAGTTCACCTCTAGAGTGTGGAGGGCGTTCATGGAACGTTTGGGGGTCTCGATCAGCCTTACTCGGGTTTTCACCCTGAGAGTAATGGGCAGGTGGAGAGAGTAAACCAAGATGTGGGTAGGTTTTCTGAGGTCCTACTGCCAGGACCGGCAGGAGGAGTGGTCAGGGTATATTCCCTGGGCAGAGATAGCCCAAAACTCACTCCGCCACTCCTCCACTAATCTCACTCCTTTCCAGTGTGTGTTGGGCTATCAGCCGGTTCTGGCACCCTGGCATCAGAACCAGATCGAGGCTCCTGCGGTGGATGAATGGTTTCGGCGCTCGGAGGAGACGTGGAACGCTGCGCACGTCCATCTGCAGCGGGCCATCAGACGGCAAAAGGCGAGCGCCGATCGCCACCGCAGTGAGGGTCCGGTTTATGCACCGGGTGATCGGGTCTGGCTCTCGACCAGAAACCTGCCCCTTCACCTGCCCTGCCGGAAGCTGGGCCGGCGGTTTGTGGGGCCATTTAAAGTCCTGAGGAGATTGAACGAGGTATGTTATAGGTTACAGCTGCCTGTTAATTATCGCATTAACCCCTCGTTCCATGTGTCACTCCTCAGGCCGGTGTTAGCTGGTCCACTCCAGGACAATGAGGTACGAGAGGCCCCTCCGCCCCCACTAGACATCGAAGGGGCTCCAGCATACTCAGTCCGTTCCATCGTGGATTCGAGGCGTCGGATGGGGGGTCTGCAGTATCTCGTGGAGTGGGAGGGGTACGGTCCGGAGGAACGGTGCTGGGTCCCTAGGAGGGACATCCTAGATCCCTCCCTGTTGACAGAGTTCCACCGAGTCACCCAACTCGCCCTGCTCCGCGTCCTCCTGGCCGTCCCGAGGCCGAGGTCGGCGCACGGCTGGGGCCGCGCGTCAAGGGGGGTACGTCCACGGATTCTGCCGAGGCTGCTCCTCCTCCTTGCTCGGGCAGGCTTCGGCGTTCAATCGTCCCGGAGTACTAGCTACTGCCGTTCGATGTTATCGGTGTTTGTTTCGTTTTGTCTGTATTGTTTACACCTGTTCGTCATTATGTTAATTGTTTCCCTTATAATTACCCCTGTCTCTCATCTGTACTTTGTGTGTGATTGTTTTCCCCTTCACGGTTGTCAATTTTGTGAGCAGGTTATTTCCTCCCTGCGTGGAGTTAATTTCTGTGTCCTTTTGGATCCTTTTCGTATTAAAGTACGTATCTGAGAGTTCTGTGTCCTGCGCCTGACTTCGTTTACCGCATCTCACAGACAGTCGTGACAGTCTCACTACAAACCCCCTAGAGTCAACATCTAATTAGCATAATAAACTAATCCCAATCAAAATCTATCTTTTTAAGATAGTTGCATCTCAATCCACCGCATCCGCCAATGGCGGCCTTCCGCATTTGTGGTGGAAGGTGACCGAGCTACAGCAGTGTTTGTCAGACCATAAAACATCCCGAAAATGGTTTGGACAACAAACTAATATGACCCCTCTATGAAAAGATGAGACTCACGAACTTGTACATGTTGATTGTTGTGGATGCCCACAAGCCTAACAAAACTCATCTGAAGGTAGCCCACTACCAGTTAAAAGCTTTGTCAAATTGGTTGTTGATCATTGCTAGACAACAATATTCAGTTCTTGCCATAGATTTTCAAATAGATTTAAGTCAAAACTGTAACTTGGCCACTCAGGAGCTTTCACTGTCTTCTTGGTAAGCAACTTCAGTGTAGATTTGGCCTTGTGTTTCAGGTTATTGTCCTGCTGAAAGGTGAATTCATCTTCCAGTGTCCGGTGGAAAGCAGACTGAAACAGGTTTTCCTCTAGGATTTTGCCTGTGCTTAGCTCCATTCTGTTTCTTTTTAACCTGAAAAACTCCCCAGTCCTTAACGATTGCAAGCATACCAATAACATGATGCAGCCACAACTATGCTTGAAAATATGGAGAGTGGTACTCAGTAATGTGTTGTTTTGGATTTGCCCCAAACATAACATTCACTCAGGACGAAAAGTAAATTGCTTTGCGAAATATTTAGCAGTATTACTTTAGTACCTTGTTGCAAACAGGATGCATGTTTTGGAATATTTTTGTTTTGTAAAGCCTTCCTTCTTTTCACTATGTCAATTAGGTTAGTATTGTGGAGTAACTACAATGTTTTTGATCCATCCTCAGCTTTCTCCTATCACAGGCATTAAACTCTATAACTGTTTTAAAGTCACCATTGGCCTCGTGGTGAAATCCCTGAGCGGTTTCATTCCTATCCGGCAACTGAGTTAGGAAGGACGCTTGTATCTTTGTAAGGAATGGGTGTATTGATACACTATCCAAAGTGTAATTAATATCTTCACCATGCTCAAAGGGATGTTTAATGTCTGCTTTTTCTTTTTTTGCCCATCAACCAATAGGTGCCCTTCTTTGCGAGGCATTGGAAAACCATCCTGGTCTTTGAGGTTCGAATCTATGTTTGAAATTCACTACTCGACTGAGGGACCATACAGATAATTGTATGTGTGGTGTACAGAGATGAGGTAGTCATTCAAAAATCATTTTAAACACTATTATTGCACACAGACTGAGCCCATGCAACTTATGTGACTTGTTAAGCAACCTTTTACTCCTAAACTTATTTAGGCTTGACATTATAAAGGGGTTGACTAATTATTTACTCAAGACATTTCAGCTTTTCAATTGTAATTAATTTGTAAAAATTCAGAAAAACATTCACTTCGACATTATGCTGTATTGTGGGTAGGCCAGTGACAAAAAATCTCATTTTAATCAATAAGAAATTCATTCTGTAACACAAACAACTCAATATTAGGAAGGTGTTCCTAAAGTTTGACACATTTTCATCATCATAACATGTTTGTTCGACACGTGGGGCAATTATCGGTAAGGAAGCAAATCACATTACTCAGAGCGTATCTATAGCTAGGTTTCCATCCAATCGGCAAAAGATTTTCATGTGAATACTCTAGAATCCGCATATAGAAAATATGTGCATTTTCCCACCAGTGGTGTGTTTTCACCAAATTGTATTTTTTAGACGTCAATATGACATGCCTCTCACAGCAGCAATGGTCACTGCAAATCAATCCATATGTATAGTACTTTACACCACTATATCACAATATTTAAAATACAGTAGGCAAAATATCCTAGGGTCCTATTAACAATAACTGTTGAACATTTATTTTGTGTAAAATCACATCAATAAAGAAATACAATTTCTAGGTCTAATAGCATAACAAGAAATCATTTTTGTGGCCGTCCTCCACTCCCGCATCTGTCCGGTGCATACTTTAGCACCAGTCCGAGGTCCCTTTACACCTGCACCTCCAGAGGAGTCGGGTCTCTTCGCCACCCGGCAGAGGTATTCAGCCATGTTGGCTCCAACCTGTCTATTAGAGAATATGCTTATAAAATGTTGAACCAATAATCATAGGACACACGGCAAGCTCACACCTGTGCACACACACAAAATGTGACCATTCCTATTGCTCAGAACATGCTATACTCATAAGTCTATCGATGTGTGCAGGATGTTAATCTGCATGGTGTTGAGTCACTTTGTCTGTGGTTTACAGTGTAAGACATACGTAATATTTCACATCTATACTTACAGCCTGTAGGTAAATTAATGATTTTCTGGCCTCAAGGATGTTTGAGCGGACATTCTTTCTCCCACCTTGGTACACTGGTGGTGGGAGCAGAGGCCATGTCGCCCTTTTTTATCTGGGGGAGAAAGTCATAACAAGGGTTAGTGGGAGTAAAAATCGATAAAAGTGGATGAATATTTAAGACTATTTTATTTCAATATGTACCTGCGGTAATCACGTCTGCCTCCAGCTCTGACAGCAGGATCTCAGCATGAATTTCCTTGCGGGCCAGACGCAGTAAATTCTCGGTGAAAACTGGCACCCAGTTTTCGGTCAGCTTTGTTGAACATCCAAAGTTGAGTCAATCAAAATCTGGAGCAATTTGGAGAACAGGTAGACAAACAAACCTATGAATTTGTTTATCATTTAGATTAGAAGGGTAGATTGAAAGGTAGCACTTTCAATGGCAAAATCTAAGCTGTACTGCACATCATTTTGTACATCAATGATACTGGCACAAGAATAGAAGTTATAATTAAATCATACATTTAATTCTACCTACTGACAAGTATGAGTATCAGGGTTGGGGTCAATTCCAAATCAAGACAATTCAGGAAGCACACTGAAATTCCAATGCTCTTCAATGCTTTTAATGACAACAATTTGGAATTGGGTTTCTTTCTAAACTGACTGGAATCGAAATGGAATTGACCCAAACCCTGATGAGTATACTTTAAATCATGTTTGGAAACGGATTTGACTTTAACCTTGTTGCTGGGGTGCTTACTATGAGCTACCATGCCTGGAGTATCCAGAAACCGTGATTGGAGATTTCCTCCATGGTCTTGGACCCGTTTTCATGTATCCACTTTGCCCTCTAGGTGGCCGTCTCCTTTAGGGGACACATCTGACCCTATTATGGGCTAAAAGTATTTAATGTCAAGTAACATTTCACTTGGGAAATCCCTCTTTCCCTAAATATAGTGAGTTGTGTATATCAACAAAGTTGCAGCTGATGTGTGAAAAACGGTAGACCATGAGGGAAACCATAAAACTCAAATGTGGCCTTTATATCATTATACGTCTATTTGGATCAATTAAAGCGCTCATTAACAACAAATAACATAATTAATACAGACGATCTGGTTTGTCTATTAATATCTTCCCCTTGGGAGGTAGTGTGTGTGTGTGTGTGTGTGTATACACACTCCATATACTCAAATATTTACCAGGCAAGACATGCTTGGTCTGTTATCTTCGGCGGCTGCAGCTGTAGAGTTGAGGCATTCCTCTTGGAAACCAGTAGAAGGACAGAGGCGTCATCCTTGGCTGTACCAAGCATCCTTGAAGATAAAAGTCTGTTTTTTTTTTTTAAAGACCCTTTGTGTTCAATATGGCTAGGATTTGGTAATACCAATAAAAAAGTATTACACCTCCAAGGACTCAATTTCGGTGGACATAGCCGATTCCGTGCATGATAGATAATGCAGTGAGTTTCAAAATTAAAACCTACAGTAACTTACAGCCTTTACCCTCTGAATCCTTGAGGCAAGGGAACTGTTCCACTAATGAAGACGCCAATTGTCTTTGTCTCAGATGTTGGGCTGAAAGAAAAGAGGGATAAACAGAAAAGACAACATTAATCAAAGGTACAATGTTTACAAAATAATCACAAAGTCACAATACCCGTCATTAGGAGCATTAATGATGTAACTACTGTAGAAAACTCATGTTTCTCCAAACCTTTCGATGAGGTGTGAAATCAACACTCTGTGTCTGATAGATTGGACTGTGTCTGTTTGATTGAGATGCAAGGGTGGCCGGTAGCGAAAGGTCGCTGGTTCGAATACTGGAGCCGACTAGGTGAGAAATATGGGATGTAGCTCAGTTGGTAGAGCATGGCGTTTGCAACGCCAGGGTTGTGTGGTTCGATTCCCACGTGTGGCCAGTATGAAAAAATTAATAAAAAATAATGTATGCACTCACTAACTGTAAGTCGCTCTGGATAAGAGCGTCTGCTAAATGACTAAAATGTAAATGTAAATATGTTGATGTGCCCTTGAGCAAGGCACTCAACCCTGATTGCTCCTATAAGTAACTCTAGATAAGCGTGTCTGCTAAATGACTTAAACGTAATGCATAGCCCTCCATTGAGCCTGGCCACAATGGCTTTGCCCTCCAGTGTTCTACTGAGTATTTCTCAAATATTCTGAAATAGAGATCCACAAAATGAAAATGTCTGTGTTCAAAACAGTTCCATTTGAGTCTTACACATGATCTGCAGCTAATAAAATAACTTACAAATGATGCCACAACAGTCTGGTGTTGGTCCAACAGGTTCTGCTGGTATATGATGCAGTGCCTTAAAGAAGAATAGAAAAAAAGTAATCAGTTACTGTTTCATATCGTCAAACTACATGATAGATAATACCTACAACAGCCATCCTGACAGCATAAGGAAGTAACTGGAAGTTGAGATGGTGTACTGCACTTAGATGTGTGCAGAGATCTTTACAGTTATTTGCATCTTTTTTTTTCTTCTAAAATATTTACTGAGCACTTACAGCTAACAGATGTGATGCAGGGCTCTACAGTGCGACCATTTTACTTGCATATGCGCCTACAAATAGAAATTCGAACTGAAAGTCAAGTAGGAGCACGTTCGAGTTGTGATTTATAGCAAAACATTTCTGCCGTAACTATTTTAAAAGTATTTTGTTTTCTGCTGTTTTGTATCATAGATGTAGCTAATCACAAAAATATCTATGAATCCCATATAGCCCACCTCGAGAAGCAACAGTGCCTGGGGGGCTGTGCGCACTGAGTGAAGTGCTGAAAGATTCATTTTTAGAAGCACACAGGCAGAAAGAAAGAGAGACATGCGAGTGCGAGGAAATGTTTTTATGATAAGAAATGACTAACAGTTGATGAATAAAAGGTTTCATTGTGCTCCTAAATGTCTATGTGTGCTCCTACATTTTTACTTAGGAGCACATCTTGTAAAAAAATTCAGCGTAGAGCCCTGTGATGCTTTTTTAATTTAAGTCTGAGGCCAAATGAGGCATTAGTGGGGCCAAATTAGGCATTAGTGGAGCCATCTAGCCAGGGGTGAAAATAGATTACATTTTTTACTGGTACGGGACACCCAAGTGAGCGCATGCATTTTTTTTTATACTATAAAAATTACAGGGTAGCCTACTCTGCTGACACTGAAAAACAGATCAATAAAAACGATGTTGTCTGATCCATATAATTGGCCTATGAAAAGGGGAGACACAAATACAATGTGACGTCCATCTAACCTGGAGGAGGAAATGATTGTCCAAAAACAAACAAAAGTGGCGCTGACCCAATGATAAAGACATTGAATATGCACAATCACCGATGGCCGATGTTCACTGCTGGTGCCAATAATAGGCTACTGTTCACTCAATTAAGGTAAGAATTTTTATAACAAAAAGACACATTTGAGTATATTCATTGTCATCTCTTTACAGCAATAGCCATTTGCTTTCCATACAGTTTTTCCACAATTGTATTTTTAAATAGTGTGATATGCCTGGCTGGGTCTCTCTGCTTTTCACTGACAGTCACAACTCAACAATCTATTTGGCATTTGCAGTGCGCACTGCCCAAATTGCGGGCCCTTCCGACTGTAGGCTATGCGATTTAAAACAATCCACAGCTTTTTCTTTAGAAGCTAATGATCCTCTGTGGCCAACTCATGCTTTCTTGTGTAGTAGCCTATGTTGAATTATTTTATTTATTTCTGTATAGACAGGAGTAAGCTAATTAGGCTATATCATTTTGGCAATTCAATTTACTTTAGGGAAAGCTTCCTCTAACCTTATGGACATGCCGCCTATGTCTTTTAATGTGGCATAAACACAACCAGTCATGATGTTTTCATCTGATTGTCAAACAATCACTTAACAAAGGCGCTCCTGTAGGCAACCCGCGCACATTGAAACTTGAAACTTGAAACATTCGTCAACTCACAAAATCATTTTAGCATCCAAACCCCAACAGTGCACTGTGCACCTGCAATTTAATGAATAGAAAGAGACATCTGTTATAATAAACCTATGTGTATTGTAATGACATTCTGCGATTGTCATTAGGCCTACACTTGCCTGAACTGATGCATCCACTGTTGTCCACGCGCGCCTCGGTCTCGGCCACTCATCTCAGCCTTGTCCATGAGCTTCTCGGCCATTCATCTCTGCCTTGACAAAATGTGTTCTTCTCAAATCACAACGCAACTTGGAGCGTATACCACCCGGTTTCCAGTCAATTAGCTCATTATTCAAGCGGTTGACATACAGTAATGTTAAATAATGGTGTAATAGCCTATAGTTTTTTGGGCATGTTGTGCTAATTGTAATAACGCTTCTGCATCTAGCATAATGAAAGCGTCCTCATTTACAGTATCTCCTCATCTGAAAAACAGAAAAGAGGGGGGCGGATCCTCCTCACAATGAAACGTCCTAATAACAATCACAATGATGAACTTACCTTCAAACTTTTGGAATAGACTCCAGATTCCACTCTTAAATGCTTTTCTTTCACAAAGCTGTCCATGAATCTCTAAAGAGAAAAATATCAATAATATTGTCACCAACTGATTACTTTTTCTTTCTCACACACACAAACATTGTATGATTTGTGCCCTTTGTCTTTGCTACTGAAGAACGCATAGGTTATTAATATTTTTTGCTTCCAGATCTCTCACTCTCTCTCTCGATCTCTCACACACACACGTCCAGACCCAGATCATATCATGGAAGTGCTCTGTCTTTTCTGCCAGTGGGGATGGGCCTGCAAGCAGATGGCCACTGACAGAGGAAGGGAAGAGAAGGGGTTTTGGAAAGCAGTCAAACACACACACATACACAGAGAGAGAGAAAACCAATGAGTAGACCAGCAGCAACTAACTAGCTTACATTAGCTAGCTCTTGGATGCATATAACATTAGCTTCCAACTTTGTTAATTTAACCCAGGCGGTCTAGCTAGATACTAGCTAGAAAAAGTAAAACTTAGCTGTCGTAGCTAGCTAGCTAACGCTAGCTGACTGAAACAGTGTCAGACAGCAGTCAAATGTCAGACTTAGCTAGCTAAAGTTAGCTACCTTTCTACAGACACTGGCATACAGTACCAGTCAAAAGTTTGGACACACCTACTCATTCCAGGGTTTTTCTTTATTTTTTACTATTTTCTACATTTGGTTGAGAGAATGCCAAGAGTGGGCAAAGCTGTCATCAAGGCAAGGGTGGATATTTGAAGAATCGCAAATGTAACATATATTTTGATGTGTTTAACACTTTTTGGGTTACTACATGATTCCATATGTGTTATTTCATAGTTTTACATTTACATTTTAGTCATTTAGCAGACGGTCTTATCCAGAGCGACTTACAGTTAAACACATATTTTTTTATACTGGCCCCCCGTGGGAATCGAACCCACAACCCTGGCGTTGCAAACACCATGCTCTATCAACTGAGCTACATCCCTGCCGGCCATTCCCTCCCCTACCCTGGACGACGCTGGGCCAATTGTGTGCCGCCCATGAGTCTCCCGGTCGCGGCCGGCTGCGACAGAGCCTGGATTCGAACCAGGATCTCTAGTGGCACAGTTAGCACTGCGATGCAGTGCCTTAGACCACTGCGCCACTCAGGAGTCAACAACCATAGTGATGTCTTCACTATTATTCTACAATGTAGAAAATAGTAAAAATAAAGAAAAACCTTTGACTGAGTAGGTGTGTCCAAACATTTGACTGGTACTGTAATTGTCAACCAGTTTCCCTGTGTCACTGACTTCTGACCAATCTTTCCTTTTCTCTACCAAGGTTAGATCAACAACAGGATATGGGCGTAACCATGGAGGAACATCCCCTATCACCACAGAAGGGCCAACCTCCAACTCCCTCAAACCCTCTCATCAGCAAGCTTTCCAACTGTCCAACCGAAACCACTGACTTTTCTACTAGTATATTGGATAATTAATTATCTCGGGTCGTCGGGACTAGTTACCATAGCCACAAAGTCATAAACGCTGCCTATTTCTACAATTTATATATTTTTTAATGTGATTTTTAAATTAACCCTAACATTAACCATAGTGCTAACCTTATGCCTAACCCTAACCTTAAATTAAGACCACAAATCTAAACGTTGTTTTCATAAATGTTTACAATATAGCCAATTTTTACTTTGTGTCTGTGGTAACTAGTGGAAAGCGTACTCTCAGGCCAAACTTGCCGGTTATCACCTTAACATGTGAAATAATGGGGCAGCAAAGCGAGACAATCTTGCATTTTGTGATTAAAACACCAAATTTGGCACAGATGTAGATTTATGGACACTGAAAAGATTCAGATATGGAGCCACCCCAGATTTGGCCCCTGGAGGCCATGGCATGTTACACAATGGCCACTGTTGATAATTTAATGTTATAGTTCTGAAGGCATTTTTTTTAGATAAATCCACCAAATGTGGCACAGAGTTAGATTAATGTACCCCAAAAATATTTAGATTTGGAGGCACTACAGCTTTGGCCCCTAGGGGCTGTGACAGCTATCTTACAAAATGCCTTTGACCCCAATTAGGCTAGATGTTACACTGTATGTTATAGTTTAGAGACCCATGTGTACATCTCCTAACATGCCTGTCATTGGTTGATATACGGCATTGGTTGATCTACAGGGCATCAGGTCCAAGCCACTAGTAAAAATGTGCTGGTTAGTTCCAGGGCTTTTGATGCTGTACTCATCCCTTATGGAGGGTGTATATTCTGTCTGTTGCTGTGCTTGGCTGCACTGATGCAATAATTATTATTTTGAATTATGATGTTGGAGGTTCCTTCGGGTGCAGGAAGTACACCTTCACCTCAACAGTCATACTAAACTCTGTCAGTAGCCTTGCACGAGCAAGACAGAACAGCTCATAGGAACCTAACTCCTGTTTATGTAGTGGACAGCTTGATGTACAGCCCCCTTGCCCCCAATCTATGTTTTTAATACTGTGGTGGTTCCAAGCAGAGACGTATAAGGTTCCATTTTTACTGTTTTTGGTATGACTCGGCTGGGGATCAAACCACCAACCTTCCAATCTCAGGGCAAACACTCTAACCACAACGCCACTGAGTTGGTTATATACTAAACTGTGACATGGCCTTTGATTTGTTCCAATTGCTGAACATATTCACCCAAAATTAGAAAACTAGTGTGTCATATCTTTGTTCATGAAACAGGTTGAAAGTAAACTGTGGCACAGTTCTGACTGAAACACAGCGTGAGAGAATTGTTCACAGCAATTGTGAACTATTTCAACGTAATGGCTGCAATATTTTCCCAGTTACAGCTGTATTTAGTCTGAATTTGCTCCTGCAATGCTCCTGATATGGGCATTGCAAAGTAGCTTTAGTAGCCATTTATTTACATGCTCATGTTACTGGTAGGATGTAAACCCCAGTCTCCTACTCCAGAACCAAATGTCTTAACCATTAGACCCAAAATATATTCAATCTTTGGCTAAGGGTGGTTTTAAGTCACAGGCTTAAAAATTTAAGGTTTGTAAAATAGTGGTACAGTCTGCAGCCTTTTAGTCAAATGGCTGCCACGGCCCCCAGGGGCCAAATCTGTGGGGGCTCTATATCAAAATCTTTTTAGGGTACCTAAATTT
Organism: Coregonus clupeaformis; assembly: GCF_020615455.1. Lineage (NCBI taxonomy): Eukaryota > Metazoa > Chordata > Actinopteri > Salmoniformes > Salmonidae > Coregonus > Coregonus clupeaformis. Next base: position 5,832,514 of record NC_059211.1, read on the forward strand.
ACCTCTGTGCCAAATTTGGTGTGTTCATCTCAAAATAGGACTTCTGAACTGTAAATTGTATTACTGTCTGTGGCAATTTCATAAGATAACTGCCATGCCCCCCAGTGGCCAAATCTGTGGTGACTCCGTATCTACATATTTTCAGGGTCCATAAACCTACTTCTGTTCCAAATGTGGTGTCTTTATCTCAAAACTGTCTTTCTGAATTGTAAAATAATGGCAGGCCCACCATTGGTGGCCATTTTGAAAAATGGTTGCCATGCCCCCCCCCCGGGGTGGCTCTATATCTAAATAGTTTCAGGGGGTCAGGTAGTAACTGAAAGGTAGCTGTTTCGAATCCCAGAGCTGACTCTGTTGATGTGCCCTTGGGCCTAATTTTTAATGGTGTCTGCTAAATGACTAAATGTAAACATTTTACATAAATCTATCTCTGTGCCAAAAATTGTACTTTTATCATAAAATGCACGATTGTTCCAGATTTTCCAGCATAGAAGCTTGAGGAGAAGATTCAGGGCTGTGCACACACCTTTTGGGGGCAAAGAAATTGAATAGCACCCCGGAAATGACATTTCCTGCAACTGTCGTCACAAACTCATTGAGAAATTATTACAAAAAAGGAGGGAAAGCAGCACAATCTTACAATCTGATGAGTAAAGTATTTTGCAAAACTATTTTGAAATTGAATAAATTCTGCACGTTAAAAATAACCAACACAATTCCAGTCAAAATAGAATATTGTAAGAAATACTGTAGCCTACCATTACTATATCCAACCCAACTCCAAATGTTGCCTGTCATTACAGCCATAAAACGCAAGATAGGCTACAGAAATAAACTGCATTTTACACCTGCATTTGGAGATTAAACTGGTCTTAAACTAGTCATATTTTGGTCATAATGATGTCACGACCAGAATGTACCCAGAATTAAATGTCAAAATGACGTGTTATGCCCATTGGGTTTGGTCTTGGAATAACAGCTCTCAGATACAGTGCGGGTAGACTGTGCGGGTATGGTCTACATGAGGAGATTATTATGGATACGAGTGAGAATAGTTTTATTTGTCAAACGGTAGTAAAGCATCCATCATTGAAGTGAGTTCAGTAAGTATTCATACCCCTAGACTTATTCCACATTTTGTTGTGTTACAGCCTGAATTCAAAATCTATTAAACCCATCTATAAACAATACCCCATAATGACAAAGAGAAAATATGTTTTTAGAATACAGCTGTGAGTCTTTCTGGGTAAGTCTCTAAGAGCTTTCCACACCTGGATTGTGCAACATTTGCCCCCTATTCTTATCAAAATTCTTCATGCTCTGCCAAATTGGTTGTTAATCATTGTTAGACAACCATTTCCAGGTCTTGCCATAGATTTTCTAGTAGATTTAAGTCGAAACTATAACTCGGCCACTCAGGAACCTTCACTGTCTTCTTAGTAAGCAACTCCAGTGTAGATTTGGCCTTGTGTTTTAGGTTATTGTCCTGCTGAAAGGTGAATTCATCTCCCAGTGTCTGGTAGAACACAGACTGAACCAGGTTTTCCTCTAGGATTTTGCTTGTGCTTAGCTCCATTCCGTTTCTTTTTTATCCTGAAATACTCCCCAGTCCTTAACGATTGCAATCATACCCATAACATGATGCAGCCAATACTATGCTTGAAAATATGAAGAGTGGTACTCAGTAATGTGTTGCGTTGGATTTGCCCCAAACATACTTTGTATTCAGGACAAAAAGTGAATTGCTTTGCCAAATTTTCTGCAGTATTACTTTAATGCCTTGTTTCGAACAGGATGCATGTTTTGAAATATTATTATTCTGTACAGGCTTCCTTCTTTTCACTCTGTCAATTCGGTTAGTATTGTGGAGTAACTACAATGTTGTTGATCCAACCTCAGTTATCTGCTATCACAGCCATTAAAATATGTAACTTTTTGAAAGTCCCTGAGCGCTTTTCTTCTTCTCCGGCAACTGAGTTAGGAAGGACACCTTTGTCTTTGTAGTGACTTGGTGTCTTAATACACCATCCAAAGTGTAATTAATAACTTCACCATGCTCAAAGGGATATTCAATGTGTGCTTTTTTTTTACCCATCTACCAATAGGTGTCCTTCTTTGCGAGGCATTGGAAAACCTCCCTGGTCTTTGTGGTTGAATCTGTGTTTGAAATTCACTACTCCACTGAGGCAACGTAATAATAATAATAATTGTAGGTATGGGGTACAGAGATGAGGTAGTCTTTCAAAAATCATATTACTATTGTTGCAGTGTCCATGCAACTTATGTGACATGAGCAAATGTTTACTCCTGAACATATTTAGGCTTGCCATAAGAAACGGGTTGAATAATTGACACAAGACATTTCAGCTTTTTTTTTTTTTTTTTTTATAACATCATTCCACTTTGACATTGTGGGGTATTGTGTGTAGGCCAGTGACACAACATCTCCATTTAATCTATTTTAAATTCAGGCTGTAACACAACAAAATGTGGAAATAGTCAAAGGGTGTGAATGCTTTCTGAAGGCACTGTTGTCACCATAATAAGACCCTCAATATTTATTGGAAAGGAGCATCAAGATCACAGAGCACTTTTACCACCCTGTGAAGTTCATCATAACTTATTTTATCTGTAGCCTAATAAACTGCATGGTTTCCCGAGTTGTAGTGGGAGGACCACACACCGTATCATCGCATGACTCCAAGTTTACTTCCATATGATGGTCATTATATCAATATTTGCACATGAAGGCGTTTCTACCGCCATTTCTCTCATATTTAATTTAACCGACAAAAAAAGATTCCACCATGTCGAACGAACAAATTATCTGTTGGTATTTATAAAATTGTAGGCTACCGAAACACCCTGTTTCCATCACAGCTGTCGTGATTTTATTTTATTACAGTATGACTTTACTGACATAAAATCTGTGGATGGAAACGTGGTTTGTATTCCTCCTTTTTTTTCCGTTAATATTATCAACAGTACACCAATACTCTCAAGAGTTAAACATTTTAGCCAGGAAACATAACAGTTATCAAGAAGAGACTGAGTCCATTTAGGGGAGAGTTATCCAGGCCAGGACCATGAGTTCTCTGCTGGCGCTGGGCCTTGTGTCCTGGCAGGAGAGGTGGTGGCGTGGGGGGTTATGTGCTTGGCAGTGCCCCAGAGGCAGCAGGGGGTGGAGGGACAGAGCGAGAGAGATTGACCCCAGTGTTTATCAGTAGTGGGGGTTGTTTGGGGGGTGACAGTGTCCCTCTCTGCTAGGGGCAATCCCGGCGACCACACAGCCACTGATCAGGACTGAGGGGAAACTGAAAAAAGAAATCCCGGCAAACGACAGGATGCACATGGCCCATGGAGAAGGATGGCTGGTTGAATACAGGAAATAGAAGATAGGAGAGGAAGAGGGGATTTTGGAACACAGCTGGGTTCAGATTGAAAAATTCCTGTTTTGAAGCAGGTCTTTTTTTTGGTCTTTCTCTATAGGCTGTTCAGGGACGGTAAAGCTTCGGTTTACTGTGGGTTTAGTGAGGTTGTGATGACATCTGTACTGTTCTGATAGCACTTTCAGAAGTGTGAATTGCACGGCATTGTGTCCTGGATGGAGCGTGTTGACAATATTGTCAGTTACAGTTCTGGTGGCAATCCTGGCTGAGAAGTCATCCATGGTACACAGTCAGACTTAACATGTCTATATCAAGTGCTATCAAATGTCATCTCCTTCCATCTGAGGACTCACTTAGATATTCAAATCAAACACACTTTCATCATGAAAACCACTAGCTACTAATTTAATTCTGGCAGCTACAAGTGTTTTATGATCATGGAGACAGATTGGTTATGGCTTTCTTTTCATCCAGCACCAAACCCTAAACAACATGTGTCGAAATACCTGGCTATATAAACAAGACAATGTTGACCATTTGTTTAAAATCACTTAAAATTACATGCCGCTGCCAAGCAATAGATATGTATTTATATTTCTTTAGCTAGGTGCGCCATTTCTCACAGCCCAGCATTGACTGACCACAGGTTTGATATGCTTGGATGAATATTATATATTATATATTTATTACACATAATATAATTTATTATGAATAATATAAATTATTATGTAACAACAATAATAATAATACATTAAAAAAAATAGTTACAATAAAGTTATTGCATAGAAATAACATTTCAATACATATATTATTATCTATGTATTTTTATTTTGTATATCTATATTGTTATTATTACATTGATATTATATTGATTATTACTACAGATAATAATAATTACTAGATGTTAATAATATTTTTGCTGCAGCCATAGATCACAGCTGTGTCAATGATGTTACATCTGGAGACAGCTTTGCCAAATTTGAGGGGAAAAAACACATTTGCTTTGTAGGTCTTATTTATTGATGGAGATGTGATGAAACAAAAACATGAAATCAAGATGGCTTTTGTGAACACATAACTGACGGATCCATTGCTAAAGTATGAATAGAGAGAGATTATGCTGGTTTGGCCTATGTTATGGATGGGTGGAAGGACTGCTCTCCCTCTTCATACAGCCTCTCTCTATTTGCATACAGCCTACGTAACGTCGCTCATGCTTTAAAAAGGCAGAGCAGTCGCGGGTATCCACTTGATGGCATTGATCCCAACCTGGTGCGCTTCGGAGAAATACGCGGCCGGAGGCAAAGTAACGTTTTGGTTTCCTCGTTCAGTTCCAAGAGATACTTCAAACTGAATGTTTTGACGGAATGCACTATTTCTTTCCATCCATTTGAAAGGACTGTACTCAAGCAAACCATCCCTTGCTAAGGCATCAGAAGCTGATATTCGTGACTTTACTTGCGCTCGGTTAACTGTTTTGAAGCCACCCAATTGGAATCAGCATTCCAAAAATGTAAGTTTGATTGTTTAAAAAAAAGAATAGCCTACCGACCGTAATGTTGTGCACTGTCCTTGATTAGAAGCAGGCTATTATTATTGTTGTTGTTGATTATTATGATAGTATGAGGTTATATACATTTTTTTTATGAGGCATAGTTGCACGCACAAGTGTGTTCTTCATCTTGCCATTCTTAGAATAAGAATGAGGCCAACGGTAATGCCTTAGGCCAGTGGTTCCTAACCTTTTTCGATTACTGTACCACCAACTGAATATTGCTCTGCCTGGAGTCGCCCTGAAGTACCCCCTCATGTGCATTTTACCAGTAGGCCTATGGTCTAGTGAGTCTTCTCAAGTAGGCTACCCACTGTGGATAGGCCAAGTACCCCCAGGGGTGCTAGTACCCTGATTGGAAACCACTGCCTTAGGCTACTAAGACATATTAAAATAGCCTACATCCCTGCCCTATAACTGTAATAGCACATTTCATTATTTTCTGCAATGGTTAATGCTGTTTATTAATGCGTAACAGGCATAGGTCTATAGCCTATTGAAGTTTATTGGCCCTCATATGGGGATAATTGAATCTCATCAGGTTTTTGATGACAGGTCATCACAACATCTTAGTAGACTACTTAATGGACTGAAAATCATCTAACAACTGAAATAAAACAGTTATAGTGATTGCATTCTAGTCTATGTCTTAAAATATTTGTTTTATGGTCCACTCCGTGCAAATACTTCTGTGTGTCTGACTGGCACTGGCGGACTTACCATTAGGCAGAAGAGGTAATTGCCTAGGGCCTCAAATCATCAAGAGCTGGGCATATTTTTTATTGTTGAAATACAAAAATATGTATAATAATATATATTAAAATAATTTAGCCGCTTGAGGCCCCCCCATGCTCTGCTCGAGGCATAATAAATAAATAATCCCCATCAAAATATGTCTGTTTAAGATAGAGATATATATAAAGAAAATTGCATGGGCTGCGTCTCAATCTACCGCATCCGCTGATGTCGGCCTTCCGCATCTGCAGTGGAAGGTGGCAGAGCTACAGCTTTGTTTGTTAGACCAGAAGACATCTAAAAAATTGGTCTTCTCACGAAAATGTAGCATCTTTGGAACGATGAGACTCTCAAGATGGTGGCATTCTCCATTTTGCTCTACGACTCCCACAAGTGTCATGGGACTCGTCTGAAGGTAAACGTTACCGGCCTGGAAAAATGAATGGAAGTGAATAGTACATTTCCACGTCAAACGTATACAGGGAATTCCAGGGTAAACATTTTTTATTATTCTTTCCTGAACTTCCTTATATCTCTGAGATATAGGACATAAACTTCAAAACATACTTCCTTTTGATTAAATCTGTTTTTCCATGTATGAATCTGTTATTCAATTAGTTCGATGTTTCATCAAATCATTTAAAAATGTATATTTGTATACCTACAGGGTCCTAAAATTCTCCATCCCTATTTAGCTATTTTTCTGCCATGAACTTCCACAGGCTTCCCCATGTTAGGGAAGCCTGATTCTCAACGAGGCTAGCTTAGTAGAAACCCAGCTCCGGGCCCTTAGACTCTAGGGGGATCAAATACGCATTTATTTAGTAAAAAGACAGGTGCTGCTGATAATACAGACTGGCCTCTGCCTGGGGCCTCCAAATCACTAAGTCCGCCCCTGCTGGGCCTCCCGAGTGGTGCAGCGGTCTAAGGCACTGCAGTGCTTGAGGCGTCACTACAGACCCGGGTTTGATCCCAGGCTGTGTCGCAGCCAGCCGTGACCGGGAGGCGGCGCACAATTGGCCCAGCATTGTCCGGGTTAGGGGAGGGTTTGGCCGGCCGGGATGTCCTTGTCCCATCGTGCTCTAGCGAACTCCTTGTTGCGGGCCGGGCGCATGCACGCTGACTACGGTCGCCAGTTGTAAGTCGTTTCCTCCGACACATTGGTGCGGCTGGCTTTCGGGTTAAGCGAGCAGTGTGTCAAGAAGCAGTGCGGCTTGGCATGGTCATGGTTCGGAGGAAGCATGGCTTTCAACCTTCGCCTCTCCCGAGTCCATACGGGAGTTGCTGCGATGGGACAAGACTGTAATTACCAATTGGGGAGAAAAAGGGGTAAAACGTTGTTTTTTATTAAGAAAAGAAAAAATTCGCCCCGCTGACTGGGAGTGTCTCGGGTCTTTAAGGAGTTCCAACTGCAGGGTATGATGACACCTTGACATTATCACGTAATGTCTAGCATTCGCACAGTTTGTTCTTACTCAATCTTTCAATATAAAGACTAGCATTCACAAATGATAATGGTTGACCAGAAGATTATTTTTGCAACATTAATGTCACAAGTGTTTAAGCATTGGAGCTGTCACAGCTCATAACTTTACACATTTAAAGTGATTAATCGTGTTTGGTCTTTAGCTGTTATTTGTAAGCTTTTTTCACCTTACTTCAAAAGGTTAAGCAAATAAATGTTGTCTAGTTAATTTCCATGAAATCATATTTAAGTGGCACATTATGTCTTCACATGACACTTGTCATTTTCCCGTGTTTTCAGGCTATACATAAAACAGCCCAAAATTCCCCTATGGGGGTCACAAAGTGTCACGCTCGTTCATAGACGGGTCAGACCAAGGCGCAGCGTGATAAGCATACATGTTTATTTGAACCTAATAAACACCGACAAAACAACAAACTAGTCCAAGGTACACAAACAACATACCTCACACGGAAAAAGATGCCACAACCCACTAGTGCCAATAGGCTGCCTAAGAATGGTCCCCAATCAGAGACAACGAGCGACAGCTGCCTCTGATTGGGAACCACACCGGCCATCATAGATCTAGAATACTAGATCCTACAACATAAAACAAACAACAAGGAATATACACACCCTGACTCAACATATACAGTGGGGGAAAAAAGTATTTAGTCAGCCACCAATTGTGCAAGTTCTCCCACTTAAAAAGATGAGAGAGGCCTGTAATTTTCATCATAGGTACATATCAACTATGACAGATAAAATGAGGAAAAAAAATCCAGAAAATCACATTGTAGGATTTTCTATGAATTATTTGCAAATTATGGTGGAAAATAAGTATTTGGTCAATAACAAAAGTTTCTCAATACTTTGTTATATACCCTTTGTTGGCAATGACACAGGTCAAACGTTTTCTGTAAGTCTTCACAAGGTTTTCACACACTGTTGCTGGTATTTGGCCCATTCCTCCATGCAGATCTCCTCTAGAGCAGTGATGTTTTTGGGGCTGTCGCTGGGCAACACGGACTTTCAACTCCCTCCGAAGCTTTTCTATGGGGTTGAGATCTGGAGACTGGCTAGGCCACTCCAGGACCTTGAAATGCTTCTTACGGGGCCACTCCTTCGTTGCCCAGGTGGTGTGTTTGGGATCATTGTCATGCTGAAAGACCCAGCCACGTTTCATCTTCAATGCCCTTGCTGATGGAAGGAGGTTTTCACTCAAAATCTCACGATACATGGCCCCATTCATTCTTTCCTTTACACAGATCAGTCGTCCTGGTCCCTTTGCAGAAAAACAGCCCCAAAGCATGATGTTTCCACCCCCATGCTTCACAGTAGGTATGGTGTTCTTTGGATGCAACTCAGCATTCTTTGTCCTCCAAACACGACCGAGTTGAGTTTTTACCCAAAAAGTTCTATTTTGGTTTCATCTGACCATATGACATTCTCCCAATCCTCTTCTGGATCATCCAAATGCACTCTAGCAAACTTCAGACGGGCCTGGACATGTACTGGCTTAAGCAGGGGGACACGTCTTGCACTGCAGGATTTGAGTCCCTGACGGCGTAGTGTGTTACTGATGGTAGGCTTTGTTACTTTGGTCCCAGCTCTCTGCAGGTCATTCATTAGGTCCCCCCGTGTGGTTCTGGGATTTTTGCTCACCGTTCTTGTGATCATTTTGACTCCACGTGGTGAGATCTTGCGTGGAGCCCCAGATCGAGGGAGATTATCAGTGGTCTTGTATGTCTTCCATTTCCTAATAATTGCTCCCACAGTTGATTTCTTCAAACCAAGCTGCTTACCTATTGCAGATTCAGTCTTCCCAGCCTGGTGCAGGTCTACAATTGTGTTTCTGGTGTCCTTTGACAGCTCTTTGGTCTTGGCCATAGTGGAGTTTGGAGTGTGACTGTTTGAGGTTGTGGACAGGTGTCTTTTATACTGATAACAAGTTCAAACAGGTGCCATTAATACAGGTAACGAGTGGAGGACAGAGGAGCCTCTTAAAGAAGAAGTTACAGGTCTGTGAGAGCCAGAAATGTTGCTTGTTTGTAGGTGACCAAATACTTATTTTCCACCATAATTTGCAAATAAATTCATAAAAAATCCTACAATGTGATTTTCTGGATAATTTTTTCTCAATTTGTCTGTCATAGTTGACGTGTACCTATGATGAAAATTACAGGCCTCTCTCATCTTTTTAAGTGGGAGAACTTGCACAATTGATGGCTGACTAAATACTTTTTCCCCCCACTGTAAGCGTCCCCTGAGTCAGGGCGTGACAGTACCCCCCCCCCCCCCAAAGGTGCGGATTCCGACCGCACAACATAAACATAACAGGGTAGGGGTCGGGTGGGCAGTCCGCCTTGGAGGCGGATCCGGCTCAGGGCGTGACGACCTCTCACTCTTCGCCTCCCTGTTGCGCCCCTGTTCTGGTCTAGACCTCGGCGCGTTGCTTCCCCTCTCCTTCCTCCCACTATATTCCACGCCCTGTCTGGACCCTGGTGTGGGAGACCCCGAACCTGGAGAGGGGCTGATGTCTGGCTCCGGAGTGGAGCCGCTGACCGGAGCTGGACTGAACCCCGGTGAAGCGGATTGCTCTGGCTCCGGAGTGGAGCAGCTGACTGGAGCTGAACTGGGCACCGGTGGAGCGGACTGCTCTGGCTCCGGAGTGGAGCAGCTGACCGGTGCCGGACCAGGCACCGGTGGAACAGGCACGGGCTGTGCCGGACTGGACACAAGCACCACTTGCTTGGTGCGAGGAGCAGGAACAGGCCGGACCGGGCTGGCGACGCGCACCACTGGCTTGGTGCGAGGGACAGGAACAGGCCGGACCGGGCTGGCGACGCGCACCACTGGCTTGGTGCAATGGGCAGGAACAGGCCGGGCCGGCGACGCGCACCACTGGCTTGGTGCGAGGGACAGGAACAGGCTGGACCGGGCTGGCGACGCGCACCACTAACTTGGTGCGAGGGGCAGGAATGGGCCGGGCCGTACTGGTTTCACGCACCACTGGCTTAGTGCGGGGAGCAGGAACGGGCCAGACCGGACTGGCGACACGCACCACTTGCTTGGTGCGAGGAGCAGGACTGGGTTCCCTTTATTAACCCCCGCTCCTTCTGCTGCCAACCAGCTCCTCTCGCCGTGCCTCTACACCTTCCTTCTGCTCCCTCTGAACCAATGGCCCCCGTAATCTGGTGGCCTCCTCTCCTAACCAGCAGATCTGCCCTGTCGCGTCCTCCTGCTGCCTCGTCGTCCACACCGTGTGCCCCCCCAAAAAATTTTCTTGGGATTGCCTCTCCACCCTGATCAGGGCCTCCATCTTTCTTGCCAGATCCTCTCTAATCTCCTGCCAAGTCCATCCTCTCTGCTCCTCCTCGGCACACTGCTTGGTCCAGGTCTGGTGGGATCTCCTGTCACGCTCGTTCATAGACGGGTCAGACCAAGGCGCAGCGTGATAAGCATACATGTTTATTTGAACCGAATAAACACCCGACAAAACAACAAACGAAACGAAACGTGAAGTCCAAGGTACACAAACAACATACCTCACACGGAACAAGATCCCAAAACCCACTAGTGCCAATAGGCTGCCTAAGTATTGTCCCCAATCAGAGACAACGAGCGACAGCTGCCTCTGATTGGGAACCACACCGGCCAACATAGATCTAGAAAACTAGATCCTACAACATAAAACAAACACAACAAGGAATATACACACCCTGACTCAACATATAAGTGTCCCCTGAGTCAGGGCGTGACACAAAGCATATATATATACATGTGTGTGTTATAGCATGAGAGCCTACATTTCTAAGCAATTCATTGCAAGTATCAAACAATGAGCTCAGATCTGCCAGTATATTTTCCAATAAGAAAATGTTAGTAAATCAACATATTTTTTGTTAGTTTGATAGAATCACACATTGCCTGATCAACATTCTGTTGTAGATATTCAGAGCAGAATCATATCCCAATCTCTAGGGTAAATATAAAAGCAATGTAACATGTTCCAATACAATTGAAGTCGGAAGTTTACATACACTTAGGTTGGAGTCATTAAAACTTGTTTTTCAACCACTCACACATTTCTTGTTAACAAACTACAGTTTTGGCAAGTCGGTTCGGACATCTACTTTGTGCATGACACAAGTAATTTTTGAACAATTGTTTAATTATTTCACTTATATTTCACTTTCTCACAATTCCAGTGGGTCAGAAGTTTACATACACTAAGTTGACTGTGCCTTTAAACAGCTTGGAAAATTCCAGAAAATGATGTCATGGCTTTAGAAGCTTCTGATAGGCTAATTCACATCATTTGAGTCAATTGGAGGTGTACCTGTGGATGTATTTCAAGGCCTACCTTCAAACTCAGTGCCTCTTTGCTTGACATCATGGGAAAATCAAAAGAAATCAGCCAAGACCTCAGAAAAAAATTGTAGACCTCCACAAGTCCGGTTCATCCTTGGGAGCAATTTCCAAACGCCCGAAGGTACCACGTTCATCTGGAAAACAATAGTACGCAAGTATAAACACCATGGGACCACGCAGCCGTCATACCACTCAGGAAGGAGATGAATGTACTTTGGTGCAAAAAGTGCAAATCAATCCCAGAACAACAGCAAAGGACCTTGTGAAGATGCTGGAGGAAACAGGTACAAAAGTATCTATATCCACAGTAAAACTAGGACTATATCAACATAACCTGAAAGGCCGCTCAGCAAAGAAGAAGCCACTGCTCCAAAACCACCATAAAAAAGCCAGACTACGGTTTGCAACTGCACATGGGGACAAAGATCATACTTTTTGGAGAAATGTCCTCTGGTCTGATGAAACAAAAATATAACTGTTTGGCCATAATGACTATCGTTATGTTTGGAGGGAAAAGGGGGCGGCTTGCAAGCCGAAGAACACCATCCCAACCGTGGAGCAGGGGGTTGGCAGCATCATGCTGTGGGAGTGCTTTGCTGCAGGAGGGATTGGTGCACTTCACAAAATAGATGGAATCATGAGGAAGGAAAATTATGTGGATATATTGAAGCAACATCTCAAGACATCAGTCAGGAAGTTAAAGCTTAGTCGCAAATGGGTATTCCAAATGGACAATGACCACAAGCATACTTCCAAAGTTGTGGCAAAATGGCTTAAGGACAACAATGTCAAGGTATTGGAGTGGCCATCACAAACCCCTGACCTCAATCCTATAGAACATTTGTGGGCAGAACTGAAAAAGCATTTGCGAGCAAGGAGGCCTACAAACCTGACTCAGTTACACCAACTCTGTCAGGAGGAATGGGCGAAAATTCACCAAACTTATTGTGGGAAGCTTGTGGAAGGCTACCCAAAACATTTGACCCAAGTTAAACAATTTAAAGGCAATGCTACCAAATACTAATTGAGTGTATGTAAACTTCTGACCCACTGGGAATGTGATGAAATAAATAAAAGCTGAAATAAATCATTCTCTCTACTATTATTCTGACATTTCACATTCTTAAAATAAAGTGGTGATCCTAACTGACCTAAAACAGGGAATATTTACTAGGATTACATGTCAGGAATTGTGAAAAACTGAGTTTAAATGTATTTGGCTAAGGTGTATGTAAACTTCCGACTTCAACTGTATGTGTGAATATGTTCTTATGGACCAGATTTAGGGAGTGTTGCCCAAAGGCATTCTTTTAGGCTATCATTATCAAAGTTAGTAAATTATTTGTAATGGTAGATTACTTTGATGTCCTCTTCATCTGACTAACAGCCCCTTTCTGCCTGTCTCTCTCCAGGATGACAACTCGGGATCGGTGGAGGGTGTACAAGCGGGTGTGTGTCATGTTCTTTCTGGCTGTAGTGACATTGACGGTGGTCCAGAGAGGGAGCATCGGCACCGGGGCTCCTTTCCAAATTGAGAGGCAGGCTCGCATGGAGGCCACCTCCGAGGGAGGGGAGGACATGGCCCTGCAGCAGAAGAAGGGCCTCTACCCAGTGACCAACACCTTCTGGAAGGCCAGCAAGCCCAAACAAGCTGAACCTGCGGCTGCCGCCACTGGCACCATGGAGGAGCCCAGCGTCACCCATGAGCGAGCTGGCTCCCGGACCTGGGACGTGTCCATTGCCAACTGCAGTGCCAACCTCAACTTTACCAACCAGGACTGGTTCAGGGGCCTGGAGGCCAACTTCAAGCAGTTCCTGCTGTACCGCCACTGCCGCTTCTTCCCCATGCTCATCAACCATCCGGAGAAGTGCTTGGGGGAGACCTACCTGCTCATGGTCATCAAGTCCATTGCCACGCAACACGACCGCCGTGAGGTGATCCGCAAGACATGGGGCAAGGAGCAGGTGGTGGACGGCAAGAAGTTGAAGACGGTCTTCCTGCTGGGGACACCGTCCAACAAGGCTGAGAAGGCCAACCACCAGAAGCTCCTGGAGTATGAGGACTACATCTACGGAGATATCCTCCAGTGGGACTTCCAGGATAGCTTCTTCAACCTGACCCTCAAGGAGACACACTTCCTCAAGTGGTTCTCCACCTTCTGTGCCGACGTGCGCTACATCTTCAAGGGCGACGACGACGTCTTCGTCAGCGTGGCGAACATCTTCGAGTATCTGAAGGCCAGCACCTACGTCAAGAACCTCTTCGTCGGCGACGTGCTCTTCAAGGCCAAGCCCATTCGTAAGAAGGAGAACAAGTACTACATCCCACAAGCGCTTTACAACAAGACCCACTACCCTCCATACGCTGGAGGAGGTGGGTTCCTCATGGATGCGCCCCTGGCCAGGAGGCTCTACTGGGCCTCAGACTCTCTGGAGCTGTACCCCATCGACGATGTGTTCCTGGGCATGTGTCTGGAGGTGCTGCAGGTCACGCCCATCAAGCATAATGCCTTTAAGACATTTGGCCTGGTCAAGAACAGGAACAGCAAGCTTAACCAAGAACCTTGTTTCTTTAAGAGCATGATCGTGGTCCACAAGCTGCTGCCGCCGGACCTCATACACATGTGGAACCTGGTGAACAGTAATCTCATCTGCTCGCAGAAAGTGGAGATCTTATGGCCTGTTGGAGGGGAGAAAAGAACCTCATGAGCTCGTTCTTGGGTGGGAACCCCGGGGGTGGGGTAAGAGTTGGGAATGTGTGAACGGGGAGGGGTGGGAGGCAGATGTTAACTTAAAGTTGACATCCAATTCAGAAAAGAACCTGGACAATATTTAAAAAAAAAAATATGTACTGCATCGCAGTGGAGTGGAATCATCCATTGTTGGAAGTAAATGATCTGGAAATGTTTTTTAAGAAACATTAATTGCTTTTGAATTATTTATATTCTGGTGGCATTTTGTAGGACTCTCAATGTCAGCAGGCACATTCAGAGACACCAAACCAAGGGGCTTGAGGTAGTGGAAGACAGTGCTGCAAAGGACAGCGAGCTGCCTCACGTTGTTACACATCCCTTTGACTGTGTATTGAATGTCCAACACCTTGTTCATTTTGACCAGGCTTTACCGATACTGTAGTAACATGGACCTCATAAGATAGGACGAAATAAAGTGTCTTTACCTCACCAATGTAGTTTAAAAAGTCCCCTTCTCACATGGGTAGGCATTTGAATAATATTTATTTCTAACCGATGGAGTTATTTGTCAAGGCATCAATGTCTTGTAGGCATATTTGACCATGTTAATAGTTTTTAAAAATCATCATGTCATTTATTTTATTACATCTGACCCTGCAGTCCAATGTAGAGCTAGCCATTGTTATGGGTCACTGCACTTCAGTGAGATTGTTCAGTTTTGAAATTAAACTTGATCTGGACTTCTAATCGTGTACTGGAAACTAAAAAAGATGTCCAAACTCATTTCTGTATACTGTATGTGTCCATGGATTTGAATGTGCTGATATAAATTTACTTGACATGAATTGGGTTGAGGGTTTACATTGAAACTGTGAATAAACTACTGCTGATACATGTATGATATAATGTTAATAGCCCCGCAGACGAGGGGAGCCCAAGAGGGTGTTTGATATTTAATTAAATGCGGGAAAGGTTGGAATTAATGTGCAAAGATTATAGTGCTGAATGTTTAGAGGGCGGTGATTATGTGTGGATGATGTACATAAATGTAGAAAATCAAAATGTATATAGGTCAAATCAGATTTCTAAATAAACATCTAAAAATCATATGTGGGTCTTATACTACTCTTTTATTAAATTGTCCCAGATTAATACATTTTTTGATTTGGGCTCATTGACAGCAAACTGTGACCAAAGATCCAAACAAGTTCAGATGACAAAGCCCTACATGATATTTGATCTCAATGTTGATAATACGGGGCTATCAGTTACACTGGGAGAGGATTTTAATAGAATGTGTCCTCAAGTAGCCCAAATGACAAAGCAGGTGTTATCTGACAAAAATGTTTATTGTTCATTTGTTCTATATTCACTTGTTATGGGTCAATGAGATTATATTTTAAATTCAACGTGGATGATGTGTGAATATAAAAATGTATTTCACATTCAATACTGAATCAGCACTTGAAAACCAAATACAGTGCTTGACCTAATGTATGCCTTTAGATAACTTTTTATTATGTCACATTTTTGTCACATACATACAAATTATATATGTATATGATAGACCAGAAATACATTGAACTGTACAGTAAGAAACACAGAGCATTAACATATCCTATCTCCTTAGCGTTTTTAGTCAATGGCTTGTATTGGTTTCAGAGACGGTTTATACAAAGTCCTTATTGGTCTATGATTTCTCATTGTTTATGTTATGTTCTCCTGCTGGATATCGTATAACCTTTAACCCAACAAAACTGCTGACAGCGATACTGCCAGCAGATGGAGAAGATAGAAGATAGTGTTCTTGCCTGGCCAAAAAGACAAACAGGGCATCGCACAACAACACAACAATTACATTCCTGTTGTTATTGTTCACATAACCTCCTCCAGCACAAAGATAAGAAGCCCATGCAAAAACTGGATATTGGCTGTATACAATTTCAGGGGACCATCCACATAAAGGGTATTATATCTGTCAGAAAGGAAATGCAAGATGCGACAGTCTCCAGCTTGATAGTGCCAGAGATAGACGTCTAAGCCTTCTCTTAAGCAGGTTACCGCTTTCTGCTCAAGATGATATATGTGTGAGATGTAACACAAGAGTGGTCCAAAACACAAACATCACATTAATTTGATTTGTTTTTATATCGACATCATACATAAAGGTAGATCAAATAATAATAACAAATATGTTCAATTGACAAACGCTGAACTTTATTCTGTTTATTTGGTAAGGACAATGTACAGTACATTATCAATGTATCTGTCAATGTGCCAGATACTGTATGGCCAAAAGGTCAAATCCGACCCGCGGGTGGTTTGACTAATACATTTAAAAAAATTTGTGGGGAAAAACAAACGGAATATATTTTCAAATAACAACAACCAAATCGAAACCTTGTAGGATTGATAATAGACCTACATTCATACAGTTTCTTGACTGTGTCCAGCTCGCTAAAAATCACCCAAATGAAAGCTAGACAGTCAGGGAGCATCGAAAATTCCCAAAACGATGGTTATAGAACCATTTTTGGCAATTTTTGACAGCGAAGAAATATTACACACTCGTTGAAGAACGAATGCAGCCACAGGGGCAAAATGAGTTTGACACCGTCACTGTAGGTGTCCTGATTTGAGTTGTATCAGCCTGAAGATTTTAAGTAACACCCCCACTAAGCCACGCCTCCAATATAATTTCCCAGTGTGCCTTGCCTTTTCAAGTGTATTGTAGAGTTACCACCAATGACTCTATTTGTTAGTGACAGAGACATTTATTCATTTACAGTTCTGTGGCCTTCACCAAGTTAGTTCCTAGGTGAATGTTATCTTTATAATGAAACTCTTTTTGAAACTACATTACATATATTGTAAGGCCCTAGCTTTACCCTAACACAGAGGCCTGACAGTCATGGTTTGCAGACTACATCAGGGTGGCAAGTAGGGTTACAAAGTTCTGGTACATAAAAAAAAAAAAATCCTGGTTGAAGGATTTCCAGGAATCATCCAACCAGAATTATGCAACCCTACCTGCACATGACATTATGCTGACTTGCAAAGTGATGTTTAATTCCAATTGGAATCCAGCCTGAGTTAGAATATCCAACAGTTTACCTTTTTATTCACCAGCAACCTGAATTCATAATGCCTGCCAGGGTTAGAAACAGTTTGAGGAGACTACCTAAGCCATATAAACTGGAACTACCATTTCAGTAACGGTTGCAAAAAATCTAACTAAATGATTGGATTAGTTTAGAAAAATGTTATTTATATTTGTGTAGCATAAGATTAATTCATGAATCACTCAATGTAAATGCAAAAACACAGATATTAAAAACAATTCCAATAAAATCGACCTGCAGTAGAGCATGCTGGGAAAAACGTTAATTTGTTATCATAATTTTTTTAAATAGAGTGACTTCTCATTTAGTTTTGGGTCAGTACCAAATAAACAATTAAGTAATAATGACTTTTAATTGACTTTGAGTTGAACTTACTAGAAGTATTTGAGTAAAAAATACTTGGGGGTTTACAGTGCAGTATGTGAGGTGAGGTACGGAAAGAGGCACTTGAGGTGAACCATAGACCAGTCTCCATTATGTATCACAAGGTACCCAAACAGCTATTTTGCATTGTAGTGATATGATTTGCGAGGACATCTTGCCATTGTGTGGATCCTTTGTGTGGGGCCATTATGTACTGTACATGAAAGATGTAGGGATAGTCACCAGAAGTCCTGGGAAGTCATAATAACACTAGCTAACGGCTTGTTCATGGCCAAGGGTAATAAAGTGTGTGTGTGTGTGTGTGTGTGTGTGTGTGCGTGCATGTGTGTGTGTGTGAGAGAGAAAGAGTTAGTTGATGGCTCAGTTCACAAACACAAACAGACCCCACAGAGCTCCAGCACAGCAACACAATTAGACCCAACCAAATGATGAGAAAGCAAAAAGATAACTATTTAACACACTGGAAAGAATCAACCAAAAAACGGAGCAAATTGAAATGCTATCTGGCCCTAAACAGAGAATACCTGCCCACTGTGACTGACCCAAAATAAAAAAAAATCCTTGACTATGTACAGACTCCGTGGGCATAGCTTTGCTATTGAGAGAGGCCACCATAGGCAGACCTGGCTATGTACACACTGTCCACAAAATGAGGTGGAAACTGAGCTGCACTTCCTAACCTCCTGCCAAATGTATGAACACATTAGAGACATACAGTATATTTCCCACAGATCACACCCACAAAGAATTTGAAAACAAATCAAACATTGATAAACTCCCATATCTGTTAGGCGAAATACTGCAGTGTGCACAGAGATGGGCATTATTTCTGTTACATGTATTTGAAAATATGTATTTCAATTTCGTCTGAGTATTTTGTCATTTGTATTACACTGGGCTGAACTAGGTTCCAATGTATTTTGTAATAAGATACTTTTGAGAGCTGTAATTTGTATTTTCAAATACAATTTTCCTCAAAAGAAAAATGTTTATAGCAGTTCACCATATTGTAGCCCCCTTTCACCCTTCATTGGTATCAGAAGTCTGATGGCACTGTGTTGTGTCATGACTTGCCCTCATGGGCTGAGGATCAAAGATGCCGGCTAGGCAAAGGTTTGAACACCCCCTTTCCTGGGGGCCAGTTTTATGACCGATCGTAAATTCCTTGCAGAAATGTTATTTTCCATGCCATGCAGTATTGGGAGAGGGAATTTCCCTGTGAGACAAAGGAAGTCTTCCCGTCAAGACTCCAACATCCAAAAGTGGATAATGAAACAATATTCCCACTTAAAAGAATGTGGGAAACGACTTAAATAATTTGTTACTATGTTGTGATGTCATTAAAGACGGTGGAACAACATAACTGTATCTCTAGGGGTGTACACTTCCCAGTTATGAGGTTTGCATCTAATTGTTGTATTAAAAGAATAATTAAGTTTAATAATACTTTTGTGAAGATAACAATGTGATTTTAGCATTCTAGATGACATTATTGTTTCCATATTGATTTGTTCTCAGTCAGTGGCCACGCCCAGATGAGCACAAACATGATGAAATGCCCCCTTTTCTACTCAAGTATAAAACCCCTAGTGGCTAAATTCACCTCAGACCAGCAGACGTGAAGCGTGAGCTAAACGTTACAAAATGGTTTAAAACTACAACTCCATTACCAAAGGAAGACCAAGCAGATTACGGTATAAGCCAGATGTTGCAAATGGATGAATTTCTACCAGACCAGGAAGTGTGAAGCTGAAGCTACACGTTACAAAATGGTTAGACCAGAAAGACCAGAAAACCTGAGACGTTAGTCCACACATTTGAAATGGAGAAACTCTGAAACTCTCAACCTATACACGAGGTGAAGAAGAAGACAATGCACTAGACCTTATCATCTCAGTCTGCAGCTGACATGTATAGTCGTCTAGAGAACTTTCACTAAAGACACGAGTTGGGAAGGACAATCCCTCTCAGGCAATCGCTGGTACATCTGAAGTATCTATTCTAACAGATCAACTCTACGAACTACAGGGTACGCTGAAGTATCCATTCTAACCACCACTACGACCAGAAACTACCAAGGTTATTGGGATCTCTGGTGGGCAAACCAGAGTCCTTCATCATCAACTCAACTATTGAAGACAGCTACACGTAAATACATGTTGCATTGCTAATCCGAATGAGCAGGTGCAAAGCATTTGTATTTCCGTGAGCGTAGTTAATAAATGTCCGATAGGTGAATTCCCTTATCTCTTCCTTTCTCCCCCTCTCTCTGAATCAGCCAACCCTCCTTCTACCCAAGCATTCATGCTATTGTTAGTCCAGTCCTCTAGGGACCTGTTGTCATTGTATTACATTAGTAATCAATAACCTATGTGTGTTTGTGTGTTTGTATTCTGTGTTATTATTTAGTTAGTTAGTAAAATAATTAAAACAATTTTAGTATTGCTGATTCATTAATAAGATTAGGGTTCTTGCAGGTTCAAGGATTATGCAAAGTTCAGAATGAGACTGATAAGAAGTAATTATTTAATAAGTGACAGTTATTGATATAGAACATATATATCTTCTAAGAGTTTAATTCGGGAGATGGTAACTCGTTAAACAACTTCTTCCGTGGTGCCCCAAATTCTTAATGAGTTAATTGTTACATGATTCATTTAACGAGTGACAACTAAACATAGTTAGTTGATTTGACAAATAAAAGTCACCATATTAATATACACTACCGGTCAAAAGTTTTAGAACACCTACTAAGGGTTTTTCTTAATTTTTACTATTTTCTACATTGAAGAATAATAGTGAAGACATTAAAACTATGAAATAACACATAAGGAATCATGTAGTAACCAAAAAAAATGTAAACAAATCAAAATATATTTCATATTTGAGATTATTCAAATAGCCACCCATTTGCCTAGATGACACCTTTGTTTGTTTTTTGTAAAAAAATTAATATATATATACAGTGGGGAGAACAAGTATTTGATACACTGCCGATTTTGCAGATTTTCCTACTTACAAAGCATGTAGAGGTCTGTAATTTTTATCATATGTACACTTCAACTGTGAGAGACGTATCCAGAAAATCACATTGTATGATTTTTAAGTAATTAATTT
Source organism: Coregonus clupeaformis (assembly GCF_020615455.1). Classification (NCBI taxonomy): domain Eukaryota; kingdom Metazoa; phylum Chordata; class Actinopteri; order Salmoniformes; family Salmonidae; genus Coregonus; species Coregonus clupeaformis. The sequence goes on from NC_059211.1 coordinate 5,853,345, forward strand.
GCATTTTATTGCATGACATAATTATTTGATCACCTACCAACCAGTAAGAATTCAGGCTATCACAGACCTTTTAGTTTTTCTTTAAGAAGCCCTCCTGTTCTCCACTCATTACCTGTATTAACTGCACCTGTTTGAACTCGTTACCTGTATAAAAGACACCTGTCCACACACTCAATCAAACAGACTCCAACATCTCCACAATGGCCAAGACCAGAGAGCTGTGTAATGACATCAGGGATAAAATTGTAGACCTGCACAAGGCTGGGATGGGCTACAGGACAATAGGCAAGCAGCTTGGTGAGAAGGCAACAACTGTTGGCGCAATTATTAGAAAATGGAAGAAGTTCAAGATGACGGTCAATCACCCTCGGTCTGGGGCTCCATGCAAGATCTCACCTCGTGGGGCATCAATGATCATGAGGAAGGTGAGGGATCAGCCCAGAACTACACGGCAGGACCTGGTCAATGACCTGAAGAGAGCTGGGACCACAGTCTCAAAGAAAACCATTAGTAACACACTACGCCGTCATGGATTAAAATCCTGCAGCGCACGCAAGGTCCCCCTGCTCAAGCCAGCGCATGTCCAGGCCCGTCTGAAGTTTGCCAATGACCATCTGGATGATCCAGAGGAGGAATGGGAGTAGGTCATGTGGTCTGATGAGACAAAAATAGAGCTTTTTGGTCTAAACTCCACTCACAGTGTTTGGAGGAAGAAGAAGGATGAGTACAACCCCAAGAACACCATCCCAACCGTGAAGCATGGAGGTGGAAACATCATTATTTGGGGATGCTTTTCTGCAAAGGGGACAGGACGACTGCACCGTATTGAGGGGAGGTTGGATGGGGCCATGTATCGCGAGATCTTGGCCAACAACCTCCTTCCCTCAGTAAGAGCATTGAAGATGGGTCGTGGCTGGGTCTTCCAGCATGACAACGACCCGACACACACAGCCAGGGCAACTAAGGAGAAGCATCTCAAGGTCCTGTAGTGGCCTAGCCAGTCTCCAGACCTGAACCCAATAGAGGGAGCTGAAAGTCCGTATTGCCCAGCGACAGGCCCGAAACCTGAAGGATCTGGAGATGTCCTGTATGGAGGAGTGGGCCAAAATCCCTGCTGCAGTGTGCAAACCTGGTCAAGACCTACAGGAAACGTATGATCTCTGTAATTGCAAACAAAGGTTTCTGTACCAAATATTAAGTTCTGCTTTTCTGATGTATCAAATAATAATATGCCATTTAGCAGACAGTTTTATCCAAAGCGACTTACAGTGATGCGTGCATACATAATTTTTTTTTGTGTATGGGTGGTCCCGGGGATCGAACCCACTACCTTGGCGTTACAAGCGCCGTGCTCTACCAGCTGAGCTACAGAGGACCATGCCATAAAATGCAAATTAATTACTTAAAAATCATACAATGTGATTTTCTGGATTTTTGTTCTCTCACAGTTGAAGTGTACCTATGATAAAACATTACAGACCTCTACATGCTTTGTAAATAGGAAAACCAACTAAATTGGCAGTGTATCAAATACTTGTTCTCCCCACTGTATATCTTATTTTTTTAGGGGGTAGATCAGCATTAATATTGCAGATAGATTGTAACCTCCATCAATGTAGTTGTCTGCATCACTTCCAATCCCCCATATGGTTTTTTCTCACGAATATACAGTGAGGGAAAAAAGTATTTGATCCCCTGCTGATTTTGTACGTTTGCCCACTGACAAAGAAATGATTAGTCTATCATTTTAATGGTAGGTTTATTTGAACAGTGAGAGACAGAATAACAACAACAAAAGTCCAGAAAAACGCATGTCAAAAATGTTATAAATTGATTTGCATTTTAATGAGGGAAATAAGTATTTGCCCCCCTCTCAATCAGAAAGATTTCTGGCTCCCAGGTGTCTTTTATACAGGTAACGAGCTGAGATTAGGAGCACACTCTTAAAGGGAGTGCTCCTAATCTCAGTTTGTTACCTGTATAAAAGACACCTGTCCACAGAAGCAATCAATCAATGAGATTCCAAACTCTCCACCATGGCCAAGACCAAAGAGCTCTCCAAGGATGTCAGGGACAAGATTGTAGACCTTCACAAGGCTGGAATGGGCTACAAGACCATAACCAAACAGCTTGGTGAGAAGGTGACAACAGTTGGTGCGATTATTCGCAAATGGAATAAACACAAAATAACTGTAAATCTCCCTCGGCCTGGGGCTCCATGCAAGTTCTCACCTCGTGGAGTTGCAATGATCATGAGAACGGTGAGGAATCAGCCCAGAACTACACTGGAGGATCTTGTCAATGATCTCAAGGCAGCTGGGACCATAGTCACCAAGAAAACAATTGATAACACACTACGCTGTGAAGGACTGAAATCCTGCAGCGCCAGCAAGGTCCCCCTGCTCAAGAAAGCACATATACAGGGCCATCTGAAGTTTGCCAATGAACATCTGAATGATACAGAGGAGAACTGGGTGAAAGTGTTGTGGTCAGATGAGACAAAAATCGAGCTCTTTGGCATCAACTCAACTCGCCATGTTTGGAGGAGGATGAATGCTGCCTATGACCCCAAGAACTCCATCCCCACCGTCAAACATGGAGGTGGAAACATTATGCTTTGGGGGTGTTTTTCTGCTAAGGGGACAGGACAACTTCACCGCATCAAATGGACGATGGACGGGGCCATGTACCGTCAAATCTTCTGTGAAAACCTCCTTCCCTCAGCCAGGGCATTGAAAATGGGTCGGGGATGGGTATTCCAGCATGACAATGACCTAAAACACACGGCCAAGGCAACAAAGGAGTGGCTCAAGAAGAAGCACATTAAGGTCCTGGAGTGGCCTAGCCAGTCTCCAGACCTTAATCCCATAGAAAATCTGTGGAGGGAGCTGAAGGTTCAAGTTGCAAAACGTCAGCCTCAAAACTTTAATGACTTGGAGAAGATCTACAAAGAGGAGTGGAACAAAATCCCTCCTGAGATGTGTGCAAACCTGGTGGCCAACTACAAGAAACGTCTGACCTCTGTGATTGCCAACAAGGGTTTTGCCACCAAGTACTAAGTCATGTTTTGCAGAGGGGTCAAATACTTATTTCCCTCATTAAAATACAAATCAATTGATAACATTTTTGACATGCATTTTTCTGGATTTTGTTGTTGTTATTCTGTCTCTCACTGTTCAAATAAACCTACCATTAAAATTATAGACTGATCATGTCTTTGTCAGTGGGCAAACATACAAAATCAGCAGGGGATCAAATACTTTTTTCCCTCACTGTTTATACACATATACATATATACATATACACATACATACATATAAATACATAAACATGCATATAAATACATATCCTTTTTTAAAATATATTTCCCTTTATTACTTTCCAACCCCATCACCCCTTCCCTAAGAAGGCCTCTACTTCCAGCTTATTCATACTATACACATTTTATGGACACTGTCAATTTTTGACGGCGGCAGGTAGCTTAGTGGGTAAGAGCGTTGTGCCAGTAACCGAAAGGTCGCTGGTTCTAATCCCCGAGCCGACGAGGTGAAAAATCTGTCGATGTGCCCTTAAGCAAGGCACTTAACCCTAATTGCTCATGTAAGTTGCTCTGGATAAGAGTGTCTGCTAAATGACTAAAATGTAAAAATGTACAATAATTATATTTTGTTTGTTTTTACTCATGAAACTTCCTCTACCCTCAACCTCTCCGATCATTTTCATGATGTCCATCCAGTTTGCTTCTACAGTGGGGAAAAAAGTATTTAGTCAGCCACCAATTGTGCAAGTTCTCCCACTTAAAAAGATGAGAGAGGCCTGTAATTTTCATCATAGGTACACGTCAACTATGACAGACATATTGAGAAAAAAAATCCAGAAAATCACATTGTAGGATTTGTTATGAATTTATTTGCAAATTATGGTGGAAAATAAGTATTTGGTCACCTACAAACAAGCAAGATTTCTGGCTCTCACAGACCTGTAACTTCTTCTTTAAGAGGCTCCTCTGTCCTCCACTCGTTACCTGTATTAATGGCACCTGTTTGAACTTGTTATCAGTATAAAAGACACCTGTCCACAACCTCAAACAGTCACACTCCAAACTCCTCTATGGCCAAGACCAAAGAGCTGTCAAAGGACACCAGAAACAAAATTGTAGACCTGCACCAGGCTGGGAAGACTGAATCTGCAATAGGTAAGCATCTTGGTTTGAAGAAATCAACTGTGGGAGCAATTATTAGGAAATGGAAGACATACAAGACCACTGATAATCTCCCTCGATCTGGGGCTCCACGCAAGATCTCACCCCGTGGGGTCAAAATTATCACAAGAACAGTGAGCAAAAATCCCAGAACCACACGGGGGGACCTAGTGAATGACCTGCAGAGAGCTGGGACCAAAGTAACAAAGCCTACCATCAGTAACACACTACGCCGCCAGGGACTCAAATCCTGCAGTGACAGACGTGTCCCCCTGCTTAAGCCAGTACATGTCCAGGCCCGTCTGAAGTTTGCGAGAGTGCATTTGAATGATCCAGAAGAGGATTGGGAGAATGTCATATGGTCAGATGAAACCAAAATATAACTTTTTGGTAAAAACTCAACTCGTCGTGTTTGGAGGACAAAGAATGCTGAGTTGCATCCAAAGAACACCATACCTACTGTGAAGCATGGGGGGTGGAAACATCATGCTTTGGGGCTGTTTTTTCTGCAAAGGGACCAGGACGACTGATCCGTGTAAAGGAAATAATGAATGGGGCCATGTATCGTGGAGATTTTGAGTGAAAACCTCCTTCCATCAGCAAGGGCATTGAAGATGAAACGTGGCTGGGTCTTTCAGCATGACAATGATCCCAAACACACCGCCGGGCAACGAAGGAGTGGCTTCGTAAGAAGCATTTCAAGGTCCTGGAGTGGCCTAGCCAGTCTCCAGATCTCAACCCCATAGAAAATCTTTGGAGGGAGTTGAAAATCCGTGTTGCCCAGCAACAGCCCCAATACATCACTGCTCTAGAGGAGATCTGCATGGAGGAATGGGCCAAAATATCCAGCAACAGTGTGTGAAAACCTTGTGAAGACTTACAGAAAATGTTTGACCTGTGTCATTGCCAACAAAGGGTATATAACAAAGTATTGATAAACTTTTGTTATTGAACAAATACTTATTTTCCACCATAATTTGCAAATAAATTCATTAAAAATCCTACAATGTGATTTTCTGGATTGTTTTTTCTCATTTTGTCTGTCATAGTTGACGTGTACCTATGGTGAAAATTACAGGCCTCTCTCATCTTTTTAAGTGGGAGAACTTGCACAATTGGTGGCTGACTAAATACTTTTTTTTCCCCACTGTATATGCCATATCTTTCTAACTGTGCTCTTTCACAAAAGCTCTCAACCGATAACCTGTATATAGTATGAAGTATACAACCTATATACTTGTAATGGACACAGTATGCTTTACATTAGTTATCTTGTTGTTATTAGTTGTTGTTAGTTGTTATTAGTCCCATCCTTCAACTCCATTCAACACCACCCATCTATCTCTTAACACCATCCATATTGGATTTCTATTTGCCATATATATTTCAACTGTACTGTGATGTTTTACAAAAGTTCTGAACCCTTCTATTCTCATTGTTTCTACAGATTGTAAATTAAAAATAAACATTTTTGCTAAAAGTATTATTATATTATTGATCGATTGAATATGACTTTTCAGATCACCCAGTAGTGCTATCTGCAGGGTTAGCTCCAGGTAAATATTGCAATCATTCAGCCATTCCTGGACCTGTGACCAAAAACAAGCTACAAATGGACAGTACCAAAACAAATAATCTAATGATTCTGTCTCTTCGCAGCAAAATCTGCAGAGCTGGGAAGATTGTATTCCACACATAAATAACATTCTATTGGTAGCAAGATTTTTGTATAATAATTTAAATTGAAAAATTCTACGTTTTGAATCCGGCGTCGTTTTGCGTATCAGTTCATAAACACTATGCCATGGAATCGGTACGTCAAAAATCTCTTCCCAACTATTTTGCAATCTATATGGGACGGCTGTCAATCCTTTGGTCCTTAAATGAAACTGGTATACTTTTTTATTTATCAAAATTTTCTTTAACCAATTATGTTCTTTAATGCAGGGCCGACAGACAAGTTCCTTACCTTTTCCCCCTTCCACTTTCCTCTTCCATTTTTGCGGTAATACTGCAAATATTTGGTTGTAATTTTGGGTAGAGCAGACATTTCCATATGTTTTTGTTAGCTGCATGTGCGACATAACTCCACCAGTCCTACCTATGATATCCTTTACAAAGATTATACCTTTATTAAACTTTTTTTTTTTTTAATAATGGTTTTTTATCAATAAGTGTATTTGAGTTTAACCACAATATTTCTTGCATTATATGTCCTGTCGTTTCTGGAGGATTACATTGAAATTGCAACCAACTTTCTATGGCTTGTTTTAGAAATTGTGATATTTGGGAGATTATTTCCTTTTCAAATAACTGAAATTGAGAGGTTGTAATCTGAATAAAGGGAAAAGGCCATTCTTGAACATTGGGTGAGACAATCTTACTAATTTGCTAGAGAACCAGTTCGGATTTAAGAATAACTTTTGTATGACTGAAGCTTTTAGTGATAGGTCTAATGCTTTAATATTTAATCATTTTTGTCCTCCGAATTCATATTCATTATGTAAATAGGCACAGTTGATTTTGTCTGGCTTGCCGTTCCAAATCAAATGGAATATTTTTAACTCATATAATTTAAAAAACTGTTCCCTAGGCGTAAGCAAGACCATAAGCAAATAGGTAAACTGGAATAATACTAAAGAGTTAATCAGTGTGATTTTTCCATTGTAGCAAGATCTTATCTATTTTTGGTAACTTTCTATTAACATTTATTGGAGTGAGATCATTTATTTCATTTGGGATATGTATTCCGAGTATATCCACATCACCATCAGACCATTTTATTGGTAAACTACATGGTAACGTAAAAATTGTATTTTTTAGTGATCCAATACGTAATATAGGACATTTATCATAATTTGGTTGTAATCCAGAGAGGTTAGAAAATGTATCTAGATCCTCTATGAGGCTATGGAGGGATTCAAGTTGTGGATTTAAAAGAAAACATGAGTCATCAGCATACAATGACACCTTTGTTTTTAAGCCCTGGATTTCTAATCCCTTGATATTATTGTTGGATCTGATTTTAATAGCTAACATTTCGATGGCCATAATAAATAGATATGCCGATAGTGGACAACCTTGTTTCACTCCTCTTCACAGTTTAAAACTTTCAGAGAAATAGCCATTATTTACTATTTTACGCCTAGGGTTACTATACATGATTTTAACCCATTTTATAAGATATTCCCCAAAATTGAAATGCTCCAGGCATTTATATATAAACCCCAGTCGTACTTTATCAAATGCCTTTTCAAAGTCTACAGGCCTGGTTTCCCTGATTTTTCATAGTGTTCTATTGTTTCCAGTACTTGCCTCATATTATCTCCAATGTATCGTCCATGTAAAACACCTGTCTGATTAGACTGAATAATGTCCGACAATACCTTTTTAATTCTATGCGCTATACATTTTGTAAGGGGCCTCCAATTTTTTTAATGGACTGGATCTTTATATTTTCCACTTGTATCCTGTTTCAGTAATAATGAAGTCAGACCTTATTCTTCAGTGTCTGATAATCTACTATTTACATAGGAGTGGTTAAAACATGCTAATAATGGTCCTCTGAGTATATCAAAAAAGATTTTGTATACCTAGACTGGTATGCCATCCAACCCTGGAGTTTTCCCGGACTTAAAGTCTTTAATTGTATCCAGAAGTTCCTCTGTAAATTCACCTTCACATGAGTCTTTCTGTGTGGCTGTTAATTTTATATTATCAATTAAAATCTCTACAATTAGCTTCAGTTAGAGGAGATGGAGGCGACTGAAACGAAAACATATGCTGAAAGTACCTTGTTTTCTCCTTCAAAATATCATTTGGTGAATCATGGGTGACTCTGTCATTTGTAACCAGTTTCAGTAAATTCTTTTTGGTAGCATTTCTATGTTGAAGATTAAAAAAGAATGTGGTGCATTTTTCCGCATATTCCATCCAGTTTGCTTTATTTTTATAATATATTACACTTGATCTTTCTTGAATAAGTTTCTCAGTTTCTCAATTTCAATATCAACACTTTTTTTTACTTTTGGTGCCAACGAGAATGACATAAGAAAGAAGTCAAGAAGACTAGCTTGATTGAGTCTCCGCCATGTATATCTCACTAGATCAGGATATTTATGCCTCCATATATCTACTAGTTCTAATGTATCCATGACATTCACAATTTCCTTAAAAGCATGAGGGTGATAGTTTGTAGTGTGATTTCCTTAACGGTCCATTGATCCATTTAAAACAGTATTATAATCTCCAGCCATAATAATAGAGTATTGTATTGCTTGCAGGTTTGATAATTTATTAGATATATTTTCAAAGAAGTGTGGATCATCATTATTTGGAGGGCACTTTGGTGTTGAATGCTGAGCTGTAGTCAATGAACAGCATTCTCACATACACTACCAGTCAAAAGTTTACAATTTTTTTATATTGTAGAATAATAGTGAATACATCAAAACTATGAAATAACATATATGGAATCATGTAGTAACCAAAAAAGTGTCCTTAACATGTGTGCCTTCTTCAAAGTGAATTCGTGGAAATTCTTTCCTTCTTAATGTGTTTGAGACAATCAGTTGTGTTGTGTGGGACAAAGTATACAGAAGATAGCCCTATTTATGGCAAGAACAGCTCAAATAAGTGAAGAGAAAAAACAGTCCATCGTTACTTTAAGACATGAAGGTCAGTCAATACTGAACATTTCAAGAACTTTGAAAGTTTCTTCAAGTGCAGTCGCAAAAACAATCTAGCTTTATGGTGAAACTGGCTCCTTCATGGTCGAATTGCTACAAAGAAACCACTACTAAAGGACACCAATAAGAAGAAGAGACTTGATTGGGCCAAGAAACACGAGCAATGGACATTAGACTGGTGGTAATGTGTCCTTTAGTCTGGAATCCAATTTGGAGATTTTTGACTCCAACCGTTGTGTCTTTGTGAGACGCGGTGTGGGTGAACGGATGATCTCTGCATGTGTATTTCCCACCGTAAAGCATGGAGGAAGAGGTGTTATGGTGTGGGGGTGCTTTGCTGGTGACACTGTCAGTGATTTATTTAGAATTCAAGGCACACTTAACCAGCATGGCTACCACAGCATTCTGCAGCGATACGCCATCCCATCTGGTTTGGGCTTAGTGGGACTATCATTTGTTTTCAACAGGACAATGACCCAACACACCTCCAGGCTGCGTAAGGGCTATTTGACCAAGAAGGAGAGTGATGGAGTGCTGCATCAGATGACCTGGCCTCCACAGTCCTCCGACCTCAACCCAATTGAGATGGTTTGGGATGAGTCGGACTGCAGAGTGAAGGAAAAGCAGCCGACAAGTGCTCAGTTATGTGGGAACTCCTTCAAGATTGTTGGAAAAGCATTCCAGGTGAAGCTGGTCGAGAGAAGAGTGTGCAAAGCTGTCATCAAGGCAAAGGGTGGCGCACAATTGACCCAGCGTCGTCCGGGTTTGGCCGGTGTAGGCCGTCATTGTAAATAAGAATTTAATGTACTTCTGTGTTTTAAAATACAAAATATATGCATTTTAATTAAATACATTTCAAAAAGTATTTAGTTGTTCATTTTAATACATTGATCTTTATGGTATTGTTTTATTGTATTTTGAGAGAGAGAGAGAGAGAGAGAGAGAGAGAGAGAGAGAGAGAGAGAGAGAGAGAGAGAGAGAGAGAGAGCGAGAGAGAGAGAGAGAGAGAGAGAGAGAGAGAGAGAGAGAGAGAGAGAGAGAGAGAGAGAGAGAGAGAGAGAGAGAGAGAGAGAGAGAGAGAGAGAGAGAGAGAGAGAGAGAGAAGCCAAAGTGTGCAAGCAAATGTGGCAATGGACATAAAGATAGGCTACATTTTCAAACCGAACACTTGGCCCCTAAGCCCTTTATCGAGTACACTTCCTGTTTTGTTCAATAGTGATCATTCGAGTCTGCAAGTGTTTTGCCAAAATGAGCATTGAGACAATGCGCACTCGACGTCCCAACTGTCACTTATCATATTCCAAAATTCAAAATCCATTTGCGTGCGCTGTCTCCCGCAACCTGTCTTGTGCATGACTCACTCGCTATGAAACACAGGCACTGGGCCAGACACAGAATCATACTCCGATAGACAGTGAGAAAGTTGTAAAAACGACTCTCTACTCGTGCCCAAAATATGTGCAAGTATATCGGTCGCCAGTGATTTCATCAGCTGGTTTTAGCTTGGTGTAGCCTGCCTGCTGCTAGCTAGCTTCACTGACAAACAAAGGGATGGAATTTTAGCTAGCGCTAGCTAAGTATGTTGGTCACTGCACTTATAAACAGCGTGTAGCTTGTCACTTATTTACGATAGTTTGACAGCTTGCTGATGAATTTGTCATCATCAGTCAGTCAGTACTTCAGCATGTTTCCAAAGCACCAGCCTCGTCACGAACCAGGCTTCCTTAAAACAGAAAGCCTGGGGAAGTTCATGGCAGAGAAATAGCTAAATAGGAGTGGGAACCCTGTGTAAATCTGTGACGCCTCGCAACACGTCAAACCAATCAAATGTCTTGCTTGGGCGGAGATCCAATAGTGCTCATTAGCTTAGTGTCGTAGGTGCAACAGTGTGTGAGAATGGCCATGAAATCGCAGATTAAAACCCCATCAAAATATGTTGATGTATGTTTATTTTGTGTATAGAGCACACTTCTGTCAAAACAGAATTAAGCTTTTCCTCCAGGTTTTCTTCAATTTTGTGCAATATTGCAAACTAGCATATTGAACAACTCTTTGCCAAATGTGTCCTTCCTGGTCTGAAAACAGTGACGACCATAACACCTAGCAACACCTAGCACCAACAGGCATGTGGGGGGAGAGTTCTTAAAATGTAACATCCAAACAAAATCTTGCCACTGGCTCCATTCAAACCGTTCTTGCAATACAAAATTCTCCAGACCTCCAAGGGAGGCATGACAACAATGTGATTTTGGAGGTATGGCAACGCAAGACTACCAAAGCAGCAATCGCCACATTGTAACATTGGGTTTGCTAAATGTGCAGCAGTAGACTCAATACTGTACTGACTTGGGACAGAACAGGCTGTTTGCTGCTTCATTAAAACGTGTTCATTGTGATAAAATAAAGTTACTACAGTAGCTAGCTTACTAGCTAGCTTGCTTATGGAAGGAGCATTGCATTTAGTGTTGCAATAGCTGCTTGGTTGGCTTCTCTTTCTTTTCATATGAAGTGACTGGCTCAGGCATAGCTAGCAAGTTAATCATGTTTTTGTGTACGTTATCAAACTTCAGAAATACACTAAACTCCTTAGCGAGATGTAAAATCGTGGGACTAAGACATCCTCGAAATTAAACTTCAAAATTAATTAAAGATTTCTTATTTCATTTTGATTTATTCTGACTATTTTTGAGGGCGACGTAGCAGTGACTGTTGTTGCTAGATAACATGCTGAGATTCATGGAAAGAAGTTGCTGCCATGGGCGACGAGTCGGCATAGGATTCCCACTCGATAAAGAGGCTTCCAAGGGGCAGATTGGAGCCCTTGATGACTCAACAACTAGTGTTTGAGATTGACTCATGAACGCACATACAGTGTTTTTCTGCAAAGGGACCAGGACGACTGATCCGTGTAAAGGAAAGAATGAATGGGGCCATGTATCGTGAGATTTTGAGTGAAAACCTCCTTCCATCAGCAAGGGCATTGAAGATGAAACGTGGCTGGGTCTTTCAGCATGACAATGATCCCAAACACACCGCCCGGGCAATGAAGGAGTGGCTTCGTAAGAAGCATTTCAAGGTCCTGGAGTGGCCTAGCCAGTCTCCAGATCTCAACCCAATAGAAAATCTTTGGAGGGAGTTGAAAGTCCGTGTTGCCCAGCGACAGCCCCAAAACATCACTGCTCTAGAGGAGATCTGCATGGAGGAATGGGCCAAAATACCAGCAACAGTGTGTGAAAACCTTGTGAAGACTTACAGAAAACGTTTGACCTGTGTCATTGCCAACAAAGGGTATATAACAAAGTATTGAGAAACTTTTGTTATTGACCAAATACTTATTTTCCACCATAATTTGCAAATAAATTCATAAAAAATCCTACAATGTGATTTTCTGGAAAAAAAAATCTCATTTTGTCTGTCATAGTTGACGTGTACCTATGATGAAAATTACAGGCCTCTCTCATCTTTTTACGTGGGAGAACTTGCACAATTGGTGGCTGACTAAATACTTTTTTTCCCCACTGTATCGAGTGATTGAGTGCTCAAAGTGTTCAGTTTGAGATTCAGCAACTGATACAGGACAGTGACCAAATAAAGTAAAATTGTATTTGTCACATGCTTCGTAAACAACAGGTCTAGACTAACAGTGAAATGCTTACTTATAGGCCCTTCCCAACAATGCATAAAGAACGAAAATAGAGAAATAATATCAAAGTAAAGCACATAATCATACAAGTAATAATAAATACACAATGAGTAATGATAACTTGGCTATATACACAGGGTACCAGTACCGAGTCACTGTACGGGGTACAAGGTAATTTAGTTAGATACAGTTGAAGTCGGAAGTTTACATACACTTAGGTTGGAGTCATTAAAACTTGTTTTTCAACCCCTCCACAAATTTATTTTTAACAAACTATAGTTTTGGCAAATTGGTTAGGACATCTACTTTGTGCATGACATAAGTAAATTTTCTAACAATTGTTTACAGACAGATTATTTCACTTATAATTCACAGTATCACAATTCCAGTGGGTCAGAAGTTTACATACATTAAGTTGACTGTGCCTTCCAGAAATTCCAGAAAATGATGTCATGGCTTTTGAAGCTTCTGATAGGCTAATTGACATAATTTGAGTCAATTGGAGGTGTACCTGTGGATGTATTTCAAGGCCTACCTTCAAACTCAGTGCCTCTTTGCGTGACATCATGGGAAAATCTAAATAAATCAGCCAAGACCTCAGAAAAAAAATTGTAGACCTCCACAAGTCTGCTTCATCCTTGGAAGCAATTTCCAAACGCCTGGAGGTACCACGTTCATCTGTACACACAATAGTACGCAAGTATAAACACCATGGGACCACTCAGCCGTCATACCGCTCAGGAAGGAGATGCGTTCTGTCTCCTAGAGATTAACGTACTTTGGTGCGAAAAGTGCAAATCAATCCCAGAACAACAGCAAAGGACCTTGTGAAGATGCTGGAGGAAACAGGTACAACAGTAACTATATCCACAATAAAACGAGTCCTATATCAACATAACCTGAAAGGCCGCTCAGCAAGGAAGAAGCCACTGCTCCAAAACCGCCATAAAAAAGCCAGACTACGGTTTGCAACTGCACATGGGGACAAAGATCGTACTTTTTGGAGAAATGTCCTCTCGTCTGATTAAACAAAAATAGAACTGTTTGGCCATAATGACAATCGAAGGAAAAAGGGGGACTTGCAAGCCGAAGAACACCATCACAACCGTGAAGCACGGGGGTGGGCGCATCATGCTGTGGGGGTGCTTTGCTGCAGGAGGGATTGGTGCACTTCACAAAATAGATGGAATCATGAGGAAGGAAAATTATGTGGATATATTGAAGCAACATCTCAAGACATCAGTCAGGAAGTTAATGCTTGGTCGCAAATGGGTCTTCCAAATGGACAATGACCCCAAGCATACTTCCAAAGTTGTGGCAAAATGGCTTAAGGACAACAAAGTCAAGGTATTGGAGTGGCCATCACAAAGCCCTGACCTCAACCCTATAGTAAATGTGTGGGCAGAACTGAAAAAGTGTGTGCGAGCAAGGCCTACAAACCTGACTCAGTTACACCAGCTCTGTGGGAAGCTTGTGGAAGGCTACCCGAAATGTTTGATCCAAGTTAAATGTATTCACCCCCTTTGCTATGAAGCCCCTAAATAAGATATGGTGCAACCAATTACCTTCAGAAGTCACATAATTAGTTAAATAAAGTCCACCTGTGTGCAATCTAAGTGTTACATGATCGATCACATGATCTCAGTATATATGAACCTGTTCTGAAAGGCTCCAGAGTCTGCAACACCACTAATTAAGGGGCACCACCAAGCAAGCGGCACCATGAAGATCAAGGACCTCTCCAAACAGGTCAGGGACAAAGTTGTGGAGAAGTACAGATCAGGGTTGGGTTATAAAAAAATATCCGAAACTTTGAACATGTACATTTTACATTTTAGTCATTTAGCAGACACTCTTATCCAGAGCGACTTACAGTTAGTGAGCGCATACATTTTTCATCCCACGGAGCACCATTAAATCCATTATTAAAAATCCCCCCCCCCAAAGGTGCGGACTCCGACCACACAACATAAACATATCAGGGTAGGGACCGGGTGGGCGTGACGACCACTTACTCTCCGCTTCCCTGTTGCGCCCCTGGTCTGGTCTAGACCTCGGCGCGCTGCTTCCCCTCTCCTTCCTCCCATGAAGTACCAAGCCCTGTCTGGACCCTGGTGTGGGAGACCCCGAACCTGGAGAGGTGCTGAAGTCTGGGTCTGGACTGGAGCCGCTGACCGGAGTTCCGGCCTGTTCCTGCCCCTCGCACCAAGCCAGTGGTGCGCGTCGCCAGCCCGGCCCGGCCTGTTCCTGCCCCTCGCACCAAGCCAGTGGTGCGCGTCGCCAGCCCGGCCCGGCCTGTTCCTGCCCCTCGCACCAAGCCAGTGGTGCGCGTCGCCAGCCCGGTCCGGCCTGTTCCTGACCCTCGCACCAAGCCAGTGGTGCGCGTCGCCAGCCCGTCCCGGCCTGTTCCTCTCTCTCGCACCAAGCCAGTGGTGCGCGTCGCCAGCCCGGCCTGGCCTGTTCCTGTCCGGAGCTGGATTTGGCACCGGTGGAGCGGACTGCTCTGGCTCCGGAGTGGAGCCGCAGACCGGATCTGGACTAAACCCCGGTGGAGCGGACTACTCTGGCTCCGGAGTGGAGCAGCTGACCGGAGCTGGATCAGGCACCGGTGGAGCGGACTGCTCTGGCTCCGGAGTGGAGCCGCTGACCAGAGCTGGACTGGACCCCGTTGAAGCGGATTACTCTGGCTCCGGAGTGGAGCAGCTGACCGGAGCTGAACTGGGCAACGGTGGAACAGGCACGGGCCGTGCCGGACTGGACACACGCACCACTGGCTTGGTGCGAGGGGCAGGAACAGGCCGGACCGGGCTGGCGACGCGCACCACTGGCTTGGTGCGAGGGGCAGGAACAGGCCGGGCTGGCGACGCGCACCACTGGCTTGGTGCTATGGGCAAGAACAGGCCGGACCGGGCTGGCGACGCGCACCACTGGCTTGGTGCGAGGGGCAGGAACAGGCCGGGCCGGTTGGCGACGCGCACCACTGGCTTGGTGCGAGGGGCAGGAACAGGCCGGGCTGGCGACGCGCACCACTGGCTTGGTGCTATGGGCAAGAACAGGCCGGACCGGGCTGGCGACGCGCACCACTGGCTTGGTGCGAGGGGCAGGAACAGGCCGGGCCGGGCTGGCGACGCGCACCACTGGCTTGGTGCGAGGGGCAGGAACAGGCCGGGCCGGGCTGGCGACGCGCACCACTGGCTTGGTGCGAGGGGCAGGAACAGGCCGGGCTGGCGACGCGCACCACTGGCTTGGTGCGAGGAGCAGGAACAGGCCGGACCATACTGGGAACATGCACCACTGGCTTAGTGCGGGAAGCAGGAACAGGACGGGCCGGACTGGCGACGCGCACCACTGGCTTGGTGCGAGGGGCAGGAACGGGTCGGACCGTACTGGGAACACGCACCACTGGCTTAGTGCGGGAAGCAGGAACGGGCCGGACCGGACTGGCGACACGCACCACTTGCTGCTGCCTAACCAGCTCCTCTCGCTGTGCCTCTACACTTTCCTTCTCCCTTATAGCCTCCTGTAGCGCCTCCCTCTGACCAAATAACTCCTGCTCCCTCTGAACCAATAGCCCCCGTAACATGGTGGCCTCCTAACCTGCAGACCCGCCCTTTAACGGCCTCCTGCTGCCTCGTCGTCCACACCGTGTGCCCCCCCCCAAAAAAAAAATTTCTTGGGGTTGCCTCTCGGGTCTCCGTCGTCGGCACTCCTCCTCCCATGAGGACTCCTCCGGGAGCCCCCACGAGTTAGGGAACAGAACCTCATCGTCGTCGTCATCCTCCGACTCCTCAGTATAATACTGTTCCCACTCCTCTTCCCATGGTCGTAGAGACCCAATCTGAAAACCGACCGGGTGCAGTGGTCGGGGCTCTTCTCTCTCGCTCCCCGACCACCCCTTTAGCCCCCCTTAAACATTTTCTTGGGGCTGCCTCTCGGGCTTCCTCCTCGACCGGCGTCCTCTGCGTTGCCGTTGCTCCTCTCCTGCCTGGGTATCTACCTTCGCCCATGGCCCTTTCCCCGCAAATATCTCTTCCCATGACCACAATTTGCCCACCTGGGACATGGCTATTCGCTCCTCCTGGGCACGCTGCTTGGTCCTCGTTTGGTGGGATCTTCTGTCACGTTCGTTCATCGACGTGACGGACCAAGGTGCAGCGTGATATGCATACATGTTTATTATACCGAATAAACACAATGACAAAACACCAAACTAAACTAAACGTGAGGTCCAAGGTACATAAACAACATACCTCACACGGAACAAGATCCCACAACCCACTAGTGCCAATAGGCTGCCTAAATATGGTCCCCAATCAGAGACAACGAGCTACAGCTGCCTCTGATTGGGAACCACACCGGCCAACATAGATCTACACGATCTAGATCTAAATATAGAAAATGCAACATAGAACATACCACACAGAAAATACACACCCTGACTCAACAAATACGAGTCCCCAGAGTGAGGGCGTGACATGCATCTTCAAAGTGGTACGCATGTTGTGTAAATCAAATGATACAAAGCCCCAAAAAATCCATTTCAATTCCAGGTTGTAAGGCAACAAAATAGGAAAATTGCCAAGGGGGATGAATACTTTCGCAAGCCACTGTAGAGAGCTAATTACTCCAGCTACTGATCTGCCTAGGGGCATATCTACATGCCCTGAGTAGACACAACACTAATAACAGGAACTGATAGCTAGCTACCGACAGACTCAAATAGCAGGCCTGCCCGCTGTCCTTTGCATTTCAGGGACTGTAGATTGTGTTTGTGTAACGATCCCGGCTGTCTGAGTCGGGTCCTGTCTGGTGACTAGTGTTCCGGTTCGTAATCTCCAGCTTCCCGAGGGTTCGGGAACGCTCCGGGGAGCGCTCTTGTTTTCCGCACCTGCATCCCATCAGCAATCTGCACACCTGGTCCTGATCATCACCCTTCTTAGGCTCTGGCCTAACATCCAGTTCCTGCCGGATCGTTAGCTATGAACAGTATGTTTGTCAGCGTATCAGCCTCTGAGCCATTAGTATTAGTTTTGTTGTTTTGCACCTTGTTACTTGCTGTGTACTGACCTCCGTTTTTGTTCTGTCTGCAGTCTCTCACCCGGAACCTTCACCCAACCTCTGCCTGATGGTCGGCGGCTGCCGAGCCAGTACCGGACCAACCACTGCACCCTCAACAACCCATCCACGCCACCCGCTCTGTTCCCTGGATTATTCAGCCTCACTCGGAATCTATTAATTAAACACTCACCTTTCTCTCAACGTACCTTGTCCTTGTCTGCTTCTGGGTTCTGGCATAGTAAACCGTGACAGAACGATCCGGCCAGTAATGAACCCAGCGGACCTGGACTCCGTTCGCCATGCTATTACCCAGCAGGAGAAGATGTTGGGCCATCGTAGCACGGTACTACAGGAGATCGCGTTGTCAGTTCGGAACCTTTCTACCGGTCTGACGGAGGTCCAGAACCAACGTAAGTGTCCGGTGGAGGATCCACTACCGGTTTCACCCATCTCGCCTGCCGCTTCTGAAGCTGTGTCCATCCGTGAGCCCAAGGTTCCGACGCCGGATAAATATGAGGGGGAGCTGGGAAGATGCCGTTCCTTCCTTATGCAGTGTGGATTAGTGTTCGATCTACAGCCCTACTCTTATGCCACAGACAAGGCTAGGATAGCCTTTGTGATTGAGTTGCTGCGTGGTCGAGCGCTGGAGTGGGCTTCAGCCGTTTGGGAACGACAGGATCCCTGCATGGCTTCATACCAGGGGTTCACGGCCGAGATGAGGAAGCTCTTCGACCATTCCGTCCGAGGGAGGGACGCAGCTAGGCGCCTGTTTTCGCTTCGCCAAGGAACTCGCAGCGTGGCCGACTTCGTGATCGAGTTCAAGACGTTGGCTGTGGAGAGTGGGTGGAACGAGGAGTCTCTGCAAGCGGCCTTTTACCAGGGTCTGTCGGAGCAGCTCAAGGATGAGTTGATCTCCTATCCGGAGCCTAGTGACCTGGACAGCTTGGTAGCCTTGTCTATTCGGGTGGATAATCGAGTCCGAGAGCGAAGGAGGGAGAAGCAATGGGGTCCGTCCAATCGATCAGCTTCTCAGTTCCCAGTCGGGTCGGGTGGTGGACCAGAACACGTCGATCATTCTCCACCACAATGGATTAGTGGAGAGGACCTTTCTCCCGATTCTGAACCCATGCAAGTGGGGCGGCACGGGTTAACCAAGGAGGAGCGTCAACATAGACGTAAGACCAACTGCTGCCTCTACTGTGGTAGCTCGGGACATTACATCTCCACTTGTTCCCGGCGGTCGTCAAACTGCCCGGCTCGCTAAAGTTGGGAGGACTTTTAGCGAGCCAGTTTCAACCTCTCAGTACCTCTGTCAGACCCCGTTTCCCGGCTACCCTTGTGAACAGGAATCAGAGCTTAGCGCTTAACGCTTTTATCGATTCAGGTGCCGATGGAAGCTTTCTTGATGCCGAGTTGGTGGAACAGCTGGGGGCTTTCCAAGGAGCAATTGCCGGAAGCCATTGAAGCGACCACTCTGAACGGCAGTAGTCTGGCACGTATCACGATGAGGACTGAACCGGTTAAGATGCGGTTGTCGGGGAATCATTCTGAGATGATTTCATTCTTCATTCTGCCGTCTTCCCATGTTCCTCTGGTCCTTGGATACCCCTGGCTGAAGGAACACAATCCCACGTTCGATTGGGTGACGGGCAAGGTAACGAGTTGGAGCCTTGATTGTCATGCTAACTGTCTCAAGACTGCCTGCCCCCATTCGGTTCCCAGTCAGGTGATTGAGGCTAAACCCCCAGATTTGTCCCTGGTTCCCGAGACATATCACGATTTGGGGGAAGTTTTCAGTAAGCAGAAGGCTCTGTCACTCCCTCCCCACCGACCATATGATTGTGCCATCAACCTGGTCCCTGGAGCTGTCTACCCCAAGGGAAGGTTATACAGTATCTCCCGACCTGAACGTGAGGCGTTGGAGACCTACATCAAGGAGTCCCTAGCTGCTGGTCTCGTTCGTCCCTCGTCATCACCCCTGGGGGCAGGATTCTTCTTTGTGGGTAAGAAGGATGGCTCTCTTCGACCGTGTATTGATTATCGGGGGTTGAATGACATCACGGTCAAGAACAAGTATCCCCTGCCCTTGATGAGTTCTGCCTTCGACTCCTTACAGGGTGCTACGGTGTTCACCAAGCTAGACCTACGCAATGCGTATCACCTGGTCCGGATCAGAGAGGGGGACGAGTGGTTGACGGGTTTCAATACACCGATGGGTCACTTCGGTATCAGGTGATGCCGTTTGGACTGACCAATGCTCCAGCGGTATTCCAGAGTATGGTGAACGACGTCCTGAGAGATATGATCGGTCTCTTTGTGTTTGTTTACCTGGATGACATTCTGATCTTCTCGAAGGAACCTTCCGACCACGTCCAGCATGTCCGGCAGGTTCTGCAGCGATTGTTGGAGAATCGTCTGTTCGTGAAGGCCGAGAAGTGCGAGTTTCACGCCCACACGACATCCTTTCTCGGGTACATCATCTCCAGGGGAGAGATTAGGATGGACCAGGAGAAGGTTAGAGCGGTTCTGGAATGGGCCCAGCCCGGTACGAGATTGCAGCTCCAGAGATTTTTGGGGTTTGCGAATTTCTACCGCAGATTCATCCGGGATTACAGCCGTGTGGCCGCTCCGTTAACTGCCTTGACTTCCAGTATCAGGACCTTCAAGTGGAATCCGGAGGCGGATCGAGCGTTTCTGGATTTGAAGAGGCGATTCACCAACGCACCGATTCTCTCTCAACCGGACACGGCCCGTCAGTTCGTCGTTGAAGTGGACGCGTCTGATGTGGGAGTTGGCGCCATCCTGTCGCAGCGATGCTCCACGGACAGTAAACTCCATCCCTGCGCCTACTACTCTCGTCGCCTTTCGCCTGCGGAGAGGAATTACGATGTGGGTAACCGGGAGCTTCTCGCGGTGAAACTTGCCTTGGAGGAGTGGCGCCACTGGTTGGAGGGGGCGGAGCAACCGTTTATTGTCTGGACTGACCACAAGAATCTTGCTTACGTGCAATCGGCTAAACGTCTCAACTCCCGTCAGGCCAGGTGGGCGTTGTTTTTCGGACGATTCAAGTTTGCCCTGACGTTCCGACCTGGATCTAAGAACGGCAAGGCGGACGCCTTGTCCCCGGATGTTCTCCAAGACGGAGGAGAGTGGGTCCAAGACCGAGACAATCCTCCCCCGGAACTGCGTCGTGGGAGCAGTTATGTGGAAGATTGAGGAGGAGGTGCTGGCGGCCCTTCGGACTCAGCCCGGTCCCGGTAACGGTCCACCCGGTCGGTTGTTTGTGCCTGAGTCGGTTCGTCCTGCTGTCCTCAAATGGTCCCACGCCAGCAAGATGGCTTGTCACCCTGGCGTGGCTCGGACAATGGCGTTTCTTCGCAGACGTTTTTGGTGGCCTGCCATGGCCGAGGATACTCGGGGTTTTGTTGCTGCCTGTCCAGTGTGTGCGCAGAATAAGAGTACCAATCGGCCCAGCTCTGGACTACTTCACCCCCTTCCTATTCCCCGCGACCATGGTCGCATCTGGCCCTGGACTTCGTCACTGGGTTGCCCGCTTCTGAGGGGAACACGGTCGTTCTGACTATCGTGGACAGATTCAGCAAGTTCGCCCACTTTGTGCCTATTGCCAAGCTTCCCTCTGCCTCGGAGACGTCCGAGATCCTGGTTAGGGAGGTTTTCAGGGTCCACGGTTTGCCCAGTGATATCGTTTCCGACCGTGGCCCTCAGTTTACCTCTGCTGTCTGGAAGTCCTTCTGTTTGGCCATTGGAGCTACAGTCAGTCTCACATCTGGTTTTCACCCCCAATCCAATGGTCAGGCGGAGAGAGCCAACCAGAAGATGGAATCCACGCTACGCTGTCTGGTCTCTTCCAACCCCACCTCCTGGGTCTCTCAGTTGCCTTGGGTTGAGTATGCCCACAATACTCTTCCTACATCTGCCACTGGGATGTCTCCCTTCCAGTGCCTGTATGGCTACCAACCTCCCCTGTTTCCTTCTCAGGAGAAGGAGCTCTCAGTGCCTTCTGTTCAGGCCCATATTCGTCGTTGCCACCGGACCTGGCATCGGGCCAGAAAGGCACTCCTTAGAGTTTCGGACCGGTATCAGCTCCAGGCGAATCGTCGCCGGATCCCCGCTCCCACCTATACCATCGGAGATAGGGTTTGGTTGGCCACACGGGATCTTCCGTTACGGACTGAGTCTAGGAAGTTGTTACCGAAGTTCATTGGTCCGTTTGTGGTGGAGAAGGTGATCAATCCAGTGGCAGTTCGACTCAAACTACCGAGGACGCTCAGAGTCCATCCCACCTTTCATGTCTCCTGCCTCAAGCCTGTCTTCCTCAGTCCTCTGTTGCCTCCTCCGCCTCCTCCTCCTCCTCCTCGAATGATCGGAGGTGGTCCTGCCTACACGGTGCGTCGCATCATGGATTCCAGACGGCGGGGCCGGGGTTTCCAGTATCTCGTGGACTGGGAGGGGTATGGCCCTGAAGAGAGGAGTTGGATTCCGCGGCGACAGGTCCTAGATGCGGACCTCATCAGTGACTTCTACCGCCTCCATCCTGGCGCTCCGGGAGTCCGCCCGGTGGCGTTCGGTCGGAGGGGGGGTACTGTAACGATCCCGGCTGTCTGAGTCGGGTCCTGTCTGGTGACTAGTGTTCCGGTTCGTAATCTCCAGCTTCCCGAGGGTTCGGGAACGCTCCGGGGAGCGCTCTTGTTTTCCGCACCTGCATCCCATCAGCAATCTGCACACCTGGTCCTGATCATCACCCTTCTTAGGCTCTGGCCTAACATCCAGTTCCTGCCGGATCGTTAGCTATGAACAGTATGTTTGTCAGCGTATCAGCCTCTGAGCCATTAGTGTTAGTTTTGTTGTTTTGCACCTTGTTACTTGCTGTGTACTGACCTCCGTTTTTGTTCTGTCTGCAGTCTCTCACCCGGAACCTTCACCCAACCTCTGCCTGATGGTCGGCGGCTGCCGAGCCAGTACCGGACCAACCACTGCACCCTCAACAACCCATCCACGCCACCCGCTCTGTTCCCTGGATTATTCAGCCTCACTCGGAATCTATTAATTAAACACTCACCTTTCTCTCAACGTACCTTGTCCTTGTCTGCTTCTGGGTTCTGGCATAGTAAACCGTGACAGTTTGAAGCAACTGAGAAGTGAAGCGGAGTGAGTGAAACAGAAGGTAAGGTCAGGTATGTGAGGATGTTCTGCGAGACTTTATTAACTGACTTAAACCCTTTTACTCTGTGAAGAGCATAGGTCATACACAAATTATGTTCATCACAATCACTTTTGGGTCAGTTTCTCAATTTCCACGGTATGGAAACCGAATCAACTTAATATGACAAGATATTAGGAAGTATAATTGTTATGAGACTACAGTACACAATATTCTCTCAACCATTTACTCCTGTTCATCGTTCCTGGGCTTATCTGATGGGGGGAGAATGAGAGAGGGATAGAGCGGAGGAAGTGTTATGTAGGAGGAATGTAAATACAGTGGAGCGGACAATGAGGGAGAGAGAGGGACTTGTTAGGGTTTTGTGAAGCGGGAGGGAGGGAAACTGGTTTTTCTATTGTAACTCAGCTTCCTTCTTCTCAGGAATCAGCTGACTGCCGTTAATTCAGACGAAATACTGTACATGAATATAGGCCCTAATGATTATAGTTATTAAAGTGGGCTGTATTATGCGTTCATATTTCCATTGACAGAGGAGAACACATTTATGCTCAGTCTGCTTCATATGGCTATGGAAAAGGAGCATTACCTTTCTTTGCTTCACACTCAATTGACAATTGACAAAGTAAACAAGTTAACCAAACCATCATTATGACAGTACCAAACGCGTAAAAGGGTACCAGACACATCATATGTAATCATATAAATGCGAGGCATGTTAATGTATGTGATCACGTGTTTGTGTTTGTGTGTGTGTGTGTGTGTGTGTGTGTGTGTGTGTGTGTGTGTGTGTGCGCGCGTGCGTGCGTGCGTGCGTGCATGCTTGTGTGCGTGCGTAAGCATACCATGTCCAGCATAATGCAGCAGGATGTGTGAGTTATGATGTCATTATTATAATGTTTTTTAAATAGTTGTTTATTCACTGAAATAGTCAAATGATCAGGGTAAAGAAACAAAATGATCGGATGGCTTTATTTTGTTTCTCAAGCTTGTTCCTGGAGGGAGAGGTTTACCTAGAATATGTCCCTACAAATCATATAGAGACTGAATGGCTGGTTGGTGTCAGAATTGATAATAAGACAATTGTGTTCTTCAATAGAATGAACCAGCTGGGCACAGACGTCAGTTCAACGTCTAGTTTTGATTTACATTTGTTTGAGTTGTCAACTAATGTGAATTCAATGTGAAATAATCCAAAAATGTCAGCATGTCATGTAATTAGGTTAAAAGTTGGGTGGAAAAAATACGAAATGTCCTTACGTTGATTACTATTTACAAATCCAATCAGTTTTTCATGTTGATTCAACATCATCACAGATTTCTTTGGTTGAAATTACGTGGAAACGACATCAATTCAGCCGGTTTTTGCCCAGTGGGAAGGCACTCTATTGGGTTTATTGTCCGATAGAGTGACAAGATGACAGTCCATCATGTCGTTTTATTGCACTCCATTGAGTATTGGAGTTGTATGTGTCAAGCAGTTTTGGCCCGAAAATTTAATTTTGCTCTGTCAGAAGAAACTGAGTATAGTGTCTGTCTGCATCATGTAGGCATGGGGGCCACGGATGCACTTCTTAATGGCACTTTTGTGCTATTGAACACCATGTCCCAGACAAAGAAGCATTGTAAGCAGTATACTCCCATTTAAAAGGGCTCTTTAAGACCAGCCTCCAAACAAATGAGTCAAAGTGAGTGTTATGCCGCATTCATGCGCTAGTCGGAACTCTAAAATGTTGAACTTGCTCACTGGTGGAACGCAGCACGTGTATAACTACAACTAGTAAGCAAGTTGGACATTTCAGAGTTTCCTAATTCCGACTAGCACATGAACGCTGCATCAGTCTCTCCTCCGCACACAATGGCCCATTGAACCATTGAACCGGCTCCAAGTTTAGAGTCGAGCTGATTGCAGAAAAATAACACAGCCAGGTAAAAATCTCTGAGTGATTGACAATGGCAAAAAAAGAGAACGAGTCATCCTAGAAGGCTGACATAATGCCGGGGACAGTGGTTAGCACAACCCCTGTCATCGTCTGACAAGGCATGGGGGTAATGGATCCCTGTATCCCTAAAAGGGGGCATTCAGAGGGCTGTCTGTGGCCCGTCATCGGTGCCTCCCGCCCAGGCACCTCGGGGAACAAAGCACCCTGTTCAGGTGCTGGGTCAAGGGGATGACAGCACAGTGATGTCAGCTGTCCTTTAATGTCATCGGTCAGCCAGTACCTGCCTACCTAACCAACCTCAGACCTTGAAACTCATACTTAACAGTATGATGTCGGTTAATAAATTAAATAACTGAGGCGAGCACCAAGTATGAATGTATGAGACTGGCATGTTGATAGTAAAATATGTGTTCTAAGAGCCTATTTGAAATGTGTCAGTAGAGCATTGACTAATAATATGGGGCCCGATTCAGACTTAGGAAATAAATTATATGCCTTTCCTACACATTTCTCAGTAGTTTGTATACAGACTTACCTTATGCACCTGTGTAATGGGCTTTGCAGGCGTGGTTCCCTTTCCGCACTGAATACATTGAATTCAACCACTGAAAACCCTGCCACTTGCTGGCCAACAGATTTTCTCGTGGAGTTTGCATTCAATAGGGTTTTCAGTACATTTATCTTAAGCCATCCCTTTAAATACAGTGTACCTTTAATTTTAATTTTGTCGACAGACTCACTAGAATACATTGAGAGAGCGGATTCAGAATATAGGTATCAATGAAAGAAATCCATCTAAATATATGCATATTCGTCTCCATTTCAGCACCATCTGGTAGATTTAAAAATACTCTGATCTTGTAGATTATTTAGGCACATTTTAGGGTTAGGAAAGTAGGGTAACGTGGGGTAACCAGCCCCCCCCCCCTAAGAACAGTGTCCAATTGCTGACACAAAAAAGCTAAGTTTGGTAAAAATCTGGTGTGTGGATGATGCTTATTCGAACAAACTATGAAGGGAAATAAGTGGCTACTGTTTACACTTTTTCGTTATTTAATCAAATGTGTTTTTTAGGAAAGGGGTGTTTTTCTCAAGTACTTACATTTACATTTTAGTCATTTAGCAGACGCTCTTATCCAGAGCGACTTACAGTTAGTGAGTGCATACATTTATTTCATACTGGCCCCCCATGGGAATTGAACCCACAACCCTGGCGTTGCAAGCGCCATGATCTACCAACTGAGCTACACGGGACCATTTGTCCATGGAAGATTAACGTGTTAAAATCTATTTTATACATTTTATCTTTTTGTAATTCACTCTTAAAAGCAAAAGTCTAGGTATCTTTTTTAAATGAAATAAATCAAATATTGAAACAAAATGTTCACTATTAATATTCTCACTATAATGAGATTTTGATGTAAGGTCCCACTTTTTATTTTTGTGCCAAATAATGTCCAAATCATCCTAAAGTATCAAAATAAAATACGGTGTGATGTTACTTGTAGATGATTTGGACATGTTTGGAAAATGCTCATGTAGGTACCATTGTCTTGAATTGGATTGCCAGTGGGGCCAGTTGCCCCAACACACTCACCTTAAATGTTAATGCTTTATTAAAAACGGATAATATAGTCACACTAAGCCCAAACCAGATGGGATGGCGTATCGCTGCAGAATGCTGTGGTAGCCATGCTGGTTAAGTGTGCCTTGAATTCTAAATAAATCACAACCAGTGTCACCAGCAAAACACCCCCACACCATAACACCTCCTCCTCCATGCTTTACGGTGGGAACTACACATGTGGAGAACATCCGCTCACCCACACTGCATCTCATAAAGACACGGCGGATGGAACCAAAAATGGACACATTTCCACCGGTCTAATGTCCATTGCTTGCGTTTCTTGGCCCAAGCAGGTCTCTTCTTCTTCTTGGTGTCCTTTAGTAGTGGTTTCTTTGCAGCAATTCGACAATGAAGGCCTGATTCACCCAGTCCCCTCTGAACGGTTGATGTTGAGATGTGTCTGTGACTTGAACTCTGTGAAGTATTTATTTGGGCTGCAATTTCTGAGGCTGGTAACTCTAATGAATGTATTCTCTGCAGCAGAGGTAACTCTGGGTCTTCCATTCCTGTGGTGGTCCTCATGAGAGACAGTTTCATCATAGTGCTTGATGGTTTTTGCAACTGCACTTGAAGAGACTATCAAAGTTCTTGAAATATTCAGTATTGACTGACCATCATGTCTTAAAGTAATGATGGACTGTCATTTCTCTTTGCTTATTTGAGCTGTTCTTGCCATAATATGGACTTTTACCAAATATAGCTATCTTCTGTATACCCCCCCTACCTTGTCACAACACAACTGATTGGCTCAAACGCATTAAGAAGGAAATAAATTCCACAAATTAACTTTTAACAAGGCACACCTGTTAATTGAAATGCATTCCAGGTGACTACCTCATGAAGCTGGTTGAGAGAATGCCAAGAGTGTGCAAAGCTGTCATCAAGGCAAAGGGTGGCTATTTGGAGAATCTCAAACATAAATATATATTTTGATTTGTTTAACACTTTTTTGGTTACTACATGATTCCATATGTGTTATTTCATAGTTTCGATGTCTTCACTTTTATTCTACAATGTAAAAAAGAGTAAAAATATAGAAAACCCCTTGAATGAGTAGGTGTGTCCAAACTTTTGACTGGTACTGTATATTTTTTTAAATGATGAAATATTAGATCAACTTACCTCAGAATCATTTTGTTAGAGTGACTTACATTTTTGGGATGAGACAGATAACATTTTTAGTTGAGCAAGAGTATTGGCAGCAAGGGAAAGTGTAAAAAAAAAAAAAGGGTGACAAAGTGGTTTCTGTGAGAATTACAGAGAGGGGGGGCAGCATCATAAGACGGGTGGAGTCCAATGGATACCCATTGTCTCACGTCAGTTGGCGTCACTCCTACGCAACGCTCCTCCCCTTAACCACTGCAGTATCATAGGAACTGGAGACTGCGTCCAAGATGTCCAACCATTTTTTTCAAGGTAATCTACTCACGTTCGTATACGCTGATTCTTGGACGGTTAATATGGACCAACATCACATGTGCACTAGCACTCAGTGCGCAATGGGAGCAACGCGAGCAGCGACGACGTCATAACGTCATCCAAAAACATGGCAGACGTGAATATCTTCGGCTGCGAGTGATGAAAAAAAATCGGACTCATTGACAATTATTTGAATAATTGAATGGATGTTTTGTGCACAAAGGTGATGACTAAAGTGTCTTATTAGGAATTGTCAAATCTGATTTCTCTATGTTACTGTCTATGGAAATTGTCTTTCTGGGCAGGGCATCAGTTAAACTGCAGTACCGATGCAAAACTGCAGGACCAGAACCCTGGCCCCTTGCCCTCAAACAATCTGTCTTGTAGAACGTGGAACTCATCCTAACACTAGTTTCTAATTCTGAAAATCACTCCGCTCTCGGTAGCTATGATGCACTGGCTACTAGTACTACGGCACACCATGGTCGATCAGCTGAGCAAACTTGCTCCAGCTAGCAGCCTAGTGCAAGCTTATATGAATGGCAATACAGTAGCTAGTTTGCCAACTTGTTGATAAAGTTGTATGGCACTAAAGTTATGGGACTGTTCTCAGAAGTCAGCATGTATCTGACTCTGACAGCTGGCACTGTGCCTCGCTACTTTGTAACATTCAGTCAATGTGATAACATTGCAGAGAGCAGTCAGCTGTGCTGTAGACCTCGGCGCACTAATCACGGCAGAACAGATATCATGAAAACTAATTTGTGCATTAGCTAGAACTTCAAAAGCTAGCTAGCTAGAGGGAGTATTCAGCATTGAGTGTGTTAACTGGTGTTGTTAGCATCCCTGTCTTGCGTTTCATATGGATTGATTTGATTTGTTCAGCCAGCTAGCATTTACATTTTAGTCATTGTGCATACATTTTATTTTTTTCATACCCCCCGTGGGAATCGAACCCACAACCCTGGCGTTGCAAACGCCATGCTCTACCAACTGCGCTACATCCCTGCCAGCCATTCTCTACCCTGGACAACACTGGGCCAATTGTGCGCCGCCCCATGGGTCTCCCGGTCGCGGCCGGCTACGACAGAGCCTGGATTCGAACCAGGATCTCTAGTGCCACAGCTAGCACTGCAATGCAGTGCCTTAGACCACAGCGCCACTCGGGAGGCCTGAGGCTAGCAGAAACCAGCTAGCTAATACATTAGCTAACAATTTTTTTTGCACATAAATACTGATTCTACCACAACAAGACACCTTAGCTAGATGTAGAATTATTTAGTGAAGACTTGCTCATGGAAAAAACATCAATTTTAGCTACAGGTTTATAGTTTTTGGTAAGATTAACTCTGACTCTTTTTAGGATGAAAGGGGGTTCAGTGGACGATGTCACCTTGGTAACATTTTAGAATATTAGGACAGCATATTGTAGCCTGACCTATTTTTAGCTATCCCAGATCAGTGCAGACGGCCATCGCGCTGAAGTGAGAAGTGAGACAATGATGGATACCTGGACAGGCCCTTTGGATAGTGTAAATTACCTACTCTCTATTACTATAATGTAGTAGATGGAAATGGAGCACGTTTATGGTTTGAAACCCAGCCCCATTAATTATCCCATGAGGGTCGTAAAGTCACAAACACAAAAGTATGTTAGAACCAACTGTTCCATACACTCTGAAGTGTGGTATTTTGGATGTTGTCATATGTTCACAGCTCCCTCACTTCTCTGATGGCAGCCTTGCAGGGAAACTGAAGGAGAGAAATGCTGCTTATAAACACGGCAAGGTGACCGGGGACAACAGTATGGTTAAACAGTACAAATACGACCTACGCAGATCGATCAAGATGGCAAAACACAAGTATAGGGACAAAGTAGAAGAGCATGGCTGTTGTGTTTTTTGAATTTTTCATTCTCTCTCTAGCTCAGGCCGCTATCTCCACCTGCTTCAAGATGTCCACTATCATCCCAGTGCCCATGAAAGGGAAAATAACTGAACTGAATGACTACCGACCCATATCATTCACGTCTGTCATCATGAAGTGCTTTGAGAGTCAAAAACCACATCACCTCGTCAACACACTTGACCATCTCCAATTCACCTACCGCCCTGACAGATCCATTGACAACACAATAGCCATTGCACTGCACACTGCCCTCACCCACCTGGACAAAAGGAATGCATATGTGAGGATGCTGTTCATCGACTACAGCTCGGCCTTCAATACCATAGTGCCCTCTAAGCTCACCACAAAGCTTACGGCCCTGGGACTGAACTCCTCCCTATGTAACTTGGTTCTGGACTTCCTGACGGGCCGCCCCCAGGTTGTGAAGGTAGGCAACATTACCTCCTCGACACTGATTCTCAACACGGAGGCTCCACAAATGTGCGTCCTCAGTCCTCTCCTGTACTCCCTGTATACTCACGACTGCGTGGCCTCACACGGTTCCAACTCCATCATCAAGTTCACTGACGACACAATAGTAGTAGGCCTGATTACCAACAATGACGAGACGGCTTACAGGGAGGAGGAAGGCTCTCTGACGGCGTGGTGCCAGGTAAACAACCTCTCCCTCAACGTCAGTAAAATAAAGGAACTGATTGTGGACATCCTCAAAAACGGGACCGCCATGGAGACGGTCAAACACATTTGATGCCATTCCATTAACTACATTCCAGCCATTATACTCCATTCCAGCCATTATTATGAGCTGTCCTCCCCTCAGCAGCCTCCACTGCTCTATAGATACTCAAAGAACTAAGTGAGCAGCCCTTTTGAGCAACCAGCAACTTCACTCATTGCTCTATCTCTAACTACTGTAAATATGGCCCGTTGTTTTCATTGTTAAGCCATTGGATCGAGCTGCATTAAATGAAACAAACTTGGGTTTGAGTTGCCCAACTTTAGTTGTTGCATCACCAAACCAAATATGTTAGTGCCCCCCGGCTGAAAATAATGGGCACTGTAGCAGTGGCGTAGGCAGAAATCCGTTGATGGCAGGGCCAGAAAAAACTTAGATGGACCAAAATGTAGGCACTCAAATCATCATTAAATTATCATAAAAGCGTAGCCTACACTATACCATACTGTAATCAATCGCACATAACAAACCATCTAAATTGATTTCACATTACAGACCAAATAGTCTTGTAGGTCTACATAAATCCAAGACTTGCATTAACAGTGTTTCCCAAACTTTTTTTAACCGTGCACACCTTGATTGGCTAAAAAATCTACAATTTTCCTATTAATGTATTTAGTGATAATAACCTAATCTGATCCATACTGCAAATCATCTATTTCCTGTGACAATAGTTTTTTTATAGATTAAATAGGGTTTATTTGAACTATGCTGAACAAAAATCTAAACACAACATGCAACAATTTCAAAGATTTTACTGAGTTACAGCTCATATAAGGAAATCCGTCAATTGAAATGAATTCCTTAGGCCCTAATCTATGTATTTCACATGACTGGGCAGGGGTGCTGCCATGGGTGGGCCTTGGAGGGCATAGGCCCACCCACTTGGCAGCCAGGCCCACCCACTGGGGAGCCAGGCCCAGCCAATCAGAATGAGTTTTTCCCCACAAGAGGGCTTTATTACAGACAGAAATACTCCTCAGCACCTAGTTTCCTAGTGAATACAGTGTTACTCGCTAACGTTAGCGAGCTAGCTATAATAGCTAATGTTACCTATCTATTTAGCTATATTCTCTTCCTCTCTGGCTAAATGTACATTAGCTAGCTAGCTAACGTCTGAGTGCAATGCACATGATGTAACTAACGTTAATAACATTAGGTAGCTAGCTAGCCTGACCTGTGGGTTTAGATAGCTAGCAAGCTAATGAACTTTGAGTAATGTCTGCAACTAGCTAGCAACATTTATTTGACTTGTAGATTGAGCAACAGACGTGGCTGTCAGTCTTTCTACTTTTCCCTTTCATATTTAGATTAGTGTGTCACGACTTCCGCTGAGGCTGCCTCCCCTCCTTGTTCGGGCAGGTTGCGGCGTTGTGCGTCACCGGCTTACTAGCTACTGCCGATCCATTTATATCACTCCATTTGTCTTGTCTTCAATCAAGATTGACAACAGATTGCACATTATGTAATAACGCTAGGCTGATTGTTGTGTTGTGTTCAGCACTGATTGTTTAGTATAGCATCCATGATTCGAATCATCGATTGCACAGTCTGTTTTGTTGATATGTTGTTATCAGAAATCCCCAGGTGATTTGGTTGTTCTATTTCCTTTGTATGTGAGATGCTACTTGTTTAGAAAAACGTCAGCCTCAACTGAAAACACGTGTTTATTTGTTAGATTCAAACATAACATTTGGCAAATGAGGATGGCTGAAAGTATTTCTACAATATCCCTACCTCTATTGCGTTATTTTGATGACACACCTCATGCAATGAAAGATTTGATTTGTGCACACAGACATCTAGTTGTGTGAACCCAAATTATGTGTGTGCATGAATTTTCTAACTCATGCGATTACAAATTACGTTGCACACTAGTATCCTCTAAATCGTGAGAGGAACACAATATTTGCATGTCTACAGGCATTCACCTGCACAAGCACAAAATGTTTCCACACATGCACAAATGAAAAATTATACACATTAGAATCGCCAACTATGCGTGTGCACAAAACATATTTGAGCAAAAGCGTGGCGCTGTTTCTACTTGTCTACACACACAAATAATTTATTGGTGTAACAGATGTGCCAACCCCGTTCAGCCAATCAGTGAACCCTTGTATTTGCCAAGAAAACATTGGCTAGAGTAGACTGCCTAGTTTATTTAACCAATCAAATAAATTGTTGCTGTGGTGCGAGACGAGCTCCAAAATCATCTACTTGAGCCACAATAATTCTCAAAAGGTCAAAAATGGCAGACTACAATCCACAACCACAGATGAGCTCGCTAAAGTTCCTAAACCAGGGCTCTCCAAACCTATTCTGGAGAGCTACCCTCCTGTAGATTTTCAGTCCAACCCCAGTTGTAACTAACCTGATTTACAGTGCTTCGGAAAGTATTCAGACCCCTTCCATTTTTCCACATTTTGTGATGTTACAGCCTTACTCTAAAATTGATGAAATAATTGTTTTCCTCATCAATCTACACACATGGCTGTCTGTTTGAACTACTGGCACACAGCTCGGACATACTCCACAAGACATGCCACCAGAGGTCTCTTCGCTGTCCCCAAGTCCAGAACAGACTATGGGAGGCGCACAGTACTACATAGCGCCATGACTACATGGTACTCTAGATTTAAAAAACAGATAAAAATACACCTCATGGAACAGCGGGGACAGTGAAGCAACACAAACATAGGCACAGACACATGCATACAAACACACGATAACATATGCACTATACACACACGTACACAGATATGTGGTTGTAGAGCAGGGGCCTGAGGGCACACACTTAATATGTTGTAAAATCTGTTGTCAATGTATTGTAATGTTTTTAAAAAGTTATAACTGCTTTAATTTTGCTGGACCCCAGGAAGAGTAGCTGCTGACTTGGCAGCAGCTAATGGGGATCCATAATAAATAAAAATACAATACCCCATAATGACAAAGTGAAAACAGGTTTGTATACATTTTTGCAATTAAAAAACTAAAAACTAAACAGAAATACCTTATTTACATAAGTATTCAGACCCTTTGCTATGAGACTCGAAATTGAGCTTAGGTGCATCCTGTTTCCATTGATGATCCTTGAGATGTTTCTATAACTTTATTGGAGTCCACCTGTGGTAAATTCAAATGATTGGACATTATTTGGAAAGGCACACACCTGTCTATATAAGGTCCCACAGTTGACAGTGCATGTCGGAGCAAAAACCAAGCCAAGAGGTCGAAGGAGTTGTCCGTAAGCTCTGAGACAGGATTGTGTCGAGGCACAGATCTGGGGAAGGGTACCAAAAAATTTCTGCAGCATTGAAGGTCCCCAAGAACACAGTGGCCTCCATCATTCTTAAATGGAAGAAGTTTGAACCACCAAGACTCTTCCTAGAGCTGAGAAATCAGGGGAGAAGAGCCTTGGTCAGGGAGGTGACTAAGAACCCGATGGACATTCTGACAGAGCTCCAGAGTTCCTCTGTGAATCTTCCAGAAGGACAACCATCACTACATCACACCAAGCAGGCCTTTATTGTAGAGTGGCCAGATGGAAGCCAGTCCTCAGTAAAAGGCACATGACAACCTGTTTGGGGTTTGCCAAAAGGCACCTAAAGGACTCTCAGACCATAAGAAACAAGATTCTCTGGTCTGATTAAACCAATATTGAAGTCTTTGGCCTGAATGCCAAGCGTCACGTCTGGAGGAAACCTGGCACCATCCCTATGGTGAAGCATGGTGGTGGCAGCATCATGCTGTGGGGATGTTTTCCTACCGGCAGGGACAGGGAGGGAAAGATTGAGGGAAAGATGAACGGAGCAAAGTACA
This sequence comes from Coregonus clupeaformis, assembly GCF_020615455.1. NCBI lineage: Eukaryota > Metazoa > Chordata > Actinopteri > Salmoniformes > Salmonidae > Coregonus > Coregonus clupeaformis. The sequence continues at coordinate 5,887,572 of NC_059211.1, forward strand.
GAGAGATCCTTGATGAAAACCTGCTGCAGAGCGCTCAGGACCTCAGACAGGAGCGAAGGTTCACCTTCCAACAGGACAACTACCCTAAGCACACAGCCAAGACAACGCAGGAGTGGCTTCGGGACAAGTCTCTGAATGTCCTTGAGTGGCCCAGCCAGAGCCCGGACCTGAACCCGATCTAACATCTCTGGAGAGACCTGAAAATAGCTGTGCAGCGACGCTCCCCATCCAACCTGACAGAGCTTGAGAGGATCTGCAGAGAAGAATGGGAGAAACTCCCCAAATCCAGGTGTGCCAAACTTGTAGCATCATACCCAAGAAGACTCAAAGCTGTAATCGCTACCAAAGGTGCTTCAACAAAGTACTGAGTAAATAGTCTGAATACTTATGTAAATGTATTATGTTTTTTATTTGTAATAAATTTACAAACATTTCTAAAAACCTGTTTTTGCTTTGTCATTATGCAGTATTGTGTGTAGATTGATGAGGGGGAAAAAACAATTTAATCAATTTTAGAATATGGCTGTAACGTAACAAAATGTGGAAAAAGTCAAGGGGTCTGAATACTTTCCGTATGCACTGTAGTTTATCAACCAGCTAATTACTAGAATCAGGTGCGCTGGATTAGGGTTGGAGCGAAAACCTACAGGAAGGTAGCTCTCCAGGAACAGGGTTGGAGAGCCCTGTCCTAAACCCAGTTGTTTGACTTAGTATTAACGATAGGAATTGCACAGATTGTTATGTATTTATTATTATTCAAAAATTAGGCATACTGCACAAGGCTGTCGCAACCTGCGAGTTAGATTCTCCATCCATTGGTACCAATCAGAGTTCTGTGACTGACATTTTTAAACATATACAGCCACTGGGTCACTAGCTAGTTAGTACAGTTAGCAATCATTCTGAGTCTGACCTGCTCATAATAACGACATTATTTATGATCTTTATATGAATTGATCAACTTCGTCCTGCTTATCAAGTGGATTGGATATGACAAATTATAACCATGGCATATGCTTCAATGTTAGATTATTTCTAAATTAACTTGTTAGTTAGACTTGGGCTATTAGCAGGTTACAAATCTAACTGAAACTATCTGAATTTACCAACAGGACATTCTGAAACGTTAACTTTGAGAGGTTGCTGTCAAGACTGCAACAAGTCATCAAACAGTTACCGCTTGATTTAGATTAAATCAAATCAAATCAAATCAAATTTTATTTGTCACATATACGTGTTTAGCAGATGTTATTGCGGGTGTAGCGAAATGCTTGTGCTTCTAACTCCGACAGTGCCGTAATATCTAACAAGTAATATCTAACAATTTCACAACATATACCCAATACACACAAATCTAGGAATGGAATTAAGAATATATACATATATGGACGAGCAATGACAGAGCGGCATGGACTAAAATACAGCAGAATATTATAGAATACAGTATATACATATGAGATGAGTAATGCAAGATATGTAAACATTATTAAAGTGACTAGTGTTCCATTTCTTAAAGTGGCCAGTGATTTCAATAGGCCGCAGCAGCATCTAATGTGCTAGTGATGGCTATTTAACAGTCTGATGGCCTTGAGATAGAAGCTGTTTTTCAGTCTCTCGGTCCCAGCTTTGATGCACCTGTACTGACCTCGCCTTCTGGATGATAGCGGGGTGAACAGGCAGTGACTCGGGTGGTTGATGTCCTTGATGATCTTTTTGGCGAGCGGTGTAGTTGTCGTACCAGGCGGTGATACAGCCCGACAGGATGCTCTCAATTGTGCATCTGTAAAGGTTTGTGAGGGTTTTAGGTGCCAAGCCAAATTTCTTTAGCCTCTGTTGAGCCTTCTTCACCACACTGTCTGTGTGGGTGGTCCATTTCCGTTTATCAGTGATGTGTTCGCCAAGGAACTTGAAGCTTTCCACCTTCTCCACTGCGGTCCCGTCGACATGGATAGTGGAGTGCACCCTCTGCTGTTTCCTGAAGTCCACTATCACCTCCTTTGTTTTGTTGACGTTGAGTGAGAGATTATTTTCCTGGCACCACACTCCCAGGGCACTCACCTCCTCCCTGTAGGCTGTCTTGTCATTGTAGGTAATCAAGCCTACTACTGTTGTGTCGTCTGCAAACTTGATGATTGAGTTGGAGGTGTGCTTGGCCACGCAGTCATGGGTGAACAGGGAGTACAGGAGTGGGCTGAGCATGCACCCTTGTGGGGCCCCAGTATTGAGGATCAGTGAAGTGGAGGTGTTTTTTCCTACCTTCACCACCTGGGGCGGCCCGTCAGGAAGTCCAGGACCCAGTTGCACAGGGCGGGGCTCAGACCCAGGGCCTCAAGCTTAATGATGAGCTTGGAGGATAGAATGGTGTTGAATGCTGAGCTTTAGTCAATGAACATCATTCTTACTTAGGTATTCCTCTTGTCCAGATGAGATAGGGCAGTGTACCTCGAATTCCTGTGTGGTCATGAACTCATCCTCATTTAATATTTTGCTGATCAGGTTGATCTCCCCCAGTAATCACAGATGCACTGAGAGTTTTAGTCAATCTGGTCAAAACTGAATTTGAAGCACACCCCTTGCCATCTGTTGATCTGGAGGAAGTTGTTAGGGTCAATGGCTGCCCTAAACTTGGAATTGGTAGGGGAAAGCTGAAGACTTTCCTTGATACACATCTGCCAGCTCCACGCTTTGCAAAGTGGCTGGGAGTTTCCAAGCGTACCATATTCCCGAAGGATGGAGAAATATGGTTTATCTGTCAGGGTGTCATACAGCAACATTACTGATCAAGAGCTGGACAACATTGTGACAACCATCAAGACTAAGATGCTTCATGATGGCTGTCGTATGGTCCGAGGACAGTTGGTGTCATTGTTGGTGTCAAAGCCAGTAAAGCTTAGAGAGGATCTCATGTCAAATACTGTTGAAGTGATGTGGCTACATGTTCACCTGCCTCACCTAGAGCCCATTCTTGTGGGAAGCTGCTATAGACCACCAAGTGCTAACAGTCGGTATCTAGATAATATATGTGATATGATTGATAATGTGTGATATCAACAGATAGGTATATTTTCTGGGTGGCCTAAATATTGACTGGCTTTCATCAATCTACCCACTCAAGAAAAAGCTTCAAACTGTAACCAGTGCCTGCAACCTGCTTCAGGTTATAAGTCAACCTAACAGCGTATTTAGAGAAATCATCCACATCTATTCATTACATCTTTACTAATGCTGTAGAAATCTGCTATAAAGCAGTATTGGATGTAGTGATCACAATATGGTAGCCATATCTAGGAAATCCAAAGTTCCAAAGGCTGGACCTAATATTGTGTATAAGAGGTCCTACAAAAGGTTTTGTAGTGATTCCTTTGATGAAGATGTAAATACTATTTGCTGGTCTGTGATGTGTAATGAGGAGCAACCAGACGCTGCACTTGACATATTTATGAAATGGTTTACTCCAGTTACTAATAAGCATGCATCTATTAAGAAAATGACTGTAAAAACTGTTAAATCCCCATGAGGAACCCGATGAGGAATTGAAAAATGTTATGGTTGAGAGGGATGAGGCAAAATAAATGGCAAATAAGTCTGACTACATAACCGATTGACAAACCTACTGCAAATTGAGACGTGACTAAACAGAAAAAAATAAGAAACTATACTATGAAATAAAGATAAATGACATAAAGAATGTATAAAGCTTAATTTAATGTATTGAATCAGATGGCTCATTCATCACAACACCCACAGATACTGCCAACTATTTAGCTATGACAAACAACGCTGAACATCGAAGTATAACTGCCCAAATTATGAAAGACAAGCATTGTAATTTTGAATTCCGTAAAGTGACTGTGGAAGAGGTGAACAAATTGTTGTCTATCAACAATGACAAGCCACCTGGGTCTGACAACTTGGATGGAAAATCTCTGAAAAATAGATAATAAACAGATTGTGGGAGCTGTTTTGTTAGACTTCCGTGCAACTTTTTACATTATCGACCATAGTATGCTGCTTCAAAAATATATATGTTATGGCTTTACACCCCCTGTTATATTGTGGTTGTTCTTTAATGGAAGCCTCTCCAGCATAATCCAGGTAGAATCAGGCATTCCCCAGGGCAACTGTCTAGGCCCCTTTTTTCAATCTTTACTAATGACCTACCACTGACTGATTAAAGCCTGTGTGTCTATGTGTGCGGATGACTCAACACTATACACATCAGCTACTACAGCTAGTGAAATCACTGCTACACTTAAAGAGCTGCGGTCAGTTTCAGAATGGGTGGCGAGAAATAAGTGAGTCCTAAATATTTCCAAAAAAATAAAACCATTGTATTTGGGCCAAATCATTCACTAAACCTCAACTAAATCTTGCAATGAATAATGTGGAAATTGAGCAGGTGGAGGTGACTAAACTGCTTGGAGTAACCTTGGATTGTAAACTGTTATAGTCAGAACATTGATGCAACAGTAGCTGGGGAGAGGTCTGTCAATAATAAAGCGCTACTCTGCCTTCTTAACTTTATCAACAAGGCAGGTCCTACAGGTCCTAGTTGTGTCGCACCTGGACTACTGCCCAGTCGTGTGGTCAGGTGCCACAAAGAGGGACCTGGGAAAATTACAACTGGCAAGAACAGGGCAGCACAGCTGGCCCTTAAATGTACAAGTAGAGCTAACATTAATAATATGCATGTCAATCTCTCATGGATCAAAGTAGAGGAGAGACTGACTTCATCATTACTTGATTTGGTAAGAAGCATTGACATGTTGAATGCACCATGCTATCTGTTTAAACTACTAGCACACAGCTCGGACACCAATACATACCCCAGAAGACATGCCATCAGAGGTCTCATCACAATCCCCAAGTCCAGAACAGACTATTGGAGGCGCACAGTAGTACATAGAGCCATGGCTACATGGAACTCTGTTCCACATCAAGTAACTCACGCAAGCAGTAAAGTCAGAGGATGCTGAAGAGTCACAGACAAGTACAAACACCCCCATACAAACATACACCTGTTATGTACACTGCTCAAAAAAATAAAGGGAACACTAAAATAACACATCCTAGATCTGAATGAATGACATAATCTTATTAAATACTTTTTTCTTTACATAGTTGAATGTGCTGACAACAAAATCACACAAAAATTATCAATGGAAATCAAATGTATCAACCCATGGAGGTCTGGATTTGGAGTCACCCTCAAAATTAAAGTGGAAAACCACACTACAGGCTGATCCAACTTTGATGTAATGTCCTTAAAACAAGTCAAAATGAGGCTCAGTAGTGTGTGTGGCCTCCACGTGCCTGTATGACCACCCTACAATGCCTGGGCATGCTCCTGATGAGGTGGCGGATGGTCTCCTGAGGGATCTCCTCCCAGACCTGGACTAAAGCATCCGCCAACTCCTGGACAGTCTGTGGTGCAACGTGGCGTTGGTGGATGGAGCGAGACATGATGTCCCAGATGTGCTCAATTGGATTCAGGTCTGGGGAACGGGCGGGCCAGTCCATAGCATCAATGCCTTCCTCTTGCAGGAACTGCTGACACACTCCAGCCACATGAGGTCTAGCATTGTCTTGTATTAGGAGGAACCCAGGGCCAACCGCACCAGCATATGGTCTCACAAGGGGTCTGAGGATCTCATCTCGGTACCTAATGGCAGCCAGGCTACCTCTGGCGAGCACATGGAGGGCTGTGCGGCCCCCCAAAGAAATGCCACCCCACACCATGACTGACCCACCGCCAAACCGGTCATGCTGGAGGATGTTGCAGGCAGCAGAACGTTCTCCACGGCGTCTCCAGACTCTGTCATGTCTGTCACGTGCTCAGTGTGAACCTGCTTTCATCTGTGAAGAGCACAGGAAGCCAGTGGCGAATTTGCCAATCTTGGTGTTCTCTGGCAAATGCCAAACGTCCTGCACGGTGTTGGGCTGTAAGCACAACCCCCACCTGTGGACGTCGGGCCCTCATACCACCCTCATGGAGTCTGTTTCTGACCGTTTGAGCAGACACATGCACATTTGTGGCCTGCTGGAGGTCATTTTGCAGGGCTCTGGCAGTGCTCCTCCTGCTCCTCCTTGCACAAAGGCGGAGGTAGCAGTCCTTGCTGCTGGGTTGTTGCCCTCCTACGGCCTCCTCCATGTCTCCTGATGTACTGGCCTGTCTCCTGGTAGCGCCTCCATGCTCTGGACACTACGCTGACAGACACAGCAAACCTTCTTGCCACAGCTCGCATTGATGTGCCATCCTGGATGAGCTGCACTACCTGAGCCACTTGTGTGGGTTGTAGACTCCGTCTCATGCTACCACTAGAGTGAAAGCACTGCCAGCATTCAAAAGTGACCAAAACATCAGCCAGGAAGCATAGGAACTGAGAAGTGGTCTGTGGTCACCATCTGCAAAACCAGTCCTTTATTGGGGGTGTCTTGCTAATTGCCTATAATTTCCACCTGTTGTCTATTCCATTTGCACAACAGCATGTGAAATGTATTGTCAATCAGTGTTGCTTCCTAAGTGGACAGTTTGATTTCACAGAAGTGTGATTGACTTGGAGTTACATTGTGTTGTTTAAGTGTTCCCTTCATTTTTTTGAGCAGTGTATATGCCGGGAGTCAGAAGGCAGGTGAAGGTGAGTTTAATACGGAACAGACACAAAATAACAAACATGGGCAGCATACTGAATGTGAGAGACAACCAAGAACACCTAAGGACTGATGAACACAGAGGGCTAAATAAAGGGGAAGTAAGGAAGTCCAGGTGTGCCTAATAATGAGTCGCAGGTGTATCTGTGATGAAGGTTGCCAGGTGTGCGTAATGATGGGTTGCCAGGACCGGTGGTTAGTAAACCAGCGACGTCGAGCGCCGGAGCGGGAGTAGACGTGACAGTACCCCCTCCCCTCCGACGCGCGGCTCCAGCCGCCGGAAGACACCGGCCAGGGGTACGGCCCCGAGGGCGAGGAGCGGGCTGGTATGGACGGCGAAGGTGGAAATCGCTGTTGATTTTGGGATCTAGAATGTCATCCACCTGAACCCAACACCGCTCCTCTGGACCGTACCCCTCTCAGTCCACCAGGTAATGTAGCTGACCCCCACGACGTCGGGAGTCCAAGAGGGATCTGACGGCATAAGCAGGGCCTCCCTCAATTGTCCAGGGGACCAGGAACCACCGGCCTGAAGAAGGAAACATGAAAAGAGGATGAGATCCGGTAGTCAGTGGGGAGCTGTAAACAGTATGTTACCTCATTGACCCTCCGGAGGACTTTGAAAGGCCCCACAAACCAGGGGCTCAGCTTCCGGCAGGGCAGGTGGAGTGGGAGGTTCCTGGTGGAGAGCCAGACGCGGTCACCAGGATGTAACACGGGAGCCTCACTGCGGTGGCGGTCCGCTTGCTCCTTCTGTTGGCGGACAGCGCGTTGGAGCCTCACATGGGCAGCATTCCAAACCTCCTCTGTGCGCCGGAACCACTCGTCCACCGCAAGGGCTTCGGTCTGCCTTGGGGTCCACGGAGCCAGGGCCGGCTGGTACCCCAGGACGCACTGGAAGGGATACAGCCCGGTGGAGGAGTGACGAAGTGAGTTCTGTGCGTTCTCCGCCCAGGGAAGGAACCGGGCCCACTCCCCGTGCCGGTCCTGACAGTGACTCCTAAGGAACCTCCCCAGCTCCTGGTTCATCCTCTCCACCTGCCCGTTGGACTGAGGCCGGTATCCGGAAGTGAGGCTGACCGTGAACCCCAACTTCTCCATGAAGGCTCTCCATACCCGTGACCTGAATTGGGGGCCACGGTCAGAGACAATGTCCTCTGGAAGGCCATAGTGCCGGAAGACCTGCTGGAACAGTGCCTCAGCGACCTGGAGAGTGGTAGTGAAACCAAAGAGAGGGATAAAACAGCAGGATTTAGAAAAACTGTCCACAACAACCATAATAGTAGTGTAGAGGGGAGATCAGTGATTAAATCAATGGACAGATGAGACCAAGGCCGCTGAAGCACGGGAAGGAGTTTCCCTGCTGGAGCATGCCGGTGAGATTTGGACTGGGTACATATGGAACATGAGTTGACATAGTGGGCAATGTCCTGCACCAAGCTGGGCCACCAGCAGGGGCGGTGTGTTCAATAGGGCGATATGGGCGACGCACTGCCAAACGGGAAAAGGAAGGGATTTTTTTTCTAATCAATTATATCACGGCAACAGTAGTTATCAGTGTTGTAATCTAGACGTCTGATCTGCCACAGTGCCACTAAATGTCCAATCAGGCTAAAGTCGTGCTTCAAATGCCCCCCCCCCCTTTTGGGGCGATTTCAGTCAGGTTGAAAATCGCCCAGAAGTCTGTCATAGACTCCCATGTAAAATCAATTTTTTTCAAATATCAGAGCTTTCAATACAATCTCTATGGGTTTCTGAGGGCTTGCACTTACGCGCTTTCGTCATACGTAACATAACCATGAACGTAACTAAGAAAAGAGCGGGTAGCCTCATCAATCAATTCACGTACTACTATCAAGATGGCTATAGCGTTCAGTGCAACTCGATTGTCTCTTTGAAATAAGTTACTTTTTGTCGGCGAACAAATCAAGATAAATTGGCAACGAAACAATTAGGACCTCCCAGACCAAATTTAATAATTCAACAGGTTTCTACTAAAGGGGGGAAGTCCTACACCCGAGGATTTTCCAAAAATTGGTACGAACGAAAAACCTGGCTAGCAGGCTGCGATGTAGCTAATGCAGTCTTCTGCTACCACCTGCTTACTCTTTCACCCTGAAGGCGGCACGGCAGACAGCACCGCTTGGACAGCGACTGGTGTGTAACGGACATGCACCATCTTTCAGGAAAGATTAAGAAACATGAGCTGTCAAAGACCCACATGGATAGCTGTTTGAGATTGTCTGCTTTGGGGAGAGTGAACATTCCCACTCAACTGGATGAGGGATACAGGCTAGCTGTCCGCCGCCACAACGATGAGGTTAGTGTTGATAATCACAAGTTTACTGGAGAACTGAAACTGACAAGGCTGACAAGATAGGACCCTTTTGTCCATTGTTATTGGATAGGAACAGAACTTATAACCAGCTCCTGACCTAAATAGATCTTAGCACAACATTTTACTCAACATATCATATTCCATATTCACTATAACAAATATATTTACTACGACATTAGCAAGAACCGCCACATCCTCAGCCGGCTAATCCAGTGTGTGAAGTTTTGCGGAGTGTTTGAGTTAGCTTTGCGAGGCAAAGATGAAACTGAGGGCTCCACCAACCCTGGTAAGCCAACACTTTTGAGATCAGTCAATAAATGCTTCTGGTATTGACTTATATGCTGCCCCTGTCTTCATGTTGTTGCTGGACATATCTTTTTTTAAATGTGTGTAGGTCACCTAAATCATCAGAAAAATTGCCCCCCCTGAGAATTTTTTCAGGAGCCGCCACTGGCCACCAGTATTTCTCGGAAATGGTTTGGATGGTGCGGGTGATACCTGGGTGTCCAGAGACAAGGGATGTGTGTGCCCAGGTCAACAGCCGATCTCTCACCACCGTGGGAACGTACAGTGAGGGAAAAAAGTATTTGATCCCCTGCTGATTTTGTACGTTTGCCCACTGACAAAGAAATTATCAGTCTATAATGTTAATGGTAGGTTTATTTGAACAGTGAGAGACAGAACAACAACAACAAAATCCAGAAAAATGCATGTCAAAAATGTTATAAATTGATTTGCATTTTAATGAGGGAAATAAGTATTTGACACCCTTTCAATGAGAAAGATTTCTGGCTCCCAGGTGTCTTTTATACAGGTAACGAGCTGAGATTAGGGAGTGCTCCTAATCTCAGCTTGTTACCTGTTTAAAAGACACCTGTCCACAGAAGCAATCAATCAATCAGATTCCAAGCTCTCCACCATGGCCAAGACCAAAGAGCTCTCCAAGGATGTCAGGGACAACATTGTAGACCTACACAAGGCTGGAATGGGCTACAAGACCATCGCCAATACCTGTCAATCTCCCTCGGCCTGGGGCTCCATGCAAGATCTCACCTCGTGGAGTTGCAATGATCATGAAAACGGTGAGGAATCAGCCCAGAACTACACGGGAGGATCTTGTCAATGATCTCAAGGCAGGTGGGACCATAGTCACCAAGAAAACAATTGGTAACACACTACGCCGTGAAGGACTGAAATCCTGCAGTGCCCGCAAGGTCCCCCTGCTCAAGAAAGCACATACAGTGGGGGAAAAAAAGTATTTAGTCAGCCACCAATTGTGCAAGTTCTCCCACTTAAAAAGATGAGAGAGACCTGTAATATTCATCATAGGTACACGTCAAATCGAGAAGAAAAAAAATCCAGAAAATCACATTGTAGGATTTTTTATGAATTTATTTGCAAATTATGGTGGAAAATAAGTATTTGGTCACCTACAAAAAAGCAAGACTTCTGGCTCTCACAGACCTGTAACTTCTTCTTTAAGAGGCTCCTCTGTCCTCCACTCGTTACCTGTATTAATGGCACCTGTTTGAACTTGTTATCAGTATAAAAGACACCTGTCCACAACCTCAAACAGTCACACTCCAAACTCCACTATGGCCAAGACCAAAGAGCTGTCAAAGGACACCAGAAACTAAATTGTAGACCTGCACCAGGCTGGGAAGACTGAATCTGCAATAGGTAAGCAGCTTGGTTTGAAGAAATCAACTGTGGGAGCAATTATTAGGAAATGGAAGACATACAAGACCACTGATAATCTCCCTCGATCTGGGGCTCCACGCAAGATCTCACCCCGTGGGGTCAAAATGATCACAAGAACGGTGAGCAAAAATCCCAGAACCACACGGGGGGACCTAGTGAATGACCTGCAGAGAGCTGGGACCAAAGTAACAAAGCCTACCATCAGTAACACACAACGCCGCCAGGGACTCAAATCCTGCAGTGCCAGACGTGTCCTCCTGCTTAAGCCAGTACATGTCCAGGCCCGTCTGAAGTTTGCTAGAGTGCATTTGAATGATCCAGAAGAGGATTGGGAGAATGTCATATGGTCAGATGAAACCAAAATAGAACTTTTTGGTAAAAACTCAACTCGTCGTGTTTGGAGGACAAAGAATGCTGAGTTGCATCCAAAGAACACCATACCTACTGTGAAGCTTGGGGGTGGAAACATCATGCTTTGGGGCTGTTTTTCTGCAAAGGGACCAGGACGACTGATCCGTGTAAAGGAAAGAATGAATGGGGCCATGTATCGTGAGATTTTGAGTGAAAACCTCCTTCCATCAGCAAGGGCATTGAAGATGAAACGTGGCTGGGTCTTTCAGCATGACAATGATCCCAAACACACCACCTGGGCAACGAAGGAGTGGCTTCGTAAGAAGCATTTCAAGGTCCTGGAGTGGCCTAGCCAGTCTCCAGATCTCAACCCCATAGAAAAGCTTTGGAGGGAGTTGAAAGTCTGTGTTACCCAGCGACAGCCCCAAAACATCACTGCTCTAGAGGAGATCTGCATGGAGGAATGGGCCAAAATACCAGCAACATTGTGTGAAAACCTTGTGAAGACTTACAGAAAACGTTTGACCTGTGTCATTGCCAACAAAGGGTATATAACAAAGTATTGAGAAACTTTTGTTATTGACCAAATACATATTTTCCACCATAATTTGCAAATAAATTCATAAAAAATCCTACAATGTGATTTTCTGATTTGTTTTCTTCTAATTTTGTCTGTCATAGTTGACGTGTACCTATGATGAAAATTACAGGCCTATCTCATCTTTTTAAGTTGGAGAACTTGCACAATTGGTGGCTGACTAAATACTTTTTTCCCCCACTGTATACATGCACGTCTGAAGTTTGTCAATGAACATCTGAATGATTCAGAGGAGAACTGGGTGAAAGTGTTTTGGTCAGATGAGACCAAAATGGAGCTCTTTGGCATCAACTCAACTCGCCGTGTTTGGAGGAGGAGGAATGCTGCCTATGACCCCAAGAACACCATCCCCACCGTCAAACATGGAGGTGGAAATATTATGCTTTGGGGGTGTTTAGGGGACAAGACAACTTCACAGCATCAAAGGGACTATGGACGGGGGCATATATCGTCAAATATTGGGTGAGAACCTCCTTCCCTCAGCCAGGGCATTGAAAATGGGTCGTGGATGGGTATTCCAGCATGACAATGACCCAAAACACACAGCCAAGGCAACAAAGGATTGGCTCAAGAAGAAGCACATTAAGGTCCTGGAGTGGCCTAGCCAGTCTCCAGAACTTAATCCCATAGAAAATCTGTGGAGGGAGCTGAAGGTTCGAGTTGCAAAACGTCAGCCTCGAAACCTTAATGACTTGGAGAAGATCTGCGACGTGGAGTGGGACAAAATCCCTCCTGAGATGTGTGCAAACCTGGTGGCCAACTACAAGAAACGTCTGACCTCTGTGATTGCCAACAAGGGTTTTGCCACCAAGTAGTAAGTCATGTTTTGCAGAGGGGTCAAATACTTATTTCCCTCATTAAAATGCAAATAAATTTATAACATTTTTGACATGTATTTTTATGTTTTTTGTTGTTGTTATTCTGTCTCTCACTGTTCAAATAAACCTACCATTAAAATTATGGACTGATCATTTCTTTGTCAGTGGGCAAACGTACAAAATCAGCAGGGTAACAAATACTTTTTTCCCTCACTGTAGATGCGTTCTGAAGGGTAGGTAGCAGGAGCGGGTTCCCTCTCCAGAGCCTGGCGGATGTTCACATCTACGTTCCAAAACACGGGGCCAACGATACAAGAGGACCGATTGATGGACTGGTGGGCACTCACAGGACTCTCAACCGGCGTGGAACCACAGGGTACGGGGAAGCCTTTTGTACGGGTGAGGTGGTGATGAAGAAGGGAAGACTTTCCTGGTGAGGGTGAGTGGTGCAGTGATGTGAGTAATTGTGCCGGATCCCAATGGTCGTGTATCTAGGGCTCGGACAGGAAAAGGAGAGGAGAGCGGGTATGAGGTTAAGTTCAGGGAGGAGGCGAGGGCCTGCGGCACCGGAGTCCACTAGAGTTGTGGAGTTAACACTTGAGGGACAGCCAGCCAGTGAAATAGGAACCATAAAGGGTTTGGCGGAAAATGATGATACTGGAATACTCACACCTACCCTGGGAGACGGAAGGTCACGGGGCCGCCCCTCTGCTCTAGCGGACCCCGGATTAGGGTGCACCGGACACCACTGAAGCTGGTGCCCCTCCTGGCCGCAATAGGGACAGAGCCCCAGCTGTCTCTGGTGACACGGTGGAGAGGTGTGTGGCCCCTACCTCCATGGGATCAGGCTCTGCCTCAGGACAGCCAAAGGAGGGAGGCGAGTGGCGAGTTGGACACCGGCGCTCCCGAAGAAGGTTATCCAGATGAGAGCGTCCAAGGATATGTTGTCATCTTGACATGCCAACTGCGTCTGGACCTCCTCGCGCAGTCCACTGCGGAATAGAGTGCGGTGCGCCGGCTCATTCCATCTGCTGGAGGCTGCCACAGTGCGAAAGTTGAGGGTGTACTCCGCAGTGGTCTGGGGACCCTGCCGGAGCTGGAAAAGACGCTCACCTCCCTCTCTGCCCTCTGGAGGATGTTGAAGACCACCCTGAACAGAGCCATGAACCTCTCACACAAACCCATCTCCTCCTCTCCTCTCTCCCAGATGGCCGTAGCCCGCTCCAGCGCCCCCGTTTGGTCAGCAGGGAAACCTCCTCCATGGCCGTACCCAGTTTCGCCAGCTGGTCGTGGTGTAGATGGAGTAGATGACCTTGTTCGTTAATTGTCTGGAAGAGGGTTGAATCTTCTGCTGCTTCCATATTGCTGAGGTGTTATTCTGTTACGTATTTGCCGGGAGTCAGAAAGCAGGTGCCAAAGGTGAGTTTAATACGGAACAGATACAAAATAACTAACATGGGACGCATACTGCACGTGAGAGTACATCAATGACACTTAAGTACTGATAAACACAGAGGGCTAAATAAAGGGGAAGTAATCAGGGATGTGATGAAGTCTAGGTGTGCCTAATGATGGTTTGCCAGGACCGGTGGTTAGTAAACCTGTGACGTTGAGCGCTGGCTCAGGAGTAGACGTGACAGCACCTGGATTGTGTGTTGTAATAGAGTAGTGGCCGGAGGGCACACACTTAATATATTGTGAAATTTGTTGTAAAATGCATTTTAATGTTTACATTTTTTATTATAATGTATATTACTATCTTAATTTTTGCTGGACCCAAGGAAGAGTAGCTGTTGCCTTAGCAGCAGCTAATGGGGATCCATAATAAATACAAATACAAATGTTCACCTGTTTTTAAAATGTATTGTTTAATTATTTGTGTTTGTTTGATTTGCAGGTATAACCTGGTCATTTTCGGGGGAGTTGATGGATTCTCAAGAAAGGTAACCTGTGCTAGAAAACCACATCAATTTAATGAAAGCAAAACCGTCTGCATAGATGTGTGGTTGGATTGTAGGGTCTACTAGACAGTCTAACAAGCTTGTAATGTTAGACAAAGGCATGGGGTGGGTGCTCTTTGGAACCAAGTGTTGGTTGTCTTGTCATGAAGCCCCCCAAATAAGTACCTTGTAATTTCTTGTTTTTTATGACTTGTATATTTTTATATACACTGTATATAGATCATGTACTTGGATGCTGGAACTAAAAACAAGAGCAGCAACGGCCGAGATCCACGGTCTGCCATCAAGTAATTTTTTTAGATACTGTACCTTTGGTATTTAAATGTACCCACATCATATCAAGGGTTCATATCCCATCAGCATTAGCTGATATGTCACCACTCTGCTCACCCTTACATCGCTTCTCAACTGGTGTCTGGAGAGTCTGCACCTTTGACTGGATGACTGGAACGAACTGCAAAAATCTCTGAAGCTGGAGACTCTTATCTCCCTCACTAACTTTAAGCGTCAGTTGTCAGAGCAGCTTACCGATCACTGCACCTGTACAAAGCCATTCTGAAATTAGCCCACCCAACTACCTCATCCCCATATTGTTATTTATTTTGCTAATTTGCACCCCAGTATCTCTATTTGCACATAATCTTTTGCACATCTATCATTCCAGTGTTAATACGAAAGTGTAACTATTTTGCACTATGGCCTATTTATTGCCTTACCTCCGTAACTTACTACATTCACACACACTGTATATATATTTTCTGTTGTATTTTGACTTTATGTTAGGTTTACCCCATATGTAACTCTGTGTTGTTGTTTTTATCGCACTGCTTTGCTTTATCTTGGCCAGGTCGCAGTTGTAAATGAGAACTTGTTCTCAACTGGCTTACACGGTTAAAAAAATTAAAAAGTTGTATCTTGTGCTGCTGACATCCAAATATCCCATGCACAGATTCATTACTGTATGCCCTCTCACTGAAATGTACATTTAAAAAAAAAACATAATACTGTAGTCTTGTCTTTCCAAAAGAGTAGATATCCAGATTTTCAAAAATAATTTCATACATCCTACTGAAAATCCTGTCTGTTACAGTGGGGGAAAAAATATTTAGTCAGCCACCAATTGTGCAAGTTCTCCCACTTAAAAAGATGAGAGAGGCCTGTAATTTTCATCATAGGTACACGTCAACTATGACAGACAAAACGAGAAAATAAAATACAGAAAATCACATTGTAGGATTTTTAATGATTTATTTGCAAATTATGGTGGAAAATAAGTATTTGGTCAATAACAAAAGTTTCTCAATACTTTGTTATATACCCTTTGTTGGCAATGACACAGGTCAAACGTTTTCTGTAAGTCTTCACAAGGTTTTCACACACTGTTGCTGGTATTTTGGCCCATTCCTCCATGCAGATCTCCTCTAGAGCAGTGATGTTTTGGGGCTGTCGCTGGGCAATACGGACTTTCAACTCCCTCCAAAGATTTTCTATGGGGTTGAGATCTGGAGACTGGCTAGGCCACTCCAGGACCTTGAAATGCTTCTTACGACGCCACTTCTTCATTGCCCGGGCGGTGTGTTTGGGATCATTGTCATGCTGAAAGACCCAGCCACGTTTCATCTTCAATGCCCTTGCTGATGGAAGGAGGTTTTCACTCAAAATCTCACGATACATGGCCCCATTCATTATTTTATTTACACGGATCAGTCGTCCTGGTCCCTTTGCATAAAAACAGCCCCAAAGCATGATGTTTCCACCCCCATGCTTCACAGTAGGTATGGTGTTCTTTGGATGCAACTCAGCATTCTTTGTCCTCCAAACACGACGAGTTGAGTTTTTACCAAAAAGTTCTATTTTGGTTTCATCTGACCATATGACATTCTCCCAATCCTCTTCTGGATCATCCAAATGCACTCTCGCAAACTTCAGACGGGCCTGGACATGTACTGGCTTAAGTAGGGGGACACGTCTGGCACTGCAGGATTTGAGTCCCTGGCGGCGTTGTGTGTTACTGATGGTAGGCTTTGTTACTTTGGTCCCAGCTCTCTGCAGGTCATTCACTAGGTCCCCCCGTGTGGTTCTGGGATTTTTGCTCACCGTTCTTGTGATCATTTTGACCCCACGGGGTGAGATCTTGCGTGGAGCCCCAGATCGAGGGAGATTATCAGTGGTCTTGTATGTCTTCCATTTCCTAATAATTGCTCCCACAGTTGATTTCTTCAAACCAAGCTGCTTACCTATTGCAGATTCAGTCTTCCCAGCCTGGTGCAGGTCTACAATTTAGTTTCTGGTGTCCTTTGACAGCTCTTTGGTCTTGGCCATAGAGGAGTTTGGAGTGTGACTGTTTGAGGTTGTGGACAGGTGTCTTTTATACTGATAACAAGTTCAAACAGGTGCCATTAATACAGGTAACGAGTGGAGGACAGAGGAGCCTCTTAAAGAAGAAGTTACAGGTCTGTGAGAGCCAGAAATGTTGCTTGTTTGTTGGTGACCAAATACTTATTTTCCACCATAATTTGCAAATAAATTCATTAAAAATCCTACAATGTGATTTTCTGGATTTATTTTTCTCAATTTGTCTGTCATAGTTGACGTGTACCTATGATGAAAATGACAGGCCTCTCTCATCTTTTTAAGTGGGAGAACTTGCACAATTGGTGGCTGACTAAATACTTTTTTCCCCCACTGTATGTATCATATTGCAGGGAAAGGGGAGACCAGGGAGTGGAGAATGTGGACATTGCACGCTTCATGTTCGCAACACAGGGGACTGGAAGAGTGAGCTTCATCTCAGGAAAAAGTGTGCACAATCAAAGGTAAACCTCTGTTTAACACGGTTTCTTCCTACTGTTGTTAATACAACATTGATGACTTACTGTGTATCCTTGATAAACATTTAAAAACGGGTAAGCCTGGGCCTTTTCCATTAATCATACAATGTAATGTTCAAATGTGACATAAGTGTCACGCCCTGGCTCTGGGGACGCTTGTATGTTGAGCCAGGGTGTGAGTTTTCTTTGTTTATTCTATTTTTTATCTAGCTCTTTCGTTTCTATGTTGGCCAGTGTGGTTCTCAATCAGAGGCAACGTGTATCAGCTGTTGCTTGTTGTCTCTGATTGGGAACCATACTTAAGCAGCCAGTTTTCCCACAGTGTTTGTGGGATCTTGTTCCTGTGTAGGTTTGTGTTTTGCACCTTTGGACGTCACGTATCGTTTGTTGTTTTGTTTGTGTTATCATTATTTAATAAATATGTTCACCTTCCACGCTGCGCCTTGGTCCTCTGTACCCGACGATCGTGACAATAAGTTTTTAATGCACACTTTAGCCAGACATATCTATTATATTAAAAGAAGGTAAACCCAAACAAGCATCAACCCAGCTCAAACAAAAAAGGGGAAAATCAGGTGCTCAACTGAGGGACTTGAAAATCCCCAAAACATTCCATAACCCAGGATACTTCAACTGGTGATTATCCAGGAGAATAAAGAAAAAGGAGCACTCTGTTGCTGCATAAATCGGACAGATTTATTGATGGGACGAGCAAACAATAGGCACATCTTTTGCCATTAATCGCCTTCATCAGAGCCTTGAGTAGGAAGAATGTGGGAGGGACCTATACCCTCGCAGGGGAGTGTCCCACTCATTATGTGTCACACCCTGATCTGTTTCACCTGTCTTTGGGATTGTCTCCTCCCTCCTCCAGGTGTCACCCATCTTCCCCATTATCCCCAGTGTATTTATACCTGTGTTCTCTGTTTGTCTGTTGCCAGTTCGTTTTGTTTCGTCAAGCCTACGAGCATTTTCCCCTTACTCCTGTCTTTTTCAAGTTCCTGTTTTGACCATTCTACCTGCCGTTCTGTACCTTTTGGACTCTGATCTGGATTACTGACCCTCTGCCTGCCCTTGACCTGTTGTTTGCCTGCCCCCTGTTTTTGTAATAAACATTTGTTACTTCAACACTGTCTGCATCTGGTCTTCTCCTGAAACGTGATATCATGTCAATAATATCATTACTGTCAGTAGCAATTACACAGGTTATTCAAGCAAGAGTATGCTCATCATTAAAGATTCTTACACATGCATTGCAAAAGACAAAGAAACGTATTTACAAAAAATATAAAAGGGCTGTTCATTCAGACCCTATCGCTCGACACAATCTAAGCAGTTGATCAAAAGTCTCTCTGTAACAATTTCCTTACTATATTGCCACCTCTGGAGGAAAGAAACTGTCTCAATTCCCCAGAATTTCAAGGTAGAGGCTGAATCATGATTGACATTCACATAATGCTGCGCGATTGCATAGTCCATATTTTTTGTACAGATAGCTGTATTGTGTTCAGCTATTCTTACATTTGTGCATGCGTTTTGTCTGCCACGTGTGCATTTGAGCATGTAAACGTGTTGTGCTACAATTTATGAAGTATTTTTTTTAAATCTTGTATTCTTTACCCGAACGTGGGTGAAAGAATACTTTTGCGTCATTTGAGTTGGAATAATGTGTACATTGACCGCAGCAGTAGAAACCATAAGGGGGACCTGGAAGCCAGCCTGGTCTCATAGACATAAAGTAAATCCGGGACACTCAAAATTGTGTGTTGTGCATGGTTAATTAAGACCAATGGTTACTTATGGCAAAAACTAAAGTAGGATGGTTGGATGGGTACGTCTAGCAACCCAAAGGTTAGTTCGAATCTCATCATGGACAACTTCAGATTTTTGGCTAATCAACTTTCTAACTACTTACCATTTTCTAGCTACTTTGCAACTGCTTAGCATTTCTCAGGGGGTAGGCCAGTCCTGTACTGCAGCAATTTTGTCCTCTCTTGTTTTGAGGCCCTCACTGCTCACTCTGTGGCCGAGGACCGTGACCTCCCTTTGAAGCATGCAAAACTTTTCAGGGTGCAGCTTGAGGCCTGCGGCACGGATCCTCTCCAATACTTTTCTCAGCGCGTCCAAGTCAGCATCAAAGTCCAGCCCATGTGCTAGCACATCTAGTTACACTAGACAGCGTTCAGGGGGCATGGCAACCATTACTTTCTCCATCAGCCATTCAAACGTTGCTGTGGCGTTGCATAGTCCGAACGGCACAGCCCCTTCCCTGTGGTGAAAGCAGTCTTAGCCTTGTCCTCTGGAGCCATGGCCACCTGCCAGTAGCCACTTCTACCATCAAAAGTAGTGAACCATGTGGACCCCACCACCAAGTCAAGGGCCTCATCCACGCCTGTATTTGGGGAGTTTCTCCCATTCTTCTCTGCAGATCCTCTCATGCTCTGTCAGGTTGGATGGGGAGCATCGCTGCACAGCTATTTTCAGGTCTCTCCAGTGATGTTCGATCGGGTTCAAGTCCGAGCTCTGGCTGTGCCACTCAAGGACAATCAGAGACTTGTCCCAAACCCACTACTGCATTGTCTTGGCAGTTTGCTTAGGGTTGTTGTCCTGTTGGAAGGTGAACCTTCGCACAGTCTAGGTCCTGAGCGCTCTGGAGCACGTTTTCATTAAGGATCTGTCTGTACTTTGCTCCGTTCATCTTTCCCTCGATCCTGACTAGTCTCCCAGTCCCTTCAGCTGAAAAACATCCCCACAGCATGATGCTGCCACCACCATGCTTCACCGTCGGGATGGTGCCAGGTTTCCTCTAGACGTGACACTTGGCATTCAGGCCAAGAATCTTGTTTCTCATTGTCTGAGAGCCCTTTAGGTGCCTTTTGGCAAACACCAAGTGGGCTGTCGTGCCTTTTACTGAGTGGCTTCCGTCTGGCCACTCTACAATAAAGGCCTGATTGGTGGAGAGCTAGAGAGATGGTTGTGCTTCTGGAAGGTTCTCCCATCTCCACAGAGGAACTCTGGAGCTCTGTCAGAGTGACCATCGGGTTCTTGGTCACCTCCCTGACCAAGGCCCTTCTCCCCCGATTGCTCAGTTTGGCTGGGCGGCCAGCTCTAGGAAGAGTCTTGGTGGTTCCAAACGTATTCCTTTTAAGAATGATGGAGGCCACTGTGTTCTTGGGGCCCTTCAATGCTGCAGATCTGTACCTTGACACAATCCTGTCTCGAAGCTCTACGACAATTCCTTCAACCTCATGGCTCAGTTTTTGCTCTGCCATGCACTGTCAACTGTGGGACCTTTATATAGACAGGTGTGTGCCTTTCCAAATCATGTCCAATCCATTAAAAAAAAAATGTAATCACTTTTAGAATAAGGCTGTAACATAACAACATGTGGAAAAAGTGAAGGGGTCTGAATACTTTCCGAATGCACTGTACATATGAAATTAGTAAAACAGCATGTAAACACTATTAAAGTGACCAGTGTTCCATTATTAAAGTGACCAGTGATTCCATGTCTATGTACATAAGGCGGAAGTCTCTAAGGTGCAGGGTTGGGTAACCAGGTGGTAGCCGGCTAGTGATGGCTATTTAACAGTCTGATGGCCTTCAGATGGAAGCTGTTTTTCAGTCTCTTGGTCCCAGCTTTGATGCACCTGTACTGATTTCGCCTTTTGGATGATAATGGGGTGAACAGGCCGTGGCTCGGGTGGTTGATGTCCTTAAAGATCTTTTTGGCCTTCCTGTGACATCGGGTGCTGTAGGTGTCCTGAAGGGCACGCAGTGTGACCCCGGTGATGCGTTGGGCAGACCGCACCACCCTCTGGAGAGCCCTGCGGTTGCGGGCGGTGCAGTTGCCGAACTAGGCAGTGGTACAGCCCGACAGGATGCTCTCAATGGTGCATCTGTAAAAGTTTGTGAGGATCTTAGGGGCCAAGCCAAATTTCTTCAGCCTCCTGAGGTTGAAGAGGCGCAATTGCACCTTCTTCACCACTGTTTCTTTGTGGTGGACCATTTCAGATTGATGTGTACGTCGAGGAACTTGAAGCTTTTCCACTGCGGCCCGTCGATGTGGATGGGGGCGTACTCCCTAAGCTCTTTCCTGAAGTACATGATCAGCTCCTTCATTTTGTTGATGTTGAGGGAGTGGTTATTTTCCTGGCACCACTCCGCCAGGGCCCTCACCTCCTCCCTGTAGGCTGTCTCGTCATTTATGGTAATCAGGCCTACTACTGTTGTGTCGTCTGCAAACTTGATGATTGAGTTGGAGGCGTGCGTGGCCACACAGTCATGGGTGAACAGGGAGTACAGGAGGGGGCTGAGCATGCACACTTGTGTGGCCCCTGTGTTCAGGATCAGCGTAGTGGAGGTGTTTTTTCTTACCTTCACCACCTGGGGGCGGCCCGTCAGGAAGTCCAGGACCCAGTTGCACAGGGCGGGGTTCAGACCCATGGCCCGAGCTTAATGATGAGCTTGGAGGGTGCTATGGTGTTGAAAGCTGAGCTGTAGTCAATGAACAGCATTCTTACATAGGTATTCCTCTTGTCCAGATGGGATAGGGCAGTGTGCATTGCGATGGCGATTGCATCGTCTGTGGATCTATTGGGGCGGTATGCAATTTGAAGTGGGTCTAGGGTGTCAGGTAACGTGGAGGTGATATGATCCTTAACTAGCTTCTCAAAGCACTTCATGATGACAGAAATGAGTGCTACGGGGCGATAGTCATTTAGTTCAGTTACCTTTGCAGACTGGGATAGGGAAAGATTGAAAATGTCCGTAAACACTCCAGCCAGCTGGTCTGTGCATGCTCTGAGGACATGGCTAGGGATGCCGTCTGGGCCGGGAGCCTTGCGAGGGTTAACATGCTTAAATGTCTTACTCACGTCGACCACAGAGAACGAGAGCCCACAGTCCTCGGGAGTGGCTGGTTTTCCCTTTGTAATCCGTGTTCAAGTTGTTGTTTCAAAAAGGGCCAATCTGTTAAAGGGCCAATCTGCATTTCGCTGTTCCTCTTTCTCCGATATTCTGACTGTAATGGGCACAATTTTTTCCTGATCTTATAACTTGAATAGCTTGAATAACAAACGGAGCGTGAGGGAAATACGGTTAATGCCAACAGGTGTTTAATGTTACACTGCACGGGGTAACAGGGAGCTGCACAAAACAACAAACCTTGCCTGAACTTGCTAGCCATAAATCACAGTCCACGAGAGAGAGAAAATTAGTCTCTTTCCACTAGTTATGCCCCCACCTTCTATTACCATGACTACCCCATAAAATATGAACGTGAATGGTTTTACCAGTTGGGGCAGGGTCTTCCCACCCTACCCCCTGAGGGTTGCTACAATACCTTAGGAACGTGTTCCTACTGAGAGGTTTGCGTAAAATAGTTGTTTCAAGTGTATCACAGTCGCCTTAAAAAATTGTGAGGTCAAAGAAATTGACAGAGGAAGTACAATGCTCTTCTTTAAATTATAAATGGGGATTAGTAGAGTTGGCATACAACACATCTACTCAACACATCTACTCAACACATCTACTCACATGAATAATGCTGAAATGTAAGCATAATATTTGCTTGTCCCATCAATAAATCTATCGGATTTATGCAGCAACAGAGTGCTCCTTTTTTTTTATTCTCCCGGATAGTCACCAGTTGAAGTATCCTGGGGTAAGGAATGTTTTTTGGATACCTATTTTTGGAAGAAGCAGTATCAATGTTGTCTCTGGATATTTCCCACAAAAGTATTTGTTTTTAGGGATTTTCAAGTCCCTCAGTGGAGCACCTGATTTCCACTTTTTCGTTTAAGCTGGGCTGAAGCGCGTTTGGGTATACCTTCTTTCCATTATTCTACTTTGGCAGGTTGTGGACACCCGCACACACCCCTCAGCTCGCCTACAGACACAAAGGGATTTTAAATGAGCCCTTTTGCCAAAACAAGTACAAAGACGTCTGCAAGATCTCATACTCTTTCTTATATGGAAGAGCAGGGACAGAACATTATACTTCCATATTCACTCTTCCAAGATCTCGTCGAGCCAATCGAACACAATATTGACATTGACAAATTAAACAGAGACTTGGAAGAACAGAGAACGAAAAAGACTTGCCTATTATGGTATTCTGTTGCTCTATCAGAGTATTGGAAGGAGAACCTTGCTTTTGGCTTAGAAGACAGTAATTCTATGCAGAGATGGGATAATATTTTGAACAAATGCTCTCTAGATCTCATGTTGCTTGTCTTTGAAAAGAATAAAGCAGAGACCGAGATAATGCCACTGAGTGCTACTACACTTGAACAGGAAATACAAAGCAAAGTCGCCACGGATATGTTTGCACATCCCCCATGCAGGAGGCCTAGTAGCCCTCTCCCACTATCTAGATACACGCCCTGAAGGTCTGCTGCCCCCTTCTGGATTTATTTGGACTTGAACTGAAATTGCGTTATCTATTAACTTTTTTAATATACTGGCTCTTTTTACCTCCAACGCCAGGGAACAATGATGGGCGCAGCATTTGTGCCAAATTATGCTAATTTGTTTCTGGGTTTCTGGGAAGAAAATGTCATTTACAATGCTGTCTCTAACTCGTTCTTTTCTAATATTGTCCTGTAGCTCAGATATATTGATGATATTCTGGTAGTCTGGAGGGGCACAGAGGAGGACTTAAGTAGATTTGTGTTGTATGCCAACTCTACTAATCCCCATTTCTCATTTACAGAAGAGCATTGTAATTTCTCTGTCAATTTCCTCAACCTCGCTATTTTTAAAGGCGACGGTGATACGCTTGAAAGAACTATTTTTCACAAACCTCTCAGTAGAAACGCGCTCCTAAGGTATGATAGAAATCATCCTAAACCTCTAAAACGCAATTTTCTTACTGGTCAATTGTTTAGACTAAGGCGAAACTGCAGCAAATCAAATTATTTTGAGACTAAAGCTGAAATAATGAAAAAGAGTTTCCTCGAACGCGGCTACAGTGATAGTCTCTTCAACAATCATTAGCGATCACGAGAGACTGATAGATCCACCCTCCTCACTAAAAAATACAAATGTGAGATCTGTTTGGGTTTGTTTTTCCACTCAATAACACCAGTCTTCAGGACAGATAAAAAGCTTGATCCTCAAACACTGGCACATTCTCCAGAGTGACACCTCGCTTAAAGACTTTGCGTCTAACCCTCCCCTGATATGCTTTAGGAGGGGTCGCAACATCAGAGACTGCCTCATCCACAGCGTGCTCCTGAATCCTGCCTCTGTTCCCTCTACCTGGCTCCCAGGTCCCCCAATGGTTTCTACTGCTGCGGTCATTGTATATATTGTTCCAACTAAAGTGACAAAAGTATTCTATCACCCACGTTCGGGTAAAGAGTACAAGATAAAAAATGTCAAATTGTAGTACAACACATGCTGTTTACATGCTCAAATGCACATGTGGCCTTGTTTACATTGGTCAAACGAAACGCTCGCTCAAATTAATAAATAGCTTAACACAAAACCGCTATCCGCACCAAAAACGTGGACTATGCGATCGCGTGACATTACGTGAATGCCAACCATGGCTCAGCCTCTACCTTGAAATTCTGAGGAATTGAGAACGTTTCTCTTTCCTCCAGAGGTGACAATACAGTGAGGGAAAAAAGTATTTGATACCCTGCTGATTTTGTATGTTTGCCCACTGACAAATAAATGATCAGTCTATAATTTTAATGGTAGGTTTATTTGAACAGTGAGAGACAGAATAACAACAACAAAAATCATAAAAACACGTCAAAAATGTTATAAATTGATTTGCATTTTAATGAGGGAAATAAGTATTTGACCCCTCTGCAAAACATGACTTAGTACTTGGTGGCAAAACCCTTGTTGGCAATCACAGAGGTCAGACGTTTCTTGTAGTTGGCCACCAGGTTTGCACACATCTCAGGAGGGATTTTGTCCCACTCCACTTTGCAGATCTTCTCCAAGTCATTAAGGTTTCGAGGCTGACATTTGGCAACTCGAACCTTCAGCTCCCTCAACAGATTTTCTATGGGATTAAGGTCTGGAGACTGGCTAGGCCACTCCAGGACCTTAATGTGCTTCTTCTTGAGCCACTCTTTTGTTGCCTTGGCCGTGTGTTTTGGGTCATTGTCATGCAGGAATACCCATCGACGACCCATTTTCAATGCCCTGGCTGAGGGAAGGAGGTTCTCACCCAAGATTTCACTGTACATGGCCCCGTCCATCGTTCCTTTGATGCAGTGAAGTTGTCCTGTCCCCTTAGCAGAAAAACACCCCCAAAGCGTAATGTTTCCACCTCCATGTTTGACGGTAGGGATGGTGTTCTTGGGGTCATAGGCAGCATTCCTCCTCCTCCAAACACGGCGAGTTGAGTAGATGCCAAAGAGCTCCATTTTGGTCTCATCTGACCACAACACTTTCACCCAGTTCTCCTCTGAATCATTCAGATGTTCATTGGCAAACTTCAGACGGGCATGTATATGTGCTTTCTTGAGCAGGGGGCCTTACGGGCGCTGCAGGATTTCAGTCCTTCACGGCGTAGTGTGTTACCAATTGTTTTCTTGGTGACTATGGTCCCAGCTGCCTTGAGATCATTGACAAGATCCTCCCGTGTAGTTCTGGGCTGATTCCTCACCGTTCTCATGATCATTGCAACTCCACGAGGTGAGATCTTGCATGGAGCTCCAGGCCGAGGGAGATTGACAGGTCTTTTGTGTTTCTTCCATTTGCGAATAATCGCACCAACTGTTGTCACCTTCTCACCAAGTTGCTTGGCGATGGTCTTGTAGCCCATTCCAGCCTTGTGTAGGTCTACAATCTTGTCCCTGACATCCTTGGAGAGCTCTTTGGTCTTGGCCATGGTGGAGAGTTTGGAATCTGATTGATTGATTGCTTCTGTGGACAGGTGTCTTTTATACAGGTAACAAGCTGAGATTAGGAGCACTCCCTTTAAGAGTGTGCTCCTAATCTCAGCTCGTTACCTGTATAAAAGACACCTGGGAGCCAGAAATCTTTCTGATTGAGAGGGTGTCAAATACGTATTTCCCTCATTAAAATGCAAATCAATTTATAACATTTTTGACATGCATTTTTCTGGATTTTGTTGTTGTTATTCTATCTCTCACTGTTCAAATAAACCTACCATTAAAATTATAGACTGATAATTTCTTTGTCAGTGGGCAAACGTACAAAATCAGCAGGGGATCAAATACTTTTTTCCCTCACTGTATAGTTAGGAAATTGTTACAGAGAGATGCACTTTGGATCTGAATGAACAGCTCTCTTTCTCATCTTTTTTGTAAATTTGTTTTTCTTTGTTTTCTGTCTTTTGCTATTCAAGTGGAATGTATGTGTAGGAATCTTGAATGATGATCATACTCTTGTTTGAATAACCTTTGTAGTTGCTACTACTACTGGCAGTACTGATATTATATGTTTGATTGACATGATGAGTGGGACACTCCCCTGCTAGGGTATAAGTGCCTACTACATTCTGCCTACACAAGTTTCTGATGAAGGCGATTCATGCCCAAAATTAGCCTATTGATTGCTTGTCCCATCAATAAATCTATCAGATTTATGCAGCAACAGAGTGCTCCTTTTTTCTTTGTTCTCTAAGATAGTCACCAGTTGAAGTATCCTGGGTTAAGGAATGTTTTTTGGATACCTATTCTATTGTTTGTGTCAGAATGCTCTGAAGAAGCAGTATGTCAACTGCTGTCTCTGTATATCTCCCACAAAAGTAACTGTTGGCAAGTCATGTCCTCAATGACCCAATGACCGTAGAATGTGCTGGCCTTTGTTCAACATATCAGACTTGAATAATCAACTGCTCATTAGGACTTGATACTGGCAGATGTATTGGTGCTGAATTGTAACAAAAGCCTGAAAACACCTACAGTAGCTCTCAAGGATCCCACCCCTTCTCCAAAGCACCCTTGATTCTGATTTTAAATACAACAATGATAACTCATCACCACTATAAATAATTGTCACTGATCTCCCAGGAGTTCACTGTTACTATGTACTGATATATGAGACATTAGTTTACATATGCTACATTCGTAAACGTACACAAGCGTTCACTTATGGAAAAATATATTTCCAATAATTTTTATTTTTTAAAACTCAGGATTGAATGCCTCTGGCGTGATGTTTGGAATGAAGTCACCAGCATCTACCATGATGTGTTACACACTCTTGAGGAGGACAGACTTCTTAATCTCCAGCACCCTCCATGTCTTCTGTGTCCACTTCGTCTTTCTCCCACGTCTTCGAGATGACCTCAACACATTGATTGCTGGCTGGAATAATCATCCTCTAAGAACAGAGGGAAATCTTACGCCAGAGGAGCTGTGGCTTATGAAACAACTACAAAATCCCATGAAGGTGAAACATCTTGAGCTGAGAGCAGTTCGTTTTTCTAGGGTGCTTTAGTCTACTTTTGATATCCTCCTTGCAAATGTGCACTGCACTGAAAACCAGATTTCATATTTACAGTCAAACATTTTAATACACTGTTAAAAAAAAGGGAACACTAAAATAACACATCCTAGATCTGAATGAATGAAATAATCTTATTAAATACTTTTTTCTTTAGATAGTTGAATGTGCTGACAACAAAATCACACAAAAATTATCAATGGAAATCAAATGTATCAACCCATGGAGGTCTGTATTTGGAGTCACCCTCAAAATTAAAGTGGAAAACCACACTACAGGCTGATCCAACTTTGATGTAATGTCCTTAAAACAAGTCAAATGAGGCTCAGTAATGTGTGTGGCCTCCACGTGCCTGTATGACCTCCCTACATTGCCTGGGCATGCTCCTGATGAGGTGGCGGATGGTCTCCTGAGGGATCTCCTCCCAGACCTGGACTAAAGCATCCGTCAACTCCTGGACAGTCTGTGGTGCAACGTGGCGTTGGTGGATGGAGCGAGATATGATGTCCCAGATGTGCTCAATTGGATTCAGGTCTGGGGAATGGGCGGGACAGTCCATAGCATCAATGCCTTCCTCTTGCAGGAACTGCTGACACACTCCAGCCACATGAGGTCTAGCATTGTCTTGCATTAGGAGGAACCCAGGGCCAACCGCACCAGCATATGGTCTCACAAGGGGTCTGAGGATCTCATCTCGGTACCTAATGGCAGTCAGGCTACCTCTGGCGAGCACATGGAGGGCTGTGCGGCCCCCCAAAGAAATGCCACCCCACACCATCACTGACCCACCGCCAAACCGGTCATGCTGGAGGATGTTGCAGGCAGCAGAACGTTCTCCACGGCGTCTCCAGACTCTGTCACGTCTGTCATATGTGCTCAGTGTGAACCTGCTTTCATCTGTGAAGAGCACAGGGTGCCAGTGGCGAATATGCCAATCTTGGTGTTTTCTGGCAAATGCCAAACGTACTGCACGGTGTTGGGCTGTAAGCACAACCCCCACCTGTGGACGTCAGGCCCTCATACCACCCTCATGGAGTCTGTTTCTGACCGTTTGAGCAGACACATGCACATTTGTGGCCTGCTGGAGGTCATTTTGCAGGGCTCTGGCAGTGCTCCTCCTGCTCCTCCTTGCACAAAGGCGGAGGTAGCAGTCCTGCTGCTGGGTTGTTGCCCTCCTACGGCCTCCTCCACGTCTCCTGATGTACTGGCCTGTCTCCTGGTAGCGCCTCCATGCTCTGGACACTACGCTGACAGACACAGCAAACCTTCTTGCCACAGCTCGCATTGATGTGCCATCCTGGATGAGCTGGACTACCTGAGCCACTTGTGTGGGTTGTAGACTCCGTCTCATTCAAAAGTGACCAAAACATCAGCCAGGAAGCATAGGAACTGAGAAGTGGTCTGTGGTCACCACCTGCAAAACCAGTCCTTTATTGGGGGTGTCTTGCTAATTGCCTATAATTTCCACCTGTTGTCTATTCCATTTGCACAACAGCATGTGAAATGTATTGTCAATCAGTGTTGCTTCCTAAGTGGACAGTTTGATTTCACAGAAGTGTGATTGACTTGGAGTTATAATGTGTTGTTGAAGTGTTCCCTTTATTTTTTTGAGCAGTGTATATTCCACTCTTAATATAGATGTACCACTATTCACATAAATTACACGTTTGAAACTTTGACTAATAACTTATGTATTTCTAGGATCTGCAAGACCCAGATATTGACTGGGAGTGCCATGACCCATAATGACTCGCACAGTGGAGTTGTGGTTCCTGAGTTTGATTGCCCACTGAATGAGCAAGAGGTGGCAGCACCAGTCAGCAGTTGACCCCTTATCACCTTCTGAGTCACACAGTTGTGATCTCTGTTTGCATACCCTGCAATACTTGCAGAGATGATTTCTGTGAAATGTTGGGTTTACAAACAGCTACAGTTTGAAATTTGAGCACATATCAAAGCAATCTGAAAAAGTGTAAACATGGACTTAAGACCAAAATTAAGCAGCTCTTTGTCTATCCAGACATAATCAATGACATATGAGCCCCGTAAAATAAGTTATTTCCCTGAAATAGAGATGTGTTTGAGATGTTGGGAAGTCTGATTTACAGTGCCTATAGAAACCCTTGAACTTATTTTTCACATTTTGGTATTTAAATGGATGTAATTGTTTCTTTTTTTCTGTCAACAATCTACACAAAATACTCTAATGTCAAAGTAGAAGAAAAAATATTTGTTTTAAATGAAAAATAAAACACTAATATATATTGATTAGTTTGCCTAAACAAAGGGGGTGACTACTTATGCAACGACTATATTTTAGACTACATTTTAGTTATTACATTTAATATACAATTCAGGATTGCATGTGATTATAGAAATACAGTACATTCGAGCTACATAAACAAAGAAATAAAATAAAGTTAACAAAGACTGTATTGGAAGTTATTTGAAAAACCTGTACAAGAACAGTACAACAGCATTTCATTTAACACAACAGGACCATCAACTGAACACACCTTTGAAAGTCTACACTCCCCTTGCACAGTTTTCACGTTTTGATGCCTTCAAATTTAATCTAAAAAAGGAACTAGAAAGTACATTTCCTGAAGAAAATGTGGTGTGCTTACTATCTTGTCAACTGATCTATAGGATAGCCTGAACATGTGAAAGTTGGTTTGGTGTCTCCAGCTTGAATGGTTCAAGACTTACTGTTGGTGGGTTATTTTAAGCAAATATATGCACATTTATATAGTTAGAGTTGATAAAACTTAAGAACTTTAAGTTAGTATAGCATGAACATGAGAAAGTTGGTTTAGAGTCTTTAGCTTGAACAGTTCAAGAGTTACTGTTGTTGAGTTATTTGATGCTAATTTATGCAAATGTAAATGGTTATAGTTGATAAAAGGTTTTAGAGAATTTGATGTTAGGATAGCCTGAACGTTTTAAAGTTGGTCATGTAGCTATTCAAAATGGCAGGACCATTTTCAATAGCAACCACTGTATTCCTATGGTTCTCATTCAAACCCATGCTAATTTGAAATGTTTATAGTTCCAAAAGTATACATAGTATCAGATATCCTTTGAGAAGCAATCTAAGTTGAGCCAGTCTGTACATCTCAACGTTGGTTTGGTGTTGATAGCTTAAACGGTATGAGGAGATACTCGCCCAAATTTCCAAACTTCCCACATGTAAGTCTATGGCCCTTTTTTTCCCATGCAATGCATTTGGAGCTCATTTAAATAGTTTGTTCAAAAAGTAAAAATTCTATCAAAAATATTTAAAAGTGAAATAATATTTTTTGGAAAGTTCTCCAAATTAAAAAAAACATTGAAGTCTTTATTAATACTTGGTTGAAGCACCTTTGGCAGCCATTTGAGCTGTGAATAATTTTGAATGAAAACCAACTTTGCAAAACTCTTAGGGAAACATTTATCCATTGTTTTTGTCAAAATTGCTCAAGCTCAGTAAATTTGGTTGGGAGTCTTTGATAGACAGCAATATTGAAACCTTGTCTCTGATTTTCAAGCAAATTTAAATCAGGACTGAGACTGGACCACTCAGAAACACTCAAACAGCAAAGACAGAGGGGAAATACAAAAGGTATGGTGGAATATTGAACACCGTGAACACAGGCAATACCTTTGGAATGTGGATCACTGCTGTGAAAATAAAATGCTCAAGTAAAGCTGCTGTCTTACTTGTGTTCTCTCGCTTGTGAAATAGATGTTATCTTAATGAGACCAACCTTGATTGGTGAAATGTAACATTACGTTTATTTATGTTGTATCTTAATGTTTCTTCTGGAATGTATACTGAACAAAAATATAAACGCAACAATTTCAAAGATTTTACTGAGTTGCAGTTCATATAAGAAAATCAGTCAATTGAAATAAAGAAATTAGGCCCTAATCTATGGATTTCACATGACTGGGAAAACAGATATGCACCTGTGTCACAGTGAGTAGTTAAAGAACGGTAGACGGAGCACTCGTGGAGTGACATCCTTTTTATTTAAACTTGTCACACTATAAGTATTCAAAATAAACAAGGAGAGAAAAGCACCAAGTGACTTATGTGCTGTGAACACAATTGCAGACAGGCACGAACAATGATCCACACACAAGTGGATGAGAGAGGTGCCTAAATACTATCCCCAATCAGAGACAAACTCTAGACAGCTGTCTCTGATTGGGGATCATAAACCACCCCTAGTTATGATGTGAGGGCTTGACTGTGGTCCTACCACTCCCCCTAGTGAGAGTAAGGCCTAACCACAGTCAAACACTCACAATCTGCTGGTCACAGATAACCTAAAATAAAGTTAGGGGCGTGGATCAGAAAAGCAGTCAGTATCTGGTGTGACCACCATTTGCCCTATGCAGCGCGACACATCTCCTTCGTATAGAGTTGATCAGGCTGTTGATTGTGGCCTGTGGAATGTTATCTCACTCCTCTTCAATGGCTGTGTGAAGTTGCTGGATATTGGCGGGAACTGGAACACGCTGTCGTACACATCGATCCAGAGCTTTCGCAAACATGCTCAACGGGTGACATGTCTGTTGAGTATGGAAGAACTGGGACATTTTCAGCTTTGAGGAACTGTGTACATATCCTTGTGACATGGGGCCATGCATTATCATTCCGAAACATGAGTTGATGGCGGCGGATGAATGGCACAACAATGGGCCTCAGGAATTGTCCGTAGCTTGTGCCTGCCCATACCATAACCCCACCGCCACCATGGGGCACTCTGTTCACAACATTGACATCAGCAAACCGCTCGCCCACACGACGCCATACCCGCTGTCTGCCATCTGCCTGATAGAGTTGAAACTGGGATTCATCCATGAAGAGCACACTTCTCCAGCATGCCAGTGGCCATCGAAGGTGAGCATTTGCCCACTGAAGTCAGTTACGATGCCAAACTGCAGTCAGGTCAAGACTCTGGTGAGGACGACAAGCACGCAGATGAGCTTCCCTGAGACGGTTTCTAGTTTCTAGTTAGACTAAATCTTTGTCTACTTCTCTGCTATTTAAATAAAAATTCTGAACAGAAATATCTTCTACCAATCAAAAGTTACAGCTGTTTATCAGAGTTTAGAGTGATGAAAAGTAGCTAGGTAACGTCAGCTAACAGCTCATATTCGTTGCCGCGGAACCATCATTTATTTTCCCTTGTTTCAACACAGACTGCAATTTTTGACGGACCACAACAACCAAAAACAGGATGTTAGCTAAGCACTAGACTACTTTTGCATCTGACTAACGTTACACTGCATAACGTCAACAAGAAAAGGTCAGTCCTACATAATACAATTCGAGTTTGTATTAGTAGGGTCCCTCCATTTCATCGCATTTGTTTCCTAGTGAATACACCCCAGTGAAAAACGGGTTGCACTGAAAGTAAGCTGGACACATTACATTTTTAACAACGCTTTTTTCGGATAAAAACGAGTTCATTGCATCCGCCATGGAGCCCAGTTTCATAATATTACCCTATGTCCTAGCTGGTTGCCTTACGGGGGCCTCGATCAGTGCACGTTTGAGGGTGTTGAAGGCCTCCTCTCACTCCACTGTCCAAGTGAAGTCCTTCGGCAGCAGGCGGTTCAGGGGAGCAGCGACCCTTGAGAAGCCCCGTACAAACCTCCTGTAGTACAAGGCCAGAACCAGGAAGCTCTTCAGCTAATGCTGGTTGGTAGGGGTGGCTAGTCTCGGACAGCCCCCACTTTGTCCTCCATGGTGCTGATACCCTCCTCTCCCACTTGGTGGCCCAAGAAGGACACCTCTCTCCTCATGAAGTGGCACTTCTCGGGGTGGAGCTTCAGGCCTGCGGCAGCCACCTTCTCCAGCACACACCGTAGTCGAGGTACCAGACACTCCTGTCGGGGGATGCCATCCAGCACCCTGTCCATCAAATGCTCAAAAGTAGCTGGAGCGTTGCACAGGCCGAAGCACAGGACCTTGAACTGCCAATGTCCTCTGTTAGTGGAGAATGCAGTTTTGGCTCTGGCCTCTGGGGAGAGGGGCACCTGCCAGTAGCCACTGCAGAGGTCTAGTGAGGAGAACCAGGAGGACCCCCTAACCAGGTCCAGCGACTAATCGTATGGGGCATGAGTCCTTCCTGGTTACCTCATTCAGCCGCCTGTGGTCTGCACAGAACCTCAGCTTGCCCCCCTTCTTAGGAACAATGATGACTGGTGCCGCCCAGGGGCTGTCTGAGGGATAGATGAAGTCTGCCCGCTGCATCTCCAACACAGCCTTGTCTGCCGCCTCCTGGCATGCCAGCAGAATACTGCGGGGACACATCTTGATGGGCCGAGGATCACCTGTGTCGATCTCATGCTGCACCAGATGAGTCTGACCCACCTCTTCCTCACTCAGTGCAAAGCTGTCTCTGAATTCAAACAGCAACTGCCACAACCGTTCCTGCTGCTCGGGGTCAAGACCAACACAGTTCCTCTCCTATATCTCCCTCACTGCAGACAGTGTCCTCTCCTCTCCCATCTGGGGTAGCTGGGCTGGGGGGGTGTGGCCCGGGCTCATGGAAGGATGTGTCGTGGAGGTAGCTAGGGGAATGTAACACACAGCCGTAGGTGACAGAGGGGCTGGGGAAAAGTCACATACAGATGTATGGGGGGGGGGTTGTTAAGACCAGATGTAAGAGAGAGAACAATGGCTAAGCATGGTCTCAAACATGCAATGCTCCAACCCCGCCACCCCCCTGCCGCTCCACCAACCACCAGGATGCCCGGCACCAGAACATTCCAGGCATTCCCGTGGTTGGCAGATAGCAGGTTGACTGGCATGTCGGACCCTGTGAACACTGGGTACTGGTAAGTACAACACAACCAACGAACAGCATAACACATAACACACAGCTGTCTGTGCGGGTCGCTACACTGTTTTAGCCCTAACCAGTGGCGGCTCCTGAAAAAATTCTCAGGAGGGGCAATTTTTCTGATGATTTAGGTGACCTACACACATTTTAAAAAAGATATGTCCAGCAACAACATGAAGACAGGGGCAGCATATAAGTCAATACCAGAAGCATTTATTGACTGATCTGGGGAGATGGATTCCAGTTTCTGTGACAGATTATAAATAATCTCTGATGCCTTTGTTATATTAGCTTTTGGTTGAATGTACTGTCGTAGTAAATATATAATGTTATAGCTTGGTCTGACTAAAATCTTGTGCATGACCCATTTTGTGTTGGGCGTTTGTTTTCAATCAATGCTGTTCCTATCCTATAACAATGGACAAAAGAGTCCTATCTTGTCAGCCTTGTCAGCAGGTGGCCAAGGACAACACCCACGCCATAGGTCTCTCAGTTCTTCCAACTCACGAGTTCTTGCTCTGAGGACACACACACACACACACACACACACACATCATCACTGATAACACACACACACACACACATCATCACTGTTAAACACACACACACACACACACAAATCCCCTCTCTTTAGGCTGAACATTTGAAGACAGACAACCCGACTCAGAGCCAATGCAACAGTGGAGGGGACCTCGCCCAACTCATCAGGACCAATCAGAAGATCAGAACTACTAGATTCAACCTACATCATTTATTGTATAAAATGTCTGCACACAATGTTTTCGGGGCTCTCTTCAGATAGCTCCCTAAGAGTTTGACGAACGAGTCCATGCACGCGATTCCAGATATCTTTACCTCTGAATAAACTGCCTTTATTATACCATATCCACCCTGTCCAAAGTCTCTACTTGGTCTCAGTTCTCCAGTAAACTTGTGATTATCAACAGTACACAACGGTAACAAACAATTGGGGGAACTCACGGGGCAGATAGTAAGGTCGCAGTGACACAGAAAGCAGTTCAATGTCGGGGGTACAGAGTCGCTCTCTTACCAGGATCGATTTTCCCTGTGACTGTGTCAGATCGCGGTCCGCTCTGACCAGGGTGAAGCCGGCCGGCTCCACTTCTCTGTCCGGGACTCTGTCATCCAGCCAAGTCTCCCAGCTGTATTGGATTCCGCTGCCAGCAGCGTTTTCATTATTTAGTCCGTTCGTAGCGGGTATGTACACGATCAACAAGATCAGTCCAAAACCCACCACTGGAAATCCATGGTTGGCAGAATGTTTGTAAACTAAGTGTACAAATTAAAAACATAAAATAACGCCACTAAGTGTACAAATTAAAAACATAAGATAACGCCACACTGCAGGTCGCAACAGAGACGCTGCTAGCCGCTATTTTCTTAGTTACGTTCATGGTTACGTCACGTATGACGTA
Organism: Coregonus clupeaformis; assembly: GCF_020615455.1. Taxonomy (NCBI): domain Eukaryota; kingdom Metazoa; phylum Chordata; class Actinopteri; order Salmoniformes; family Salmonidae; genus Coregonus; species Coregonus clupeaformis. Next base: position 5,923,536 of record NC_059211.1, read on the forward strand.
AAGCGCGTAAGTGCAAGCCCACAGACACCCATAGAGATTGTATTGAAAGCTTTGAAATTTGAAAAAAATAGATTTTACATGGGAGTCTATGACAGACTTCTGGGCGATTTTCAACATGACTGAAATCGCCCCAAAAACGGGCGGGGCCATTTGAAGCACGACTTTAGCCTGATTTGACATTTAGTGGCAGTCAGATCAGATTAGAACACTGATAACTACTGTTGCCGTGATATAATTGATTAGAAAAAAAATCCCTTCCTTTTCCCGTTTGGCAGTGCGTCGCCCATATCGCCCTATTGAACACACCGCCCCTGGCCCTAACCCCTAACAATAGGTATAACCTATTTTAGCCTTAACCCTAACCCTAATTCTTGGGTAGGGTAGCCTAGAACACTTTTAGAACCTCAATTTGAAAGCCCAGCAATTGGTTGCGATAGGTGGGGCAGGTTTGAGACTGATCTCAGGAATTAAATAAGAAAAATACACTTCATTTCTCAGCTGCCTCACCAATGTCTTTATGTGAATTAATAACTTTTAATTAATTAATATTTCCAATAGATGGCAGCATAAGACCACAAATAATCAGTTATAGGCTATAGCAACAATATGATTGACATAAAATAGCAAGCAACCAAAGACTATATGTCCCATGATTTTCTAAAATGGTCACTCATTACTTTACAGTTAGCTACAGTGGGGGAAAAAAGTATTTAGTCAGCCACCAATTGTGCAAGTTCTCCCACTTAAAAAGATGAGAGAGGCCTGTCATTTTCATCATAGGTACACGTCAACGATGACAGACAAATTGAGAAAAAGAAATCAAGAAAATCACATTGTAGGATTTTTTATGAATTCATTTGCAAATTATGGTGGAAAATAAGTATTTGGTCAATAACAAAAGTTTCTCAATACTTTGTTATATACCCTTTGTTGGCAATGACACAGGTCAAACGTTTTCTGCAAGTCTTCACAAGGTTTTCACACACTGTTGCTGGTATTTTGGCCCATTCCTCCATGCAGATCTCCTCTAGAGCAGTGATGTTTTGGGGCTGTCGCTGGGCAACACGGACTTTCAACTCCCTCCAACTATTTTCTATGGGGTTGAGATCTGGAGACTGGCTAGGCCACTCCAGGACCTTGAAATGCTTCTTACGAAGCCACTCCTTCGTTGCGGTGTGTTTGAGATCATTGTCATGCTGAAAGACCCAGCCACGTTTCATCTTCAATGCCCTTGCTGATGGAAGGAGGTTTTCACTCAAAATCTCACGATACATGGCCCCATTCATTCTTTCCTTTACACGGATCAGTCGTCCTGGTCCCTTTGCAGAAAAACAGCCCCAAAGCATGATGTTTCCACCCCCATGCTTCACAGTAGGTATGGTGTTCTTTGGATGCAACTCAGCATTCTTTGTCCTCCAAACACGACGAGTTGAGTTTTTACCAAAAAAGTTATATTTAGGTTTCATCTGACCATATGACATTCTCCCAATCCTCTTCTGGATCATCCAAATGCACTCTAGCAAACTTCAGACGGGCCTGGACATGTACTGGCTTAAGCAGGGGGACACGTCTGGCACTGCAGGATTTGAGTCCCTGGCGGCGTTGTGTGTTACTGATGGTAGGCTTTGTTACTTTGGTCCCAGCTCTCTGCAGGTCATTCACTAGGTCCCCCCGTGTGGTTCTGGGATTTTTGCTCACCATTCTTGTGATCATTTTGACCCCACGGGGTGAGATCTTGCGTGGAGCCCCAGATCGAGCGAGATTATCAGTGGTCTTGTATGTCTTCCATTTCCTAATAATTGCTCCCACAGTTGATTTCTTCAAACCAAGCTGCTTACCTATTGCAGATTCAGTCTTCTCAGCCTGGTGCAGGTCTACAATTTTGTTTCTGGTGTCATTTGACAGCTCTTTGGTCTTGGCTATAGTGGAGTTTGGAGTGTGACTGTTTGAGGTTGTGGACAGGTGTCTTTTATACTGATAACAAGTTCAAACAGGTGCCATTAATACAGGTAACGAGTGGAGGACACAGGAGCCTCTTAAAGAAGAAGTTATAGGTCTGTGAGAGCCAGAAATCTTGCTTGTTTGTAGGTGACCAAATACTTATTTTCCACCATCATTTGTAAATAAATTCATTAAAAATCCTATAATGTGATTTTCTGGAAAAAAAAATCTCATTTTGTCTGTCATAGTTGACGTGTACCTATGATGAAAATTACAGGCCTCTCTCATCTTTTTAAGTGGGAGAACTTGCACAATTGGTGGCTGACTAAATACTTTTTTCCCCCACTGTATATATCTGTGTTGCTTTTGGGAGAGCAAAATAATATGGGAATATTTTGGAATTTGCAAATATTTTGAATTCGTTCTCAGTCGTGAAGTTGTGTTCCATCTTTTACATTGTCGACAATGAATGTGTAAAGTAAGTGCGTGATAGCTGGATTGCTATGCTAGGCTAACATTAGGTACCATAACCCCCTAGCTAGCATGTAATAGACCTTTCCCTAACGTTACTAAGTTAACACTAACGCTGGCTAGTAACACATGTCTTACCAATCAAACCAACGGTGGAGGACAGTGTGGAATATGTTATGCGAGTCCAACCAATACACAACCTCCCGATGTTGTGTCCCAAAGCCATCTGTGCCGTAGCTTGCCTGGTAATGTGGATGCCTCCATCTAGTTCCCAAGAACAGCAGACCGGTAATTCAACTTTACTTTCGAACTTCATAATAATCTATAAAATTGTTGTACATGCGATCATACTAGCTAGCTAGATGTTTAGTTAAAAAGCCTGTTGATGTCATTGGTTGTTTATTTGTAGCTTGCTAGATAGCTAAGCTATCAGTAGCTAGCTAGGTGGTTAGGTGGTGTACAGTAGGCTACAGTACCGTTACAGCATTACTGAATGACAACAATATAGCCTTGTCACTACTAGTCGGCAAGTTGGTTGATATGGGGTACAGTAGGCTACAGTACAACATTAATAAATGATAACAGTAGAGTAGGCTACAATACACCAATATTATCCTTTATACTACTGTTCTGTTTTTCGTTGGATCTGGAAAAAATGTTAAATTAACCAACATTATAGGGAGATCACACATTCATGCAGCTGTGGTAGTGTCACATTGTCTTTATCCATACCATAGCTGCTGTTATGGATATGCCTTTTACTTGAGAGCTCTGACATCTTTGCCAGGTCTCCTTTGAAAAAATGATGTTATTGTTGACCTGGTAAAATAAGCTAAAGGTTGTGTGCACTCTCACTTTATAGAATTGTGATGTTCAGTGGCAGATTTTCAAATGAAAGTAGACATATCATCAGCAATTCTCAATCAGATGAGAGACACAAATTGAATTTCATTCATAAATGTGGGCACTAATTACTGTTAATATTCCAATTATCTAGGTCCTCCATTCCTACACATGAAGCCCCCAATCCCCAGCAGGAAATACCAGGAAAAAGTGTTGGCTTAAGGTACAACTTCCTATTGAGGATATTTAAGATAACTCAAGGTCATATTTAGATTTAGAGTTACTGACATGAATAGAAGCATATACAGGTAATCAATCAGTCAATCAAATGTATTTTATAAAGCCCCTTTTACATCAGCGGTTGTCACAAAGTGCTTATACAGATACCCAGCCTAAAACACCAAAGAGCAAGCAATGCAGATGTAGAAGCACAGTGGCTATGGAAAAACTCCCTAGAAAGGCAGGAACCTAGGAAGAAACCTAGAGGAGCCAGGTGTTATGATTTAACTGGATAAGAACCCAAATGCAGACAAGTACACCAAGCCAGAGAAGTTTTAACAGGTTTATTTACAATGTTCAAAGTCCAGGTTTCCAAATATATGGGAAGAGCAAGTCCAGGTACAGGGAGGGTAACAGATCCAGATCAGGGCAGGTGTGGTACCGTAATGTCCTAGTGTCCGTGGTGAGTCCAAAAGAGAGGTCCGGTAATGGAGAGCAGGATGGTGGTGGCAGGAGTGAAGCGGAGGCAGGAGTCAGGTTCCAAATATCTGTGGCACAGGAGAAAAAGTAAATAGAACAGACCAAAAACACAAAGAGCAAAAATAACCAGGTTGAGTCGGCAGCGAGACTAACATGGTCGTCTTGACTATGATCTGACGATGAGTGGTAAGTTTGACCGGGTCTTAAAGGCTGAGGTGATTATGGTGAATGAGCTGCAGCTGGAACCCTGACTCCCGCACACCAGACTTCACTCCTGCAATCAAGGACAGACAGAGGGGAGGGAGAGAGCAGAGAGAGCTACCTATCAGCAGTAGGCCTAACAGTACCCCCCCCTCTACGGACGCCACCTGGCGGCCGACGGGGTTTATCGGGATGTAACCTATGAAACTCTCGGACCAGAGCAGGATCCACAATGAAGCTCCTGGGCACCCAGGAACGTTCCTCGGGACCATAACCCTCCCAATCCACCAGGTACTGGAAACCACGACCTCGGCGGCGAACATCCAGAAGTCGCCGGACAGTGTAGACCGGACCCCCCACCCACGATCCTGGGCGGAGGAGGGGGACGAGAGGGCGGGCACAAAGGGCTAACCGACACAGGCTTAATCTGGGAAACATGAAAGGTGGAATGAACCCGTAGGGAGGCAGGAAGCTGTAGCTTGACCGCGCAGGGGTTAACAATAGACAGTATCTTGAACGGTCCTATAAAACGAGGCGCCATCTTCTTAGACTCCACCTTCAATGGAAGGTCCCGTGACTTCAGCCATACCTCTTGACCAGGAGAGTAACCGGGAGCCTGGGACCGGTGACGGTTGGCTTGCCTCTGCATGTACGCCGAAGCTCGGGACAGAGCTACCCTGGCCTTCCTCCAGACCTTGAAGCAGCGGCGCATGTGGGACTGCACCGAGGGTACCGCAAGTTCCCTCTCTTGGGAAGGGAACAGGGGAGGTTGATAACCCAGAGCACACAGAAAAGGAGACAAACCAGAGGAAGCGTTAGTCAAGGTGTTATGAGCATATTCCACCCAGGGGAGCATGGAGCTCCATGACCCAGGGTTAGACCCAGTGACACAGCGAAGAGCGGTCTCCATCTCCTGGTTCGCTCTCTCGGCTTGCCCGTTGGTCTGGGGTGATATCCAGAGGACAGGCTGGATGTAATGCCCAAAGCTTTACAGAAAGCTTTCCACACCTGGGAGACAAACTGGGGACCCCTGTCAGAGACAATATCCGTGGGTAGACCATGAGAGCGGAACACATGTTCAACCAAAATATCAGCCGTCTCTCTGGCAGTGGGCAGTTTAGGTAGGGCCAAAAATGAGCGAACTTAGAAAAACGATCAATCACCGTAAGAATGACAGTCTTACCAGACGAGGGGGAAGTCCAGTGACAAAATCCATAGCGATATGCGACCAGGGCCGGCTGGGTATAGGTAGAGGTCGTAGATGACCAGCGCTGGCCTGGGTGGAGTTTTTACTTCGTGCACATACCGTACAAGCAGCAATGAAGGCTCGAGTGTCCGCCTCCATCGTGGCCCACCAGAACTTCCGTCGCACAAAGTCAAGGGTCCGCGAAACTCCAGGGTGACAGGTAAGGGGAGACGAGTGAGCCCACTGAAGTACCTGGGAGCGAGCAGACTCAGGGACAAACATCCGGTTAGGAGGACCCCTCCCAGGGTCAGCTTGATGATGTTGAGCCTGTCTAACAATCCCCTCGATGTCACATGTGATGACTGCAATACTGCAGGTAGGAGGCAAAATGGGTTCAGGGTTACTACCAGTATCAACAGCCGAATGAACACGAGACAGGGCGTCAGGCTTGACGTTGCGTGACCCAGGACGGTAAGACAGAGAAAAATTGAATCTCCCCAAAAATAGTGCCCACCTGGCTTGACGGGGGTTGAGCTGCTTCGCTGACTGGAGGTAAGCCAGATTCTTATGATCCGTCCAAACGATGAAGGGTTGTTCCGCCCCCTCCAACCAATGTCGCCACTCCTCGAGAGCCAGCTTAACGGCGAGCAGTTCACGATTTCCAACATCATAATTCCTCTCTGCCTGAGAAAGTTTCCTTGAGAGAAAAGCACAGGGATGCAGTTTGTTATCTTCAGGAGAACGTTGTGACAACACTGCACCTACCCCAGTGTCGGATGCATCCACCTCCACGACAAACTGGCGGTCGGGGTCCGGCTGCATCAGAATGGGAGCCGAGGCGAAGCGATGTTTCAGTTCTTCGAACGCTGATTCGGCCCCTTCATTCCAAGCGAACGGTCGTGAGATGGAGGTGAGAGCGGTGAGTGGCGCCGCAATGCGGCTGTAGTCCTTGATGAACCTCCTATAGAAGTTCGCAAACCCCAGGAATCGTTGAAGTTGTTTGCGGGTAGAGGGAGCTGGCCAGTCCGTGACAGCAGAGATCTTAGCTGGGTCCATCCGCAACTCCCCTGAGCTATGATGTAACCCAAAAAGAGGTCTCAGACACATGAAATTCACATTTCTCCATCTTCACAAACAGTTTGTTCTCCAACAACCTTTGCAACACCTGGCGCACATGCAGTTCATGTTCCTGGGAGGACTCTGAGAAAATCAAGATATCATCCAGATAGACAAAAACAAACCGATTCAACATGTCCCGAAGGACATCATTGACTAGTGCCTGAAAAACAGCAGGGGCATTAGACAACCCAAAAGGCATAACCAGATACTCAAAATGTCCCAAGGGTGTGTTGAAGGCAGTCTTCCATTCATCACCCTTACGAATGCGCACCAGGTGATACGCATTTCGTAGATCCAGTTTCGTAAAGATGGTAGCACCATGAAGGAGGGGAAAAGCAGAATTAATCAAAGGCAGAGAATACTTGTTCTTAATGGTGATGTTGTTAAGTCCACGGTAATCAATACAGGGTCTGAGGGTCTTATCCTTCTTAGCAACAAAAAGAATCCCGCTCCTACAGGTGACGAGGAAGGACGCATAATACCTGCCGCCAAGGAGTCCCGAATGTAGTTCTCCATAGCCTCCGTCTCCGGCCGGGAGAGATTGTACAGGCGACTGCTGGGGAGCGGGGCTCCTGGCTGGAGGTCAATGGCGCAGTCGTAAGGCCGGTGAGGAGGAAGAGAAGTAGCTCTGTGTTTGCAGAAAACGGATGCCAGGTCATGATACACGTCAGGAACAGCAGAAAGATCCATGGACTCCAGTGGAGGTTGAGGCACAGTACTGGCAGGAGTCTGAGCAGAACACAAACAATTCACATGACAAAATGTGCTCCATGAAACAATGCTACCTGTCACCCAATCAATGTGTGGATTGTGTTTTATGAGCCAGGGGATACCAAGGACCAGGGGAGTCTGTGGGCAGTCGATAATATGGAATTGAATGTTCTCCTGATGATTTCCCGACACTCTAAGACAAACAGGAACAGTCTGATGGGTAATGCGGGTCAACAATTGTCCATTTAGACCCTTAGCCTGCAGCGGACAGTCCATAGGAACAGTCTCCAAATCCATTTGTTGAGCCCACTCTCTATCCAAAAGCTTTCGTCGGCACCAGAGTCAATCAGCGCACTAACAGAGAAATTCTGGGACTGCCACTGGAGGGATGCCTGGAGCAGAATGCGGGGAGAAGAGGAAGAATCCGCTGCTCGGCTCACCAAAACTTCTCCCATTAATGATGAGCCGGCCCTTTTCCCCGGACGAACTGGGCAGGAAGGAACGAAATGACCAGCTTCTCCACAATACAGGCAGACCCGAGCCTGAATACGACGTGCACGCTCCTCTGAGGACAACCGTGCACCGACCCACCTCCATGGCTTCGGGTTCAGTGCTCCTCGTATCGACTCGGGAAGACACGGCTCTCTCCGTAGGGACGATGCAGGGAGGAGTTTGTTGATGACAGACAGGTTGCTTGGAACTAACACTCCTCTCCCGGCGGCGCTCCCGAATCCGATTATCCAACCTGATAGTGAGTGAAATAAGATTATCCAGCGTAGGCGATTCATCATATGACACCAATTCATCTTTTAAGGTCTCAGACAAAGCATTGATGAACACTCCTTGTAATGCCTCGTCATTCCAACCACTCACTGCTGCTAAAGTCCGAAACTCCACTGCCATCTCCGCCACACTACGAGCCCCCTGCCGAAGAGAAAACAGCCGTTTCGCAGCCTCCTTGCCTCGTACGGGGTGGTCAAAAACCTTCCTCATCTCCGTGGTGAAGGCAACGTAAAGCGTTGCAAATGTCCGACTGACTCTCCCAGACCGCGGATCCCCAGGCACGAGCGGAACCGCTAGTAGAGTTGATAAGGTAGGCAATACGGGCTCTTTCTGAGGCGTAGGTGAGGGGCTGTTGTTCAAACACTAACGAGCATTGAGTCAAAAAATCGCCACAGGTTCCCATGTTCCCGTCATAGCGCTCTGGAGCAGGAACAAAAGGCTCTCTGATCTGGGCTGAAGGGGTAGTAAGGGCAGATACTTGATTGGAGAGTAATTGAACCTGATTAAGCAGCACCTGACTGTCCTCAGCAATCGTTTTAAACAGGGTATCATGTTGGCCAAGTAAAATGCCCTGATTGGCTATGGCAGTCCAAATTTGAGTGCACTCTGGGGTGGTATCCGAGCTACTGTCTGCTGGGTTCATGTTGGTCAGATCATACTGTTATGATTTAACTGGATAAGAACCCAAATGCAGACAAGTACACCAAGCCAGAGAAGTTTTAACAGGTTTATTTACAATGTTCAAAGTCCAGGTTTCCAAATATATGGGAAGAGCAAGTCCAGGTACAGGGAGGGTAACAGATCCAGATCAGGGCAGGTGTGGTACCGTAATGTCCTAGTGTCCGTGGTGAGTCCAAAAGAGAGGTCCGGTAATGGAGAGCAGGATGGTGGTGGCAGGAGTGAAGCGGAGGCAGGAGTCAGGTTCCAAATATCTGTGGCACAGGAGAAAAAGTAAATAGAACAGACCAAAAACACAAAGAGCAAAAATAACCAGGTTGAGTCGGCAGCGAGACTAACATGGTCGTCTTGACTATGATCTGACGATGAGTGGTAAGTTTGACCGGGTCTTAAAGGCTGAGGTGATTATGGTGAATGAGCTGCAGCTGGAACCCTGACTCCCGCACACCAGACTTCACTCCTGCAATCAAGGACAGACAGAGGGGAGGGAGAGAGCAGAGAGAGCTACCTATCAGCAGTAGGCCTAACACCAGGCTCCGAGGGGTGGCCAGTCCTCTCCTGGCTGTGCCAGTGGAGATTATAAAATAGTACAGCCATTTAGGCCAGATCGTTCTTCAAGACGTTTAAACGTTCATAGATGACCAGCAGGGTCAAATGATAATCACAGTGGTTATAGAGGGTGCAATAGTTCAGCACCTCAGGAGTAAATGCCAGTTGGCTTTTCATAGCCGAGCCTTTAGAGGTTGAGACAGCTCGTCCGGTAGAGAGAGAGGATCAAACAGCAGGTCTGGGACAAGGTACCATGTCCGGTGAACCCTGAGCAGTTCAGGGTTCCATAGCCGCAGGCAGAAACCACAGAGACTGGATCAGCAGCACGGCCAGGTGGACTGGGGACAGGGATAGCCAGGAGTCGTCAGGCCAGGTAGTCCTGAAGCGTGGTCCTAGGGCTCAGGCCCTGTATCCTTTATTCAACTTGATTGTAGACTAATCCCTAGAGGTTTTGTAACTTCACAAGATTTAGCCTACTTGTCAATCCAGATCTGAATGTTTGATATTCTTTTTACTATACACTGTTGATAGTGATTGTTTCCAAAGCTAATTACTGAATGTCCTACTATAAGGATGTGGTCAGGTTGACATACTTCTGAGTCACAATAACACACACACACACACACACACATATCTTTCAGATCTGCCAACCAGGCTCGGTGGGTGACAGGTAACCGTGTTTCCACCAAGCTGTTCAGGCCTGCAGTGGCACGCTGGAACTTCCAGAGGCTTGCAGACCTGAAGCAGTGTGATGTGGTCCAGGTAATTATCACACACACGTATACACATGCTCACACTCACTCAATCACTCACTCGGTTTTGTTGTATAATTATTTTCACTTAAGAAAATTGTGCGTCTCTCTTTTAGATCTTACACCCTTATCAGCTCAACCACAGCCCTCACAGCTGCAGTCTTCTGCCCCCGCACCTGCTACACTGGCTGCGACAGGTGATACAGGTAATTACCACATACATGTATAGACACATGCATACTCTGCCTCACTTGGGGCTCTATTCAATCATATCCGCTTTAGCCGACATCCGCATAGCAGTTGTTTTGGCAGTGTCTAAGGTGGAACTGTGTTAGAGCTCTCAAATCCACAAATGGCTCCTGGCATTGTACCTAAAGCAGACATTGCCATTGGCTGCACGGAGTCACATTAACTGAAATCTCATGCAGCCCTGTTTACAGTTACACCTCCGACATCGCTAAAACATCAGCTATACGGGTGTCGGCTATCGCCGGTTAACGCTTGATCTGATTGAATCCAGACCTTACACTCATTCACTCTGTATGATTATTGTCAGTTAAGAAAAATGTGCCTCTCTCCTTTAGATCTGCCATCCCCAGCAGTTCAGCTGCAGTCACAGCAGTCCTCTGCTGTGGTATTTAATTTACCGGCTGCACTAGTTCCTCCTGCACTGGCCATGAAGAGAGAAACTTTGGAGGATTCCCAGATGGATACAGGTAATTCAGAATTATATTACATACACATACGCTCACTCACACCAACAGACATGCACACACAAACATGTTGTTAAGCTGTATACTTACTGTCTCTTTGTGGATCTCTCTTTCAAATATGCCATGCTCTCCACCACTGCCCCTGACAGCCTCACCCAGAAGTGCATGCAACGGTCCTATCAAGACTGACAAAGCAGAGATGGGTGGCTGACAAAGAAAAATAAAAAACACTCTCTGTCTCTCTCTCGCTCTCTGTCACACACACACATTATCCCAAATGTAAATACATTGTATTTACTTGTTTATTTAATGTATGCTCCATTTTATTTTAGGATTGGAAATATCTATGCCTACATATCCATGATCAATATCTACATAATTACTCTATAACTCTAAATATCTATCAAATCAAAGTGTGATTGATAATATTGTAAAACAGTATTGCTTAATGTGTACAGTTTGAGGAAATTCTGTGTGCTTTTTCTGAGTTTAAAAACATGCCTCCCTCTCTCTCTCTCTCTCTCTCTCTCTCTCTCACACACACATTAGACCCAATGTAAATAAATGATAATGTTTATTTTATGCATGCTTTATGTGTGCAATAAAGTACATTCACAGTTAACGCAACGTCTTTGGTTTATTGGACATTTCTCTGATTAAAATGAGTGACCAAAAGGAAGTCTGCAGACCTGCAACCCTCTGGGAGTGTGTAGGTTTTGTCATCTGGAGCTGAAACAGGGCCCCAACAGCACTCACATATGTACAGGGTTCCCAAGGGTGACAGGCAAAATTGTTCTGCAAAAGTTTTTTTATGTACCAAGTCCATTCCCTGGCTACCCATCCACATCACTCCGGTCAAACTGCCGTTTGTTCTCCACAATGTATGTAGCGATCGATAGAGCAGCGGAATTACATTCAGGTTGAGTCGTCAGGCAACCAAGGCCAGGGAATGGAGAGAGAGATGACCTGGAGGAAATTCCAGACCTCAGCTTTTTATGAAGCAGAAAAGCAGAGATGAGTGGCTGACAAGGAAAAAGTCCAACAACATGCACACTCTCGAACTCACACACACACACAGTCTGTAAATGTGTAAAAATACATTGTAAGATAACTAGGCCTACAACTCTATCGTGCAGTAAAAAAATAAGTTTATCATTAATATCATCATTAATAAATGACACAATTATATAATGGTCCTCTGTAGCTCAATTGGTAGAGCATGGCGCTTGTAATGCCAGGGTAGTGGGTTCAATCCCCGGGACCACCCATACGTAAGAATGTATGCACACATGACTGTAAGTCACTTTGGATAAAAGCGTCTGCTAAATGGCATATTATTATTATTATTATTATATTAGAATAATGATACATAATAAAGTGACAAATATAAATGGCATATTATTATTATTATTATTATTATATTAGAATAATGATACATAATAAAGTGACAAATAGTTACTGTATTGTGATTGTTTAGAGTTTTAATTAAGTGAAAATGCCCGAGATGCCGGTGTTTGTAGGATATATTGGCACGGGTGTTGTTAGGCCCGAGACAAAGTCGAGGTATTTTAACATCATAGATTTAGCCAGTGGTAACTTGTGGAATAGACCGGATGGAATGCAGTTTTAACCAATTAGCATTCAGGGTTCAATATCAAGTTATCTTTAATGTCCCAATTGGGAAATGTGTTGTGCAGTCAGGGTTCAACAATAAAAAACAACAACATTAAAAACAGTGACAACCATACAACCGATATACACAACATGAAATGACGTAAATGTAAATGTAATGAAACAATGAGATCGATAAGCAATCATTGTGCAAAAGTGCAGCAATAAATAGACATTTCATTTCATGTGCAGATTCAGAAAGTGTATGGCCTGTGGGATAAAATAATTATTGTATCTGTTGCTATTGAGTTTGGGAAGTCTAAAACGACGACCTGAGGGGAGAAGCGCAAAATCATCGAGGAGGGGGTGATCAGGACAGTCTAAGATACTGTTAGCTCTCCTCACCACTTGCTTTCTGAATGTCACTGAGAGCTGTGCCTGTTGCACCCCGATTACCTTGCTGGCCACCTGAACTACCCTGTCCAACCTATTTCTGTTGCAAACATTAAGATTGCCAAACCAGGCTACCATCGAGAACATCAATACGGAGTCAGTAAAACTACTGTAAAACAGTGTCATCATTGTCTTTCTGACATTAAAATAGTTAATCTTTCTCAACAACAAAAAGCCGCTTCTGTCCCTTTTTACAGATGGCATCTGTGTTCTCCTCAAACGTCAACTTGTTGTCCAGCACTGTTCCCAGGTACTTGTAGGTACTGACTGGCTCAATGTCATTTCCCATGACCACAGTGGGTGTGGGGTTCAGTGGCTGCCTTCTAGAGTCAATGGCCATATCTTTAGTTTTAGAGACATTCAGTTGGAGGAAGCAGAGCTGGAGAGAGTGACAACCGTGTGGGGATCCGGTGGAAGAAGAGAGGAGAGAGAACCAACATTGTGGGATCCGGTGGAGGAGCAGAGCTGCTTTGACATGACGCCATTTACTTGCACATGTTGGGACCAGTCGGTAAGGAAGTCCACTATCCAGCCTACAATGCTCATGTCCAGCTTGAAGTGGGAGAGGAGCTTATCTGCTAGTATGTGAGGCTGGATAGTATTGAAGGCCGACGAGAAGTCGATGAACAGAAGCCTCGCATGGGTTTTTGGGCCCTCCAGGTGCTTGTAGAGGAAGTTGAGTAGAGTTAGAGTGGTGTCCTCCACCCCCCGCTTGGCCCTGTAAGCAAACAGCAGGGGGACCAGGAAATTCTCAACCTGACGCAGCACATCCTTCTTGATTAGCTTCTCAAATGATTTCATCACCAAGAATGTCAGTGCCACTGGCCTAAAGTCATTTAGCACCTTGGGGGATTTGATTTTTAACACGGGAACAACAGTAGCATGCTTCCAGAGTTTAGGCACCTTCTGCAGCTCGAGTGACAGCATGAAAATGTGATGAAAAATGCCACTGAGTTGTTCTGCACATTACTTAATTACCTGTCCACCAATGTTGTCTGGTCCTGGGCTCTTTTTAACTTTGGTCTGTCTGAATAGGCTGTTGACACTCTGGATGCTAAATTCCATTTTGGTAGTAGCAATTGTCCTCATACGCATTTCAGTAATTTTTCCACTAAAGTTCTGATTTTCAAATCTGAAATAAAAACCATTTAGTTCATCAGCCAGTTCTTTGTTTGAGTTAAAACCTCAACCTGTATCAGCTTGTTTCCCTTGTCTTGTAGCCCAACCATAGTTCTCATTCCATTCCAGGCAGCCCTAAGATTGCTGCTACTCAGTTCACCCTCAATCTTCTCCTTATATTTCAGTTTGGCCTTCTTGATTTCTGATCTCACCTCAATTCTAGATTCCCTTTTAGCAGTCGCATTGCCCTCATAGAAAGCAGTATTCTTTTTACACAATAAGCCCTTCAATGACTTGGTAACTCAAGGCTTGTTGTTGGGATAAATAATTACATTTTTGCTAGGGATCACTGTATTTTCACAGAAGGAGATATAACTGCACACCACATCAGTGATTTAATCTATATTGTCACTAGAACACAGCCCAATCTGTGCAGTCAAAACAGCCCTGCAACGCCAGATTGCTTTCACTGGTCCAAACCTTCACTTCCCGCTGATGCGCTTTCTCCCTCTTCAGCACAGTCCTGTAGAGAGGCAGAACATGCACTGTGTTGTGGTCAGATGAACCGAGCAGGGCTCTTGCTATAGACTTGTATACCCCTCTGATGGAGCCATAACATAGATCCAGGGTCTTGTTGAGGCGTGTTGGGCAGGTGACATATTGATAGATGTTATTCAGAGTTTTCTTCATGTTACAGTGATTAAAATCTACTAAAATAATATTGGGGGCATCGGGAGACACAGATTGCAGTTTCTGTGTCACAGTATAAATAATATCAGCAGCATTCTTCGCATTGGCCTTAGGGTGAATGTAAACAACTGTGATAAATATTTGGGGTGTTAAGTTGCGTCAATTCAAATCTGGTATTAGGAACAAAAGAGGTCAACACGACTTCTAAGATATACTAGTATTTTAATGAATGCAAAACCTTCAATGGTAAATATGATGTTCGTATATACAGGTCCACTGAAATACCACGCAGGGCATTCAGAGAACTAAGCCATTGTTATGAGTTCTTCTTAAAATACTCGGACAGAGATAGTTCCCGCTCCCTGCTGGCCAATCAGAGTAGAGACTGAGCGTGGTTTAGACTTACTCAGCCTATCCGTTGGCGCACAGGCTGGTCCCAGCCCCTTGGCACTTTACCGTTGCACACTGTTGCCAGGCATAAGTTGTTATCATCACACCCTGTAGAGTCAGCACCTTTTTGCAGTACACATGTCCTTGAGTATGATGGTTTAACAAAGAGGCAGTGTGTATGTTTCTGTGAGAAATACAAGTCTGTCTCACCCTACTCCCTAACATTCCTCACATGAATCACAGCTTGTTATGAGAAACAATTTATATCAGTACAGTACAAACATTTTATGTTTAATCATTAATGCATTCTTTCTAAGCTAGTCATCACATCTAGATCCCCACAATCCCCCTTTTCACACCCACTGGGTGTGAACCCAAAATAAGAAAACACAGGGTGTCACTCAAGAATCACACTTTTATTAATAGGCAATAATGATAATAAAAAGGACTTCAGTCCTTCCATCTACACCCAACTGGTACTAGGTTGGCTACCAGCCACCCAGGAACTTCAAACCTTCACATAAGGAAAGACAAACATTCACAATGGTTAACTTGATTAATAAAGCATAAAACACAGAACACGTAGAATATATCAAAGCACTGCCTTCCAGTCAAGCATTCAGACCTCCACCTGAAATCCCACAGCTCAACCCAACTCGCTTTACTGTCTCTATTATTATTATTTATTTATTTTTTCCCGCTAACCCATTTCAGTTCGCTATTCAATTTCTTTAACTGTTTTCTCTGATTAGGCCCTAATTAATAAAACAAATACTTGTTATCGTTGATAAGCATACATTTAATGATGTTCCTAACATTTGAACTATCTCTCACCCCTCCCCTTGCTCCTTTCTATCCAATGGGGAAGGGGTGGGGACCTAGTAACATAGTTTCATAGACCTTTCTAGAATACTTCTACTTAAGCTATCTAATTCAACCTTTCACATTTCCCAATCCACATAGTAATCTAGGTCTATAGCCCCAATGCGAAAGCTTTACCCACTGTCCCTACCTGTTTTCGAACCAGGGACCCTCTACATACATCGCCAGTCACTCCACACATTCCGCGATGCTTTCAAAGTACGCCAAACAACAACTTCCATGTCGCACAACCAGCCACGTCATCACTCCCGACTAGCCAGCCCTTTTGTCTCAAAAATAAAAATAAAACACACTCTCAAACAGCGTTCTGCATTTACCTCTATCATCGGGTTTAAAAACTAACGTAACAACATTAACCATCCTCTATTGCTGTACTAACATCTTGTTTGGTTCAGTTTATTTATTACAGAGTGTCCATAATACTATAATAATACATAATCAAATTCCCCTCATACTGTACATACAGATTTCACCTTATGCCATTGAAATGCCAAATAAACCATAATAGTTCAATGGAGCCCCCTATTGGCTCTCCACTATTTATACATTACTTCCATAACCACATTAGTTATGGTCCGATTACCCATTAAACCTTATCACATGATCAAACAACGGCACAACCTTAAACTCATATGGGGTGGCAGGCAGCTTAGTGACCAATAGCACCGTGCCAACAACCGAGAGGTCGCCGGTTCCAATCCCGGAGCCGACCAGGCGAAAAATCTGCCGATGTGCCCCTGAGCAAGGCACTCAACCCCAATCGCTCCCATAAGTCGCTCTGGACCAGAGCGTCTGCCAAATTACCAAAAATGCAAATGTAAATATTCTCTACTTTCTCACCCATGATGTACGTCTACGTTCGGGTGAGCAAGTTCATACGTATATATCGTCAGAAACCCACAGGCACCTCAGAAACAATCGCCCCGTGGTGTTCCCAGCCAACTCTCAGTCTTTCCTGACTCCAAAAGCCACACTCTCGCTGTCTCCAGCCCCTCCCCTCCTGTTTCCAGTAGGAACAGGCTTTGTCTGCTTTTCGTTTTAGCGTTTCCAATATTCTGCCATTATTTAAAGTACGTTTAGTCTATTTATTTAAATCAAATTATTCCCA
Source organism: Coregonus clupeaformis (assembly GCF_020615455.1). NCBI lineage: Eukaryota > Metazoa > Chordata > Actinopteri > Salmoniformes > Salmonidae > Coregonus > Coregonus clupeaformis. The sequence continues at coordinate 5,940,435 of NC_059211.1, forward strand.
CCTAATTAGTTAAAGTCGGTGCATATTTATATTTCAACAATAAACCAAATTATTTCAGTCTAATTATTTAACCAGTATTTTGCAGGGTCAAACATCAACCATTACAGTTCAATTATATCAGTTCAAACGTTTCAGTTTAGTCATACTAGTTATTCATTATTTTACCTTTATGTTCCCAATTGTTATTAACGGGTTATACGGTTTAAGCAACCACAAACCCAATAGTTATTCACAAATTATACAGTTTGGACAGCCACAGACGTCTTTAATTCCTAATTAGTTTTCTATCAAGGTATACAGGTTTATTAATTTTAATAACCCGTATTCACTCTTTTATTTCGTCTGGGATCATTCGCACCCTCATTCATACGACACCCTATACTTTAAAGTGCCCCTCTGATCCTAGCCATATCTAGCCCTCTGATACGTGTCAGTAGTGCAACACTATCTAAAATGTAAGTGCCCCTTATGATCCTAGCCGTATCTAGCCTTCTGATATGTGTCAATAGCGCAACACTTTTAACCAATAATTCCCTACGCCTCCAGTTCTCACCACTTGTGATCCTAGCCTGGAGTCGACAAAAATGTAAGTGCCCCTTATGATCCTAGCCGTATCTAGCCTTCTGATACGTGTCAATAGTGCAACACTTTTAAGCCAATAATTCCCTTTACCCCCAGTTCCCACCCCTGGTGGTCCTAGCCTGGGGATTTCAGTATCATTCCCGATCCTAGCCGTACCTAGCCCTCTGGTACGTGCCGGTGAACAATACTCTATAATACCATGGTTTTAACACTCACATTTACCATACATTTGCATATCACAATAGCGACAATATTTCTTATTTACTCATAATAATTCATAATTTATTTCACTTACATCAAACAGGTGTTTCACAAAATTAATTTGGATAAAGCCAATGTGCAGAACTTTAGTTATATAACAATAGGTGTCTGCTTACCTGTTTTTAGTAGTCCGGACTCTTTGTGAAACACACCGTCCAATGACAGAGATGTCCAATGGGCCGGACAATACCCAGCGAAGTCCCTTCTACCAGATCACAGTCGGTGGTCACCAATTCTTAAGTTGCGTCAATTCAAATCAGGTTTTAGGAACAACAGAGGTCAACACGACTTCTAAGATATACTAGTATTTAAATTAATGCAAAACCTTCAATGGTAAATATGATGTTCGTATATACGGGTCCACTGAAATACCACGCAGGGCATTCAGAGAACTAAGCCATTGTTATGAGTTCTTCTTAAAATACTCTGACAGAGATAGTTCCCGTTCCCTGCTGGCCAATCAGAGTAGAGACTGAGCGTGGTTTAGACTTACTCAGCCTATCCGTTGGCGCACAGGCTGGTCCCAGCCCCTTGGCGCTTTACCGTTGCACACTGTTGCCAGGCATAAGTTGTTATCATCACACCCTGTAGAGTCAGCACCTTTTTGCAGTACACATGTCCTTGAGTATGATGGTTTAACAAAGAGGCAGTGTGTATGTGTCTGTGATAAATACAAGTCTGTCTCACCCTACTCCCTAACATTCCTCACATGAATCACAGCTTGTTATGTGAAACAATTTATATCAGTACAGTACAAACCTTTTATGTTTAATCATTAATGCATTCTTTCTAAGCTAGTTATCACATCTAGATCCCCACAGGGGAAACTCTCTTGAGAGATAGAAAGGTCTTACTGACGCTGAAACGTGTTGCAAATGTCGGAGACAAACAGCAAGGTTTATACAAATATCCGCTGATGAAAACTAAATGTTAGTTTAAAAGAAATGTGAGATAATGTCTAGATGCTTTTTCTAGTGGAGATCAAGTTTATAAAGTGCCTGGCTCAGCTGATGAGACAGTGGATTGCGCAGTCAAATGGAACAGAGTAAATAGGCATTTTAACGTCATAGATTTAGTCGGTGGTAACTTGTGGAATAGCCCCCGGCTGGAATGTGTTTTTAACCAATCAGCATTCAGGATTAGACCCACCCGTTGTATAATTAGTCAACAGGAGTGCCCCAAGGTGGGATCGAACCGTGTCTCAAAAGCAGCAGAAAAGGTTAAAAAAAATTCCATTACAGCTATACACGTCTGGCTCCACTGTCCCAATAAGGGATATATCTAGGGCGTGTGCTTATTGGGCCAGTATAGTTAGGCCCTGTCCAGAAGAAACACTTAACCCCTCCTCCCTAGCCACTTGTGTAGATCTGAAACAACTTGATAGGTGTAAGCAATAAGGTGAATGCACTTTGAAGTCAATCTCAGCTCTGTTAAAAGTACACTCAAGAAAAACTTTTATTGATCATAGTGATTCAGGAGTATCATTAAAACAGGTTAATATGCCCCACCTACATTAGACAACTCTACATAAAGCCCTTAAATTGTTGAAACAAGTAAAGCAAACCAATGATGTGAGAATAGTGAAATGATTTGATAACTGACACAGACATGGTGGTGTAGCAGGAAGATCTGAATGCCGTGAACCAAGAGGTTGTGAGTTCAAATCCCAGGTGATGACATGTTAAATAATAATAACTGTATAAATGAACATGCACAATGTAATCATGTGTGTCAAATATGTAAGATGACAACACTGTTAAAAGCACTGTGTGAGTATCCCTAACCTTGCCAAAATACAAAAAGAGCTGTAAATGGATCAGTGGTCTTGATGGGCTTTGCAACAGTAACAAGGCGTGATGAAAGAAAACGATTAGTTACCGGAGTGTAACTCCAGTTCTATGAGTGGAGCGGAGCCCCATAGGGGAGCTCTGCTCCTATTGGTTTACCCACTGCCCTAAGGCAGCATCAGCCTGAGACAAAATTATGCACACACCTGCAGCCAATAGGAGTACAGGTGTCCCTATAAGAGGGGATGCCTCCCCTCAATCAGCCTCCCGAGATATTTATCTTCAGCGAGACTAGAGAGGGTCGGCAGGGCCTTAAGTCCTATGGGGCTCCGCTCCACTCATAGAACTGGAGTTACACTCCGGTAATTAATCGTTCTATATCGTGGAGCTCCGCCCCATAGGGGAGCTCTGCTCCTATTGGTTTAAGGCGGAGCGTAGCGCTCCAAAATGTACTCCCTGCCGAGCCCAACACTTCCCATCAAAATGAAAAGGTCAGGCCTAGCAACGGCTGCAACCAATTCCCGCAATACTGTAACCACTGTCACCCTACAAGTGTCACAATATACTGCGTCATCGGTTAAAAACCCGCCCCACCTAGTCCAATGGCAACACCAATGACTAGTGGGCAGATCAGCAGAATACAGGCCATACTAATCTGTACTAGCAGATAGATGGTACCTCAATATCCTGTTACAATACTACCGACCACTAATGGAATGACACAAAGTGTCACTCTACATTGTGTACACGGTAGGCCGCCTCACTCAATCAATGGAACCCCAGAGATTAGTGGGCAGATCCCAGAACATGATTCATACTAATCTGAACAAACAGATAGATGACGTCACATTCCGTCAAATTGTCATGACCGGTCTAATAGTATCGTAACCAAGTTACTACTATTATCCCCCATCATTCCGCCTCACTCCAGTGAATCACTGGTGGGCAGATCAATACATGCCCTCTACTGTACTGAACCTGTCAGTCAGGAGTCATGCAAAAAATATGTCCTTCTATCAGAAGCGGACCTGATAGAGACCCTGTCTCCACAGTCCTGCATTCCTCTCCTCCTAGCTCAAAGTCTCCCTTCAGCCACGCTGAGTACAGACTGAGCCAAAGAGTTAGAAGACATATCCAAGAGATAGAAACGAATAAATGGAGACGGTGTTGACCATGACGCCGCTCTACATATATCCTCTACCCCTGTTCCTCTGAAAAGGGCAGTAGAAGCTGCTACTCCACGAGTGGAGTGAGCTCTGATACCCTGAGGCAATTGTCGCCCCGCTGCCTCATAAGCTGTCTCAATGCCCTCACAGAGCCAATGAGACAGACGCTGTTTCGAAAGTGGTCTACCTAGTGCAGCAGCACCATGACACACAAACAGCTGAGGCGATGACCTAATCGCTGCTGTGCGCTCGACGTAACACGCCAAGGCGCGTACTGGGCACAGGCGATGGAGCCTTTCCTCACTCCTCTCTCTATGAGGAGGAGGAGAAAAAGCCCACAGCTCCACGGTCTGTGATCTATATGAACTCCTAATAACCTTCGGCACAAATGCCGGGTTAGGACATAACACCGCTCTGCTCAGATCGCCATTAATGGCCAGGCAGTCGGGTCTCGTCGAAAGAGCACACAAATCACTGACACGCTTAGCCATAGTCAAAGCGAGCAACAGTGCTGTCTTCAAAGACAGCATCTTGAGGGGTATTTGATTCAATGGCTCGAACGGCGACTTACATAGCGCTTCGAGTACCAAAGCCAAATCCCACTGAGGAAGCGTGGCTCTAGGTGTTGGCCTAAGCCGCCGCGTTCCTAATAGGAAACGTTTCACTAGAGGGTGGCTAAAGACATTGTCTCTGCCAAACCCCTCGTGACAAGCTGAAATCGCCGCTGCAAACACCTTAATGGTGGCGGGCGATCTCTGCTTGTCAAACATAAGCTGTAGGAAAGAGAGAATACTCTCAACCTGACAGCTCATGGGGTCTACACCTAGTGTGACACACCATTGTAAAAACACGTTCCATCTACTGGCATACATCTTAGAAGTGGAACTGGCACGTGAACCCTATATAGTCCTGATCACCGCATCAGATAACCCACGGCGCTCTAGCCTGTCCCTCTCAGCAGCCAGGCCTTCAGTGGTTGGCCGATTATGGGCAACTGCCCTATCGTGCCCCCCGCCTGAGACAACGCGTCCCGTCGATGTGGAATTGGCCAAGGTGGCGCAATCGACATCTGACTCATCTCCGCAAACCAAGGAGCCCCTGGGCGATCAGGGGCTACCAGTATCACTGACAGCCCTCCTGACCTCACCCTGGCTAACAGTGGGAGAATGCAGGACAGCGGAGGGAATGCATACAGAAGAACTCTCGGCCACGGGTGGTGCGCAAAGGCGTCTCTTCCTAGTGGCGGTTCTTCCTGTTCCCTTAGAGAGAACCATAGGGGACATTGCGCGTTTACACGTGACGCGAATAGATCCACCTCGGCTCTCCCGAACTGTTCCCAAATTTGGAGAACAATGTCCGGATGCAGACACCACTCGTCGTCTCAAGGACCCCCTCTTGACATGAGGTCTGCTCCTACGTTCAAGTAGCCCGGAATGTGTGCTGCTCTCAATGAGCGAAGGTGCTCATGAGCCCACAGCCACAATTCCTCTGCCGCCCGATGGAGAGCAGGAGACCTGACTCCTCCCTGGCGATTTATGTGGGCTACTGTGGTCCGGTTGTCTGACCAGACCAGCACATCGCGACCCCGAAGGGTAGACGCGAAGTGGGTCAGAACCAGTCGAACCGTTTCCAACTCCAAGAGGTTGATGTGGCGACTCGAAAGAGGCCACACACCTCCTATCGCTTGGGTCTGACATGTCCCTCCCCATCCCGTCAGAGACGCATCTGTGAACACTGGGATGTAAGAGGACACTTTGCCTATCGGGACTCCGTGCGTGAGAACGCGCGGGTTTCTCCAATAGTTCAGATCTGCACTGAGCGAGAGGGGAACCACCACCAACCGATGACGTTGACGCAATGGGTCTAGTCTTAGTTGGGCGAACCATCGCTGCATCCTGCACATGTGCAGGAGTCCCAGCGGAACCACAGAGTGGGCTGACGACATGAGACCCAAGAGTGACATGATCAACAGCGCCGTCACCGTGTGATTCGGACGACACTTCTTCAGGGCTAGCAACAAGGCTACCCTTCGGGTGTCCGAAATTCGAGCCCTCATCATTACAGTGTCTAGCTGTATCCCCAGGTAGACAATCTGATGACTGGGCCAGGGCGCGCTCTTTTTCCAATTCACAGCGAACCCCAGACGTGTGAGATGAATCACTGTCTGTCTTGTGTGAGTGATCGCCAGCTCTGCTGACGGGGCGAGAACCAGTAGGTCATCTAGGTAGGCTAGTAGCCGTATTCCCTGACGACGCAACGGTTCCAATGCCGCCTCCACACACTTGGAAAACGTGCGAGGTGCCAGGGCGTACCCAAATGGCATCCTCGTGTATTCGTATGCCACCCCTTGAAAGGCGAATCGCAGAAACTTCCTGTGACGCGGCTGTACCGGCACATGAAAGTACGCGTCCTTTAGGTCTATGCTCGTACAAAAGTCTCCTTTCTGGACACATTCCAGCAGACGTTTTGTCGTTAGCATTCGAAAGGGCCGTTTGGTTACGCTCTCGTTGAGAATGTGTGAATCCAATATTGGCCTCATTCCCCCGTCTTTTTGGGCACCAGGAAGTAGGGCGAATATAGCCCCTTGTTCCTTTGCTCCTGGGGAACCAATGTGACCGCCTCCTTCGCCAAAAGTTCCGTAATCACTGAAACCAGAGCGGCCACTTTTTCAGGTGTTTTCATCACCGTCTCCACAACTCCCCTGAATGGGGGTGGGGTCCGATGGAATTGGAGAGCATAACCCTTCTGCAACGTCTGTTCTAGCCAGCGTGAGAGGGTGCAGCTTCGCTGCCACTGCCAGCAATACAGAGAAAGCGGCCAAGCGCGAAGCTGTGGTACATTCAGTAGGAAGGACCTGTATTCCTCTATCGCCCTTGCCGCCGCTGTTCCCCAACACTGAGGTGGTGGAACAGCCCAAGGCGGGCCTCCCATGAAAGGGAGAGGAAACATTAGTGCGTTCTGAACCAGAAGGAGGGGCAGAGACGTCAGTTAAACCCGTAAAATTATTGGGGTTGCCTCTCACGTGTCCGTCGTCGGCACGGTTGGTGCCGTTTCTCCTCTCTTGCCAGGGCCTGTACCTTTGCCCAGGGCCCTCTGCCCGCGAATATGTCCTCCCATGACCACCATTCGCCGACCTGAGCCATCGCCAGCTTCTCCTCCTGGGCACGCTGCTTGGTCCTTTTATGGTGGGATCTTCTGTCACGAACGTCGACAGATGAAGCGGACCAAGGCGCAGCGTGATATGCGTACATTATTTTATTTCAGTACACAACACGAACCAAAACAACAAAACAAACGATACGTGAAGTCCTGGGTTGAACACAAACCTTCCGGAACAAGATCCCACAAAACATACATGCCAAAAGGCTGCCTAAGTATGGTCCCCAATCAGAGACAACAAGCTACAGCTGTCTCTGATTGGGAACCACCCTGGCCAACATAGAAATAAACGATCTAGAATGAAACACATAGAAAACTAAACAATAGACCTACACAACCTGGCTCAACATTAAAGAGTCCCCAGAGCCAGGGCGTGACAGCTGTGGTCTGAAACAAAGTAACTGAGTGTTAGAACTCATCATTGGACTAGTAACATTTATTTGAGGGCACAGTCAGCTCGTGCTCTCTTACACCATTTGGGCACACAGAGCTCTTTCTGTTTATCTGCGACTCTCTTCTTCTCTGGAGACAGATGTGTCAATTTTGACAAGTAACGTTACAGAAGAAAGTTACCTAGCATTATGGGATAGTGGTGAAGTAAACAACGGTATTTAGCTAGACTAGGCTAAACATCCAGCTGTTGTGTTAGCGAGCTACGACGGAGTCGATCATACAAATGAATTATTCCGAGAAATTACAATGAAGAACAACATGTTCATGTAAGTAAAACACTTGTGCTACTGTTGCGTACTGTTAATGGTTAATGAACACAAAATATCTGATGTGGAACGCCATCTGTCCTACCTTTGATCTGTATTTGTTGCCCCCCTCCTTAAATGGTGCATACTTCAGGCATTCACCGATTTCAGTCTCACACTCAGTGATTTTGGCCTCTTTGTGGCATCTGCTGCAGGCCTCTGAATGAGATTTAAACACATCATAATTTAGTTTAATTAGTAGTAAAGCAGCACAATATGGTATTATACTGTAGATCTAGGACAAGGAGGCCAATGGATTCTGGGTAAATAGATGCAGGTTGTCTTCTGAGCCATAAATAATAAAGATTCTACTATGGTATCCGGTATAAATGTGCACCTTCTTGTCATGACTCTTAAAAGAGGCAGGTCTTCGAATGCCAACTTTTTTCTCCCTTTCATACTGAACTGGGACCACAGTCTGTTGGTCCCAATGCGCCCTATCATCCTCCTCACAGTCTTCCTCACTGTGTTGGACCCATAAATACTGAGATAGGATGTCTAGTCGAGTAATTGAGAATCTGAAAGAAACAATGAAAAATATGTGACCTACAGTAGTAGCCCTATAATACTTTATCGGCCGGTGTTTATCTTTTTGTGTTGAAGAAGTACTTGCAGTGAGAACATACCAATTGTTTGCGAAAATTCTCCTCTGTTGAGATCCGCTTACACAGTAGTTTCAGGTCAGCCACAGAGTCTAACGGTGATGGCAGAATGTCGAGGTCCTCAGCTCTGGTAGATGGCCTTGTAGCATTAAGGAGCCTCAGTTGCTCTTGCTGGTTCTCAATTATAATGTCTAGCTTCATCAGTACCTTTGTCTGGAAGGCTTAACAAGACAACATCATTGATTAGAAAGGAGACACATAATTGGGTCTTAGACAAGCTGTTTTAGCAGAAAGGATTAAAGGGGAGTTGCTATTTTGACCAAAGCATTGTTAAATCACAGATGAACATGTACAGTACTAACAAGACATCATTGCAATTATCTCCTGAGACTGCACAGCACTTGTGGATGCAGATTCCTTTTGTTGGAGACCTATGAGGTTGGATAGGAGGTTTAACGTAAAGCAATTCATTCATTTTTAACAGTGCATTGTGACATTTCAGAAAAACACAACGGTTTTGGTTGAGAGGAAAAACAGAGAGGGATGTGTTGATACTGTTGGGCACTACTAAGGGAGGTTGACTATGTACTGTAACAGATATGCAAAATTCTTACTGGATGCTGCAGGTGGCGCTACTCCGCCAGTTGTTGTTTTGGCTGGTAGGCCTGTAGGAAGTTGTAGAAGATGAGATAAAACTCAGGTTTGTGACACATTTTAGATCTGTACTTCTCCACCTCAGATTTGAAATGCATGCGTCAGCTTAATTTGATGATATGATATATACACTATATGGCCAAAAGTATGCGGACACTTGACCATCACACCTATATGAGCTTGTTGGACATCCCATTCCAAAACCATGGGCATTAATATGGAGTTGGCCCCCCTTTGCGGCTATAACAGCCGCCAATCTTCTGGGAAGGCTTTCCACAAGATTTTGGAGTGTGTCTGTGGGGCACAGTCATATTGGAACAGGGAAGGGCCTTCCCCAAACTGTTTCCACAAAGTTGGAAGCACCCAATTGTCTAAAATGTATTTGTATCCTGTAGCATTAAGATGACCTTCACTGGAACTAAAGGCTTAACTGAATTTTATGCACCTGTTAGCAATGGGTGTGGCTGAAACACCTGAACTCAATAATTAGCAGGGATGTCCACATACCTTTGGCCATATAGTGTATGTCACTGTCCAAAATGTTGGTGCCTCTCAATACTCACTGCATGACACAGTTTGTGGTGCACTGGACACTTTGGAGGCCTTTCCTTTTTTCTTTCGGTAAATAAAAATCATAAGTAGCATGATTTATTTGGCACTGCATTGTGCCAAAATGCTGTTAGTTGTGAAATCATTACATTTACATTTAAGTCATTTAGCAGACACTCTTATCCAGAGCGACTTACAAATTGGTGCATTCAACTTAGGATAGCCACTGGGACAACCACATCTTGATCACAGTAAGTACACTTCTTCAAACAAGCAGCTGTGAGCAAAGTCAGTGCAATCAGGGACAACTACATCTCGATCACAATAAGTACATTTCTTTAAACAAGTCAGTGCTAGCAGGTGAAATAAGTCAGGTGTTAGTTTAGACAAAAGACAGTGGTAGTAAAGGGGGGGTAGAAGGATTACTATTATACTATTGCAGGTATTCCTTAAAGAGGTGGGGTTTCAAGTGTCTCCGGAAGGTGGTCAGTGATTCCGCTGTCCTGACGTCGTGGGGGAGCTTGTTCCACCATTGGGGTGCCAGAGCAGCGAATAGCTTTGACTGGGCTGAGCGGGAACTGTGCTTCCGTAGAGGTAGGGGGGCTAGTAGGCCAGAGGTGGATGAACGTAATGCCCTCGTTTGGGTGTAGGGTCTGATCAGAGCCTGAAGGTAAGGAGGTGCCGTTCCCCTCACAGCTCCGTAGGCAAGCACCATGGTTTTGTAGTAGATGCGAGCATCAACTGGATGCTAGTGGAGTGTGCGGAGGAGCGGGGTGACGTGAGAGAACTTGGGAAGGTTGAACACCAGACGGGCTGCAGCGTTCTGGATAAGTTGCAGGGGTTTAATGGCAAAGGCAGGGAGCCCAGCCAACAGCGAGTTGCAGTAATCCAGAAGGGAGAGTGCCTGGATTAGGACCTGTGCCGCTTTCTGTGTAAGGTAGGGTCGTACTCTGCGAATGTTGTAGAGCATGAACCTGCAGGATCGAGTCACTGCTTTGATGTTAGCAGAGAACGACAGGGTGTTGTCCAGGGTCACACCAAGGTTCTTTGCACTCTGGGAGGAGGACACAATGGAGTTGTCAACCGTGATGGCGAGATCATGGAGCGGGCAGTCCTTCCCTGGGAGGAACAGCAGCTCCGTCTTGCCGAGGTTCAGCTTGAGGTGGTGATCCGACATCCACACTGATATGTCTGCCAGACATGCAGAGATGCGATTCGAAGGGGGAAAGGAGAAAATTAATTGTGTGTCGTCTGCGTAGCCATGATAGGAGAGATCATGTGAGGATATGACAGAGCCAAGTGACTTGATGTATAGAAAGAATAGGAGAGGGCCTAGAACTGAGCCCTGGGGGACACCAGTGGTGAGAGCACGTGGTGCGGAGACAGATTCTCTCCACGCCACCTGGTAGGAGCGACCTGTCAGGTAGGACGCAATCCAAGAGGGAGTAGCGCCGGAGATGCCCAACTCGGAGAGGGTGGAGAGGAGGATCTGATGCTTCACAGTATCAAAGGCAGCAGATAGGTCTAGAAGGACGAGAGCAGAGGAGAGAGAGTTAGCTTTAGCAGTGCGGAGAGACTCCGTGACACAGAGAAGAGCAGTCTCAGTTGAATGACCAGTCTTGAAACCTGACTGGTTAGGATCAAGAAGGTCATTCTGAGAGAGATATCAGGAGAGTTGGCTTGAGACGGCACGCTCAAGAGTTTTGGAGAGAAAATAAAGAAGGGATACTGGTCTGTAGTTGTTGACATCGGAGGGATCAAGTGTAGGTTTTTTGAGGAGGGGTGCAACTCTCGCCCTCTTGAAGACGGAAGGGACATAGTCAGCGGTCAAGGATGAGTTGATGAGCGAGGTGAGGTAAGGCAGAAGGTCTCCGGAAATGGTCTGGAGAAGAGAGGAGGGGATAGGGTCAAGCCGTCACAAGTCGCAAGATTTCATCTGGAGAGAGAGGGGAGAAAGAAGTCAAAGCATAGGGTAGGGCAGTGTGAGCAGGACCAGCGGTGTCATTTGACTTAATAAATGAGGATCGGATGTCGTCAACCTTCTTTTCAAAATGGTTGACGGAGTCATCCATAGAGAGGGAGGAGGGAGGGGGAGGAGGAGGAGGAGGATTCAGCAGGGAGGAGAAGGTGGCAAAGAGCTTCCTAGGGTTAGAGGCAGAGGCTTGAAATTTAGAGTGGTAGAAAGTGGCTTTAGCAGCAGAAACAGAGGAAGAAAAAATTGAGAGGAGGGAGTGAAAAAATGACAGGTCCGCAGGGAGTCTAGTTTTCCTCCATTTCCGCTCGGCTGCCTGGAGCCCTGTTCTGTGAGCTCGCAATGAGTCGTCAAGCCACGGAGCAGGAGGGGAGGACCGAGCCGGCTGGGAGGATAGGGGACATAGAGAGTCAAAAGATGCAGAAAGGGAGGAGAGGAGGGTTGAGGAGGCAGAATCAGGAGACCGGAGGGAGAAGGATTGAGCAGAGGGAAGAGATGATAGGATGAAAGAGGAGAGAGTAGCGGGCGAGAGAGAGCGAAGGTTGCGATGGCGCATTACCATCTGAGTAGGGGCAGAGTGAGTAGTGTTGGAGGAGAGAGAGAGAGAGAAAAGGATACAAAGTAGTTGCAGTGAGATTAGTAGAAGGACAGCATCTAGTAAAGATGAGGTTAAGCGTATTGCCTGCCTTGTGAGTAGGGGGGGGCGGTGAGAGGGTGAGGTCAAAAGAGGAAAGGAGTGGAAAGAAGGAGGCAGAGAGAAATGAGTCGAAGGCAGACGTCGGCAGGTTAAAGTCACCCAGAACTGTGAGGGGTGAGCCATCCTCAGGAAAGGAATTTATCAAGGCGTCAAGCTCATTTATGAACTCTCCAAGGGAACCTGGAGGGCGATAAATGACAAGGATGTTAAGCTTGAATGGGCTAGTGACTGTGACAGCATGGAATTCAAATGAGGAGATAGACAGATGGGTCAGGGGGAAAAGAGAGAATGTCGACTTGGGAGAGATGAGGATTCCTGTGCCACCGCCACGCTGACCTGCTCTCGGGGTATGCGAGAACACATGATCAGACGAGGAAAGAGCAGTAGGAGTAGCAGTGTTTTCTATGGTAATCCATGTTTCCGTCAGTGCCAAGAAGTTGAGAGACTGGAGGGTAGCATAGGCTGAGATGAACTCTGCCTTGTTGGCCGCAGAACGGCAGTTCCAGATGCTGCCGGAGACCTGGAACTCAATGTGGGTCGTGTGGCAGGGACCACCAGATTAGAGTGTTAGCAGCCACGCGGTGTGAAGAGTCTGTGCAGAGAGGAGAGAACAGGGATAGACAGACACATAGTTGACAGGCTACAGAAAAGGCTACAATAATGCAAAAGAGATCGGAATGAAATTAACTAAACATCTGGGGAAGAGAGAGAGCGGGGCCTCCCTCGACTAACTCCCGCAGAACAACTTGGCAGAACTGTCTTTGTTTCAGGGACAGTCTTCATTTTGGGGACAGCTGTCGCAGACAGCTGCCGCTGAACAAAGAGGTTGTGCTAATAACACTAAGCTAATTGCCTAGCACAAGTGTAGCCACTCCCCCTCCTATTGAGTTGTAATCTGCAGAGAACAAAAGAAGTGGCTGGACCTGCGTCCAGTGTGAATGGGTAGCAATTGCTTCTTAAGCAGACAGACAGAACCAAAACAAGAACAAAATACACCTTCATTTGTGTCCTGATATCTGGGCGGTAGAGGTAAACGTAAAGTTTTCTCTGGAAAGCAGGGTTCCATAAAGAACTAATCTATATCAGTTGCTAGATACAAGAACAAAACAGAAAACATGTCATAAGCATCGGATCTACACATTTGTTAATATACTCAGTGTATAATCAACTTACTGCTGCTGTCATCAGAACAACCAGTTTGGTAACGAGCTGTGATGGTGTGTGGTCGTGCCTCCATTTCGCTAGTGCTTTCCACATTGGAGTTTTTTTCTGCTTTTTTTGCAAAACGGCATGCTTTGGAGTAGTCATCTGAGAAATTTGGACAAATAGGATTACATTTGGGAGAACAGAAACGTAACAGTGACACAGTGACTTTGGTTGTTTGTGGACAAACTACATTGGTGGTACACTTTTACCAGTTGTTGTGTGAGGGATGACACGGACGCTATATTTAGGCCACCTCTCCTTGTCAGGAGCGTCACCTCTCTTCAGCTTCTTGCTGTAGCCTGTGGAAGGCCAGTAGCACAGGAATCCCTGAAAGGAAAAAGTACTTGATTGTCAGCCACGGGCATTAACAGCACAGTGCAGACCAAGTATGAATTAGTTTAATGTTATGGTTCTATTTCACAGCTTCTAAAGGCTCTGGCTGGTGCGTCACACACTACTTGCCTGCCCCTATTCACCATTCCCTCATCTTGAAACTTCTTCATCTCTTGTATGGTATCATTAAGAAAGTCGAGGTCATTCAGTTTAGAATTTCCACATGACAGTGCAACTGGGAAAACTATTGGTGGGGTGTTGACACAACACAACACAGACCAGGTTACATTTTTTTGAATAGGGGTAGTCCATCAACATTCAGAGACACATTCAAATACTCAGTCTCATCTGTGAAGCAACTGGGACACTTGTCTAAGTTCTTCTTCAGCATGTTTTCTACTCCCAAAAACACATAGTCAATGCCAGACTTCATTTCGACCCGCACATGTTTATCAGTTTTTAACAGTGTACGTGCACTACATGGCAGATCGTCAACTCCATGTTTTTTCAGTATCTTGAGAAAACCATCTGCTGCGGTGTACTTTATATTATTCACAACAAGCCAAGAGGCTAAGTCTTCTCTTAGAGTGGATTCCATCACTGTGTTATTGTCTGAGTCCCCATAAATACCCCTTTGACTGATTTCCCCATCATCATCATCATCATCATCATTGGCTCCATGAATGTCCCATTCACTGATTTCCCCATCATCATCATTGTTGGCTCCATGATTGTCACCTTCTCTGATTTCGTTTGATGTGTCTAAGTCATAAGGACTTGGTGTGCATTCCATAGCAATCTCTGACACCGCAGGATCAATATGCCTGTCTTGGCCTGGCTATTTAAGCTACAGTTCTTTAGTAGCTTTCTCCTTGAGGCAATCCATTTCCTGTTGTAGCAGCGTTTTCTCACACTATCCATTACAGTGAGGGAAAAAAGTATTTGATCCCCTGCTGATTTTGTACGTTTGCCCACTGACAAAGACATGATCAGTCTATAATTTTAATGGTAGGTTTATTTGAACAGTGAGAGACAGAATAACAACAAAATAATCCAGAAAAACGCATGTCAAAAATGTTATAAATTGATTTGCATTTTAATGAGGGAAATAAGTATTTGACCCCTCTGCATAACATGACTTAGTACTTGGTGGCAAAACCCTTGTTGGCAATCACAGAGGTCAGACGTTTCTTGTAGTTTGCCACCAGGTTTGCACACATCTCAGGAGGGATTTTGTCCCATTCCTCTTTGCAGATCTTCTCCAGATCATTAAGGTTTTGAACCTGACGTTTGGCAACTCGAACCTTCAGCTCCCTCCACAGATTTTCTATGGGATTAAGGTCTGGATACTGGCTAGGTATATGTGCTTTCTTGAGCAGGGGGACCTTGCGGGCGCTGCAGGATTTCAGTCCTTCACGGCGTGTGTTACCAATTGTTTTCTTGGTGACTATGGTCCCAGCTGCCTTGAGATCATTGACAAGATCCTCCCGTGTAGTTCTGGGCTGATTCCTCACCATTCTCATGATCATTGCAACTCCACAAGGTGAGATCTTGCATGGAGTCCCAGGCCGAGGGAGATTGACAGTTCTTTTTTGTTTCTTCCATTTGCAAATAATCGCACCAACTGTTGTCACCTTCTCACCAAGCTGCTTGGCGATGGTCTTGTAGCCCATTCCAGCCTTGTGTAGGTCTACAATCTTGTCCCTGACATCCTTGGAGAGCTCTTTGGTCTTGGCCATGGTGGAGAGTTTGGAATCTGATTGATTGATTGCTTCTATGGACAGGTGTCTTTTATAAAGGTAACAAGATGAGATTAGGAGCACTCCCTTTAAGAGTGTGCTCCTAATCTCAGCTCGTTACCTGTATAAAAGACACCTGGGAGCCAGAAATCTTTCTGATTGAGAGGGGGTCAAATACTTATTTCCCTCATTAAAATGAAAACCAATTTATAACATTTTTGACATGCGTTTTTCTGGATTTTTTTGTTGGTATTATGTCTCTCACTTTTCAAATAAATCTACCATTAAAATTATAGACTGATAATTTCTTTGTCAGTGGGCAAACGTACAAAATCAGCAGGGGATCAAATACTTTTTTCCCTCACTGTATATCCTGAATTAAACATATTGGTCGTGTCATTGATATACACAGTGGCTATGGGTGCTTAGTTGAGTAATTGGGTGGGTTAATTCATTTCAATAATTCAGATACTGGCCTTACCTTAGTTGGCTGGAGGAGGAAGAAGACTCTTAGGAAGAGTAAGTTACCAAGGGCTACAGCTGGTTCGCTACTGGCAGGCTGTAACAGTAGACAGAAAACAGAGATTGCCATGTTTCAATGCAAGGTGACTTGATCTAAGTTACATTGGAACATCTGTGTCAGTGTCAGCGAACACACCCGGGGTTTGGCTTGAGAAATCCGAAGCAGCAGTAACTTACTTGTCAAAAAGAGAATGATGATCCGAAGAACACAAGGCAATGGCAATGGAACGTTACGGCTGGTCAGCTGGCTGGTTAACTAGCAGAACGGTAAAGTTCGTGTTAATAAGCCTAGTTAAATCTAACGTAAGTCAATTTAGCTAACGTTAACGTTACATTAAGTGAGTCAACTGAGTTAGGTAAGCTAACGTTAGCTAACGTTACCTTGTACTAAAACGTTAACTTACTTAACTTAACGTTAGCTAGCTAACTCCAGGCATCAACACTGAATACATAATTAAAAGCTAATGTTACATGTTGTTAAATATAAAAATGACCTAGTGACCCGACGACATTACTGCAGTGAATTCACTTAAGTGACAGTTAGAAAATAACGTCTTATCTGCGCGCTAGTCGGCATTCCGCAAACAAGTTGATGGAACTTGCGTTTCTATGGCAATGGGAGTGCAAGCAAAAGTTCATTTTGAAACTTAGTGACAATGTTTATAAACGTTGGCCAAGAGTTCCCTTTCATACGTGTCAAACAGTACCAAATCTCTACCTATTGGCTACGTTGGAATACGTTTCAAATACATTTATTTTTAAACGTTTATTTTTAAACCTACTGACAACGTTTATAAACGTTGGCCAATAGTTCCTTCTCCTATGTGTCAAACAGTACCAAATCCCAACCTATTAGCTACATTGGAATAGGTTTCAAATACATGTATTTTTAAACATTCATTTTGAAACCTCCTGACAACGTTAGAAACGTTGACCAAGAGTTCCCTTTCATACGTGTCAAGCAGTACCAAATCTCAACCTATTGGCAACGTTGGAATATGTTTCAAATACATTTATTTTAAAACATTTATTTGGCAATGTTGAGAGAACGTTGTTACAACGTTAGTTTTTGCAACACCAAAATACAACCTTTCCCAACCTAAGTCCAACGTTGGTTTAGGTTCCAGGAACGTTTTGTGCTACGTGGGTAGATGCTTTTTTGCCCTCCCGCAACATTTTATACACAGAAGATCTCAGATAAACATAGAATCAGATGGTTTGGTGACCGGCGATAACTTCAGAACAAAGTTTACAAATACAATGTTTCCATGGTCTTTGTAATTGATTCAAACGTTTGAAAAAGTCGAAAACATCAGCCATCAGCTAGCTATTAGCTAACATAAGTTAGCAATCAACCAGTGTTGCCAACTCCTCAGTAAGGAAAGTAGCTATTGGCTGTCCTAAAAGTCGCTAGAAGTCGCTAAATGACGTAATCACCTCATTTGCATAATTGGCCATGTGCATATAATTGTGATGGACGCTGTAGGAGAAAAAACTGTCAATGGCAATGTGAGAAAATGATGGTAACTAGTCTGGCCCTAATTCAGGTTAATTGTTTTTTTTCCCCCAGACCCCCATCCACACACACACAGGCTGTGCTGGCTCACAGAAAGAGTGGGTCATCTTCATTTTGGTCAAGGCTCTCTATGGCAGGTTCAGTAACAGAGGGAGCTGACTTAAATGAGTAAGCAGCTGATGTGCCAAAAAGCTGCAAAACATTATCAGGCAGCTGGTGCTCATAGCAAGCCTCACCAGACAAGCTTCAGTCCATATCGAATGTACAGGATGGAGTTAAGGGTCTGCAAGGACATCCGATTTCTAAGTTTGCTTTTTACCACACTCATCTGGCTGAATACTCTCTCGACTTCAGCATTCGAGTGTGGCAAGGACAACACAGACACAGCAGCCATGGCAAGTTCTTGAAACGGGTTGATATCAGCTGCATCCCTGAACTTCCAAATCTCACTCCATTTACTAAGATGGATGGCACGCTATTGCTGGACAATCTTGTCTATCTCTGCAGGGGAGTAGCCAAGGAGCTTGGCTATTTTTTCTATTTCTCCAGGGCTCTTATTGTGCTTTAGAGTTTCCTCCACATTTAAAACTGATATGCACTGCAATGCTTTGATGCTGTCCGGCAGTCTCACCCTCAACTCATTAGTGAGGGAGATGGTGAAGGCTACAAACTGCTTTCGGACATTGTTTTCATCCTCAGGCGCAAGGTGGAGCTCAGCTGCCTTTGACTCAAAAAGGTAACCAAGGTACGGTTTGGGACTGATGTATCCATCTATTGGCCCTTTGAGTACATCAACATTTGCCAGTGGATTCAGCACCCTGCTGCTCACAGACTTGATCAGGCTAACCAAGCTGTCAAGTAGCTTAAGAGGATCTACTTGCTCTCCCTCAAAAGCCTTGATGGCCAATTGTACCTCACCCAGCACTGACTTCACAAAAGTCAGATACGATATGTTTTGAGGATCACTGTACATGGAGTATAAAACCTCAGCCATGTAGCAGTGTTCACTGGACTTGGTGACTGCAAAATGCAGCCTAAGCTCCTCCGACTGGTCCAAAATGCATTAAACCGCGGGTTCAATGGAGAGCCAACGTGTGGCACACACCTTGGTTATCTGTAAAGGTTTCTCCCCACAGTTGATGGTCTCATATACAGTGAGGGAAAAAAGTATTTGATCCCCTGCTGATTTTGTACGTTTGCCCACTGACAAAGAAATTATCAGTCTATAATTTTAATGGTAGATTTATTTGAACAGTGAGAGACAGAATAGCAACCAAAAAATCCAGAAAAACGCATGTCAAAAATGTTATAAATTGATTTGCATTTTAATGAGGGAAATAAGTATTTGATTTGATTTCTGACTCCCAGGTGTCTTTTATACAAGTAACGAGCTGAGATAAGGAGCATACTCTTAAAGAGAGTGCTCCTAATCTCCGTTTGTTACCTGTATAAAAGACACCTGTCCACAGAAGCAATCAATCAATCAGATTCCAAACTCTCCACCATGGCCAAGACCAAAGAGCTCTCCAAGGATGTCAGGGACAAGATTGTAGACCTACACAAGGCTGGAATGGGCTACAAGACCATCGGCAAGCAGCTTGGTGAGAAGGTGACAACAGTTGGTGCGATTATTTGCAAATGGAAGAAACACAAAAGAACTGTCAATCTCCCTCGGCCTGGGGCTCCATGCAAGATCTCACCTCGTGGAGTTGCAATGATCATGAGAACGGTGAGGAATCAGCCCAGAACTACACGGGAGGATCTTGTCAATGATCTCAAGGCAGCTGGGACCATAGTCACCAAGAAAACAATTGGTAACACACTACGCCATGAAGGACTGAAATCCTGCAGTGCCCGCAAGGTCCCCCTGCTCAAGAAAGCACATATACAGGCCCGTCTGAAGTTTGCCAATGAACATCTGAATGATTCAGAGGAGAACTGGGTGAAACTGTTGTGGTCAGATGAGACCAAAATCGAGCTCTTTGGCATCAACTCAACTCGCCATGTTTGGAGGAGGAGGAATACTGCCTATGACCCCAAGAACACCATCCCCACCGTCAAACATGGAGGTGGAAACATTATGCTTTGGGGGTGTTTTTCTGCTAAGGGGACAGAGACAACTTCACCGAATCAAAGGGACGATGGATGGGG
This sequence comes from Coregonus clupeaformis, assembly GCF_020615455.1. Classification (NCBI taxonomy): domain Eukaryota; kingdom Metazoa; phylum Chordata; class Actinopteri; order Salmoniformes; family Salmonidae; genus Coregonus; species Coregonus clupeaformis. The sequence goes on from NC_059211.1 coordinate 5,960,089, forward strand.
CCATGTACCGTCAAATCTTGGGTGAGAACCTCCTTCCCTCAGCCAGGGCATTGAAAATGGGTCGTGGATGGGTATTCCAGCATGACAATGACACAAAACACACGGCAAAGGCAACAAAGGAGTGGCTCAAGAAGAAGCACATTAAGGTCCTGGAGTGGCCTAGCCAGTCTCCAGACCTTAATCCCATAGAAAATCTGTGGAGGGAGCTGAAGGTTCGAGTTGCCAAACGTCAACCTCGAAACATTAATGACTTGGAGATCATCTGCAAAGAGGAGTGGGACAAATCCCTCCTGAGATATGTGCAAACCTGGTGGCCAACTACAAGAAACGTCTGACCTCTGTGATTGCCAACAAGGGTTTTGCCACAAAGCACTAAGTCATGTTTTGTAGAGGGGTCAAATACTTATTTCCCTCATTAAAATGCAAATCAATTCATAACATTTTTTACATGCATTTTTCTGGATTTTTTTGTTGTTATTCTGTCTCTCACTGTTCAAATAAACCTACCATTAAAATTATAGACTGATCATTTCTTTGTCAGTGGGCAAATGTACAAAATCAGCAGGGGATCAAATACTTTTTTCCCTCACTGTATGGCCTTGTAGGCCTCCCTGCGCTTTGGAGACACTGAAAACCAGTTATAAGTCTCTCGTACCAAGTACTCCACACTACGGGGGATGGTGTCATTGGAAGCATGACTTACAGCAAGCTGCAGAGAGTGGCACACACAGCTAATAAGAACCAGATCTTTGAGGCCATACTCCTCCTTCAGCACTTTATGGACCCCATTGTTAATCCCTGTCATAACAGAGGCATTGGCAGTCCATATCCCCAGGAGTTCTTGAGGAAAGCAACAACAGCACGGGCTATAGATTTGGCATCTCCAACTCAACAAGTCCCAGAAATGTTGATACAATTGTCTGCTTGGTCACTAAAGTACCTTATCACAACCCCCAGGTACTTAGAAACACTTACATCTGTGGACTCATCGAGGAGGAGGCTTAAACGCTGGTCACGCTGTGACCAACTTTTTCAGAAAGTACTTTGTCCTGTGCATTTTGAAGTGGGTAGCAGCAGTGGAGTCTGAGAAAGCAGCTCTACATGCTTCTCCAATGTGATCACATGCCAGCATGGAACAGTGTTCAGCGATAGCTAATGCCATGGTGGCCTCAGCCTTTTTTGCAGAGTCAATTTTTTTAACCATAAATGGCAGCTTGTTTTGGGTGGAACTGTTATTAGGCTTTGCCTTTTGAGTATGTTTTTGAGTTGTCATGTGTTTTTTTTACATCACTAAGTTTAGCGTAGAAATCAGCCTTACAATACAGGCAGTATGCCCTTGTATCATCTCCAATAAACGGCTTCAACCAGCCTTTGAATTCAGGGTTTGATTCCCACTCCTTTCTGTATTTTTGAGTGTACAGTTTAGACTGAGACATGATGAGCTAGCCAGTGTGGGGATCTATTTTCTTATAACTATATGTGATGCCTAGCTTAGAAAGAATGCATTAATGATTAAACATAATAGGTTTGTACTGTACTGATGTAAAGTGTTTAACATAACAAGCTGTGATTCATGTGAGGAATGTTAGGGAGTAGGGTGAGACAGACTTGTGATTCTCACAGACACATACACACTGCCTCTTTGTTAAACCGCGCTCAAGGACGTATACTGCAAAAGTGCTGACTTTCTGGACAAGTTGCAAAACAACTAGACACCTGGCAACAGTGAAGCGCCAAGGGGATGGGACCAGCCTGTGCGCCAACGATAGGCTGAGTAAGTCTAAACCACGCTCAGTCTCTACTCTGATTGGCCAGCAGGGAGCGGGAACTATCTCTGTCAGAGTATTTGGAGAAGAACTTAGAACGATGGATCAGTTCTCTGTCTGCCCTGCGTGGTATTTCAGTGGACCTGTATATACGAACATCATATTTACCATTGAAGGTTTTGCATTAATTGAAATACTAGTCTATTTTAGAAGACGTGTATTGACCTCTTTTTGTTCCTAGACCAGATTTGAATTGATGCAACTTAACAATTGGTGACCCCGACGTGATCTGGTAGAAGGGACTTCGCTGGGTATTGTCCGGCCCATTGGACATCTCTGTCATTGAACGGTGATGTTTCACAAAGAGCCCGGACTACTAAAAACAGGTAAGCAGACACCTATTGTTATATAACTGCACATTGGCTTTATCCAAATTAATTTTGTGAAACACCTGTTTGATGTAAGTGAACTAAATTATGAAACTATTATGAGTAGATAAGGACCATATTGTGACATGCAAACCTGTGGTGAATGTGATGTTAAACCTTGGTACCATAGAGTATTGTTCCACCGGCACGTACCAGAGGGCTAGGTAAGGCTAGGATCGGGGGAAAATACTGAAATCCCCAGGCTAGGACCACCAGGGGTGGGAACTGGGGGTACAGGGAATTATTGGATTAAAAGTGTTGCGCTACTGGCAAGGATCGTACCTATGAGGATACGGCTAGGATCAGAGGGACACTTACAATTGTAGATAGTGTTGCGCTATCGGCAAGGTCCGTAACTAGTACGGCTAGGATCGTAGGAGCACTTTAAAGTACACTATAGTGTTGCGCTTCGGCAGGGAGCTGTACTTGGGGGTACCGCCCAGATCGGAGGAGCACCTTAAAGTATAGGGTGTCGTATGCATGAGAGTGTGAATGATCCCAGTGTAATAAAAGAGTGTTTGCAGACTAAATAAAATAGTGAATGTGGGTTATTAAAATTAATAAACCTGTATACCTTGATAGAAAACTAATTAGGAATTAAAGACGTCTGTGGCTGTCCAAACTGTATAATTTGTGAATAACTGTTGGGTTTGTGGTTGCTTAAACCGTATAACCCGTTAATAACAATTGGGAACATAAAGGTAAAATAATGAATAACTAGTATGACTAAACTGAAACGTTTGAACTGATATAACTGAACTGTAACGTTGGTGTTTGAAATAACATAATACTGGTTTTAAATAATTATGTTGAAGCAATTTGGTTTATTATTTAATTTAACATTTGATGTTTGACATAGCATGAAACTGGTTTTAAATAATTAAGTTGAAGCAATTTGGTTTATTATTTAATTTAACGTTTGATGTTTGACATAGCATGATACTGGTTTTAAATAATTAAGTTGAAGCAATTTGGTTTATTATTTAATTTAACGTTTGATGTTTGACCCTGCAAAATACTGGTTAAATAATTAGACTGAAATAATTTGGTTTATCGTTGAAATGTAAATATGCATCGACTTTAACTAATTAGGTGGGAATAATTTGATTTAAATAAATTGATAGACGTACTTTAAATAATTAAATAACGGACAAATATTACAAATTAAAACGAAAAACAGACAAAACCTGTTCCGACTGGACACAAGAGGGAGAAACGCGAGGGGAGGGGCTGGAGACAGCGAGAGTGTGGCTTTTGGAGAGTCAGGAAGGACTAGGGGGTGATTTGTGTCGATTGAGAATTGGCTAAAAACACCACGAAGCGATTATTTGAGAGGTACCTATACATTTCTAACGATATATACGTATGAACTTGCTCACCCAAATGTAGACGTACGTAATGGGTGAGAAAGTAGAGAATATGAGTTTAAGGTTGTGCCGTTGTTTGATCATGTGATAAGGTTTAATGGGTAATCGGACCATAACTAATGTGGGTATGGAAATAATGTATAAACAGTGGAGAGCCAATAGGGGGCTCCATTGAACTATTATGTTTTGTTGGGCATTTCAATGGCATAAGGTGAGGTCTGTGTGTATGAGTGAATTCGGCGGCTGGTATGGGTGAAGGGAGAGAGAGCATTATTTTGTGTTATTAAATGAGGTGAGAGTTAAATTACTGAGAATAGAGAAGTATTATGGACACTCCATAATAAATAAACTGAAACAAACATGACTTATGCCTGGCAACAGTGTGCAACAGTGGAGCGCCAAGGGCCTGGGACCAGCCTGAGCGCCAGCGATAGGTTGGGCAAGTCTAAACCACGCCCAACCTCTACCCTGATAGGCCCAGCAGAGAGCGGGAACTAAAACTGTCAGGGTATTTACGGAAGGATTTGTAATGAGGAAGTCAGTTCTCTGTTTGCCCTGCGTGGTATTTCAGTGAGCCCGTATACGAACCATCATATTTATCATACATACATTTTGCATATAATAAATTTAGCTTGGATTGAATATCTCTTGATTATGTTTTCTCTTATTCCAATACCAGATTTGAATTACGCAATTTCTAACAATTGGTGACCTCCGACTGTGATCTGGTAGCGGAACTTCGCTGGAATTCATCCAGCCCATTGGACATCGCTGTCGTCGAATGGTGTGTTTCACAAAGTGCCCGGGCTTCTAAAAACAGGTAAGCAGACACCTATTGTTATGTAACTAAAGTTCTGCACATTGGCTTTATCCAAATTAATTTTGTGAAGCACCTGTTTGATGTAAGTGAACTCTATTACGCTATAAATAACGATTATATAATAATAATTCAATTTTATAAAATTACCATGCAAATGTTTGATAAATATGATGGTTAAACCCATGGGATAAGTGAATTAACTGTATAGTAGAGGAGGCTGTGTGCCCCATAGTAGAGGAGGCTGTGTGCCCCATAGTAGAGGAGGCTGTGTGCCCCATAGTAGAGGAGGCTGTGTGCCCCATAGTAGAGGAGGCTGTGTGCCCCGTAATAGAGGAGGCTGTGTGCCCCATTGTATACCTTTGTTATCTGTGTGTCCTAAGAAACTTTAGTTGTGTGACAAAGAATTACGATTGTGTGTCGAATGTGAGTATACCATTTATGACTGTGTGACATATTTGACTGTATGATAGGACTGTGACTGTGTATTGTGAGTGAGTGCGATAACTGTGTAATATTTTTGCTGTGTGATAACTGTATACTACGTTTAACTGTGTAATAACTGTGTACCATTTTTGGCTGTGAATACAAAGAATACTTTAAAACAGTAAATAATGAGATTTACAATTAGGAAATAAAGTTTAAATTGTGCAAACGTTAACAAAAGACACCCATAGGAGGTACTTTAAACAGATAGGCAGTGCGACGCTATTGACACGTATCAGCAAAGAATAGGTACGGCTAAGATCAGAGTGTTGTCGTATGCATGAGAGTGTGAATGATAAACCTGTATACCTTGATAGAAAACTAATTGGGAATTAAAGACGTCTGTGGCTGTCCAAACTGTATAATTTGTGAATAACTGTTGGGTTTGTGGTTGCTTAAACCGTATAACCCGTTAATAACAATTGGGAACATAAAGGTATAGTGATGAATGGCTAGTGTGACTGAACTGAAACGTTTGAGCTGATATGATTGAACTGTGGCGTTTGATGTTCAACATAGCACAATACTGGTTTTAGGTGCTTGGGTTGAGGCTATTTGGTTTATTATTTGATTTAACGTTGGATGTTTGACCCTGCAAAATACTGGTTAAATAATTAGACCGAAATAATTCGGTTTATCATTGAAATATAAATATGCACCGATTTTAACTAATTAGGTGGGAATAATTTGATTTAAATAAATAGACTAAAGTACTTTAAATAACGGCAGAATATTGGAAACGCTAAAACGAAAAGCAGACAAAGCCTGTTCCCACTGGACACAGAAGGGAGAGCCGCGAGGGGAGGGGCTGGAGACAGCGAGAGTGTGGCTTTTGAAAAGTCAGGAAGGACAAGGGGGTGATTTGTGTCGATTAAGAATTGGCTAAAAACACCACGAAGCGATTGTTTGAGAGGTGCCTGTGGGTTTCTGACGATATATACGTATGAACTTGCTCACCCGAACGTAGACGTACATCATGGGTGAGAAAGTAGAGAATATTACATTTGCATTTTTGATAATTTGGCAGACGCTCTTGTCCAGGGCGACTTATGGGAGCGATTGGGGTTGAGTGCCTTGTTCGAGGGCACATCGGCAGATTTTTCGCCTGGTCGGCTCGGGGATTGGAACCGGCGACCTCTCGGTTGCTGGCACGGTGCTATTGGTCACTAAGCTGCCTGCCGCCCCATATGAGTTTAAGGTTGTGCCGTTGTTTGATCATGTGATAAGGTTTAATGGGTAATCGGACCATAACTAATGTGGTTATAGAAGTAATGTATAAATAGTTGGGAGCCAATAGGGGGCTCCATTGAACTATTATGTTTTGTTTGGCATTTCAATGGCATAAGGTGAAATCTGTGTGTATGAGTGAATTCGGCGGCTGGTATGGGTGAAGGGAGAGAGAGTTTTTTGCTGAGGTGAAAGCTAGTGCGATTTTTATTTGGTGACGTCACTTGCTCTATGAACTGGAAGTATTTACTTTGAAAGCATCACGGAATGTGTGGGGTGACTGGCGATGTATGTAGAAGGTCCCGGGTTCGAACACAGGTAGGGACAGTGGGTAAAGCTTTCGCATTAGGACTATAGACCTATATTACTATGTGGATTGAGAAATGTGAAAGGTTGAATTAGATAGCTTAAGTAGAAGTATTCTAGAAAGGTCTATGAAACTATGTTACTAGGTCCCCACCCCTTCCCCATTGGATAGAAAGGAGCAAGGGGAGGGGTGAGAGATAGTTCAAATGTTAGGAACATCATTAAATGTATGCTTATCAACGATAACAAGTATTTGTTTTATTAATTAGGGCCTAATCAGAGAAAACAGTTAAAGAAATTGAATAGCGAACTGAAATGGGTTAGCGGGAAAAAATAAATAAATAATAATAATAGAGACAGTAAAGCGAGTTGGGTTGAGCTGTGGGATTTCAGGTGGAGGTCTGAATGCTTGACTGGAAGGCAGTGCTTTGATATATTCTAATTGTTATTACTTTATTCGATGGGTTGCTTGACGCCAGTGGTGTATACAAATAGTTACTAAATTTTAGAACTATAATTTATTTTCGTTACGGGGAACAGGGGATGCAAGTGGCATTGGCTGTTGTGCTGGGGGAATAGCGCCAGCCTGTGGTGGGTTCTGGATTTGTTATAAACAAACGTATATTTTAAACTAAAGTCATGGAATAGGCTACAATTATAACATTATCAGAAAAAAGGCACAACCTAATGTGTAATAGTTATTACAATTATTATTGATAGTTATTACAGTTATTATCATTGATCCAGTAATGATAGAAGGATAGTAGAGGAAAGGCAGGGGATTAAATCTCATTTAGGGAAAGAGGAAGAATATGAAGATATATTAGGGAGAAAATACCATTAACTGAGGGATATTAAACGTTTAGCTGAAAAGAAAACAGGAATAATTTACCTTACACCCTAATATAGACATTGCATTACTTTTGATGTAACCGTGATTGTATTGGCTAAAAAGTGAAGTGTGACATTTACAGGGGGGACAGGAACAATAGAAGGGGAGACAGATTTTCCTAGGGGGTTGAACAAATAATTGATAATGGACATTTGAGATGAGATCACATGTAGCAGAGTTAGGGTAATCAATTAAATAATCATTGTATACTCAAGGAATTTTGAGTGGTTTTATGGATTAGTTATGAGGAATTAGATTGATACAAACAATTATTGATGGGTTAGGACTGGGGATATCTGTATCATATTTTGTGTGTACTACCATCTTTAGATTATAACCAGGAGAAAGAGATTAGCTCATCTCATTGGAATGTTGCCCAGGGCTAGGGGGAGCAGTAGTGAAGTTAGGCAGTATTTAGGTCATAAAAGTGAGCTACCAAATTAAGTGAGGCCTGGCTGTTTGTGGTTGTTGTTTTTCAAATTGGGTTTTTCAAACAAAAAACAACACACCTAGTATGATGTTTATAAAGCCTTGTTGTTTCAATTTTGGGGTTTTCAGCAGGTCAAGGGTGATAGGTCTTAGAGGAGCACTTACAGTGAATTTTATGGAGTTTTTTAGGTTTTGGCTGAGTTTGGGGTATATATGATTTCTTATGAGAATGAATGTCATGAGGACTTAATGAACACTTGGGATAACTAACATTTATGAAATATTTAGAATAATGGTAATGTTTAGTATACTATGGGATGTAATTCGTTGAATGATTTCAATGGCCTCTGAACTCTGTTTTAACTTGCTGGTGTTAATTAATCATCCACACTAGTAAATTCTAAAGGCATGAGAGGAGGACTTTAAGATAGTTTATTTTACTAAGTTGAGGGTCATTTATAATACTGTGAAAAGTGTGAAGAAGATTATAATTTGGTAATAATATATATGATTTGACCCATAAAACAACAGAAGAGAGAGAGAGAGCTTTCCCTGAATGAGGGATACCTGTTGCTAGTCAATTGTACTAATCTTGGATTACTTTTACAGGATAGAAGTAAATTGAGGTATTATCAAATGTTGTCATTTAAAATTTCATTTTTAGTATGCTTTAATAAACAACAAGTTGGTATTTGAAACTAAATTAATGCAATGAGCTGCAGTAATCAGAGGAAGGCACAATCTAATGCGAAACAGCTATTACCTAGATCATGTATTTAGTTATGAGATCAGGAAGATAGGAGCAATAAAGAAGCAATGGACAGTCTCAAAAATAAATAAGGGATGGCAATTGGATGATAATTTACCAATATAAACTAAGTGATTGTTTAGGTAGGTGGTAATATTGACACATGGGCAAAACGTGTCAAAATGGGGATGGTAGGAGATGATCAGGAGATGGTAGGATTAAATAATAAATATATATGAAGGAGAGGACAAAATACTTTTAAAAAAAAAAGATTGAGAGCTGAACATGTGTGAAGATAATTTATTAACCACACCCGTATGTCAGAGGATTTGTGCCCCACAGGTGAACTAAAGGAGAAGGTGACCCACTCTATCTAACCAGGTGACTGGTGAGCATCCAGTCCCTAAAGAAGAAAAACTGGAAGCAGGCCTGTTGGGAGGAGGAGATGCAGACACTGAGATGGGGTTGACAAAGGATGACTCTTGGTTTGCTATTGGTGAGGTGGTGGAGTGACACCCTAGAGGGTGTCTAAAGGGGGCCAACATTTATTAATCTTTGTGTTTTATGTTTTATTAATCTTGTGTTTTGTGTTCTATTAATCCTGTGTTTTATGCTTTATTAATCAAGTTAACCATTGTGAATGTTTGTCTTTCCTTATGTGAAGGTTTGAAGTTCCTGGGTGGCTGGTAGCCAACCTAGTACAAGTTGGGTGTAGATGGAAGGACTGAAGGCTTTTTTATTATCATTATTGCCTATTAATAAAAGTGTGATTATTTTTGTTTGTATTGTATTTTAATGAGTGACACCCTAGAGGGTGTCAATAGGGGGAATCCAAAATTTCCCAGAAATTTCTTATTTTGGGTTTTCTTATTTTGGGTTCACACCCAGTGGGTGTAAAAAGGGGGATTGTGGGAATCTATTTTCTTATAACTACATGTGATGTGTCAAAGTTGCGTCAATTCAAATCTGGTATTAGGAACAAAAGAGGTCAACACGACTTCTAAGATATACTAGTATTTTAATTAATTTAAAACCTTCAATGGTAAATATGATGTTCGTATATACGGGCTCCTTGAAATACCTCGCAGGGCACTCAGAGAACTAATCCATTGTCTCAGATTGTTCTTCAAATACTCTTGACAGTTCTCAGTTCCCGCTCTCTGCTGGCCAATCAGAGTAGACGCTGAGCGTGGTTTAGACTTACTCAGCCAATCCGTTGGCGCACAGGCTAGTCCCAGCCCCTTGGCGCATCCCTGTTACCAGGCATACGTTCTTATCATCACAACCTGTCATGGTGAGAAGAGCCAGCTCCCCTAGACACCATTCCTACGTCCAAGGATGGATCACAAAGAAACAGTATAGTCTAGTATTTGGAGACACATATTATTATCTTATCTTACCCCCTAAAACAGCTCTTCACATAAATCACAGCTTGCCATGTAAAACAACCTACATCAGCCAAGTCTAGAATGCATTCTTTCTAAGTTAGTCATCCCATCAATTATGAGAATAATAAATCCCCCACAATCCCCCTTTTCACACCCACTGGGTGTGATTCAAAAAATAAGAAAACACAGGGTGTCATTCATTAAAATACAATACAAACAAAAAGAATCACACTTTTATTAATAGGCTATGATGATACTAAAAAATAAAAACCCTCAGTCCATCTACACCCAACTTGCAAATTGTTGGTTACAAGTCACCCAGGAACTTTAAACCTTCACATAAGGAAAGACAAACATTCACAATGGTTAACTTGATTAATAAAGCATAAAACACAGGATTAATAGAACACAAAACATAAGATTATTAAAACATAAAACACAAACAGGGAAGTAAATTTTGGCCCCCTTTAGACACCCTCTAAAGTGTCACTCCACCAAGCCTGGTAGGTCATATCCTTCATTCCTTAGGTTGGAGTCCAGGATTGGGCCGTATCTCACCATCTGTTGGGAAACCACCTTCTCCATCTCCTTTCTCACCAAACCTCAGACACAGGAAATAAGACAACATCCACAAAGAACAAGTATACCCATAGAAGCTATAACTTCAACCAGAATAGTTACAACAATAGTTTTCCATTTACCAAATATGTTTTCAAACCAACCGTTTATGAGCTATCAATACCAGAGTTCTCAGCCAGTTCGTTCGCCAGCGTGGTTACTCCCTGAAGCTCTTTGGTCACGGACCCGTCCGGTGCTATGTTGTTTGAGGATGAAAGTACAGCACATAGATCCAAACAGAACACAAACTCCGCCCCGCTCAGCCAAAAGCATATCTAAAGCTATTCTATTCTGCCATGTCATTAAGCTAGTTGCCGCTGTCTGCTCAGCTAATCCCTTTATTGCATCACGAGTGTGGTTTATAAATCTTTGCTGGTTATAGTAAATATAATTTATCCAATCTCCGTTTTTATTAATTGTTGACCACCAAAAAAGACTTGATTCAAACCCAGCTGCGATCTGATTCCTAGCTTTGAATTGTTCTGGAACCCCTCGAGGTACTCCTATCCCATCAATATATATATCCTTTCATCAAAGGATCCCGGGAGGAGGTCCCACTTTCTATGTGACAACTCACCAGTCTCTGACACGTTTGATTGTTTGCGTATGTAGGTGAGTTCACAATCAGTTATCACCACACAACCATCAGATGTCAGCACGGGCCTGGTTTTGGTTCCTAAAATCCTCTGGCTGCAACAAAGAGGAGAGATTAGTCATGGTCTCTTTAGTTGTGATATTCTCTGTGTGGGAGCAGGAGCTAAGATGCCCTACCCTGTATCCTATCTTACTAGTCCTATAAAAACAATAAGACTCCCCTGTGACTTCAAACGGAGGCAACCCAGGTCGGGATGACTTTGTTATCGGGGGATACAGATAGTGCAAGTTACTACAAGACTCTTTCACCACATTCCCAGGTGGCTTGCATGGAGGATAAACCTGACAGAGAGTCAAAGCCTGTCAAGGGGAACGGAGTAGTTGTTAACCTTGGTTTTCCCACAGGCATAACAGTCCTCTTTAGACATTTCTTGCCGTATACTAAATCCATTCCAACCACCGGTCAAGATTCCTACACCCCGTCTCCACCTGTCCTACTTTCTTCAGGTCTATAGTTTGTACTATCTTTACACAGCCCCGTCTCATTACCTCCCTTAGAGAGGTTTACTCTATAGGGTGCCCCAGTTGAAGAGGATATCTCACTTGTTCAGGTCTGTAACCTGTTTTAGCGTATTTCAGACTTTCAGACAGCACCTACCCTTATATGGGTCGCACTGCCATTTCTGGTAATTCCCTACTTTCACAATACTACACCTGTCCCTAAACTGTGTATGGAGATTAACATACACCCCCCCCCCCCCGCTCGGTATGAGCAACTACATAGTCCCAGGATGTACATGGTGACATACATATGGTGATGTCCTTCCCTAAAGTCCCTAGTACTTCCCCTTTCCCTACGTCTAGCTGTCTCCTATGCCTTCGTAGACTGTGCTCAGGTATTATTTTATCAACTTGTGTTAGGTTAACTACTACTTCTGGCTGATCAGGAGGGTTTGAGTGTGCTAGGAATATGGCCCCCACAATCAGACAGCTACCTACCGTCGGGAGACCTGTGAATCCCCACCCTCGCCCTGAGAACATGTCAGACGCCAACCCATTGCTTTACCTTCTATCGAACTCACACAGGGATGATCAGACAGGGTAAGGGAATCTTCGTTAAGGAGCCAACCCCCGAGCCCTAGTGGTGATCGGTTCTTTCTCCTAACTCTGTGTTTGTTCGTCAGGTGTAACTGAGTTTACCTTTTTGCAGTGTGTGACATGCACCCAGGTGGCTCTAATAGGAATTGGTAGGGCCCTTCCCAACAGGCCTGCTTCCAGTTTTTCTTCTTTTAGGGACTGGATGCTCACCTTCTCTTTTAGTTCACCTGTGGGGCACAAAACCTCTGACATACGGGTGTGGTTAATAAACTATCTTCACACATACATGTTCAGCTCTCAATTTCTAATCTTGTTGTTGTTGTTTTTTAAAAGTATTTTGTCCTCTCCTTCGTATATATTTATTATTTAATCCTATCACTCCCCCTTTTTGACACATGATTTGCCCATGTGTCAATAATACCACCTACCTAAACAATCCCTTAGGTAATTTATCATCCAATTGCCAAGCCTTTCATTTTTTAGATTGTCTTTTGCTTCTTTATTGCTCCTCCCACTTCCTTTGTCTTTTATGGCAGCTAAATTCGACTTTCATCCAGTTCAGAATCAATTAGTAATCCAATCATCAATCTCTTATCTTGTAAAAACACTTATGTTTAGTTCAAACTCTGTTCTACCCAGGCTCTCCCGGCTTGACCTGAAGACTGATTGTTGGACATGACAAGTCCATATTTAGGTCACCTAAGTCTTCTGCCTAGCAACAAAGAATAAAAACCTCTATGTTCATGATTAACCCAGTTATATCTAATAGCCCACCAAAAAAACCTCATCATCTTTAAATCACGACTAATGTCATATCCCTCTTTACTCTCTACCATTTGGATAACATCCCTGATGTATGTATGCCTCCTTAGAGTTCCAAATGATTTTACCATGGGCTGCCATTGCCTTCCCATAGATAAGATCACTTAATTTACCCGTATGCAGTACATAATGGAGTACCCAAGCTTTACAGCAGTTTATCATTACCAAAAAGCTCATCATTTGTTTTTTGTTTAACGGTTTTGGCGCTTCAAGTACAGCAGTTTTCCTGGATGAGTTTAACATTCGCCCCTCCTGAGTTATAGTGTGTCCTAGGTAAATGACCTCGCTCTGCCAAAGTTGAAGTTTCTTTTTGCTCACTTTGTGTCCCTGTTCTGCCAGGAAGGTTAACAATTGGATTGTATCCCTCTTACATCCCTCCTGAGTGGGATTAGCCAATAGAATATCATCTACATAAACTAACATTTGGCTTCCTTCCCTAGGTTCAAACTTTCCCAAATTCCTAGTTATAGCCTGGGCAAAGATTGTAAGACTTTCCGAGTAGCCTTGAGGCATCCTAGCGTAAGTCCATTTCCTTCCCTGAAAAGTAAAGCCAAACCACCACTGACTATCCGGATGAACTGGGATACTAAAGAAATAATTAGCTAAATCTATCACTGTAAAATAGGAGTTCTCTGGTTTCAATTGGTTCAGCAATGTATGTGGATCTGGTACACATGGAGCTCTGGGAATTATATTTCTATTAACCCCCTGCAAGTCCATGACCATCCTCCAGTCGGCGCTAGGTGCCGCCTTTTTAACAGGAAATACTGGAGAGTTGCATTGTGCCTCATCTCCAGGAATTATCACCCCTCCCTTAAGTAAATGCTCAAATGTAGGTGTTATCCCTTTTATTGCTTCTGGTTTCATAGGGTATTGCTTTTGGTATGGTCTATGATCGGATCGAGGAATCACTTGTACTGGAGCTACCCCCTTAATTAGTCCTACATCGGCTGGTCCTTGTGACCATAATTTGAACGGAATTGCTGCTAACTCAGCCTCCTGTTCCTGAGTTAAGAAAATCTCTTCCTGTCATCCGTTAAAACGTGTCTCCAGGTGGACCCCGGGCAGGGTTTTTGCTCTCCAATTCATCTTTCTTCTATATCTCCCAGTGGAGTGGCTATACTGATCCCCATTTGGTGTATTCTGCCAGTCAGTAATGTTTTTCCCCTGTTTTATCCATTTACCTAGTGATAACCATTCCTCTGAATGTTCTTTCACTAGGGCAACATGGGGGCTCCACCTTTCTCTGTACAGCCTCTGGCTCTGTGAACCCATTTTAACCCAATTGTTTTTTCTGTGGTTTTTAACACTTCTTCCTCATAATCTGGGTTAGGGCCTGGGTGCTCATTACACCATAATGTACAGTGTAAGTAACCTACTGTCATCTTAGTTGATCCAATCACTAACTCATTTCCTAGGTCTATTAGTGCTTTCGGTATGTCTGTAAGTCCCCCTCTTAGCAGATCCTGGCTATACCAATAGCATGGTTTTCCCTCCCCGCTCAATACCATATTATCCCTTACGACATATGCCTTCATACCCCTCAGCGTAGGCTTCACAGCTACGTTCAACCGAGTCATGGCATCCCTTCCTAGTAAATTTACTGGGCACAGGCTTGATACCAGTACAGGTATGCATACCTCTCCCCCTGAATCTTCATGTTGTAAAGTCACAGGGGCTGATAATCGCTCCATAAATTGATGGCCCGAGGCCGAGCGTACCATGATTTTTTCCCCATTAATTCTAATTATTTTGGGTATGTCGGCTACACAGATTGCTGTTCGACATGCCCCTGTCTCACACAAGAATTTAATATTTTTCCCCAATATTGTTAAGGTGAGGTATGATTTCTGTTCTCGCTGCAGAGCCAATTCAATTGTTTCCAATTCAAACACTTCCCACCCCGTATCAATGGGTTCCTCTGACCCCTCTCCTCTCTTAGGGTGCACTACACCCTCTATAGCTCTCACTACATCTTGCTGTGTCCACGCCCTATCCAGTGTGTCTGGTGCATGCTCCTCCCCAGCCCTTGGGTTCGGCAAGGCTATCAAAGGGTACTAGTCATCCCCTTCCTCATCATCTAACCACTCTCTCTTCCCTGGCTTATTATAGTCTTCTAATCTCTTCAACTCCCTGTGTTTAAACTCTCTGTGTTTACTTTCTCTAGCTCTTCCTGCCTCTTTCTCTCTATCCTTCTATCATTACTGAATCAATGATAATAACTGCAATAACTATCAATAATAATTATAATAACTATTACGAATTATATTGTGCCCTTTTTCTGATGTTATAATTGTAGTCTATTCCATCACTTTAGTTTAAAATATAAATGTATTTATAACAAATCCAGAACCGACCACAGGCTGGCGCTATTTCCCCAGCACAACAGCCAATGCCACTTGCTTCCCCGTAACGAAAATAAATTATCGTTCTAAATTTTTTCAACTATTTTGTATTTTCCCGCTAACCCATTTCAGTTCGCTATTCAATCTCTTTAACCGTTCTCTCTGATTAGGCCCTAATTAATAAAACAAATACTTGCTATCGTTGATAAGCATACATTTAATGATGTTCCTAACATTTGAACTCTCTCTCACCCCTCCTCTTGCTCCTTCGGGGAAAGCGCATGGTGTCCTTATAACATATTTTCATAGCCCTTTCTAGAATACTTCTATTTAAGCTATCTAATTCAACCTTTCACATTTCTCAATCCACATAGTAATCTAGGTATATAGCCCCACTGTGAAAGCTTTACTCACTGTCCCTACCTGTTTTCGAACCAGGAATCCTCTACATACATCGCCAGGCATTCCACACCATCTGCGATGCTCTCAAAGTAACTACTTCCAGTTCATAGAGCAAATGACGTCACCAAATGAAAGTCGCACTAGCTTTCACCTCATTCAGCAACACAAAGTAATGCTATCTCTCCCTTCACCCATTCTCTATTGAATAAGTGAGTTTTTAACCCCCAACCACGCTCCAAATCTTCCATTTAGCATTAACCAACCAAATACTAAGTAGTATCCGGTTACCATTCATCCCAGCCGTTGAATTCCCTCATACACACATTTTTCACCTTATGCCATTTAAATGCCCAACAAAACATAAGTTCAATGGAACCCTCTATTGGCTCTACTACTATTTATACATTACTTCTATAACCACTTTAGTTATGGTCCGATTACCCATTAAACGTTATCACATGATCAAACAACGCCACAACCTTAAACTCATATGGGGCGGCAGGCAGCTTAGTGATCAATAGCGCCGCGCCAACAACCGAGAGGTCGCCGGTTCCAATCCCCGAGCCGACCAGGCGAAAAATCTGCCGATGTGCCCTCGAGCAAGGCACTCAACCCCAATCGCTCCTGCAAGTCGCTCTGGACAAGAGCGTCTGCCAAATTACCAAAAATGCAAATGTAAATATTCTCTACTTTCTCACCCATGACGTACGTCTACGTTCGGGTGAGCAAGTTTAGAACATCCCTCGTCAGAAACCCACATGCACCTCTCAAATAATCACCCCGTGTGGCGTTCCCAGCCAACTCCCAGTCTTTCCTGGCTCCAAAAGCCACACTTTCGCTCTCTCCAGCCCCTCCCCTCGCAACTCTACCTTCCGTGTCCTCTGAGGAGCTGTGTTTCTTGTTTTAGTCTTTTCAATATTCTGCCGTTAATTAAGGTACTTTAGTCTATTTATTTAAATCAAATAATTCCCACCTAATTAGTTAAAGTTGGTGCACGTTTATATTTAAACGATAAACTGAATTATTTCAGTCTAATTGTTTGAAAGCAGTATTCTTACAGTGCCACACATCAAATGGTAAATCAAAACAAATAAACCAAAGTGTTTCAATTATTTAACCAATGGTTGATACGTCAAATTAAACGCCACACATCAAATGGTAAATCGAACGAATAAACCCAAGTGTTTCAATTATTTAACCAATGGTTGTTATATCAAATCAAGCGCCACACCATATCACTTCAATTTACTTATTTAAAACCAGTATTATGCTATGTCAAACATCAAACGTTACAGTTCAATTATATCAGTTCAAACGTTTCAGTTTAGTCATACTAGTTATTCATTATTTTACCTTCATATTCCCAATTTTTATTAACGGGTTATACGGTTTAAGCAACCACAAACCCAACAGTTATTCACAAATTATACAGTTTGGACAGCCACAGACATCTTAATATACATTTTTATTATTTTTAATAACCCCTATTCACTATTTTATTTCGTCTGTGATCATTCGCGCACTCATGCATACAACAACACCCAGTGTCCCCCTGATCCTAGCCGTATCTAGCCCTCTGATACGTGTCAGTAGCGTAACACTATCTAAAATTTAAGCGCCCGTTATGATCCTAGCCGTATCTCAGTGGATATGTGCCACAACGTTACACTTTGATCAAATAATCCCTGTATCTCACAGTTCCACCATTGGTGGTCCAGAGACATCAGTATGCTCCTTGATCCTAGCCATATCTCTCTGAATATGTGTCAAAGGAACAATACTCAACTAAAATTTTGGCGCTCCTCTGATCCTAGCCATATCTTGATGGATATGTGTCAGTAGCCAACGCCCTTGGCCAATATTTCCCTGTGTCCACAGTTCTCACCCCTGGTGATCCTAGCCTGGGGACTTCAGTATTTTTCTCAGAACCTAGCCATATCTCTCTGGATATGTGTCAAAGGCACAATACTCAACTAAAATGTTGGCACTCCTCTGATCCTAGCCATATCTCAATGGATATGTGTCAGTAGCCAACGCCCTTGGCCAATATTTCCCTGTGTCCACAGTTCTCACCCCTGGTGATCCTAGCCTGGGGACTTCAGTATTTTTCTCAGAACCTAGCCATATCTCTCTGGATATGTGTCAAAGGAACAATACTCAATGGTACCAAGGTTTAACATCACATTCACCAAAGGTTTGCATGTCACAATATTGTGCTTATCTACTCATAATAGTTTCATAATTTAGTTCATTTACATCAAACAGGTGTTTCACAAAATTAATTTGGATAAAGCCAATGTGCAGAACTTTAGTTATATAACAATAGGTTTCTGCTTACCTTTTTTAGTAGTCCGGACTCTTTGTGAAACACACCGTCCAATGACAGAGATGACCAAATGGGCCGGACAATACCCAGCGAAGTCCCTTTACCAGATCACGTCGGGGTCACCAATTGTCAAAGTTGCGTCAATTCAAATCTGGTATTAGGAACAAAAGAGGTCAACACGACTTCTAAGATATACTAGTATTTTAATTAATGTAAAACCTTCAATGGTAAATATGATGTTTGTATATACGGGCTCCTTGAAATACCTCGCAGGGCACTCAGAGAACTAATCCATTGTTTCAGATTGTTCTTCAAATACTCTTGACAGTTCTCAGTTCCCGCTCTCTGCTGGCCAATCAGAGTAGACGCTGAGCGTGGTTTAGACTTACTCAGCCTATCCGTTGGCGCACAGGCTAGTCCCAGGCCCTTGGCGCATCCCTGTTACCAGGCATACGTTCTTATCATAACAACCTGTCATGGTGAGAAGAGCCAGCTCCCCTAGACACCATTCCTACGTCCAAGGATGGATCACAAAGAAACAGTATAGTCTAGTATTTGGAGACACAAATTATTATCTTATCTTACCCCCTAAAACAGCTCTTCACATCAATCACAGCTTGCCAGGTAAAACAACCTACATCAGCCCAGTCTAGAATGCATTCTTTCTAAATTAGTCATCCCATCAATTATGAGAATAATAAATCCCCCACAGATGCCTAGCTTAGAAAGAATGCATTAATGATTAAACATAATAGGTTTGTACTGTACTGATATAAATTGTTTAACATAACAAGCTGTGATTAATGTGAGGAATGTTAGGGAATAGGGTGAGACAGACTTGTGATTCTAACAGACACATACACACTACACTGCCTCTTTGTTAAACCGCGCTCAAGGACGTGTACTGCAAAAGTGCTGACTTTCTGGACAAGTTGCAAAACAACTAGACACCTGGCAACAGTGAAGCGCCAAGGGGCTGGGACCAGCCTGTGCGCCAATGATAGGCTGAGTGAGTCTAAACCACACTCAGTCTCTACTCTGATTGGCCAGCAGGGAGCGGGAACTATCTCTGTCAGAGTATTTGGAGAAGAACTTAGAACAATGGATCAGTTCTCTGTCTGCCCTGCGTGGTATTTCAGTGGACCCGTATATACGAACATCATATTTACCAGTGAAGGGTTTGCATTAATTAAAATACTAGTCTATTTTAGAAGACGTGTATTGACCACTTTTTGTTCCTATACCAGATTTGAATTGACGCAACTTAACACCAGCTAGATGTTTAGCTTATGCCACAGAGGGGCACACACACAGTGGACGAGGTGAGTAAGTGACTGAGGCTGTCTGAGTCAAATGCAGTGATTTATTTTTGTTCAGTGATTTATTTTAGACAAAGAACATTTTACATTTACATCCCACCCTGAATGTAAGCCAGGGCGGGATAAGCCAGCGGCGGCTTCCCGGATGCGCGATTCATTTGCAGTCTGGACGCGGAGGGGTGAACATCTCCTGCTCTGACTGCAGCTGGGAGGGTCTGCTGCGAGGACTGGGCCGCCTGTGATTGCTTTGGGACGGGGGTGGGACGGGGGTGGGGCCCAGGGGGTGGGACGGGGGTGGGGACCACGGCAGCACCCGCTGCTCATTGAGAAGAGTAAGAACGATACGTGCTTTCACCTCAGTCTCTATAAATGTCTCCAATAACACCAGAAAAAGTCGCTAAATTTGTCGCTAATCAATTTTTTGAAGATGTGTCGCTAGAGGGGTCTGAATACTCGCTAAATATAGCGACAAAGTCGCTAAGTTGGCAACACTGCAATCAACGGCTGACACACGACCACACGACACCAGTTCGGAGTTGTGGACATTGATACACTACTAGCTAGCAGCAGACAGGAAGTGTGGAATATTAGATCCTAATTACTCCAATTGAGTAGATTATTCTCTCTTTGGAGTGACTTATTAAATATGCTTAGATTTTAAGTAGCCTTCTAAAGTAGGATTAAGTATTCACGGTTTTTATTGAATTAACATAAATAATCATTGCACAGATATAGAAATACTAATTATTTTGTATAACATTTTTTGGGATTTGTACAGGGTTCAAGTTCAATGTCTAATTTAACTGATTAATGCACTGTAAAAAAAAATTGTTATATATATATATATATATATATATTGTTTTTTGAATCTACTCAAAACATTATAGGCAACAAAATTACAAGTAATATTATTGAGTATATATTTTTGCTTGTGTCTATGATTAGATAAACTTGAGTAAGTTGTTTGGATGTGGTCAAATAAATTGAGTAAAGACTATATAAATAAAAATATAATATTAAGTTGATTGAACTCAAATAGATCCATGAAATTGTGTTATTTTAACTGAATGATTAATCCTATTATATACTCATTGTTACATTATATATGTATTTACTCCAACTCAGAAAGGTTAACATTTTTACTTTGGATTTACTCGATCAGCTCACTTAAGAGAAAAGGTATCAGGACACCAAGAATCCTTGAAAACCATTTATTTAAACATCAACGGTTTGCAAAACAGTTCTTATTAAACAGCACAAAAGCAGCAGAAATGATTCTCAAATTATTAGTTGACAAATTACAGAATTGCAATCAACATTGCAGGTAAGTCCTGATTGCTGCAGGTAGGCAAAACCGTAGAATTAGGAACTAGAACACTAACACTAGCAATAATAGGATCTCCGTGGGCAGAACCATCTACTTAGAAGAGATAGAATGGTGCTTCAACTCCATAGACTTCATAAGGACAAAAATATTCTCATAGTAACCATGGATAACTACAAAAATGGGGGTTCATGGAGGCTCAAATAGCTCGTGTTTGCACTGTTTGCCTATAAGGTACTGAATGACTATAGGCTTTTTTTTAGCTCACCTAGTTGTGCCAATTAGGGACTGTGCCAAGCACACAGCCCTCCAACCAAATCTGCCATTTTCATACCGTATACAGGCTGTGAGTGTAAAGGGCTAAATTAACTCCCCTAATCAAATCAAAAAATTTATTTTTTCTAATTTTACACAATGTTTCACATCGTGGATTTCATATCCTCAGAGAAGAAGGAGACAGAGGTTGTGCCAGCGTCATGGGTCAAGGATGGCATGAGCTACTGGCCCCCTATGTTTGTAAATAATGGTGCACAAGGTCGGTGAAGAGACAGGAGGCGCCTGATGAAACCTGGGGTTTATTTGATGTTCACATCAGTTACACTAGAGGTAAGAAGACATTCTCATGTGGCAAAATGTATTAAAACCAAAAATTTGTTTGTATTTGCAGTCAACTATTTGTGAAGTGGCAGGCCACATAAGCTCACAGAACGGGACCGGCGAGTGTTGAAGTGCGTAGCGCATAAAAATTGTCTGAACACTCACTGCTGAGTTCCAAAC
Source organism: Coregonus clupeaformis (assembly GCF_020615455.1). NCBI lineage: Eukaryota > Metazoa > Chordata > Actinopteri > Salmoniformes > Salmonidae > Coregonus > Coregonus clupeaformis. The sequence continues at coordinate 5,981,568 of NC_059211.1, forward strand.
TGACTCTGGAAGCAAGGTCCGCACAATAACTGCTAGTCAGGAGCTTCATGAAATGGGGTTCCATGGCCAAGCAGCCGCACACAAGCCTAAGATCACCATGCCAAGTGTTGTCTGGAGTGGTGTAAAGCTCGCCACCATTGGACTCTGGAGCAGTGGAAACGCGTTCTCTGGAGTGATGAGTCACGCTTCACCATCTGGTAGTCCGGCGGACAAATCTAGATTTGGCGGATGCCAGGAGAACGCTACCTGCCCGAATGCATAGTGCTAACTGTAAATTTGGTGGAGGAGGAATAATGGTTTGGGCTAGGCCAGTTAGTTCCAGTGAAGGGAAATCTTAACGCTACAGCATACAATGACATTCTAGACAATTTGGGGAAGGCCCTTTCCTGTTTCAGCATGACAATGCCCCTGTGCACAAAGCGAGGTCCATACAGAAATGGTTTGTCGAGATCGGTGTGGAAGAACTTGACTGGTCTGCACAGAGCCCTGACCTCAACCCCATCGAACACCTTTGGGATTAATTGGAACGCCGACTGCGAGTCAGGCCTAATCGCCCAACATCAGTGCCCGACCTCACTTATGCTCTTGTGGTTGAATAGAAGCAAGTCCCCTCAGCAATGTTCCAACATCTAGTGGAAAGCCTTCCCAGAAGAGTGAAGACTGTTATAGCAGCAAAGGGTTTGGACCAACTCCATATTAATGCCCATGATTTTGGAATGAGATGTTCGACGAGCATGTGTCCACATACTTATGGTCATGTAGTGTATGTACATTGATGTCCAGAATTTTTTTTAAGCCACACTCTGTAATTTGAGTTCATTGTGTAGTCAGAAGTGAACTCATTATACGCTCACAGGCCAGCTATATTTCCTTATATTCACTGACTGGAGATGTTGTGGAGTAGGACCATCATTGTAAGATTTTTTTCACATGGTACTTCACTACAACCATCAGAGGTTCAAACTTATAAATTCAAAAAAATAAAAATATTTGACTTAAGAACTTTTCTAAAGGAAACCCTGAGATAGTATTCAGTCATCACTTAGATGTATAAGGCCATGCACATTATACACTGAATTCTCTTTACTATAAAACTGGCCAAAGACACTAGTAAAGTTAGACATATTGGCAATACTTGAATTGGCCTGCCAAAAGTGTTATTCTCAGACCAAGTTACAATTATATTTCAAAACTGCAGCTTCAATGACCCCACAGCAAAGTTAATACTGCAGTGAGATTTCTAAACTTTTAAAACCATGACAAGAGAGATATTGATGTCAATGGTATTAGTTGTAGTGAAAGGGTAATTTTTAGTGACAGGACAGTTTTAGTCACAGGCCATGTTGCAGCTGGATACTAGTTGATGTTGTGGATGGGGGCTCTGCTCCCTACTTGCTATGGGATTTTTTTGAATGAATTGTAATATCTTTACTGGGTAATATTAATATGAATTTGCATCGGGCCACATCCGGGGGGATTCTGGCAGTGTCGGCTTAGTTCTGGCAAAGGAATCTGCCCGATGTACTCGGGCCGATTCCGGGCAGTCATTCAATATGAAATCGGGCTGAGCCTGGCAGCAGGACTCAGGCTATTAAATCAGTCCCGGCGTACCGGAATAGGGCCGCGATTAGGCGGAGTCCTCTTTGCTAGCTGGGTTTGATTAGGGACAGATCGGAGTTTACTGGTCCAACTCAAGGTGTCAAATAAAATGCACCCCTCCTCCCCAAAGTTACAAATATTTTCACATGACTCTGCCCTTGTACTGTTAAAAAAATTGAACACCCTAACTCAAAATAATGTTTACGACCACATATAACAATAACTGTAGCGACCCTGTGTTTATAAACGTGGATATCGACATTGCCACTTCAGCATGCTTTGTGAGGGTTCGCCGACCACAGCAGACGAGCTCACTCTCCCTGCTTGTTTCATTACACTACGATCAGAGCCGGCTACAGACAATGATCAGCTAAGGGTAAATCAGATTTTCAGCATTTTGATGCCATAATTATAATTATATAAAATATATGCAACAAATCTTCCACCAACAGGTTTCTGTGCCAATGCACCACACAACCAATAAACAAAGCAAACCGACTTCGGGCACTTCAATATCATGGTTTGTGTTTTCTACACCACAATAAATAGACTATGTCAATCTTGACAAACAGAAAATATATCCCTCCCTACCTTGTAGGCTTACCCAGTATCAAAGGCTTAGGCTTGACAAATCAATTTATAACATTTTTGACATGCGTTTTTCTGTTTTTTTTTGTTGTTATTCTGTCTCTCACTGTTCAAATAAACCTACCATTAAAATTATAGACAGATCATTTCTTTGTCAGTGGGCAAACGTACAAAATCAGCAGGGGATCAAATACTTTTTTCCCTCACTGTATACATCCCAAAACAAATGTGTGACCGGGATTGCACAACAAAGTCGGGGACTTATTTCCATTGTGGACCATTTTTTAAATGTAAATACATATACAATTACATACTGTAGATACAAATTTCAGAGATAGAGACAAAAAAATGCTCAACCTCCAGATGAGTATGAGGGGGGAGATTAAGTGCAATTCTTACAAGCTTGTTTGGCTGGTAGCTTATTCTTTAGATGTTTAGGGCTGCTGGTGAACCATGATGTGCAGGCATAATCAAAGTGACACTGGACTAGCGCACTTGCCAGAGTCTTTAGGATGTCTATAGCTAGGTTTCCATCCAATTAGCGACAGATTTTCATGTGAATATTCTAAAATCTTCATAAAAACAAGATGCTATTACAGAGTTTCCTTTAGGGAAATTTGGCGCCGGACAACATGACAGGGAAGATTTTAATTTACTGGACATTTGTCAAGTTTAATGGGGATCCATATGCATTCAGATCCAACCTGGCGCAGCCAGCACCTACAATAAACTAGGAATTTACTTGTCCTTAAAAACTGTCTATAACAAATTACAAAAACACTATTCCTTGTGTTTCGATGTGTAGCTGTCCACCACGGTTCAGCTGTCAGAGATTTGAGCACTAAATGTATCAGGGCATTGCATGCAAAGGCTTAGGTGTCCACTGTATGATATTCATGTTTTAATAAATATTTACATAGCCTATATAAAGGACAGGAAACTTAGGCCTAACCCCAGAGAGATAAAGATATGACACCGACATGCATTTCTTTATATACAGCTATAGACGTACAGAAGGAGGGTAATTCGTAAATGTTCTAGCCAAATATTTTGTATAAAGATAAACATTATATTATTAGATTATAGGAGTAACTCTGGTAGCCCTGAAACAGTCTTCCTCACCTGAAATTCAACTGTCGGAGTCCGTTGCAGCACTGGGGCGCACTGCCTTCATATCATCCCAGGTAGCACAAACGTCTGGCCCACATCTGGCCTGATTCCGGCATGCCAGATCTAAAACTGCTGTCCCGGGTCTGGCAGCCGGATCCGGCCCGAGTCATTTGGCCCAGATCTGGCAGCCTGAACTGAGCCACAGCTGCCATTTTAGGGCCAGAATCGGCCCAGCAACGGCCCAAATCCACTCGATTCTAGTGGAAGGAGGAAATAGTATGAATTTACTTATCAAAATTAAAATCTCAATGAAAACATGTCATTTTTACCAGTTAATGTGTGCATGTTTTCTTTGGCAACCATATGGTATAAGCGGGATAAATGCCTCCGCTCTACATTATCTGGAACTAATAAACTTAGGCAGTACCAAGTCGTCCATTATTTCCAGATAATGTACAAAGTGTCAGTGTTTATCACTTATATGTATGTGTGTATGTAAATGTATGTCTCTCTGGGTCTATCCACCCTTTCCTTGCTGTGTAAAAGATACTCATTTTTGCTTCCGTCTCTGTCTGGTGCAAGCTGCAGCCACATTATGACGAACTTCTCCGTCTCTCCATCTGTAGCCTTGGATGTGAAAATGTTTCTCCTGACAGCACCTTTGAATAACAGAAAATATTTGCAAAATAATAAGTTACAACAATTAGTCAGATTTTGACACCACACAAAAATCCTAGTAATCACAATCCAGACCTCAAATGGGAAGCACATCAACACAACACAATAACCACAAAGGTTTTCAATTTCAACACTGAGTCAAACAGATCATGAGATTCCATTTGTAGCACCACAGTGTGGTCAATCTGAATGTGTTTGCATATGTTGAGTCTTAACAGGGTTTGGAACATGTGTACCAAGTTTGGTTACAATACAAAAATCTGTGTCTGATTTATATGCATTTATGTGCCAGACCATGCCCACATGAATGTTTATTGGTCAGTTATTTGACATACTAGTCTGGAAAATACTCAGTTGAAAGACCTTGGTCCATAGATGCTATATATCAAGTTTCATCCAGATCGGCCCTGTGGTTCCGGAGGAGATGTCATTTAAGTGTGTTTCAAAAATTATATCATGGCAGCGCACTGCCTGCCTGTGGGTCCTTGAGGCAAATGTGTTTCTTGTGAGAAGAGGGACCTATGCACAGAATTTCAGGACTCTAGGTTAAGTTTTTTCTGTGATCTATTGTCAGGCTATGTCATAATAGTATTCTAATTCCTAATTCTATGGTCAGGCCACTGTCTGTCGCTCACAACAGTCTCTCTTATCTTGTGTCCCCTTCCCAGTATTCATAGATAAGCTCTCAGATGATAAACATACGGTCTGTGCTAATCAGAATCCTTTGGATGTCCCTACCCCATTGAAGTTGATATTTAAAATGGTTAAGGTTAGGTAAGGGATTTGGTTATGTGGAAGGTTAGGGTAAGGGTTAAGGTTAGGGTTATGGTTTAGGGTAGGGACATCCCAAGGATCCCAGATAGCACTGACCATAAATATATAGGATCTATGGAAGCAAGGACTGGCCTTCCATTATATAATAATTATATTTTTAACCATGTGTTTGTTTCAGTTAAACAGGCTTATGTTTGGTTCTGATGGGGAAGAACAGTTCAACTAAGCTCAACAAGCATTTATAACTTATTTTCTTCACGAATCAATGCCTAGTGAAAGTCTACACACCCTTGAACAGTTTTCTTATTTGAGATTGACTATTTTACTGTCCAACCACTCCAGCTCAGGCTCAGGGTGCCAGCCTTCAGATTCACATTTGGCGCACAGTGGTGAAAGGTGGAGACAGTCCATCAGAGAGGGTCTGAGGGTGGAGAGACAGAGTCTGCTGGTAGGGAAACAAACAAGAAGACAAGTGAGTGTCACGGATCCCCCCGGTACAGCTGCTCATTCCGTCTACGTCACCAGCCTTCTAGGCGTCACTGACCTGGTTCATTACCACCAAACCCAGACTGTCTTGTCTCATTACGCACACCTGGTTCCCATTCCTCCTGATTAGTATGTGTATATATGTGCCCTCTGTTCCCCATTGTTCTTGTCGATTATTGTCCCATGTCCTTTGGTCTCGTGAGTACATTGTATTACAGTTTACATACCGAGTATTGTGCAATTGTTATTACGGGTCTCGTCCCATGTAATATTTAGAGGTTTACACCTCGCTCTTTTGTTTGGGATACATCCCTGTGTTATATATATACACGTGTTTGTTTTGGGCTTCGTCCCCATTGTTTTCCATGACGTACCTTATGTTTGGTAGAGTAATAAAAAAAACGATCACGCATTCCTGCACCTGTCTTCTATCAGTATACAACGTGACAGAATAATCGACCCATAAAAATGGAGACAGCAGGAAAGGCTGAGCTGAAGACCATCGTAGAGACAGTCCAGCATCACGAGGACTGTCTCTCCAGACTTGGCAGCACCATGGACAGCGTGCTGGCAACCATCCTGCGGTTGGAGGGGAAAGTGCAGTCCCTCCAGTCTCGAGGGTACATCACTCTCCCGTTTAAAGACATGTGCCACTCATTCTGACAACCCATTCATTTACATTTACATTATTTAGCAGACGCTCTTATCCATTCATCCGTAAAGCAGCACAATGTCATAAACCCTAACAACGTACAGTACGACTTACAGCACGCCGTACCATACATAACTTTTCTCCCCCCTTTTCCAAAACCAGGGACTGGTACCATATATAAAAATGTCCATAGGGCAAGAACCTAGAGTGATACCTGTAAGAAATAAACATTTACCCTTAAACGGAAGAGGTAAACAACGGCTCTCCAAACTAGCCAGTTCAGTCCATTAACCTGGAGGTTGACTAAGACACCTAACGGAGCCTAAGAATGAAAAGAGGTTAAGTAGTCCCCCAGATGAGCAGGGGCTGGACGGCCATGCGAGAGGCTGCAAGGGGGGTGGGGCGGACTGTCCTGTTTTCCCACTGAGGAGGCATGCAGCACAGTCCCTGACCAGGGCTTCAATGTCGTGGTCGATGCCTGGCCACCACACAAGGTCTCGACATCGCTGTTTGACCTTCACTATGCCCAAGTTACCTTCGTGCGCATTGATAGAACACACGCACGCAGGCCACTCAGGACCACAGTGCAAAAACCTCGAGAGACACAGACTTCTTCCCAGCAAGAAAGTTTGTTCTTCACCCTGGCGAAAGTCGCCAGATCTTCCGGCACATGTGCTGGCCATCCAGTGCGTATGTAGGTGCGCAGGGTAGACAGTGTGGGATCCTGTTCCGATGCTTGCTTCAGCTCCTCCAGTGAGACGACTGACTGAAGGGGAGCGTAGAGCATTTGTACGAGCTTTGTTTCGTTGTTATCTGGCAAGACGGTCGGAGTAGGAGCGTCAAAGGAGTGTGAGAGGAGGTCTGCCACCACGTTATCCCTCCCCGGAGTGAACTTCAACTGATAGTTATACTGTCTGAGGCGGTCGGCCCATCTGTGCAGCCGAAGTGGCTTGTGGCCAGTTCCTGATGCCGTCAGTAGCGTTGTGAGGGACTGGTGGTCGGTTCTGAGCGTGAACATCCGGCCGTATAGGTAGAGGTGCCACCTTTCGCACGCCCAGACACAGGCCAGTGCTTCTCGTTCGCCCACAGAGTACCATTGTTCAGTGGGGCTCAGGGCCCTTGAGGCGAAGGCGACGGTCCTCTCAACGCCATTCTGCAGCTATGAGAGGACAGCTCCAGCTGAGGCGTCACATGTGACAATGGTGGGGCAGACGGGGTCAAAGTGAGCCAAGACTGGGGCTGTAGTGAGCTGGCTCTTCAGTGAGCGGACCGCGTCTGAGCAGGCTGCCGTCCAGGCCCATGGTTCATCCTTCTTGAGGAGCTGGTGAAGGGGCGCTGTGGTCTGAGAGCAGTGGGGCAGAAACCGGAGGTAGTAGGCTGTCATGCCCAAAAATGAGGCCACCTGAGAGGCTGAGGTCGGTTCCGGGATCCGGTGGACGGCTTCAATGTTCGACATGAGTGGGGCAATGGCTTTGGCCGACAGGTAGAACCCCACAAACTCGACAGCTGGAGCTGCAAAGTTGCACTTTCCACTGTTCAGGGTCAGGTTGTTCCGCAGTAGAGACCTGAATACTCTGTGGAGTTGATAATCATGGATGTGGAGGTCAGGGCCGGGGACCCCGATGTTGTTCAGATAGACTGCCACCCCAGGTATTCCAGCGAGGATCATCACCTTCTGGAAGCAGCTGGGGGTGGAGCTAAGTCCAAAAGGCATGTGTGTATATCTGAACACGTCAGCATGTGTGACAAAGGCTGTGAGGTCTCTGCTGGCTGCATGGAGGGGTACCTGAAGATAATCCTGACGAAGGTAGAGCTTCGTGAAGATCGTGGAGCCATGAAATTGTGCAGTCAGCTCCTCAGCTGTAGGCATGGGGTACTTCTCCATGACAACAGCCTTGTTCACAGCACGGAGATCCACACAGGTCCGGATTCCAGCTGACTTTTTGGTTGCGATGACCAAGTTTGAAATTAAGGTGGCAGCGTTGACTGACTGGCTGTCATCACCCAGTGCAAAGGGAATGCGCCGCAGGGGCTGCATGATTGGGGTCACGTCCAGGTTCACTAGGGGCCTGTGAGTAAAGGCTGTGAGGCAGCCCAGTCCATCAAACAGAGTTGGCCAGTTCTGTTGCCATGTGCAGGTAACTTGGTGGATAGCTGACCGACTGTCATCTCTCAGTGTGAACCCCAAGCCTGTGAAGAGGTCGAGGCCCAGGAGGTTGGCACCCCGCTTTGCAACGTGAAATGTGAATGATGGCAGATGCTTGGCGCCGTAGTGTACTGGGACCTGGAGGGTGCCTGCAATGTCTATCTTGGATCTACCATACCCACACAGGGCAGTGGAGGGCTGTTGGAGTGGTAGGTGACTGAAAAGCTTGTAGTAAGTGGCAAGGTTGAGCAACGACACCGCAGCACCAGTATCCAGTAGCAAAGGCAAACCCACCTCGCCCAGCTGCACAGTGCATGTCTTGAATGACACATGGTTGGTGGAGACGGTTCGGATTTCAGTGTGTTCATGTTGAGAGTGAGATGAAAATAAGGGCCTGTTCTGGATGGAGCTAGTAGCTGGGGCATAACTACACACTTCCGCAAAGTGATTGTATTTTGAACAGTTCTTGCATATTTTCCCACGGGCTGGGCAGTTTGAAGCCCTTGAATTGTGAGAGCTAGCCCCACAGTTGCCACAGCTACTTCTGTTTGTTTGTCTGTGTGCCTGCTGCACGGGCATGCCGGTGTCTGTGTCCATGCAGCTATCGACGTGGGAGGGCATGCGCAGCGCGTAATCGTTGTAGTGCGCCTGCTCTGGCTGAAGCTGCTTGGTGAGAATGGCTGGGGGCTGAGTGTATGCTGCAGAGCTGTCTTTTCACATAACGTCCCCTCCATCAACTGATCCCTGATGATCTTGTCCTGAAGTGTCCCAGTTACAAGAGCTAGCCAAATCCCTCAGATTAGCCACGTACAGTGCCTTGCAAAAGTATTCATCCCCCTTGGCGTTTTTCCTATTTTGTTGCATTACAACCTGTAATTTAAATGGATTTTTATTTGGATTTCATGTAATGGACATACACAAAATAGTCCAAATTGGTGAAGTGAAATTTAAAAAATTACTTGTTTAAAAAAAAAAAAAATACGGAAAAGTGGTGTGTGCATATGTATTCACCCCTTTGCTATGAAGCCCCTAAATAAGATCTGGTGCAACCAGTTACCTTCAGATGTCACATAATTAGTTAAATAAAGTCCACGTGTGTGCAATCTAAGTGTCACATGAGCTGTCACTTGATCTCAGTATATATACACCTGTTCTGAAACGCCCCAGAGTCTGCAACACCACTAAGCAAGGGGCACCACAAAGCAAGCGGCACCATTAAGACCAAGGAGCTCTCCAAACATGTCAGGGACAAAGTTGTGGAGAAGTACAGATCAGGGTTGGGTTATAAAAAAATTTGGGAAACTTTGAAGATCCCACGGAGCACCATTAAATCCATTATTAAAAAATGAAAGAATATGGCACCACAACAAACCTGCCAAGAGAGGGCCAACCACCAAAACTCAAGGACCAGGCAAGGAGGGCATTAATCAGAGAGGCAACAAAGAGAACAAAGATAACCCTGAAGGAGCTGCAAAGCTCCACAGCGGAGATTGGAGTATCTGTCCATAGGACCACTTTAAGCCATACACTCCACAGAGCTTGGCTTTACGGAAGAGTGGCCAGAAAAAAGCCATTGCTTAAAGAAAAAAATAAGCAAACACGTTTGGTGGTCGCCAAAAGCCATGTGGGAGCCTCCCCAAACATATGGAAGAAGGTACTCTGGTCAGATGAGACTAAAATTGAGCTGTTTGGTCATCAAGGAAAACGCTATGTCTGGCGCAAACCCAACACCTCTCATCACCCCGAGAACACCATCCCCACAGTGAAGCATGGTGGTGGCAGCATCATGCTGTGGGGATGTTTTTCATCGGCAGGGACTGGGAAACTGGTCAGAATTGAAGGAATGATGGATGGCGCTAAATACAGTGAAATTCTTGAGGGAAACCTGCTAAAAATACTGCTAAAGCAACACATGAGTGGTTTAAGGGGAAACATTTAAATATATTGGAATGGCCTAATCAAAGCCCAGACCTCAATCCAATTGAGAATCTGTGGTATGACTTAAAGATTGCTGTACACCAGCGGAACCCATCCAACTTGAAGGAGCAGTTTTGCCTTGAAGAATGGGCAGAAATCCCAGTGGCTAGATGTGCCAAGCTTATAGAGACATACCCCAAGAGACTTGCAGCTGTAATTGCTGCATAAGGTGGCTCTACAAAGTATTGACTTTGGGGTGTGGGGGTGGGGGGGGGTTGAATAGTTATGCACGCTCATGTTTTCCGTTTTTCTTGTCATATTTCTTGTTTGTTTCACAATAACAAATATTTTGCATTTTCAAAGTGGTAGGCGTGTTGTGTAAATGTCAGGCGTCAGTGTGTAGCGGTAGGACGGAGTCAGGCGCAGGACACAGAGCTAGTAGACAACGTACTTTACACGTAAAAAATAAATGAACATAATCTCCACGCAGGGAGGACAAATCCCGCTCACCGGTCTATGACACCAAACATTGAACAAACACGCACACAACACAGTGAGAGCCAGAGGGTTAAATAGGGAACAAATCATGAACATAATGGGAACCAGGTGTGTACAATAAAGACAAAACAAGTAGAACACAGAAACATAGATCGGTGGCAGCTAGTACTCCGATGACGATGAACGCCGAAGCCTGCCCGAGCAAGGAGGAGGGGCAGCCTCGGCTGAATTCATGATGGCCCCACAAACCGCCGACTCAGCTTCCGGCAGGGCAGGCGAAGGGGCAGGTTTCCGGTCTAGAGCCAGACCCAGTCCCCTGGTGCATACACCGGGGCCTCACTGCGGTGGCAGTCGGCGCTCGCCTTCTGTCGCCTGATGGCCCGTTGCAGGTGTACATGGGCAGCGTTCCAGGTCTCCTCCGAGCGCCGAAACCATTAATCCACGCAGGTGCCTCAATATGGCTCTGATGCCATGGTGCCAGGACCGGCTGATAACCTAATACACACTGAATTGGAGAAAGGTTAGTGGAGGAGTGACAGAGGGAGTTTTGGGCCATCTCTGCCCAGGGGATGAAAACCGACCACTCCCCCGGCCGGTCCTGGCAATAGGACCATAGAAACCTACCCACATCCTGGTTTACTCTCTCCACCTGCCCATTACTCTCGGGGTGAAACCCTGAGGTCAGGCTGACCGAGACCCCCAGACGTACCATGAACGCCCTCCAGAAACCCCGATCAGACACTATATCCTCAGGTACCCCGTAGTGCCGGAAGACGTGTGTAAATAGGGCCTCCGCAGTCTGTAGGGCCGTAGGGAGACCGGGCAAAGGAATGAGACAGAAGGACTTAGAAAACCGATCCACAACGACCAGGATCGTGGTGTTCCCTTGTGACGGGGGAAGGTCCGTAACGAAATCCACCGTTAGTTGTGACCACGGCCGTTGTAATTTCCCTCTGGGCAGGTGTCTAGATGCCTTACACTGGGCACACACAGAGCAGGAGGAAACATAAACCCTCACGTCCTTAGCTAAAGTGGGCCACCAGTACTTCCCACTAAGACAGTGCACTGTCCGACCAATGCCAGGATGACCAGAGGAGGGTGACGTGTGAGCCCAATAGATCAATCGATCGCGGACATCTAACGGAACGTACATACGACCCTCTGGACACTGGGGGATAGTGGGCTCCGTGCGTAACGCCCGCTCGATGTCAACCACCGGTGCCACCAGACAAGAAGCTGGAAGTATGGGAGTGGGCTCCATGGACCTCTCCTTATGGTAATATTTTATGTATCATTAAGGAAAATGTTGGGAAATGTCAAAGGTAAAATATAGTAAACATAATTGACATTTTATAATCCAGATGCATGTCTAAATAAGGAATATAGCCAATACAGTGTGTAAACATGCTTTAATGAATGTATGTATATAATTTTTTAAAGTGTCTGAGCCACACCACCAATATAATGAGATAAGGGAAAGAGGCAAAAGCGCCCATGGTCTTTTGGAGTAAACAACATGTGTTGTTGGACTTTGAAAGATAATAGTGGCGTGGCAGTTAAAGATGTTAATCAGTTATTTTAAGGGGAGTAGCTTTGTATGCTATGTAAACATGACTGTGCATTTGTGTGTGTATAAAAGAGATTTCTGAGCCAGAGAGAGACAGCCGTTCCATGGAGTGGCTCGGCTTTGCTACGCAAATAATAAAGTCTAATTTTTGGATTCACAAGCTCCAGTCTCTTGAGAGATATTTTTCAGTTGACTAATTTTGAGTCAAATATTTCTACGACATCCTCTGTGTCATACAGCCGGGACAGAGCGTCTGCCTTAGCATTCTGGGAACCTGGTCTGTAAGAAAGGGTGAACACAAAATGGGTGAAAAACATGGCCCACCTTGCCTGGCGAGGGTTCAGTCTCCTCGCCGCCTGGATGTACTCCAGATTGCGGTGGTCAGTCAAAATGAGGAAATGGTGTTTAGCCCCCTCAAGCCAATGCCTCCACGCTTTTAGAGCCTGGACTACAGCTAACAGCTCCCGGTCCCCCACATCATAGTTGCGCTACGCCGGGCTGAGCTTCTTTGAAAAGAAAGCACAGGGGCGGAGCTTTGGTGGCATACCCGAGCGCTGAGACAGTACAGCTCCTATCTCAGCCTCGGACGCGTCCACCTCTACTGTGAATGCCAAGGAGGGATCTGGATGAGCCAGCGCAGGAGCCGAGGTAAACAGGTCCTTCAGGTGACCAAAAGCCCTGTCCACCTCAGCTGACCACTGCAGTCGCACCGGTCCCCCCTTCAGCAAGGAGGTAATGGGAGCCGCTACCTGACCAAAGCCCCGGATAAACCTCCGGTAGTAGTTGGCAAACCCTAAGAATCGCTGCACCTCCTTAACCGTGGTTGGAGTCGGCCAATTACGCACGGACGAAATGCGGTCATTCTCCATCTCCACCCCTGACGCGGACAGGCAGTACCCTAGGAAGGAGACGGACTGTTGGAAGAAAAGACATTTCTCTGCCTTGACGTACAGGTCATGTTCCAACAGTCGACCAAGCACCTTGCGCACCAGGGACACATGCTCGACTTGTGTAGCGGAGTATGTGAGAATGTCATCTATATACACCACTACACCCTGTCCGTACAGGTCCCTGAAAATCTCATCGACAAAGGATTGGAAGACTGATGGAGCATTCATCAACCCGTACGGCATGACAGGGTATTCATAGTGCCCAGATGTGGTACTAAATGCCGTCTTCCACTCATCCCCCTCCCGGATACGCACCAGGTTGTACGCGCTCCTGAGATCCAATTTGGTGAGGAAGCGCGCCCCGTGCGATGACTCCGTCACACTAGCAATGAGAGGTAGTGGATAACTGTACTTAACAGTGATCTGATTGAGACCGCGGTAGTTAATGCACGGGCGTAAACCTCCATCCTTCTTCTTCACAAAAAAGAAACTCGAGGAGGCAGGTGAAGTGGAAGGCCGAATGTATCCCTGTCCCAGAGATTCGGAGACATAAGTTTCCATAGCCGCCGTCTCCTCCTGTGACAGAGGATACACGTGACTCCGGGGAAGTGCAGCGCCTACCTGGATATTTATCGCACAATCCCCCTGTCGATGAGGTGGTAATTGAGTCGCCGTCTTTTTACAGAAGGCGAGAGCCAAATCGGCATATTCCGGGGGAATGTGCATAGTGGAGACCTGGTTGGGACTTTCCACCGTAGTTGCACCTATGGAAACACCTACACACCTCCCCGAGCACTGACTTGACCATCCCTTGAGAGCCCTCTGTTGCCATGAAATAGTGGGGTCATGAGAAGTTAACCAGGGAAACCCCAACACCACTGGAAACGCAGGAGAATCGATCAGAAAGAGACTAATTCTCTCCTCATGACCCTCCTGCGTTTTCATCCAAAGTGGAGCTGTGACGTCCCTAATCAGGCCTGACCCTAAAGGGCGACTATCTAAGGCATGTACAGGGAAGGGCACATCAACATGAACAATAGGAATCCCTAATCTACGGGCAAATATACGATCAATAAAGTTCCCAGCTGCGCCTGAATCTACGAGCACCTTATGCTGGGAATGCGTCAAAACTCAGGAAATTCTATGTCAATACACATGTGCGCAACAGGGAGCTCTGGGTGAGTCGGGTGCCTACTCACCTGGGATGGTCCACCAGTGCTCTGCCTGCTGCCTCGACTCCCTGAGGAACCTCCCCAGCACCGACCAGCAGTGTGTCCTCTGCGGCCACAGTTGGTACAGGAAACGGCCCCCCTTCCGCTCTCTCCTCCGGTGGATGATCAAATACCGCCCGGAAGCGGCGGGTGAAATCTTCATAGCGCACCGACGCCGTGTCTATTCCTCCCCACTCGGCGTTTGGCTGCTGATTGCTGAGGTGGACCAATCAGTGGACATTCCTCTGTATTGCACCACCCGTTTCTGGTTTTTCACTTACACCTCCCATTGTTTTAAAAGCCAGTCAGTTGTGTTTGTTGGGAGAGATTATTTCCGTATGTGAGTATGAATACTGTGGTGTCCTGTGTTTTGTGTACTCACTCATTTGCTGGTTACTCTGTTTGGTAACTTTGTTGTGTGTTTCTGGGAAAAGGGGGATTTAAGCAAGTTGCCCATGGGCATACATTACCCGTAGGAAGAAAATTGTCTAAAAACACTAGTTAGACCTGAGCTGACCACCCACTGTAATTTTTGTATGATTAGCAGTAGCTTAGTGGTTCTTGAGGCAGGCAAGATCAGTTTAGTTTTTTTTTTACATTATTGTTTAATTTCTTGGGTCCTGCTCAGCCCTTTTTCCCAAACCTTTACCGTGTGTTCAAAATAAACATATTGTGTTTGACAGTAGTTTATGGTTGTTGGTGTAGTTTTTGTTCTCACTTTTTCCATGTCATGATTCTAATTTGCATGAATTATGTTACGGTTCTCTTTTCCATCCACCCTAGTCTTTTAAAGCCACGGGGTTCATAACATAACGTGGGGGCTCGTCCGGGATCATTCTCATTGATACCCATGCTACTCATGCAAATTGGTTTAGTGTCTGGTTCAGTGTTGAGCTTGGCAGCTGTGACTAACTGGTTTTGTGTTTAGTATTCGTCGGCTCGTGTTGCTAGTTTAAGTTTTGAGTTGGATGCATTTTTGGAAAACCCTACATGGGAGGTTTTTCAAAATTGCCGTAGAGTGGATCTACAGGCTTTGGCTGACCACTTTTTTGTACCCATATCAAGGGTTTTAGTGAAAGCAGAAGTTAGGAAAGCAGTATTAGATGTATTATTGAACGAGCGAGTGCTTGAGTTACCGCCGCCTGAGCCTGCTGCTCCTGTAGGGGATGTGGCTGCTGCTCCTGTAAGCCCGTCGGTGTCTGAGGACGAGGCTAAGGCTCCAGCCACATTGCCCCGTTTTGACCCACTCTCCCCACTGTCCGACAGAGATGCCAGGATGGATGTCCGCTCGACACGGCTCCAAATGGAGGCGGAAGAGCGGGCACAAATCAGGCAAGACAAGCTGGAAACGCGTAAACTAGAGGCGGAACTGGAGACGCGTAGGCTTGATCAAGAACTGGAGATGCGTAAACTTGATCAGGAACTGGAGACGCGTAAGATGGAACTGGAGATGCGTAAAATGGAACTGGAGGCAGAAACAGCGAGGTTAGTCTCTGCTCATACTATGCCTGCTAGTGATCCGTCCTCACCAGCTGTGTCGTCTGCTACTTTTGATATTAGTAGACAGATCACCTTGGTACCTGTGTTTAGGGAGTCAGAGGTTGATTCCATTTTCAGTGTTTTTGAGCGTATAGCAGTAGCATTGAAATGGCCCGAAGAGGTATGGTGCCTATTACTTCAGTGTAAATTAACAGGTGAAGCCCAAGAGGTTCTGTCAGCGCTACCTCTTGAAGACAGCTCGAATTATGACGTGGTCAAAGCTACTGTTCTTCGTGCCTATGCGCTGGTTCCTGAGGCATATCGACAGAGATTTAGATCTCATAAAAAGTATTCTACTCAGACTTATGTGGAGTTTGCTAGAGACAAAGGAAATCTGTTTGACAAATGGCACACTGCTAGTAAGGTAACTAATTTTAACTCTCTACGGGAGTTAATCTTGTTAGAAGAGTTTAAAAATTGCTTACCCTAACGCATTGTAGTTTATCTGAACGAACAGAAAGTATCCTCACTGTCGAGAAGCGTCTGTATTGGCAGACGAGTTTGTGTTGACGCATAAGAGCGTGTTTTCGGCTCGTACGGAGAGCAGGGCCGCAGGGTTGCTAACTTTTAGTCCTAGTCGACCAGCAGTACATCCAGCACGCCCAAAATATGTGCATCACTGTTTCTATTGTCATAAGGTGGGACATATGGTTAATGATTGCTTTCTGCTAAAACGCAAACAGGGGATGCCTCAGCACGCCAGGCCGCCAACGGGTGTTGGGCTGATTCGTACGGTTGTAAGGCCGGAATCAAAGCAGATGCCTCATAGTGAATGTGGTTTGAAAGTCCCAGTCCGAGATCACAGTTATGAACCGTTCATTTTTGAGGGGTTTGTTTCCATATCAGATGACGAAGCGTCTCAGCGTCCGGTTAGAATCCTCAGAGATACTGGTGCGGCGCAGTCGTTCATACGATCTGATGTGTTGCCCTTGTCCAATAATACATATTGTGGTTCCAGTGTGTTAGTACAAGGAATTGAAATGGGATTCGTGCCATTGCAATTTGTGAATGTACACTCTGAGTTAGTCAGTGGATTGTTCAGAGTTGGAGTACGTCCTATGTTGCCAGAAAAAGGTGTGACATTTATAATGGGCAACGATATTGCCGGAGGAAAGGTGATACCCGTATTGGAGGTAATGGATAAAAGTGACCAGTCTCTCTCCGAGGAGCTGGCACAGGGTTATCCAGATGTGTTCCCCGCTTGTGCTGTCACACGTGCTCAAGCACGACAAGTGGGTGACGTGATAGATTTGTCGAACACGATTCTATTCAGAGAGTGTGACCCAGAGGTTAGCTCGGGTGCAGTCTGACCAACAGCCCAGGGAAAGGAAGAAGTATGTGGAACTTGTTGCTGAGGCAATACAGTTACCAGTCACTCGTGAGCAGCTGATCGCTAACCAGAAGGTTGACATTAGCCTGGCAAAATGTTTTTCTAGTGTTGTCTCAGAGGAGGAGCTAAAGAAGAAAAACATGGCATACTTCATTGATGGTAATCTCCTAATGCGTAAATGGACATCTCATGTTGACGCTGGCGGAGATTGGAATGCTGTTTACCAAATAGTGATTCCTATAGCCTTTCGACAAAATGTTTTATCCCTCGCTCATGATCACCAGTGGTCCGGACATCTGGGAGTCACCAAGACTTATGATCGGGTTTTACGACATTTCTTTTGGCCTGGTTTAAAACAAGATGTGGCTCAGTTCTGTCGGACTTGCCACACCTGTCAAGTAACTGGGAAACCGAACCAGGTTATTCCCCCCGCACCTCTTTGTCCCATACCGGCCATAGGTGAACCATTCGAACATGTGATGGTTGATTGTGTTGGACCATTACCAAAAACAAAATCTGGTAACCAGTTTCTGTTGACGATTATGTGTGTGGCCACCAGGTACCCAGAGGCCATTCCTCTGCGAAGGATTACTGCTCCGGTGGTGAGTAAGGCGTTGATCAAATTCTTCTCAACTTTTGGGTTACCTAAGGTGGTACAAACTGATCAGGGTACGAATTTCTTTTCTAAGCTTTTCAAACAAGTGTTAAAATCCTTGTCAGTTACACACCGTGTGTCAAGCGCATATCACCCAGAGTCTCAGGGTGCGCTTGAACGTTGGCATCAGACACTGAAGTCTATGCTCCGTAAATATTGCTTGGAATCTGAGAAGGATTGGGATGAGGGAGTTCCTCTAGTTTTGTTTGCTGTCCGTGAGACAGTACAGGAATCCCTAGGGTTCAGCCCAGCTGAACTGGTGTTTGGACACACCATGAGAGGACCTATGAAAGTCCTTACGGATCAGTTTTTATCACAAGAGTTGTGTGTGAAAGAAAATGTGTTGGTCTACGTTAGTCGCTTTCGTGAGCGCCTACATGGTGCCTGTGCTCTAGCAAAGGAAGCGCTGTCTTCCTCACAGAGACGGATGAAACGGCACTATGACAACCAGGCTGTTTCTCGTTCACTGCAGCCAGGTGACCAAGTTATTGTATTGTTGCCTGTGCCAGGAGCGTCATTGTCAGCACGTTTCTCTGGTCCTTATGTAATTGAAAAGAAACTAAGTGAAACTGACTACGTGATACAGACTCCTGATAGAAAACGCCAATCACGTGTGTGCCACGTTAACATGTTGAAGACATACCACACCAGACCCGTCACTCAGATAGATAGTCCCGAAAAACTTGCCGAGTCGGCTGTCTCTATTGCTACTACGGCTGTAGTGGGAGGTCATGTTAATGATGTGGAGGGAGATGGTTTGGAGTTGCGCAATTCTCAGCAGCAGTGTGCTAGATTGCCCAATTCAGAGATGCTGCTGTCTCTCCCATCAAGCCTGATTCATTTAACGGACGGACAGTCAGATGATATTGTGAGACTATTACACAGCTTTCCATGTCTTTTTAATGATGTTCCTACATGCACAAATGTGTTAGAACATGACATTAATGTTGGAAATGCTGCACCTATTAAGCAACATGCTTATCGTGTCAACGTCTCTAAAAGAAAGATAATGAGGGATGAGGTCGGTTATTTGCTAGAGAATAACCTGGCTATGCCAAGTTCAAGTCCTTGGAGTTCTCCGTGCATTCTGGTTCCTAAACCTGATGGGACATCCAGGTTATGTACGGACTATCGGAAGGTCAATGCTGTCACAGTGCCCGACTCGTTCCCGTTACCCAGACTGGATGACTGTATTGACACTGTTGGTGCTGCTACTTATGTAACCAAACTAGATCTTCTAAAAGGATACTGGCAGGTGCCGTTAACCTCACGTGCCTCCGACATCTCTGCCTTTGTGACCCCAGACCACTTCCTACAATATGCTGTCATGGCATTTGGGATGTGGAACGCACCAGCCACTTTCCAACGCCTGGTTAACACAGTATTGGCTGGAGTTTCTAATTGTAGTGCTTACCTTGATGATCTGGTAATTTATTCAACTGAGTGGTCTGGTCATGTTAACACTCTAAGGGTAGTGTGTGAACGTCTAGCAGCCGCTTCTCTAACCCTGAACTTAGCAAAGTTCGAGTTTGGGAAGGCCACTGTTACTTATCTCGGTAAACAGGTCGGCCATGGTCAGGTGCGCCCTGTAGATGCCAAGGTCTCAGCTATAAATGCATTTCCCGCACCTATCAACAGAAGAGAGCTACGCCGCTTTTTAGGGACGGTTGGCTACTACCGTAGTTTCTGTAAAAATTTCTCTGCGGTAGTTGCTCCATTAACGGATTTGCTCAGTCCGGCGAGAAAATTTGTATGGTCTGAAGATTGTCGTACTGCTTTCAACACTGCTAAAGCACTCTTATGTAGTACTCCTGTTCTTGCTGCGCCAGATTTTGAACGACCGTTTAAACTGGAGGTAGATGCTAGTGCCATAGGTGCTGGTGCTGTTCTACTGCAGCTGGACCAGAGTGGAGTGGACCATCCTGTCTGTTATTTTTCACGAAAGTTTTACAAATGTCAGACAAACTATTCCACCATTGAACAAGAAGCTCTAGCTTTGTTGTTAGCTCTGCAGTACTTTGAAGTATATGTTGGTTCCAGTGCATTACCAGTGATAGTGTATACTGACCATAACCCCTTAGTTTTTCTCCACCGGATGTACAACCAGAACCAACGCCTTATGCGTTGGGCACTTGTAGTGCAAAATTATAATTTGGAGATCCGCCACAAAAAGGGGTCGGATAATGTGTTGGCAGATGCTTTGTCTCGTGTTTAAGGAACTAGGTTTTTTTTGTTATCCCGTCAGGATGCGGTTGCTCTTTGAATTTTGGGTGTTGTGATGGTACGTGTGTCGCAAACCCTTGTGGTTTGCTCTTTTAAGGGTGGGAGTGTTACGGATACAGGTATCCTGTGTGTGTTTTGTGTTTTTCCTCTCCTTCTGCCCTAATCACAGGTGTCCTTTATGTTCCTGATTGGTGGTCGTTGGGGTGTCCCACCTGTCCAACATCCGTTTGCCTGCTGATTGCTGAGGTGGACCAATCAGTGGACATTCCTCTGTATTGCACCACCTGTTTCTGGTTTTTCACTTACACCTCCCATTGTTTTAAAAGCCAGTCAGTTGTGTTTGTTGGGAGAGACTATTTCTGTATGTGAGTATGGATACTGTGGTGTCCTGTGTTTTGTGTACTCACTCATTTGCTGGTTACTCTGTTTAGTAACTTTGTTGTGTGTTTCTGGGAAAAGGGGGATTTAAGCAAGTTGCCCATGGGCATACATTACCCGTAGGAAGAAAATTGTCTAAAAACACTAGTTAGACCTGAGCGGACCACCCACTGTAATTTTTTTAATGATTAGCAGTAGCTTAGCGGTTTATGAGGCAGGCAAGATCAGTTTAGTTTTTTTTTACATTATTGTTTCATTTCTTGGGTCCTGCTCAGCCCTTTTTCCCAAACCTTTACCGTGTGTTCAAAATAAACATATTGTGTTTGACGGTAGTTTATGGTTGTCGGTGTAGTTTTTCTTCTCACTGTTTCCATGTCATGATTCCAATTTGCATGAATTATGTTACGGGTCTCTGTTCCATCCACCCTAGACATTTAAAGCCACGGGGTTCGTAACAACACCAAACATTGAACAAACACGCAAACAACACAGTGAGAGCCAGAGGGTTAAATAGGGAACAAATCATGAACATAATGGGAACCAGGTGTGTACAATAAAGACAAAACAAGTAGAACACAGAAACATAGATCGGTGGCAGCTAGTACTCCGTTGACGACGAACGCCGAAGCCTGCCCGAGCAAGGAGGAGGGGCAGCCTTGGCTGAATTCGTGACAGTAAATCAAATGATACAAACCCCCAAAAAATCTATTTTAATTCCAGGTTGTAAGGCAACCAAATAGGAAAAATGCTAAGGGAGGTGAATACTTTCGCAAGCCACTGTAGCTTTGAATGGACTCAACCGGCTGTTGGTGTCTTTTCCGTAGCCGGTAGCGTCGGTGGAGCACTCGCTCTTTCCTGACGAAGTGGTTCCGTAGGAGGCTGACTGCAGCGGTGAATGTAGGAGCCGATCCAAGCGCTCTGAAAATCCTCTGTACTGAGGCAGTGACGGAGCAGTGCTGTCCTCTGCTTGTCGGAGATTGTAGAAAAGTCCATAGCTTCGAGATAAGTGTTAACTTTCAAGCCAGTTATTCCATGGGACTGGAGGTTCACCAGGCACAGCGAGGAATGGTGCTGGCGGTGGTAAGCTGAATTCAGCCATCTTCGTCGCCAATGTTATATCTAGCCTAGCTGTAGAAGAACGCACACCTGCACAGTTTCACATTGTACATCACTCTCCCGGTTAATGACATGTGCCACTCATTCTGACAACCCATTCATCCGTAAAGCAGCACAATGTCGTAAACCATAACAACGTACAGTACGACTTACAGCACGTTGTATCATACATAACAGTAATATAAAAAGTAAGTTAAGCCACTGTTTATAGGGAAAATACGAGTAGAACAGCAAATAAAAAAATAAAAATAAAAAACAGGGGAAGAAACGCACTACCCTCCCCTGTGCTCCCCCCCCCCCAAAAAAAGAATAAACACACAACCCTCCCCAAAGCAAAATACAATTTTGAAAACCTTCCCCTTTTTATTCGCTATGTAATGTTAGGGCGAAAACGTGCACCCAGGGGGGCCCCGGGACCGAGTTTGGGAAACCCTGCCCTAATTTATAGAAAGACCCAGATGCATCTTTAAAACACTCGTAAGGTCCATCGCTATCGGGAAACTGGGCCCCGGTCGTTTGGTGATTCATTACGAAACCGAAAGAAAACTCTGTGATATGATCGGGCGGCGCGGATAACTGTTCATTTGAGAAGGGCACTCCAACTTCACTGCTTGCCCGGTCATACATAGCCTTGCACCCCTGTTCAGCCTAATCAAACTCCTTCATTGTAAAGTAAGCTATTTTAGGTAAGTAACGGTAGCTTAATGCCGCATGCCTTCTTGGGTTTTCTGATTTATGTTTTGCTATCGTTTGCTGGGATGCAAAAAATTTTGATGATTCACTCACTTGGCAACGCTGCTGTTTCTGGAGCTAGCTGTTGCTAGCCTGCCAACGTTAAATCAGCTAGCTATCTAACGCGTTAGCTGTAAAAGGTAGCTAGCTAGCTACAGTCAAACCAGGATAGACGGACACACAATCGATCAATAAGTCGTCACAAGATAACTGTAGCTATGTGGTGGACATGTCTAACATTTTATAATAGCGAGGTTTAGTTACAGTTGAAGTCGGAAGTTTACATACACCTTAGCCAAATACATTTCAGTTTTTCACAAATCCTGACATTTAATCCTAGTAAGAATTCCCTGTCTTAGGTCAGTTAGGATCACCACTTTATTTTAAGATTGTCAAATGTCAGAATAATAGTAGAGAGAATGATTGATTTCAGCTATTATTTCTTTCTTCACATTCCCAGTGGGTCAGAAGTTTACATGCACTCAATTAGTATTTGGTAGCATTGCCTTTAAATTGTTTAACTTGGATCAAACGTTTCGGGTAGCCTTCCACAAGCTTCCCACAATAAGTTGGGTGAATTTTGGCACATTCCTCCTGACAGAGCTGGTGTAACTGAGTCAGGTTTGTAGGCCTCCTTGCTCGCACACGCTTTTTCAGTTCTGCCCACACATTTTCTATAGGATTGAGGTCAGGGCTTTGTGATGGCCACTCCAATACCTTGACTTTGTTGTCCTTAAGCCATTTTGCCACAACTTTGGAAGTATGCTTGGGGTCATTGTCCATTTGGAAGACCCATTTGCGACCAAGCTTTAACTTCCTGACTGATGTCTTGAGATGTTTCTTCAATATATCCACATAATTTTGCTTCCTCATGATGCCATCTATTTTGTGAAGTGCACCAATCCCTCCTGCAGCAAAGCACCCCCACAGCATGATGCTGCCACCCCATGCTTCACGGTTGGGATGGTGTTCTTCGGCTTTCAAGCAACCCCCTTTTTCCTCCAAACATAACGATGGTCATTATGGCCAAACAGTTCTATTTTTGTTTCATCAGACCAGAGGACATTTCTCCAAAAAGTACGATCTTTGTCCCCATGTGTAATTGCAAACCATAGTCTGGCATTTTTATGGCGGTTTTGGAGCAGTGGCTTCTTCCTTGCTGAGCGGCCTTTCAGGTTTGTCAACATAGGACTCGTGTTACTGTGGATATAGATACTTTTGTACCTGTTTCCTCCAGCATCTTCACAAGGTCCTTTGCTGTTGTTCTGTGATTGATTTGCACTTTTCGCACGAAAGTATGTTAATCTCTAGGAGACAGAACGCGTCTCCTTCCTGAGTGGTATGACGGCTGCGTGGTCCCATGGTGTTTATACTTGCGTACTATTGTTTGTACAGATTAACGTGGTACCTTCAGGCGTTTGGAAATTGCTTGGCTTGGCTGATTTCTTTTGATTTTCCCATGATGTCAAGCAAAGAGGCACTGAGTTTGAAGGTAGGCCTTGAAATACATCCACAGGTACACCTCCAATTGACTCAAATGATGTCAATTAGCCTATCAGAATCTTCTAAAGCCATGACATCATTTTCTGGAATTTTCCAAGCTCTTTAAAGGCACAGTCAACTTAGTGTATGTAAACTTCTGACCCACTGGAATTGTGATACAGTGAATTATAAATTAAATAATCTGTCTGTAAACAATTGTTGGAAAAATTACTTGTGTCATGCACAAAATAGATGTCCTAACCGACTTGCCAAAATGATAGTTTGTTAACAAGACATTTTTGGAGTGGTTGAAAAACTAGTTTTAATGACTCCAACCTAAGTGTATGTAAACTTCCGACTTCAACTGTATGTTTAGTTATTAAATTAGCCAGCAACAAGTCATTTTGCTTGTCAAACCCCACCCCACCCCACCCCTCGACTTTGACTAACGTTAACTTAGCTAACCCAACTGTATTGATACATAGCTATGATAGCTAAGCTAATACAGTAGGTGTCAATAGTTGACACAGTCGCCCACAAGTAATGTTTAATTTTTTTCTAGGGACAGCAGGCTTTGTCTGTCTTCACAACTAGTGTGTGTCTGTGTGCCTCTGTTGTGTTTGTGTGTTACAGGCAGGTGCAATGGCAACACAGTGTGTGACAAAGGTGGAACTGACAGTCTCCTGTGATAATCTTCTGGACATGGACGTATTCTCCAAGTCTGACCCTCTGTGTGTTCTTCTCATGAACATTGCTGGGTCGCAGTGGTATGAGGTCAGTCACAGACTCTTGTTTAACCGAGAAACACTGACATTGTAAGCCTAAATGTTAACCCAACTAGGCTAAGGAATGAATAATTTATCCCCAAAGTTGTCATCTTGCATCATTGGTTAGCCTTAATCATAAGTATTACCCTTCACAAACAGTAGAATAGTATCTTAACGTTTCAGAACAGCTAAAGAGAGCATTAAGCCTACCTTTTGAAAGTAAGAGTCTGAAACGCAGGGTCAATACAGTAACACCCAATGTTGTCATTTTGTTTTATGATTGTGTGAGAATGTGCATGATTTGATTACTGACAGGTTGAAATGTTTGTGTTTGCAGGTGGACCGCACAGAGACTGTGCACCCTCATAGATATCATCCTGACTAACTTACCCTCTAAATACACCTCCACTGTCTTCAACCAGGATCTCAGCGATCACTGACTTTTTGCCTGCGTCCGTAACGGGTCCGCGGTCAAACGACCACCCCTCATCACTGTCAAATGCTCCCTAAAACACTTTAGCGAGCAGGCCTTCCTAATTGACCTGGATGGATATCGATCTCATTCCGTCAGTAGATGATGCCTGGTTGTTCTTTAAAAGTGCTTTCCTCTCAATCTTAAATAAGCATGCCCCATTCAAAAAATGCAGAACTAAGAACAGATATAGCCCCTGGTTCTCCTCAGACTTGACTGCCCTTGACCAGCACAAAAACATCCTGTGGCATACTGCATTAGCATCGAATAGCCCCCGCGATATGTAACTTTTCAGGGAAGTTAGGAACCAATATAAACAAGCAGTTAGGAAAGCAAAGGCTAGCTTTTTCAAACAGAAATGTGCATCCTGTAGCACTAACTCCAAAAAGTTTTGGGACACTGTAAAGTCCATGGAGAATAAGAGCACCTCCTCCCAGCTGCCCACTACACTGAGGCTAGGAAACACTATCACCACCGATAAATCTACAATAATCGAGAATTTCAACAAGCATTTTGCTACGGCTGGCCATGCTTTACACCTGGCTACCACTACCCCGGCCACCAGCTCTGCACCCTCCACTGCAACTTGCCCATGCCCCCCGCTTCTCCTTCACACAAATTCTACAGCTGATGTTCTGAAAGAGCTGCAAAATCTGGACCCCTACAAATCATCTGGGCTAGACAATCTTGACCCTTTCTTTCTAAAAAAAATAGCAGCAGAAATTGTCGCAACCCCTATTACTAGCCTGTTTAATCTCTCTTTCGTAACGTCTGAGATCTCCAGAGATTGGAACGCTGCCGCGGTCATCCCCCTCTTCAAAGGGGGTGACACTCTAGATCCAAACTGTTACAGACCTATATCCATCCTGCCCTGCCTTTCGAAAGTTTTTGAAAGCCAAGTTAACAAACAGATCACAGACCATTTCAAATCCCACCGTACCTTCTCCGCTATGCAATCCGGATTCTGAGCTGGTCATGGGTGCACCTCAGCCACGCTCAAGGTCCTAAACGATATTATAACCACAATCAATAATAGACAGTACTGTGCAGCCGTCTTCATCGACCTGGCCAAGGCTTTCGACTCTGTCAACCACCGCATTCTTATTGGCAGACTAAATAGCCTTGGTTTCTCAAATGACTGCCTCGCCTGGTTCACCAACTACTTCTCAGATAGAGTTCAATGTGTCAAATCGGAGGGCCTGTTGTCTGGACCTATGGCAGTCTCTATGGGGGTGCCACAGGGTTCAATTATTGGGCCGACTCTTTTCTCTGTGTATATCAATAATGTCGCTCTTGCTGCTGGTGACTCTCAGATCCACCTCTACGCAGACGACACCATTTTGTATACATCTGGCCCTTCATTGGACACTGTGTTAACAAACCTCCAAACGAGCTTCAATGCCATACAACACTCCTTCCGTAGCCTCCAACTGCTCTTAATCACTAGTAAAACTAAATGCATGCTCTTCAATCGAACGCTGCTGGCACCCACCCACCCGACTAGAATCACTACTCTCGACGGGTCCGACCTAGAGTATGTGGACAACTACAAATACCTAGGTGTCTGGTTAGACTGTAAACTCTCCTTCTAGACTCACATTAAGCATCTCCAATCCAAAGTTAAATCTAGAATCGGATTCCTATTTCACAACAAAGCCTCCTTCACTCATGCTGCCAAACATGCCCTCGTAAAACTGACTATCCTACTGATCCTTGACTTTGGCGATGTCATTTACAAAATAGCCTCCAACACTCTACTCAGCAAATTGGATGTAGTCTATCACAGTGCCATCCGTTTTGTCACCAAAGCCTCATATACTACCCACCACTGTGACCTGTACGCTCTTGTTGGCTGGTCTCACTACATATTCGTCGCCAAACCCACTGGCTCCAGGTCATCTATAAATCACTGCTAGGCAAATCTCCGCCTTATCTTAGCTCATTGGTCACCATAGCAACACCCACCCGTAGTCTGCGCTCCAGCAGGTATATCTCACTCGTCATCCCCAAAGCCAACACCTCCTTTGGCCGCCATTCCTTCCAGTTCTCTGCTGCCAATGACTGGAACGAACTGCAAAAATCTCTGAAGCTGGAGACTCTTATCTCCCTCACTAACTGTAAGCATCAGTTGTCAGAGCACCTTACCGATCACTGCACCTGTACACAGCCCTTCTGAAATTAGCCCACTCAACTACCTCAACCCCATATTGTTATTTATTTTGCTCATTTGCACCCCAGTATCTCTATTTGCACATAATCTCTTGCACATCTATCATTCCAGTGTTAATACTAATTGTAATTATTTTGCACTATGGCCTATTTATTGCCTTACCTCCATACCTTGCTACATTTGCACACACTGTATATATATTTTCTGTGGTATTTTTGACTTTATGTTTTGTTTTACCACATATGTAACTTTGTGTTGTTGTTTTTATCGCACTGCTTTGCTTTATCTTGGCCAGGTCGCAGTTGTAAATGAGAACTTGTTCTCAACTGGCTTACCTGGTTAAATAAAGGTGGGGGTTATACATAGGGGTCATTTTATTTCCTGAGTGTACAACCCTATCCATCCGTTTATTGCAGTACAAATAATGGAAGGAGGACACCATAATTATGCCTTTTTAAAATTTATTTGTACCCTTTTTTGTTTAAAAACCTTTTATTCCTCTTTTCTTTGTAGATAAGTGCTGAAGAAATAAAAGACAACAGGGTGGTGAATTTTGAGGCTGAAGCAAGGAAACTGAACAAAAAGGTAAAGGTATAATATTGAAGAATGTGCTCCAAGCATGGGTAATCTCTAGAGGAATTGGTAATTTTTTTTAGTTGCTTGTGGCTGACATGCTGTGACTGTTCGTGATCGTCTATGACTATTGTGAATGTTTTTTATGGCTGTTTCCAGGATTTCTTTGGGAAGTCAGATCCTTACCTGGAGTTCTACAAGCATACAGATGGGATGGGAGCTGGCCCATAGAGCAGAGGTACAATACAACATATAAATATTTATATGGAGTAGGCTACAACATAGACTCTCTCACACTGACCATTTCAATGGATACTTTTTATTTGTTTTAACAACGATATACTTCCGTCCGACTTCCATCCAGTTATGCTGAACATACTCTATCTTATTTTGCATATTGGGACAGTTTCATTGTTTGTGTGTAATTTGCATGCCATCGTAGACTACATAATACCCTGTTGCTTATTGTGTTCACTGACTGACACTGGGACGATTCAGTGTTGTACAACAATTGCAAGTGTCCACTTTTATCCCATATGAGGATGGAATACATTTCAGATAAACTCATAATTCTCATGTTTTTAACCAGATGCCTACAATTTGATTGAACCACTATTGAGTTTGTCTGCTCTATCCTGGTCAGTGGTTGATATGATCGTCCCTGTGCCCTGCGTACTGTAGGTGGTGAAGAAGATCCTGAACCCAAGATGGAGGCCCTTCAGAATTCCCCTGCAGTCTCTATGTGGAGGAGACATGGACAAACCTATAAAGGTATGTAGACACAACCACACACCTGTACGAATACTAACGTACCTTACACAGCAACAACTCTCTCACTGCACAGACACTGAAATTCTTATGTATTTTCTTTTGGATTTGATGTTTTGATGTAACACCCTTCCTGAATTTGCATGATAATAACACAGAACTCTTCTTTGAAGGTTTTTAAACAAAGTGAAACAATATAACTGCATTAACTCATGTTTTATGATAGATTTTATGTGGTCATCTTTCTCTACTACTAGCTAAGTGGACTATATAGTCTGTACAGTATTAGAGGGCAATGATTGATGTTGACAATTGATGATTTTCAGCTGTTAATGCTTTAAGCAATCACAAGGAATAACTAATACCCACACTGGAGGACATGTGAGTTACCCCCAAGACTTGGGTTTAAATAGTATTTATTTTCTATCAAACACTTACTCTTACAAATGCTATTTGAACCCTGGTATGTGTGATTTCAGTAGAAGCCCAGTGAGCGCTGACTGATGCAGAACGTCCATGGACATTGAAAATATGTTGACATTTGATCAGTCTGCCCTGGCCTTGATTTCAACGTCAACAGATGTTTGATCCGTTCCGAACCGGCCTTGATTTCAATGTACACAAATGTATATTTTTGGTCTCATCCGGAACGGCCTTGATTTGTCCCAAACAGACGTCTATGATTAGTTCAGATTTTGTCCGGACCGACCAAATTTGGTCTTGTTTGGGGGCGAAGCGCATTATAATAATACCCATTGTGCTGATTATGTATTATTCTGGAAATGGATGATGAAGTCTGCCATGATCATCCTTTGCTTTGCAGTAGGGTTAGTTAACTTACTGTGTCTTCAGTTTGCTCTGAGTTTGGTTTGTTGTCCCTGAGTTCACTTGATCCAAATCTAACACCATTGTGTTTGGTGTTTTTTCATTGCATGCTCCTTTCACTCACCATTCTTTTCTGATGCTTACTGAATATTATATGAATTATGCTTATTTGTGTGTTCATTCATGTTACAAACATCCTATGAGGAGTTATTAGCAGCTTGTTAACTCATACTGTCTGCTCATCATTAGGTGGAGTGTTATGACTACGACAATGATGGATCTCATGACCTCATTGGAATCTTTGAGGCCAATATCAACCGTTTGCAAGAAGCATCATGCACCTCACCGGTGAGATGGAGAGAAAGGGTTACTGTGTGCGTGTGTTCATGTGTGTGGTCTTTCTCATTATTGCCCCTCTGTCCCCAGGCTGAGTTTGAATGTATCAACAGTAAAAAGAAACAGAAGAAGAAGGGATACAAAAACTCTGGTGTTGTGAGTGTGACGCTGTGTCAGGTAAGTGTTTCTATATTACAACTTCATACCTGAACTACCCAGCCCGTATTATTGCACTTGTAGTCTGTCTTATTCTATACATATCAACCCTACAGGTGGTGAAGGAGTATTCGTTCCTGAACTACATCATGGGTGGCTGTCAGATTAACTTCACTGTGAGTAAAGGGCTGCATTTACACAGCCCAATTTTGATATTGTTTTCACTTCTTGGTCTTTCGACCAATCAGATAAGATCTGATGTGAAAAGATCTGATGTGATTGATCAAAAGACCAATTAGTGGAAAAAATATCAGAATTGGGCTGGATTAGCCTTAATCTGTATCCGGGAAACTGTGCCCTAAAGGTCAATTCTGATGTTTGTATGTATTGTTGTATTTTGTACTGTCTTGCCTGTTGTATGTTTGTCTTTCAATCCGTATCCTATGCCTGCCAGAAATAAATGCCCCTTGGGGATGAATAAAGTTTACGGAATTGAACTAAACTGCCACCATGACAAGCCTTGTCTCTTTTTTCTATCTCCCTCTGAAGGTTGGCATTGACTTCACAGGGTCAAACGGTGACCCCAAGTCTTGCCAGTCCCTCAACTACATCAGTCCCCAGGGGGTCAACGAATACCTGTCTGCCATCTGGGCCGTTGGCATGGTAATCCAGGACTACAGTAGGTAAACTGACTCCTCCGGGAAATTCACATCCTCACTGCTGCAACATTCCTATGCTGAGCTATTGAATTTCCCAATGTAAATGATACTGTATTCATTGGCTTGTTCTCGTTTGGCAATTTTGGATGAAAAACTCCTGGTCTTACCATGGCTCTGGGTTAGTACTTGTATCCATTCTCCCTTAGGCTACAGTGTGTTGTGTGTGAATGGCGGAAAGGATTGTTTGATAAGAATCCGAGTCTTTACAGATTACTTGTGATGCATTTAAGTTGGCTTTAGTTGGACTGATGAGGTTTCCATAGACAGTGTCAATGAGAAGGGTGATGATGTCCCTTGGTTTCCATTGTGGCAGTAGAAGTACTAGTTGCATGTTAAATGATGGGGAAGTATCTCACTGAAAGGTATGGAATGCATAAGGAATTCCATCAGTCCTGCTCCTCAGATCAATTAGTCAAGTCTCAACCCTGCACTAGTCAAGCATCACCCCTCCTCCTCAACCGTCCTCCTCACCCCTCCCCTAGTCAAATATCAACTCTGCAGCAGTCAAGTGTCACCCCTCCTCAACCTTCACCTCTCCCCTAGTCAAGTATCACCCCTGTTCTATTCAAGCCTCACTTCTCCTTCTCACCCCTCACCCTTGCACTCTTTTATCCACAATAATGAACTTTTCCATTGGCCAAAATACATGCAAAGACCCATTTTTTTTAAGGATCCCAAAAAACGCAGGCAGTGGGAGAACCTATTCATGTAAGTAAATAAATTTAGAAAATGTAAAAAAAAAAATATATATATATATATTATTAGCTTGTGAACTAGCTACCTACAATAGGCCACTGTGTATGAGCTGCTACCTAGCTAGCCAACTTTACTGTATAGCTAAGTGAATCAAATATCATCTGCTATTTAACTTACTATTAGCTAGCTATCTTGATGTATTTATCATTGTAAATTTAAAAACACAAGATCCAAATGCATTTGTAGATAACAGCCATGGAAGGGGGTGAAAGCTCCAGCTGTCAGAAAAGGGGAGAGAGTAGGCTACTGGATAGGGCAGTTAATTTTGTGGAAGGACATTATGAAAAGATTATCCAGTTCTAGTCCACAAGGAAAACTATTAGGACAGAGAGATAATAGCAACATAATATTCAGTGCTGTCTAATTTTAGTATAATGAGGCCTGTTTCTTTATGATGGTTTCTGTCCTCGGAGAAAGAGAGCTGTGAAAGCCTGTCTGCAGATGAAGAGGCCCCAAATGAATGTCCCAAGACACTAAGGGTATATCCTTGTATACCACAGGTTATACAGTATGTATATCCCACACAATGTATAGCCCTTTTACAACTGGAACAGGCCAACCCTGCTCCTGGAGGTCTGCTGGGTGTGCAGGCTTCTGTTCCAGCCCAGCACTAACACACCTGATTCAATTTATCAAGCCTAATGAGTTGATAATGAAGTGTGCTATTGCTGTGCTGGAATAGAAGTCTGCCCACCTTGTAGATCAGGGGATCAGTGGAGCAAGGTTGGCCAACCCTGGTGTGGATAGTTTTTTGTTGTTTTTTACCTGAAATTATACTTTAGTAATAATAGCTTACTTGTTACTATTCAAGTGTTTCCTCTGGAGAAAAAAAACTGTAGCAGTGGAGGAAATGGTCGCGGGAGGATTGAAGAAGACGGGCCCCCCGGATAATGTTTATGTACAGTGAGGGAAACAAGTATTTGATCCCCTGCTGATTTTGTACGTTTGCCCACTGACAAAGAAATGATCAGTCTATAATTTTAATGGTAGGTTTATTTGAACAGTGAGAGACAGAATAACAAAAAAATAATCCAGAAAAACGCATGTCAAAAATGTTATAAATTGTTTTGCATTTTAATGAGGGAAATAAGTATTTGACCCCCTCTCAATCAGAAAGATTTCTGTCTCCCAGGTGTCTTTTATACAGGTAACGAGCTGAGATTAGGAGCACACTCTTAAAGGGAGTGCTCCTAATCTCAGCTTGTTACCTGTATAAAAGACACCTGTCCACAGAAGCAATCAATCAATCAGATTCCAAACACTCTCCAAGGATGTCAGGGTCAAGATTGTAGACCTACACAAGGCTGGAATGGGCTACAGCTTGGTGAGAAGGTGACAACAGTTGGTGCGATTATTCGCAAATAGAAGAAACACAAAATAACTGTAAATCTCCATCGGCCTGGGGCTCCATGCAAGATCTCACCTCGTGGAGTTGCAATGATCATGAGAACGGTGAGGAATCAGCCCAGAACTACACGGGAGGATCTTGTCAATGATCTCAAGGCAGCTGGGATCATAGTCACCAAGAAAACAATTGGTAACACACTACGCCGTGAAGGACTGAAATCCTGCAGCACCCACAAGGTCCCCCTGCTCAAGAAAGCACATATACAGGCCCATCTGAAGTTTGCCAATGAACATCTGAATGATTCAGAGGAGAACTGGGTGAAAGTGTTGTGGTCAGATGAGACCAAAATCGAGCTCTTTGGCATCAACTCAACTCGCCGTGTTTGGAGGAGGAATGCTGCCTATGACCCCAAGAACACCATCCCCACCGTCAAACATGGAGGTGGAAACATTATGCTTTGGGGGTGTTTTTCTGCTAAGGGGACAGGACAACTTCACCGCATCAAAGGGACGATGGACGGGCCATGTACCGTCAAATCTTGGGTGAGAACCTCCTTCCCTCAGCCAGGGCATTGAAAATGGGTCGTGGATGGGTATTCCAGCAGGACAATGACCCAAAACACACGGCCAAGGCAACAAAGGAGTGGCTCAAGAAGAAGCACATTAAGGTCCTGGAGTGGCCTAGCCAGTCTCCAGACCTTAATCCAATAGAAAATCTGTGGAGGGAGCTGAAGGTTCGAGTTGCCAAACGTCATGCTCGAAACCTTAATGACTTGGAGAAGATCTGCAAAGAGGAGTGGGACAAAATCCCTCCTGAGATGCGTGCAAACCTGGTGGCCAACTACAAGACACGTCTGACCTCTGTGATTGCCAACAAGGGTTTTGCCAACAAGTACTAAGTCATGTTTTGCAGAGGGGTCAAATACTTATTTCCCTCATTAAAATGCAAATCAATTTATAACATTTTTTACATGCGTTTTTCTGGATTTCTTTGTTGTTATTCTGTCTCTCACTGTTCAAATAAACCTACCATTAAAATTATAGACTGATCATGTCTTTGTCAGCGGGCAAACTTACAAAATCAGCAGGAGATCAAATACTTTTTTCCTTCACTGTATAGCCTATGCATGGTCCATATTATTAGGTATGCTATTAGCAATAAGCATTGTCACCTGTAACCAAACTGATGCAGAATAGTGGCTATAAATAAATAGGCCCTGGGGTTGCCTATCTGCATTTACCCTATTGGACTAATCATTGGCTAGATCCCAAATGTGATATTTTAACTAGTCGGCATCATATTGATTCATTTTATGTCCCACAAAATGTGCATAAAAACAGTGAAATATAATGTAGGCCTATCTGTTGGGGTAAATTGGGATAAACCGCCATCTGGGATAACACGCCCCCTTCCTGTACTTCTCACAGAAACCACTTAATGTCACAATGTTTTACCCCTACATTTTCCCTGGTTGCCACTAATCTTGCTAAACTAAAAATGTAATCTGTCTCATCACTATTTAAGTCACTCCCCCAAAATTATTTTGAGGTAGGGTACCGTTTTACCCCATGTAACTCTACAATTTACCCATTTTAACATTTAGCCCCACTCTCACCTATGCACTCACAGCAAATTGCGGAGTGGAAATGTGCTTAATCATGTCGCTGCGGATCCCCTTATTTTTCCCGTGATTGCATTAAGAATTGTTGTACATTGACTGCTTGTCAGAATACATGTTTCCTCCCCTATGGCACTCACAACTTGTATGCACCTCGAGAGGAATATTTATCTTGCATTGAACACAACAACAAGCCAAGTAGGTAATATCTTTTCATGTTCCATATTTTTTTGGTGTGGTGGCAATCATTTTGCCATGGCACAGCGCCACAGCTAAATGACTTCAGCGGAAACACTGCTACTCAATTATCTATTGTTGTTTGGAATAAGATGCGTAACCTTTACATACAAGTTAGCTTAATAATGCATTTTGAAATGAAGTGTTTAAACTTTTTTAAATTCTGAACTTGAAGCTGGAATCCTTAATGGTGAAACAACAACAAAGAAGTTACTGCAAACAACAAACACAGTTTACACACGTTATATAACAGCAGAATAGCCTATGTACTATGTTGCGCGACACTCCTCACCGCTGCTTCTTCAACAAAACAATAACAACGGCAGTGGGGCAGACAGTGACACTGCTTCCCATACTGCAGATTCCATCTTAAACTATTATTCAAAATGAACTAGTGTCAATGTTGATTCAGTGCTTCAATAAAGAGGGGAAGGGGATCTGTCTCTAATTTGTCAGTGTTTATGTGTTGTATTCTAAAATGAACATTGCCTTTTTGTCCAGTTATAAGCTCTCTGATCTGTTTTATTTGATTGTCAATCTCACTCAAGACATCATCCATGTGTACCCATTTTGCAGCTTGTCATATGGCATGCATTGCCAATGCTGCCATAGACCTAATTTTACATCTGAAGCAGAGAATAGCTAAACTCACACATTGTTTATATATTGTTGAGCTACACTACCGGTCAAAAGTTTTAGAACACCTACTCATTCTGATTTTTCTTTATTTGTACTATTTTCTACATTTTAGAATAATAATGAAGAAATCAAAACTATGAAATAACACATGGAATCATGTATTAACCAAAAAAGTCTTAAACAAATCAAAATATGTTTAATATTAGAGGTTATTCAAATAGCCACCCTTTGCCTTGATGACAGCTTTGGACGCTCTTGGCATTATCTCAACCAGCTTCACCTGGAATGCTTTTCCAACAGTCTTGAAGGAGTTCCCAAATATGCTGAGCACTTGTTGGTTGCTTTTCCTTCACTCTGCGGTCTGACTCATCCCAAACCATCTCAATTTGGTTGAGGTCGGGGGATTGTGGAGGCCAGGTCATCTGATGCAACACTCCATCACTCTCCTTCTTGGTAAAATAGCCCTTACACAGCCTGGAGGTGTGTTGGGTCATTGTCCTGTTGAAAAACAAATGATAGTCCCACTAAGCCCAAACCAGATGGGATTGTGTATCGCTGCAGAATGCTGTGGTATCCATGCTGGTTAAGTGTGCCTTGAATTCTAAATAAATCACAGACAGTGTCAACAGCAAAGCACCCCCACACCATAACACCTCCTCCGCCATGGTTTACGGTGGGAAATACATATGCGGACATAATCTGTTCACCCACACCGCGTCTCACAATGACACGGTGGTTGGAACCAAAAATCTCCAATTTGGACTACAGACCAAAGGACACATTTCCACCGGTCAGATGTCCACTGCTCGTGTTTCTTGGCCCAAGCAAGTCTCTTCTTCTTATTGGTGTCCTTTAGTAGTGGTTTCTTTGCAGCAATTTGACCATGAAGGCCTGATTCACACAGTCTCCTCTGAACAGTTGATGTTGAGATGTGTCTGTTACTTGAACTCTGTGAGGCATTTATTTGGGCTGCAATTTCTGAGGCTGGTAACTCTAATGAACTTATCCTCTGCAGCAGAGGTAACTCTGGGTCTTCCATTCCTGTGGCGGTCCTCATGAGAGCCAGTTTCATCATAGCGCTTGATGGTTTTTGCGACTGCACTTGAAGAAACTTTCAAAGTTCTTGACATTTTCAGTATTGACGGACCTTCATGTCTTAAAGTAATGATGGACTGTCGTTTCTCTTTGCTTATTTGAGCTGTTCTGCCATAATATGGACTTGGCCTTTTACCAAATAGAGCTATCTTCTGTATACCACCCCTACCTTGTCACAACACAACTAATTGGCTCAAACGCATTAAGAAGGAAATAAATTCCACAAATTAACTTTTAACAAGGCACACCTGTTAATTGAAATGCATTCCAGGTGACTACCTCATGAAGCTTTAAGACTTATGCCAGTGATCCTCCCAACACCAGTCTACAAGATAGGCAGGAAGACATTCTGACCCAGCTTCAATGAGACCAGTAAGTCCTTCATTGACTTGCAGCCAGTAAATTTAAATAGTGGATAGGCATAGAGATATTATTGGAGGAAATTCAATGGCATTTTGTAAACCGTGAATGAAAGGAACAGCATTCCAAAATCTGTTACGCATAACTGTACACTCCATGACATTAGGAAGGTTTCCATAAAATTTGCGACAGATTTTCATGTGAATATTCTAAAATCTGCATAAAACAATATGCACATTTTCCCACCGCAGATGTTTCCAGCAAACATACTTTTTGCAGATAAAAGGCTGTGCGTGATGACGTGGTGCATATAAAAAATGTATTTTGCTGTTAAATTCCCATGTACCTTATATTTTTTTACAAATTAAAATTAAATGGGTTTCCATCGCATTTTCAACTCTACTGATGGTTTTGTCACAAACTGTTGTGTTGTATAGCAAATGTGCCCACTCTGGTCTTCGCACATGCGCTCTAGCCAACAGCTCACACATACAGTGGGGGTAGGCTATCTACATTATGAGGTTATTATGAATAAGAGCAACATTATTTGTATTTGTCAAACGGCAGCCAAGCATCATGAAACCAGAATAAGACCCTCAATATTTATTGGAAAGGAGCATCAAGCTCATCGCCTTGCACATTCACCATTCTGTGAAGTTCATCATAATTTATTTAATCTGTAGCCTAATAAACTGCATGCTTTCCCGAGTTATCATCATATCATCGCGTGACTCCAAGTTTACTTTGATGTGTTTATTACAGTTCATTCGGAAAGTATTCAGACCCCTTGATTTTTCTTCACATTTTGTTACGTTACATCCTTATTCTAAAGTGGGGGTTTTTAAACAAAAAAATCATCATCAATCTACACACAATACCCCATATTAACAGAGCAAAAACTAGTTTTTAGACATTTTTGCAGGTTTATAAAAAATGTAAAACAGAAATACCTTATTTACATTAGTATTCAGACCATTGCTATGAGACTAAAAAATAAGCTCAGGTGCATCCTGTTTCCATTCATCATCCTTGAGATGTTTCTACAACTTGATTGGAGTCAACCTGTGGTAAATTCAATTCATTGGACATGATTTGGAAAGGCACACATCTATCTAAATAAGGTCTCACAGTTGACAGTGCATGTCAGAGCAAAAACCAAGCCATGAGGATGAAGGAATTGTCCTAGGGCTCCGAGACAGGATTGTGTCGAGGCACAGATCTGGGGAAGGATACCAATACATTTCTGAAGCATTGAAGGTCCCAAGAACACAGTGGCCATCATTCTTAAATGGAAGAAGTTTGGAATCACCAAGACTCTTCCTAGAGCTGGCCGCCCGGCCAAACTGAGCAATCGGGGTAGAAGAGCCTTTTGTAGGGAGGTGACCAAGAACCCGATGGTTACTCTGACAGAGCTCCAGAGTTCCTCTGTGCAGATGAGAGAACCTTCCTTCCAGAAGGACAACCATCTCTGCAGCACTCCACCAATCATGCCTTTATGTTAGAGTGGCTAGACGGAAGCCACTCCTCAGTAAAAGGCACATGACAGCCCGTTTGGAGTTTGCCAAAAGGCACCTAAAGGACTCTCAGACCATGAGAAACAAGATTCTCTGGTCTGATGAAACCAAGAATGAACTCTTTGGCCTGAATGCCAAGCGTCACGTCTGGAGGAAACCTGGCACCATGCCTACGGTGAAGCATGGTGGTGGCAGCATCATGCTGTGGGGATGTTTTTCAGCGGCAGGGACTGGGCGACTAGTCAGGATCAAGGGAAAGATTAACAGAGCAAAGTACAGAGCGATCCTAGATGAAAACCTGCTCCAGAGCACTCAGGACCTCAGACTGGGGTGAAGGTTCACCTTCCAACAGGTAGAACGACACTAAGCACACAGCCAAGACAACGCAGGAGTGGCTTCGGGACAAGTCTCTGAATGTCCTTGAGTGGTCCAGCCAGAGCCCGGATTTGAACCCGATCGAATATCTCTGGAGAGACCTGAAAAAAGCTGTGCCGCGACGCTCCCCATCCAACCTGACAGAGATGAGAGGATCTGCAGAGAAGAATGGGAGAAACTCCCCAAATACAAGTGTGTAGCATCATACCCAAGAAGACTCCAGGCTGAAATACTGCATAAAGTACTGAGTAAAGGGTCTGAATACTTACGTAAATGTGATCTCTAGCAAAAATGTCAAAAAAACAGTTTTTGCTTTCTCATTATGGGGTATTGTGTGTAGATTGATGATGGGAAATAACTATGTAATCCATTTTAGAATAAGGCTGTAATGTAACAAAATGTGGAAAAAGTCAACAGGTCTGAATAATTTCCAAATGCACTGTATATCAATATTTGCACATAAAGGAGTTTTCACCGCCATTTCTCACATAATTAATTTTAACAACACAAAAAGATCCTACCATGTCGAACAAACAAATTGTAGGCATTTATAAAATTGTACCGGCATTTCATGTTTCCATCTGCCCGGTTGTGACTTTTTTCATGCGTTCGGTAATTCATCCGCATGAAATGGTTGCATGGAAACCTAATTATTGTTGTGTAAATTAACCTATGAGCCCCAGACCCAAATGAATTGAAGATGTAGGCATCAAACAGGGATTGGGTGTTGTAAATGGCTATAAAATATACAAAATAAATTGTGTGATAGAATTGTCAGTGTGCCTCCATGGTTTGCACAAGTACTCATATTCTAAAATGAAATTATTTCTCTAACAGGTTGGGACCAACATGGTTGAGGACCAGCACAAGGCGAAGGGGACCAGACCCTACCCATTTGTGTTGACTCTTGGGGACTGCTCACAGGTGTTTAGTCATTATAATGGCACCGGAGGGGATGGCTGCCGTTTTACGGGCTCCTAACCAACTGTGCTATTTTGTGTATTTTTTCGCATTGTTTGTAACTTATTTTGTGCATAATGTTGCTGGTCTCTTATCACCAAAAAGAGCTTCTGGATATCAGAACAGCAATTACTCACCTCGAACTGGACAAAGATTTTTTCTTTAATGAGTCTGACGCGAAGGATATACTGTTTCTCCCGGACCAGGCCCAAATCCCCGTCATTCGCATGAAGAAAAGACGGAGATACAGGGGGCGCAGATCCGGGTGCCTTGTGAGAATTCGTCGACGAGTGGGTAACCTGCCTCTACCATCCTTTCTATTGGCCAACGTGCAATCACTGGAGAAGAAACTGGATGAGCTCCTTCGAGACTACCCTACCAACGGGACATAAACATTTTTTATATCTTATATTTCACTGAGTCGTGGCTGAACGACGACACAGAAAATATACAGTTGGCTGGGTTTTCCGTGCATCGGCAGTACAGAACAGCTACGTACGGTAAGACGAGGGGTGGTGGTGTGTGTCTATTTGTCAATAACAGCTGGTGCGCGATGTCTAATATTAAGGAAGTCTCGAGGTATTGCTCGCCTGAGGTAGAGTACCTCATGATAAGCTGTAGACCAAACGATCTACCGAGAGAGTTTTCATCTATATTTTCCGCAGCCGTTTATATACCACCACAAACCGATGCTGGCACTAAGACCGCACTCAACAAGCTGTATAAGGCCATAAGCAAATAAGAAAATGCTCATTCAGAAGGGGCGCTCCTAGTGGCCGGAGACTTTAATGCAGGCAAACTTAAATCCGTTTGACCAAATTTCTGTGCAACCAGAGGGAGAAAAAAAATAACTCTAGACAATCTTTACTCCACACACAGAGACGCATGCAAAGCTCTCCCTCGCCCTCCATTTGGCAAATCTGACCATAATTATATCCTCCTGATTCTTGCTTACAAGCAAAAACTAAAGCAGGAAGTACCAGTGACTCGCTCAATACGGAAGTGGTCAAATGACACGGATGCTACGCTACAGAACTGTTTTTCTGGCACAGACTGGAATATGCTCCGGGATTCATCCAATGGCATTGAGGAGTATACCCCCTCAGTCACCGGCTTCATCAATAAGTGCATCGACGACGTCGTCCCCACAGTGACCGTACATACATATCCCAACCAGAAGCCATGGATTACAGGCACCATCCGCACCAATCTAAAGTCTAGAGCTGCCGCTTTCAAGGAGCGGGACACTAATTTGGATGCTTATAAGAAATCCCACTATGCCCTCAGACGAACCATCAAACAGCCAAAGCATCAATACAGGACTAAGTTTGAATCCTACTATACCGGCTCTGACGCTCGTCAGATGTGGCAGGGCTTGCAAACTATTACGGACTACAAAGGGAGCTGCCCATTGACATGAGCCTACCAGATGGGCTGAATGCCTTTTATGCTCGCTTCGAGGCAAGCAACACTGAACCATGCATGAGAGCACCAGCTGTTCCGGACGACTGTGTGATCACGCTCTCCGTAGCTGATGTGAGTAAGACCTTTAAACAGGTCAACAATCACAAGGCAGCGGGGCCAGACGGATTACCAGGACGTGTACTCAGAGCATGCGCGGACCAACTGGCAAGTGTCTTCACTGACATTTTCAACCTCTCCCTGACCGACACTGTAATACCTACATGTTTCAAGCAGAACACCATAGTCCCTGTGCCCAAGAAAGCGAAGGTTACCTGCCTAAATGACTACCACCCCATAGCATTCACGTCGGTAGCCATGAAGCGCTTGAAAGGCTGGTCATGGCTCACATCAACACCATCATCCCGGAAACCCTAGACCCACTCCAATTCGCATACCGCCCCAACTGACCCACAGATGACGCAATCTCAATCGCACTCCACACTGCCCTTTCCCACCTGGACAAAAGGAACACCTATGTGAGAATGCTGTTCGTTGACTACAGCTCAGTGTTCAACACCATAGTGCCCACTAAGCTCATCACTAAGCTAAGGACCCTGGGACTAAACATCTCCCTCTGCAACTGGATCCTGGACTTCCTGACGGGCCACCCCAGGTGGTAAGGGTAGGCAACAACACATCTGCCACACTGATCCTCAACACGGGGGCCCCTCAGGGGTGCGTGCTTAGTCCCTGTTCACCCACGATTGTGTGGAAAAGCACGACTCCAACACTATCATTAAGTTTGCTGACGACACAACAGTGGTAGGCCTGATCACAACAACGATGAGACAGCCTATAGGGAGGAGGTCAGAGACCTGGCAGTGTAGTGCCAGGACAACAACCTCTCCCTCAACGTGAGTGGAGCGGGTCGAGAGTTTCAGGTTCCTTGGTGTCCACATTACCAACAAACTATCATGGTCTAAACACACCAAGACAGTCGTGAAGAGGGCACGACAATGCCTTTCCCCCCTCAGGAGATTTGGCATGGGTCCCCAGATCCTCAAAAAGTTATACAGCTGCACCATCGAGAGCATCCTGACCGGTTGCATCAACGCCTGGTATGGCAACTGCTTGGCATCCGACCGTAAGGCGTTACAGAGGGTAGTGCGTACGGCACAGTACATCACTGGGACCAAGCTTCCTGCCGTCCAGGACATATATACTAGGCGGTCTCACAGGAAGGCCCCAACAATTGCTGTTTATTATCTATGCATAGTCACTTTACCCCTACCTACAGTGGGGAGAACAAGTATTTGATACACTGCCGATTTTGCAGGTTTTCCTACTTACAAAGCATGTAGAGGTCTGTACTTTTTATCATATGTACACTTCAACTGTGAGAGACTGAATCCAACATTCCAGAAAATAACATTGTATGATTTTTAAGTAATTAATTTGCATTTTATTGCATGACATAAGTATTTGATACATCAGAAAAGCAGAACTTCATATTTGGTACAGAAACCTTTGTTTGCAATTACAGAGATCATACGTTTCCTGTAGGTCTTGACCAGGTTTGCACTCACTTCAGCAGGGATTTTGGCCCACTCCTCCATACAGACCTTCTCCAGATCCTTCAGGATTCGGGGCTGTCGCTGGGCAATGAAGACTTTCAGCTCCCTCCAAAGATTTTCTATTGGGTTCAGGTCTGGAGACTGGCTAGGCCACTCCAGGACCTTGAGATGCTTCTTACGGAGCCACTCGTTAGTTGCCCTGGCTGTGTGTTTCGGGTCGTTGTCATGCTGGAAGACCCAGCCACGACCCATATTCAATGCTCTTACTGAGGGAAGGAGGTTGTTGTCCAAGATCTCGCGATACATGGCCCCATCCATCCTCCCCTCAATACGGTGCAGTCGTCCTGTCCCCTTTGCAGAAAAGCATCCCCAAAGAATGATGTTTCCACCTCCATGCTTCACGGTTGGGATGGTGTTCTTGGGGTTGTACTCATCCTTCTTCTTCCTCCAAACACGGCGAGTGGAGTTTAGACCAAAAAGCTCTATTTTTGTCTCATCAGACCACATGACCTTCTCCCATTCCTCCTCTGGATCATCCAGATGGTCATTGGCAAACTTCAGACGGGCCTGGACATGCGCTGGCTTGAGCAGGGGGGACCTTGCGTGCGCTGCAGGATTTTAATCCATGACGGCATAGTGTGTTACTAATGGTTTTCTTTGAGACTGTGGTCCCAGCTCTCTTCAGGTCATTGACCAGGTCCTGCCGTGTAGTTCTGGGCTAATCCCTCACCTTCCTCAGGATCATTGATGCCCCACGAGGTGAGATCTTGCATGGAGCCCCAGACCGAGGGTGATTGACCGTCATCTTGAACTTCTTCCATTTTCTAATAATTGCGCCAACAGTTGTTGCCTTCTCACCAAGCTGCTTGCCTATTGTCCTGTAGCCCATCCCAGCCTTGTGCAGGTCTACAATTTTATCCCTGATGTCCTTACACAGCTCTCTGGTCTTGGGCATTGTGGAGAGGTTGGAGTCTGTTTGATTGAGTGTGTGGACAGTCTTCTTTTATACAGTGTCTTTTATACAGTGTCTTTTACAGTGTCTTTTATACAGGTAACAAGTTCAAACAGGTGCAGTTAATACAGGTAATGAGTGGAGAACAGGAGGGCTTCTTAAAGAAAAACTAACAGGTCTGTGAGAGTTGGAATTCTTACTGGTTGGTAGGTGATTAAATACTTATGTCATGCAATAAAATGCAAATTAATTACTTAAAAATCATACAATGTGATTTTCTGGATTTTTGTTTTAGATTCCGTCTCTCACAGTTGAATTGTACCTATGATAAAAATTACAGACCTCTACATGCTTTGTAAGTAGGAAAACCTGCAAAATCGGCAGTGTATCAAATACTTGTTCTCCCCACTGTACATATACAAATTGCCTCGACTAACCTGTACCCCCGCACATTGACTCGGTACCGGTACCCCCTGTATATAGCCTCGTTATTGTGATTTTATTGTTACTTTTTATTTTTTACTTTAGTTTATTTAGTAAATATTCTCTTAACTCTATTTTCTTAAAACTGCATTGTTGGTTAAGGGCTTGTAAGTATGTATTTCACGGTAAGGTCTACACCGATTGTATTCGGCGCATGTGACAAATAAA
This sequence comes from Coregonus clupeaformis, assembly GCF_020615455.1. Lineage (NCBI taxonomy): Eukaryota > Metazoa > Chordata > Actinopteri > Salmoniformes > Salmonidae > Coregonus > Coregonus clupeaformis. The sequence goes on from NC_059211.1 coordinate 6,025,408, forward strand.
ATTTGATTTGGTTTGATTAGATTAGTGGACCGGCATTGGAGCAAGGTACACTGCTTGGGGCACTGGATGTGTGCTTCAAGTCTTATTATGTGTTTGATCAACTTTCCCACTGTGCCCCAGCATGGGAATTCCTACAGACCACGGTGTATCAGCTGCCAGGAACAGAATCCCCCGCAGTTAGACTGTTGCGAGAATGTCTTTTTTCCACTGAACAATAGTGTGAGAAGTGACAGGAGGAAGCACAGCCCTGCGGCTGTGTTCCTGTGAATTAATAGATCAGCCCTGAGTGTCTCATACAAATGCTAATATGCTCTTAAGGCACTATTTGTAGCTCTGTTAAATTGACTTTTAGTTAGTTTTTTAATGCATTTGTGCCTGCTTTTTGCCTACAGTATGGTATGTGGCTCCATTGCCTTTAGTTCAGCTATTGAAGCGCGTTCTGGTACTCTTTCATTATATGAAATACTAATGTTACATTTATGGGATTTTGAAAAGTGCTTTATGAATTAAATACAGTTAAGTAATGTTTCATTAGTCCATGTCCTTAGTAGTGACCTTCAAATGTAATATTTTACACTTGTTCTGTGTAACAATGTTTTAACTCAACCCAAATGTAGACTATTATTGTATGGCAAAACAGCATGGTGTGTGTGTGTGTGTGCTGTCACCTAAGATAGCCAAAGTGTGTTAGTGAATGTGAATATCTATTGATTAGCTCTGGCATGGTCTGATAGACAGATCTGTGTCAATACCACATAAGACAGACAGTGTCACACGCACGCATGCTTTTTTTTGTGTGCACATCAAGTTCAACTGAGGCTTTAGTCTGATGTTTGCTTCATGAAATAATATAAATAAATTCTAATAATCAATCAGATCTTGTGAAATAATAGATATTTAGACAATAGGGCTTTGTTTCAATGTGCTATTTAAAAAAGTTATATATTCTTGTACATTCTCTGATGCGAAGTATGTTCTGAAATGCAGGCAATATAAATTAATTATTTGTAATTCAACATTGTATCTTGATTGTGTAGGAAAGGGAGGGGGTGGGATGGTAGAGAAGGCAAAAATATTCAAGCAAAATTGAAATTAGGATGACACTGAAAATAACCCAAGGATTACATAAATGACCCAGCTGCTGGGTCAATCCACCAACCAATCTGCTGGGTTTGTGTCACAACCCAACACACTGAGTGGTTTTAGCCAAGCAATAAAGTCTAATTTACCCAGCAGTTGGGTCAATCACTCAACCCAAGGCGCTGGATTAGAAGCACAACTCAAAACCGCTGGGTTGAATTAACCCAATGCTGTGTTTGGCCAATATTGACCCAGAGCTGGGTTGTTGAAATTACCCAAATTGGGTTATTTTTAACACAGCATTTTTTTCGGATTGTTTCAGTGCATGCATTCAACAAGCTTTGGACAACGGACTTCCACATCTCCAAAGTTCACTCAAAAAGGCAATAGTTCTCACCTATGTTTGATTTAGTTTGTTTTAATTATTTAAATGTTGTTAATTATCTTTTCAACTTCCATTGGTTAATCTATTGCTCAGTTATCACTTGGCTCATGTAAATCATTCTGTAGATGTCCCTTTAAACATCTGAAGATCAACATCCCCATAGTGTTCACATTTCTCTCATGTAAATGTTGTAGCTATATAAAAATATAAAATAAAAAATGTATTTGGGAAATATCCAGTTTCTGCTATTTTCTTCATTACCATGCTGATGATTTCAAGTTGTATTGGATTTATTTTAATCTGTTAGAATACATGTTTAGTATATTTACTACATTTAGTTTGTTTAGTTTTTTTCTCTGTGAAGTAAGTTCTTTTAAAGTTGTGCAAAGCTGTCATCAAGGCAAAGGGTGGCTATTTGAAGAATATAAAATATATTTTGATTTGATTAACACTTTTTTGGTTACTACATGATTCCATATGTGTTATTTCATAGTTTTGATGTCTTCACTATTATTCTACAACATAGAAAATAATACAAATAAAGAAAAACCCTTGAATGAGTAGGTGTTCTAAAACTTTGACTGGTAGTGTATAACGCATGTCCAGTGGCGATTTTAGCATGTAAATCTTGGTGGGGCAAACTCAACCACATTTTTTTGATGCATGCTAGCAAACCCATAACACAAAACTAAACAATACATTCATTGCACTGTAACAGTGACAAACGCTGCCCACAAACTGTTAGGGCCTACATAAAGCTGTCCCAACAGCAGAGCATTCCTTTCAGCACCATGAAGTGAATCCTTACCAACGCTACACCTGGCTATCAGCGGAGCCTCGTCTGGCAGCGAAACAGTTAATTCAGCCTCATTTACTGACTTTTTTAAAACCATAGCTGATATGGCTGACTTGCATACATACATATGGTTTCTACTGACTCCTTGTGGATTTGTGTAACTCAATAAGAACCACATTCTCCTTCAATAATAACTCATGCCGACATTAGTTTTGACTTTTGAACCATACAAAAACATTATTACATTTATGTTCAGTAAATTAATAATGTTTGTTCTTATTGACACTTAGCTATAAATATAAGCAAACTACCTGTGACTAGGTAGGCCTATTCGTTCAGCACTTTCAAAATGGACACTGACAGAAATTCAGATATGTTAGTTCTGATACATTCAGCAAGATGTAACTTTAACTTTACTCTTCTTTAAGTCACCACACAGAGAGAGAGAGAGACAAGGTTAGCCTACCATTTGAAATATTTTATTAGGCCTATGTGGTCTAAAAAGGAAGGAAAATACAATCACTAGGATCCACATTTATAGACATACTAAATTAGACAGCTCATTGAGCAAACAAAACAACCCTCACAATATTAACTGGAATTACATGGGTCTATTACTGTAGAAGTTTTTTTTTTTTTTTTATGGGAAGAGACTGTCACTGGCAAACATGGTTACAGACCCAACAACATTATATAGTATCGCCTCCTCGTGGAGAAAAGCACAAGCTAATTATAATACACAAAGTAATCAAAACAATGAAACGCATAATTCCAACAATAAAATGCATCATTGCCTAAAATACTAATGAGAGACCTACATTTTACATTTTAGTCATTTTAACAGACGCTCTTATCCAGAGCGACTTACAGTTAGTGAGTACATACATTATATTTTTTCATACTGGCCCCCCGTGGGAATCGAACCCACAACCCTGCCGTTGCAAACGCTGTGCTCTACCTACAGTATATAAGCAATATAACAATTGAGACGTACAAACTATGGCATAAGGGACCGATTAAGCGGATAAGTGGAAAGCCGTAATTTTGATTAAGACAATGAGTGAGGTTAGACGGATATGCCTATTTGTTCAGCACTTTTGAAATGGACAGCCACATAATTCAGAACATGGGCCGTTCTTACAGTATTCTCCCTGTACACCAAGTCAGAACCGTAGGATAAACAACGGGGGCATATAAGCAGACAATCAAAGCTCTTACAATATTCAATGAACACATTTCTCTATAACAGGCTATAGGCTACATGTGCACCAAGTCAGAACAGTAGGCTAAATTCTGGGAGAGGGACCAACTTCTTAGGATGAGATACATGGGATACTAACAGCTTATTACACAACATACACTTAGTATTACTTTCTTAGCTACATTATACATATCTCCCTGGCATATTACATCATTTACACAGCAGCATAAATAACATATTTTTGGACTCACCATTGATTGTTGTGCTGTGCTCACTTGAACAGGAAGGCGGTCCTTCTTGTGAGCAAACTTTGTCATCAAAGTCTGGCATTCTCTGGATGAAGTCAGGCTGGATTGACAGCATGGCCAATGTGTTCAACCTTTTCTGGCCCATGGTGTTGCATGGGAATGTTTATCCTTCTAAGCTTGGAAAAGAGACCCTTTCAGACAGATGTTTTAAATCCTTAAACCCAGACTTGGACCACACACCCTCTCCAACGAATAGCAGGCTGGGGAAGTGATTGCTTTGTGACTTCACAGTTTGCCACTGATTCCTTGCAAACCACTCATTGTTGAATTTGCGATTTCCAACTTTTTGTGTAATGTTTATGTCCAATTGCCGATGAGCATCGATACGTTTTATCTATAATTTATCTTTATATGACAAGGATTTTAAAGGATTTGCCAGTAGATTGTTGACGTGATTCTTCTACTGTAAATCTATCGCAGCACCCAAGGGGGCTTGAACTGCCTAGCTCTCCCAATAGATTCTGTGGTGACGTAGTTTCCCCATGAGTGACAGAACACAAAGCCAATCACGGCGCAACTAGAAGATTACCAATGCCTAAGCTCTGTGATGTAGCTGGCTGACCCTCCACCACAGAAAGCACTGAACTATGCTGAAACACCTGCATTTTGGAGCTGCCTTACTCAAGAAAGAGACCATGTTTGTATGCAGCTTTATTAACTCAAGATATATATTTTTTTACATACTTTGCAAACTGATATGTGACACAAATTAATGCCAGAATAACATGCTAAACAGGTGGGTCTCACACCTTCCCTGAATGACAGGTCTCCACTGCGCATGTCATCCTTGTAACTGTGGATCAAACATTTTAGTAAAGTTTGAAATTGATACTGTAAACGACATGAGTTTTCAAATATGGAAATGTGAAGTGAACATTTGACTCATGGGTGTGTGGTTTGCTTGTATGACAAAGCGGTACTTATCTTCAACGTCTTATCTTTCAGAACAGACTCCTCGATTTACAGCATTTTCCTCACTCACAAAATACCAATTAGCAGGAGGAATGAGGGCATCTTGTCATATGCGGTGCTCAAGTCGAACAGCTGTCTGTCAAAACACATACAGCGCACCTGAGCTCTGACCTTGGGTATAGCATGTTACTGTACAGCCACCGCGTTCCAATTTACGCACTTATCAAGGACAATCTGCCATTTTCAACCCGTATACAGGATGACAGGGGCTGTGAGAGGAAAAGGTTCCTTGAATAATGAAGTGGAAAACATAGCAAGGCACTGCAGTTTTATACATTTTATTTATGAAAAATTAAGTACTATTTACAGTGTACAAGGTTTTACAATTCTCTATCATATTGGCTAGCAGCAGATATGGGCCCAGTTTCCCAAAAGCATCTTAATGGCACTGATATAGTTGCAGATAGCCTAATGGGAATTGGGTGAAATGTGTTGAATTGATCTCTTGACATGGAATGTATCTGACAGTGAGGCTCCTAGACGCCTAAATATCCACATATAATAACACACTGCAAAAACACTATCCACCTCGTGTTGAAAGCAAGTTACGCTGCACAAGATAGGTGTTACAGAATCCTCCCCTCTTATCTCCCAGTAGGATCTCATCCATGCCTCACTTTAGCAAATGGCTTCTCATCAGCCATTGAAAGTGTGGAGACTTTATTAATGTCCCATTATTCTTTGGAAACGCCAGTGTATTATATGAAAGTAATGGACAAAATACTTAAAAACATCACTTAGTTTATTCAATTATCACATTTGTGAAAACAGATTTTAAAATGGCAAGATTAGTCATTGCACTACAAATGTAATATATGTTACACTTTTAAACGTTATTCTTTTGAGGCCTCTAGTCCTCTGACTCGTAAGACATTGACTGTACCCCACCCAAAACATGCCAGTACACCAGTTTACCAGACGTCGGCTCTGATTTAATCTTTCCATCCATTACAATATGCCTTGCAAATGTACGGTCAAAGTTTTGCACCTAGAGCAAACTAAAATAACAAAATAAAACATAAGGATACAGCACTTTTTACAAAAGGTCAAATGAAATACAAATTGTTGAATGTACAATATGTACCTGAACCAACAGGTTTTTCTTCTTCTTTTTTCTTCCCCACAGCAAACAGGGTTGCCAGACATTCCATTTTCCTCCTTTGGAAAAACTAAAACTTATGGATAATGCAGGTGGGCAGTAGGGACATTTCAAAACTCACAGGCAGCTCTCAAGCTGAGGTGAAGATACGTTTTGGTGATTGGGGGGGCCTAATGAACCCATTAGTTATATCAATGCAGCTTTCTGAAATGTCCAAAAGGCTCTCCCAGCATATAGGTATGGTGATAAGACGGAGTCTTTTCAAAATAGTAAAATAGACCGGGATTTTAATCGTCAAACTTGATCTTCTTGCCCTGGGGCTTGTCCCCGAATCCGCCACCTCTTCCACCTAGAAAAAATTAAATCATGCTCAGTCAGTGAATAACAACATTCCCATACACAGTTTATGCGAATAAAGTCAGACACACACGCACGCATACATAGTGCCTTCAGAAAGTATTAATACCCCTTGACTTATTATTTATTAATGTGTTAAAGCCCAAATTCAAAATGGATTAAAAAATGTCTCACCCATCTATACACAATACCCCATAATGACAAAGTGAAAACATGTTTTTAGGAATGTATTCACTCCCCTGAGTCAATACTTCGTGGAACCACCTTTGGCATCGATTAAAGCTGTGTCTTTCTGGGTAAGTCTCTAAGAGCGTTCCACACCTGGATTGTTCAACATTTGCCCATTCTTTTAAAACATGTTCAGGTCTTGCCATACATGTTCAAGCAGATTGAAGTCAGAAATGTAGCTTGGCCACTCAGGAACATTCACGGTCTTGGTAAGCAACTCGTGTATATTTGGCCTTGTGTTTTAGGTTAATGTCCTACTGAAAGGTGAATTAATCTCAGTGTCTGGTGGAAAGCAGACTGAACCAGGTTCTCGCTAGGATTTTGCCTGTGCTTCGCTCCATTACGTTTTCTACCCTGTATAACTCCTGTCCTTAACGATTACAAGCATACCCATAACATGATGCAGCCACCACTATGCTTGAAAATGTGGAGTGGTACTCAGTAATGTGTTGTATTGGATTTGCCCCAAACAAAACACTTTGTATTCAAGACGAAAAGTCAATTTGCTTTGCCACATTTTTTGCAGTATTACTTTAGTGCCTTGTTGCAAACAGGATGCATGTTATGGAATAGTTTTATTCTGTACAGGCCTCCTTTTCACTCTGTCAATTAGGTTAGTATTGTGGAGTAACTACAATGTTGTGGTCCTCTGTAGCTCCGCTGGTAGAGCACGGCGCTTGTAACGCCAAGGTAGTGGGTTCGATCCCCGGGACCACCCATAAACAAAAAATAATATGTATGCACGCATGACTGTAAGTCGCTTTGGATAAAAGCGTCTGCTAAATGGCATATTATTGATCCATCCTCAGTTCTCCTATCACAGCCAGTTAACGCTGTTTTAAAGTCACCATTGGCCTCATGGTGAAATCCCTAAAATGAAATCCATTTAAAATTCAGGCTGTAACAAAATGTTGAAAAAGTCAAGGAGTGTGAATACTTTCTGAAGGCACTGTACACACACACTGGAGAAAAAAAAGGAAAACAACATCTTAAGTGTTGGTCCCCATGTTTCAAGAACAGAAATATCCCCGAAATTATCCATCTGCACAAAAAGCTCATTTTCTCAAATGTTGCGCATGTGTATGGCGTCGTGTGGTCGAGCGGTTTGCTGATGTCAATGTTGTGACCAGAGTGCCCGATGGTGGCGGTGGGGCTATGGTATGGGCAGGCATAAGCTACGGACAACGAACACAAATGCATTTTATCAATGGCAATTTGAATGCACAAAAATACCGTGACGAGATCCTGAGGCCCATTTCTTTTAAGGTATCTGTGACCAACAGATGCATATCCATATTCCCAGTCATGTGAAATCCATAGATTAGATTTATTCCAATTGACTGATTTCCTTATATGAACTGTAACTCGGTAAAATCATTGAAATTGTTGCATGTTGCATTTATATTTTTGTTCAGTATATAAAAGAGACCGCTGTGATGTAAACAAAGTGTCGGTACAATTTTATAAATGCTGACTGTGTTCGACATTGTGGTAAAATGTATTATGTAAGAAATGGCGGTGGAACAGCGTTATTGCGCAAATAATGATATAATAACCATCATAATTCATTAAACTTGTGAGGCAATGCAGTTAAGCAGCATACAGATGAAATAAGTTATGAACTTCACAGGGTGGTGGAAGTGCACAGCGATGAGCTTGATGCCCCTTTCAAATAAATATAGAGGGTCTAATTATAGTGACAATTGATGCTTTACTGCAGTTTGACAAATAAAAAAATATTCTCGCTCTTATCCATAATCTCATCATGTAGCCTACCCAATACACGCACAGCCTACATGCACTGTCTCTGCGAGCTGCTGGCTAGAGCGCACGTGCCAAGAACAGAGTATGCACATTTGCTATTTAACACAACAGTTTGTGACCAAACTATCGATAGTTACATTTTCATTTTGGTATATGAAAATGTAAGCGAAAAAGTACATTGTGTGCACGTTATCACGCACTGATTTTTATCTGCAACAAGTCAGTTTGGTGGAAACACCACTGGTGGAATAACGCAGATGAGAATATCTGCATTAAAATAAAAAAATTTTTTGATATTGCCTCGGAAATCCTTTGAATGCAGCAAATTAATTTGTCACTAAGGCATGAAAAATCGCTGCCAGTGCTTCTTCTATTGACTATAGACCAGGACCTACGTCACAGTAAAAAGTATCATATCTGGTCCAAACAGGGGCTACGCTACGCAACACTACTTTGCATGAGCCAAACACTGAATCTCACCTCTAAACCCACCACGTCCACCTCCACGGTCACCTCCTCTACCCCCCCTGAAGCCACCGCCGCGACCTCCCCTGCCACCGCCGAAACCACCGCCACGGCCAAATCCACCGCCGCGACCTCCCCTGCCACCGCCGAAGCCTCCCCGACCCCCACGGAAGCCACCGCTGTCGCCCTTGGGCTTGGCGTAGTCCAGGTTGACGCTGCTGCCATCAATCTCGCCGCCCACCATGGCCTCTTTGGCCGCCTTGCAGTCGTTCTCACTGTCAAAGTCGACGAAGCCAAAGCTGGAAGAGCAGGAAAGGAAAATAAATTAAGAGAGGATACTTGGAAATGGAATTGCATGTCTGCAGAAAGCCTATGAACATGAAATAGTGATGCTGTACCTTAGACAAGCAAAATGTATTTGCAACATCTAAAGGCATATTGCTACTATCAAGTCATTATGTTTCACAACAGACATGGGCAAACTACCACTGAGGTCAAGGTAGGTGCCCATTTGACTGATTTGGCTCCACTTGGTGGAGCTCATGAGAAGAGGTCAAAGGACAGTAGTATGAAGGGTTTCAACACCCTTTACCATTTAGAATTGCCTGTGTCACGGTCTGTGACCACTCTGGCTCCAGTGGCGCCCTCGAATGCATCTCTGAGTGATTGGTCTGTGGTGTCCTCAGAAAGCCCTCTGACAAACAGTGTTTTTGTTGGACCTCCTGGAAAAAGGAAATCATGAATGTTACAATCATACAGGAGAGCCAAGAAAACCAACTGGCTTTGTTATTTACAACAGTCTACAACTGTAGACTGCGGCACAAAATGGAGAAGGTTCGCATCTAACCACCATCACTTGTGTGCTGAGTTAAGGCAATGAAACCTACCGGATCCTCCTCTGCCTCCGGCGTCTCTGCCTCCACTGTTCTGGCTGTACTCTAACCGGATTTGCCTGCCCTCAATCTCTGTGCCATTCAGGTTGTCCAGCGCCTCCTTAGCCGCCTCCGTGCTCTCAAACTCCACAAAGGCAAACCTGCACAAGTGATAGACAAATAGTTTTAGGAACAAGACTTACACTTGGTGGTGGTGGGGAGGGTATGTTAACTGATGTCTCACTTGAGTATCTCACCTAGTTATTTACAGATTCTCATTTTGCTCCATTGTAGATTTGTCAACGGTGTTGTTATCTATACCTTTTCACACCTCTCCCTGTAGGCTTTACAGATGCTCCCCACCCCTTGGCTGCAACCCTTTAAATTGAGTGTACCCTACGCACACAACCCATGTGGAATTCCAGGTCTCAGGCATCGTTAGGAATTGACAATCTGCGGTCAAGAACGATGAGTTAATCTCAGCCTATGCTGCCCTTCAGTCCCTTGACTTTTTGGCCCTGATGGAGACATGGATCACCCCAGATAACACTGCTACTCCAGCTGTTCTTTCTTCATCGGACTATGTTTTCTCTCAGTCCGACAGCATCTGGTCGTCGCGGTGGTGGCATAGGTCTACTCATTTCTTCCAAGTGGAGATTCTCTTTTCTCCCTTGCTCACCTGTCCATCTCCTCATTTGAATTCGATGCTGTCACTTGTCCACTCAAGCTTAACATTGTCATCTAATCCCCCACCAGGTGCCCTTGGAGAGTTCCTCAATGAGCTTGACACCTTGATAAACTCATTTCCTGACAACGCCTCACCTCTCTTCGTACTTGGCGAGTTCAACCTCTCGACGTCTGCCTTCGATTCATTTCGTTCCAACTCTTTCCCCTCCTTGCCTCTTTTGACCTCACCCTTTCCCAATCACCTCAAACTCACAAGGCAGGCAATACGCTTGACCTCATCTTTACTAGAGGCTGCTCGTCTAATCTCACTGCAACCCCCCTAAGTTTCCCTTTCCTCCAACCCTAACCACTCAGCCCCTACACAGATGGTCATGCGCAGTCACAATCTTCGCTCTCCCACTACTCTCTTCTATCATCTCTCTTTTCCTAAATCCTTCTCCCTCCTGATTCTGCCTCTTCGACCCTACTCCTCCCTTTCCACATCCTATGACTTGCACGGTCCCCTTTCCTCCTGGCCGGCTCAGCCCTCCCCTCCTGCTCTGTGGCTGAGTGACTCATTGCGAGCTTACAGAACAGGGCTGCGGGCAACTGAGCGAAAATTGAGGAAGGCCTACCAGGTGACGTGGAGAGGTCTGTCGGCACCACATACTCTCACTACTGGTGTCCCCTAGGGCTCGGTTCTAGGCCCTCTCTTCTCTCTATACACCAAGTCACACGGCTCCGTCATATCCTCACATGGTCTCTCCTATCATTGCTATGTGGATGACACTATTTTTCTCCCCCCCTTCTGACACCCAGGTGGCGACACGCATTTGCGTGCCTGGCAGATATCTCAACTTGGATGTCAGTCCACCCCCTCAAGCTCAAACTCGACAAGACTGAACTGCTCTTCCTCCCGGGGAAGGCCTGCCTGCTCAAAGACCTCTCCATCACGGTTGACAACTCCACAGTGTCGCTCTCCCAGAGTGCAAAGAAACTTGGCGTGATCCTGGACAACACCCTGTCGTTCTCTGCAAACAACGCAGTAACCCGCTCCTGCAGCTTCATGCGCTACAACATCCGTAGAGTATGACCCTACCTCACACAGGAAGCGATGCAGGTCCTAATCAAGGCACTTGTCTTCTGCTGTGTGGACTACTGAAACTCGCTGTTAGCTGGGCTCCCCACTTGTGCCATCAAACCCCTGCAACTTATCCAGAACGATGCAGCACGCCTGGTTTTCAACCTTTCCAAGTTCTCATGTCACCCTGCTCCTCCACACACATACTCCACTGGCTTCCAGTCAAAGCTCGCATCCACTACAAGACCATGGTGCTTACCTACAGAACAGCAAGAGGAACTGCCCCTAACTACCTTCAGGCTATGCTCAAAACCTACACCTCAACCCAAGCACTCAGTTCTGCCACCTCAGGTATCTTTGCCCACCCACCCCTCCTTGAGGGCAGCACCCGCTCAGCCCAGTCCAAGCTCTTCTCTGTTCTGGCACCCCAATGGAAGGGCCAGCATCCCCCTGAAGCTAGAACAACAGAGTCCCTGCCCATCTTCCGAAAACATCTGAAAGCCTACCTCTTCAAACAGTATCTTAAATAATCCTCCTCGACAATCTCACCTCAACCCCCCCAAAAAACGTACCCAGCACTTGATCCTCCCTTCTAGCTCTTACTCTACTGATAGCCACGGTAGAGGAAAAATGTACTTTCTATGCCTGTTATAAAGTGGGGAGAACAAGTATTTGATACACTGCCGATTTTGCAGGTTTTCCTACTTACAAAGCATGTAGAGGTCTGTAAAATCCAGAAAGTCACATTGTATGATTTTTAAGTAATTAATTTGCAGTTTATTGCATGACATAAGTATTTGATACATCAGAAAAGCAGAACTTAATATTTGGTACAGAAACTTGTGTTTGCAATTACAGAGATCATACGTTTCCTGTAGGTCTTGACCAGGTTTGCACACACTGCAGCAGGGATTTTGGCCCACTCCTCCATACAGACCTTCTCCAGATCCTTCAGGTTTCGGGGCTGTCGCTGGGCAATACGGACTTTCAGCTCCCTCCATAGATTTTCTATTGGGTTCAGGTCTGGAGACTGGCTAGGCCACTCCAGGACCTTGAGATACTTCTTACGGAGCCACTCCTTAGTTGCCCTGGCTGTGTGTTTCGGGTCGTTGTCCTGCTGGAAGACCCAGCCACGACCCATCTTCAATGCTCTTACTGAGGGAAGGAGGTTGTTGGCCAAGATCTCGCGATACATGGCCCCATCCATCCTCCCCTCAATACGGTGCAGTCGTCCTGTCCCCTTTGCAGAAAAGCATGCCCAAAGAATGATGTTTCCACCTCCATGCTTCACGGTTGGGATGGTGTTCTTGGGGTTGTACTCATCCTTCTTCCTCCAAACACGGCGAGTGGAATTTAGACCAAAAAGCTATATTTTTGTCTCATCAGACCACATGACCTTCTCCCATTCCTCCTCTGGATCATCCAGATGGTCATTGGCAAACTTCAGACGGGATTGGACATGCGCTGGCTTGAGCAGGGGGACCTTGCATGCGCTGCAGGATTTTAATCCATGACGGCGTAGTGTGTTACTAATGGTTCTCTTTGAGACTGTGGTGCAAGCTCTCTTCAGGTCATTGACCAGGTCCTGCCGTGTAGTTCTGGGCTGATCCCTCAACTTCCTCATGATCATTGATGCCCCACGAGGTGAGATCTTGCATGGAGCCCCAGACCGAGGGTGATTGACCGTCATCTTGAACTTCTTCCATTTTCTAATAATTGCGCCAACAATTGTTGCCTTCTCACCAAGCTGCTTGCCTATTGTCCTGTAGCCCATCCCAGCCTTGTGCAGGTCTACAATTTTATCCCTGATGTCCTTACACAGCTCTCTGGTCTTGGCCATTGTGGAGAGGTTGGAGTCTGTTTGATTGAGTGTGTGGACAGGTGTCTCTTATACAGGTAACGAGTTCAAACAGGTGCAGTTAATACAGGTAATGAGTGGAGAACAGGAGGGCTTCTTAAATAAAAACTAACAGGTCTGTGAGAGCCGGAATTCTTACTGGTTGGTAGGTGATCAAATACTTATGTCATGCAATAAAATGCAAATCAATTACTTAAAAATCATACAATGTGATTTTCTGGATTTTTGTTTTAGATTCCGTCTCACAGTTGAAGTGTACCTATGATAAAAATGACAGACCTCTACATGCTTTGTAAGTAGGAAAACATGCAAAATCGGCAGTGTATCAAATACTTGTTCTCCCCACTGTATGTGGTTGTCCCACAAAGCTATCTTAAGGTGAAGGCACTAACTGTAAGTCGCTCTGGATAAGAGAATCTGCTAAATGACTAAAATGTAAATGTTGAATTGTTTCACAGCGGACATGGGCAACACCCATTTGGAGGTGCCTGTTCAACCTGTGATTTGGCTCTACTTCGTGCAAATCTATACGCCGCCACTGATTGGACAAGGAGCTCATGAGAAGCCCTGGGGATGCGGTCTGACCCACCCATGAGGTCACATCCGATAGAGATCTAGGCACCACGGTTTGCCATAAGCCCCAAACTAATCTGTTAAGAAATTAGGGTGATGCAGCTGTGCAATGTGAAATCCCACCCACACTAACCCTTTGGGTCTGCCGTTGTTCTGTGGTACTCTGATGGAAACTGCCCCCTCGAATGCGCTCTGGAGGGAGTCTTCTGTCACGCTGTAGGCCAGGTTGTTGACAATGAGGGTCTTGCTTTCAGCAGCTGCCTGGGCTGAGGAAAGAAAGAGGCAGACAAGTAGTCAGCGCGGATGTTGGGGTGCATTAGCACTACGAAAGTAGCTTTTGCAGCAACCAGTAGTTCAGCACTTGACTATCTTTGAAATCTTCCGTGTTTCAGGAAGAAAAGTTGGCATCACGACTGGTCCGGATTGACAAAATAAAATTGCCAACCTAGTCGGTGCTTCTTACCTGGTGTTCTTGCACCTTTCTGGCTCTTGTCACCTGTGTAGTCAACCATGATGGAGCGTCCCTGAACGTCGGCGCCTTGGGCCTCCGTTAGCATCTTCTCTGCAATGGCCTCTGTCTTGAACTCGATGTAAGCAATGCTGTGAGGGGGGAAATAATGCAGCATGGTTCTTTTTACCAATCAGAGGTAAACAGATACAATACGCAAACACATTCTAACCAGGAAAGAAACATGTCCTCACCCTCTGTTGGAACCGTCCTGGCCTGGGGGTATTCTGATTTCAACGGCATCCGCAAACACTTCCCTCAGGTCATCTTGCGTGGCCGAAAAGGGCAGGTTCTTCACAAACAATGTCCGTGCGTCCCTATCTGTTTCGCGATACAAGACAGTGAGCAAGTATATTCTTACGACAATTACAAAGAGCACGTTGTGATAGTACATTATAATAATACTGTCTGCAGGGAGGCCCTCACCTTTCTTGTCCTCCTGGGAGTTCTCTTTGCTGCGGGCTTTGTCCAGTTTCAACTCCTGTCCCATGAATTTCTTGCCATTGCATGACTCCATGGCCGTCTGCATGTCCTGTGCTGAGGAAAAGTCTACGTAGCCAAATTTCCTGATGCGAAAGTTAAAGGTATCCATTAGAAGACTGCATATAAAACCCATAAATTCAGCATTGCTGCCTCGTCTTTTTCAAGTTTGCCAGTGATTGAGGATAGGACCAGCAGAAGTCCAAAATGGCTCATAACGTAGGAGACCACCATCACTTACTTTGATGCACCAAGTCTCACGTCCTGAACTTCAAGGTTCTTCTTTGAGAAGAAAGCTGCCAAAGCGTCTTTGATTTCATCAAAGTCCTTGTTTGAGTTCAGGTTGCCGACAAATAGACAAAATGTTTCTGGGGGGGGTAAAAAACATTTCTAAATTATGTAACATTTGAAATTGTCAATGACAACATACACTGAGTGTACAAAACATTAAGAACACCTTCCTAATTGAGTTGCACCCCACCCCCTTTACTCTCAGAACAGTCAATTCGTCGGGGCATGGACTCTTCAAGGTGTCGAAAGCGTTCCACAGGGATACTGGCCCATGCTTCCCACAGTTGTCTCAAATTGGCTGGATGTCCTTTGGGTGGTGGACCATTCTTGATACACACAAGAAACTGTTGAGCGTGAAAATCCCAGCAGTGTTGCAGTTCTTGACACAAACCGGTGCGCCTGGCACCTACTACCATACCCCGTTCAAAAGGCACTTACATTTTTGTCTTGCCCATTCACCCTCTGAATGGCATACGTACATAATCCATGTCTCAATTGTCTCAAGGCTTAATCCTTTAACCCGTCTCCTCCCAGTCATCTACACTGACTGAAGTGGATTTAACAAGTGACATCAATAAGGGTTCATAGCTTTCACCTGGATAGTCTATAACATGGAAAAAGCAGGTGTTCTTAATGTTTTGTACAGTGTATTTTAACAGGATAATATAAAGGTGACATCAAATGAGTCAGTATTAAGTCCCTTGTTCATGCGTGCTGTGGTTCTGTGTTTGAACTAGTGTTGCACAAGCTGGGATTTGAGGCCTACCTTCGCCTTCTGATTTGGCCTTTTTGGCAAGTGGAGTCTCGTTTTTGTTGTCCGCCTTCCTCTTTGCAGGAGTTGCTGGGGCCTCTGTGGAACAAAACAGCCTGCTTAGGACCCAGAAACCTTTACCAAATGACAGCGGTGAGGGGGTCAATTGCTCTTCGGTATAGACCAGTTCAGTAGTTGACCATCTTTGAAAACCTCACTGTCAGAAATGTTTTGCATCATAACTGGTCCTGATAAAAATATGGCCTTGATACATTTCAATCCCAAAGCCAAAAGCAAGGCCAAGCCATTTCCCCTTTGATATACAAACACCAAAATATTGAGGCATGGGCTAGGGGAAATAACCTCGCGCTGCAATGACAGGACAAAATGGCAGCCTGATGCAGCACTGAAGACAACTCGGAAACGCTGAAAGATGAGCTCAGTTTCCCCACTTGGTACACATCAGAAACAACCAATATGCAAAAAACGTGGAGGTTACGAGTTGTCTTAAAACACACCATTAGTCCATGCCCAAGTCAACCCTTTCGCCAAATAAATGACAAACGAAAGTATAAAGATAGTAGACAGTAGTCACAATTGTACTTACCATCTTCCTCACTGGAATCATCCTCTTCATCAGACTCCTCCTTAGCCTTGACCATGCCTGCTTTCTTTGCTTTTGCTGTGGTGGTGTCCATCTCCTCTTCTTCAGAGTCTGGAAGGCATGACATGTCTTTAGTCTCAGAGTATCAAGAACTATAGGTAATTTACTGACCAGCAATAGCGTACATCAGATCAAATAATACTGAATGTATTTGTCACTTAAGTCCCTTGTTGTTCAAGTGCATGCTCAGCTGACCACTATATCCATCTGCAAGCGCGGCCTGTTCCACATTTAAAGTACTACCATGATTTTACATGCCACCCATTATTTCGACACAAGATTTACATGCTGACCAAACTGGCTCCGCACATGCGTCTGCATGTTGATTTTGTCTTTCCCCACCAGACGCTTTCATGACACGCAGGTTAAAAACAAAAAACAACCATATTCATTTGGGGACAGGTCGAAATACACAAGAAACGTTAATGGACATTTCGCTAGCTTGCTGTTGCTCGCTAATTTGTCCTGGGAGATAAACATTGGGTTGTTAATTTACCTGAAATGCATATGGTCCGTTTAGTTTTACTTTGTAGCATTTTGAACATTTAGAGGCATACAAAATCATGTGTTCTCTACTCAATTCATCCACAGATAAAAAGGAAAGTTCGTTTTTAGTTTAATCAAAGAAAACTCTCCTCGTTCAGCGTTCTTCTGTGGATGTTATATGGTGGTTGGCAACCAACCTTTAGGTGCATTACCACCACCAACTGGACTGGCGTGTGGACCTCGTTCATCTGTTAAATCACCCACGTGGATATATGCTCATAAAACCCAATGAGTAGACGGGAGAGGCGGATTTGCAGCACGTCTAAAATAGAACCAAGTTCTATTTTAACGCCCATTACGCAGATGCCCGCGAGCAGTTTGGATTAAATGGTTGAATAACACGCATGTACATTTTGCAACCCTCACGCACGCAATGTGGCCGGTTTGGTCAGCATGTTACGCACAATGCTTACGATAGGCAGTGTGCCCCCATCCTTACCATCCCCATCATCCTCATCAGACTCCTCCTTGGCTGCGGTGACCTTCATGGAGGGCTTAGCAGCTGCCTTCTTGGGAGGTGGGGTCTCCTCCTCCGATTCATCATCTACAGACAAAAGAGTAACAACCATGAACGTTTGCAGTATAGTTGGTAAACCTACCTGAAGATGAGGCCCCATTGCGTATTTTCAAGTGTGCCAGCGATTGAGGATAGGACCAGCAGACTATAAACACACACTGGTACCGAAGACATAGCACTGGCTTTGTTCTACCTCCGTACAATCACACATGAGTACTGAGCAACTACAGGTGTGCCAAGAAATGGAGGGGGATCCTGGTTACTAGTAGTCAGGTCTATTTATCATCTTTCAAACCATTAAAGACATATGTCCACAACCCCCATGCATTGTTTATTGTCCGGTCACATTCATGTTGTATCCACTAAAAAGCTGACATACCATCATCATCATCGTCGTCAGACTCCTCTGCCTTGGCTGGGGCTTTTTTAGCTGGTGTGGCTTTGGCTGGGGCCTTCTTGGGTGGGGGGGCTTCCTCCTCAGACTCTTCTTCTGATATGGTAAGAAGGATCAGGGTAATTTCATTGACCAGAACATCATACACTGAACAAAAATATAAAGGCAACATGTAGTGTTGGTCCCATTTTTCATGAGCTGAAATGAAAGATACCAGATATTTTCCATATGCACAAAATGCTTATTTCTCTCAAATGTTGTGCACACATCCCTGTTAGTGAGCATTTCTTCTTTGCCAAGATAATCCATCCACCTGACAGGTGAGGCATATCAAGAAGCTGATTAAACAGCATAATCATTACACAGGTGCACCTTGTGCTGGGGACAATAAAAGGCCACTAAAATGAGCAGTTGTCACAACACAATGACAGATGTCTTAAGTTGAGGGAGTGTTCAATTGGCATGCTGACTGCAGGAATGTCCACTAGAGCTGTTGCCAGAGAGATAAATGTTCATTTCTCTACCATAACCACCTCCAAACTCGTTTTAGACAATTTGGCAGTACATCCAACCTACCTCAACTGCAGACCACGTGTATAGCGTCGTGTGGGCGAGCGGTTTGCTGATGTCAACATTGTGAACAGTGCCCCATGGTGGCGGCGAGGTTATGGTATGGGCTACGGACAACCAACACAATTGCATTTTATCGATGCCAATTTCAATGAAAAAAAGATACCATGACGAGATCCTGAGGCCCATTGCCGTGCCATTTATCCTCCGCCATCACCTCATGTTTCAGCATAATGCACGGCCCCATGTTGCAAAGATCTCTACACAATTCCTGGAAGCTGAAAATGTCCATGTTCTTCCATGGCCTGCATACTCAGACATGTCACCCATTGACATGTTTGGGATGGTCTGGATCGACGGGTAAAACAGCAGATTCCAGTTTCCGTAAAAATCCAGCAACTTCGCACAGCCATTGAAGAGGAGTGGGACAACATATCCACAAGCCAAAATCAACAGCCTGGTCAACTCTACGCGAAGGAGATGTTGCATGAGGCAAATGGTGGTCACATGATCCTGACTGTTTCTGATCCACGCCCCTACATTTTTTGTAAGGTAAGGAAAGTATGTGGACACCCGCTTGTAGAACATCTCATTGCAAAATCACGGGCATTAATATGGAATTGGTTCCCCCTTTCCTGCTATAATAGCCTCCACTCTTCTGGGAAGGCTTTCCACTAGATGTTGGAACATTGCTGCAGAGAATTGTTTCCATTCAGCCACAAGCGCAATAGTGAGGTCGGGCACTGATTTTGGGCAATTAGGCCTGGTTCGCAGTCGGCGTTCCAATTCATCCCAAAGGTGTCCGATGGGGTTGAGGTCAGGGCTCTGTGCAGGCCAGTCAAGTTCTTCCACACCGATCGACAAACCATTTCTGTATGCAACTCGCTTTGAGCACGGGGGAATTGTCATGCTGAAACAGGAAAGGGCCTTCCCCAACCTGTTGCCACAAAGTTGGAAGCACAGACTCGTCTAGAATGTAATTGTATGCTGTATCGTTAAGATTCCCTTCACTAGAACTAAGGGCCTAACCTGAACCATGAAAACACAGCCCCAGACTATTATTCCTCCTCCACCAAACGTTACAGTTGACACTATGCATTGGGGCTGGTAGCGTTGACCTGGCATTCGCCAAACCCAGATTTGTCCGTCGGACTGCTAGATGGTGAAGAGTGATTCATCACTCCAGAGAACGTGTTTCCACTGCTCCAGAGTCCAATAGCGGTGAGCTTTACACCACTCCAGCCGACACTTGGCATTGCGCTTGGTGATCTTAGGCTTGTGTGCGGCCTGTCAGCAACCGGTGTGGCTGAAATAGTTCTTTTAAATTTTTCTTCAGTAAATTTGCCATCTTTGATGGTACGTAAATAGCTGTACAAATAATGAAATTTCAATAAACTGAATAATAAAAGGGAAGTGTTTAATGCTGCTGAGTGAGACCTTAAATTAATATTAACTACAATTTTTTTTTTTTACGAAGTTTTGCAAATGTAAAATGTAGGTCTGTCAAAGTAGGTTCTTACCAGAGTCATCATCCTCCTCTTCACTTTCTGCTTTTTTTGCTGCTTTGCCATTTTTAGCTGCTTTAGGTGCTGGCGCAACGGCCTTCTTGGCTACTGCTTTTGGTGGGGGCTGGAAAATAATGGATATTAACAAAACAAGTCCGTTTTTTTTACGTGTCCTTTATCTTGACCACAGCAGTGGTCAGTCAGTCTTACCTCATCATCGCTTTCTTCTTCACTGGATTCCTCTTCCACCTCTTTTGGAGGCGGTGGGGCCTTTTTCTTGGGGTTAGCTTGTTTCTTTGCTGCCTGTGAAGATTACAAAAGCAGGTTCAACATTAAAAAGGAGTAAGTTATGTATATAAAAAATTACAACTGGGTAGCAATTGTCAAATGTGTTTCAGTAGCTACAACTGAAAGCAAAATGACTTGCTATGGACACGTGAAGTTAGCTAGGTAAAATCTTAACTCTCCCAGCTAGGTTAGCCAGTACCCTAACATTTATTTGGCCTGAGCGGCGTTGCTCTCCTTCTGGTCCTGACGAGAGAAGAAAAAGGAAAGTCGTGGGAGGTTCTCTTCTGCACTGTACCACTAGCAGCATTTTAGCCACACCGTCATGTGCTAGCTGTCTAGTCAGAAACGGAGAATACATTTTCCACAATCATGTTAATTGATACTCTCGTTTTAATAGGGTCTGCTCTGTTCGACTCCCTTGAGTCATTTGTGTCTTAATTATTTATCCACAGTGTGCTTAAAGCGTCAGACAAGCTCAGTAGCCTACATATAGTTGGAATGGACAAATACATTTAGAAATGTTGACCAGTCGATTGGTCGAAAGAACAGAAGACTAGGTCGACCAAGATTTGTTTTGTCAGGGATAGCCCTAGAAATCAGATCAAAGTATGAAAATTGACTTGCTTCTACATTGATAAAGTTATATCTTAAAGTTACTAGTCCCCTCCCCCATGTCAAACA